>NC_137153.1:14116387-15316387 GCF_951394435.1 Stenella coeruleoalba | reverse complement strand
GAACAGAAAATTGAAAGTATTTGAGTATGACAGTACAAAGTGTGTGCTGGGTCTAGGAGATTTCAGGCTAGAGAATGAGTCAAAGGAACACTTGGGGAGAGCCTTGGTTGCTCTGTGGCTTACATTAGTTTCTAATAAATAATTACTAAAACCACAACAACTACTCCTGGAGGAACATGTATGTAGTTAGTATAATACATAGTCGTTTTTGTAACTTTTTCTTTTGATGTCACTCTATATATATCTTTTAGTACTCTGTCGAAAAGCACCATATAACATATTAATATGAAAAAAAGGTACTACAGTTAAGTGTATAACAATATTACACTATGTAGAAGAGAATTTTAAGGACCATTAACCATTTCTGTTTAAAGTGGCTTCTGGGAGTTAAATATCCTATATTTGAAAATGATATCACATTATCAAATATGCTCTTCACCTTTTTTAGTCTTATTTTAACCTCATTCTTCACAATTTCATTTTGAGCAATGCTATATATTTACCTTTGAAATCACTGCTACTGTTAAAAAAATAGGTTTCTTTCCAGAGCATTCTCATATATAAATCTTGTCTTCAAAGGAAATACAGATCTTCCTTGCTTACAGTGGGGTTATGTCCTGATAAACCCACTGTGAATTGGAAACATCTTAAGTCAAAAATGCATTTAACAGACCTAACCTACCCAACATCATAGCTTAGCCCAGCCTGCTTTAAACATGCTCAGAACACTTACATTAGCCGACTGTTGAGGAAAACCGTCTAACACAATGCCCATTTGCTGAATATCTCATGTAATTTATTGAATCCTGCGCTGAGGGTGAAAAACAGCATGGTTGTGTGGGTAGAGAATGGTGGTGAGTAGGTTTCGGTTAGCTTACCCTCGTGATCACGTGGGTGATGGGTAGCTGTGGCTGCCACTGCCCAGCATCACAAGAGAGGATCAGACCAAATATTGAAAAAAGTTCAAACCTCAGAATTCAAATACAGTTTCTATTGAATTTGTATGGCTTTCTCACTATAGTAAAGTCAAAAAATCATAAGTCAAACCATCATATATTGGGAACCATCTGTACTTCCTTGCTGGGTTTCATTCATTCTCAGATTACTTTAGTAATATTAAAAATGCCAGAGAGATTTGTAGGGATTCAAACATTTTCTCCTCAAATCATATAGATTCACCCTCAAAAGCCACTATTATATCTAAAGTGGCTGTATTTTCAACTACTACCTACCTGTCCAACTGAGTGACATTTTTAGATAAGAGTTGGTGGCTTTGTCTAGTTGCCCTTGGCTAGCCTCTGAACCATAGCATATAGAATTCATCCTATTTCTGGTTGTTTTGTAAAGCATGAAATGAAGAGGCTTGAGCAGAGAAGAAAAATCCAAAATTCCCCTTAGGTGATTAGGATTTTGGTCCTAAAATCCAGGTCCAGATTATCTCACTCTTGAATTCATTTAACTAAGTCTTTCTGAGAGTGGAAATTGATGAGCTAAAATGGATGCTGGGTGATGTCCTCAGCTACTATCCTTAAGGCAGGCATCTTTAACAAGGAAACACATCCCTATTCAGTTTTTGGATAATAATTTGGATTATAGCCAGTAGGCTTTTGTATTCCCAACTCAATATCAGTTGCTGGGGAGCACTCAACGATTTTTTATTAAAATGCCCTCATGGGTTTGTCCAGAAGTATTTTAAATTTTGGGTACCACTCATTAACAACAGGCAATGAAATTTGCTTCCTCACTAACGTTGATTGAATACAGTGGCCAATTTATCCTAGATGTGTGGGTAATATATATCATGTAAAAATTTTCAGGATTTTCTCTGAGGTCACAAGCAGCCGCTCTAAGTGTGGAAAGAGTTATTTCCACATAATAAATGGCTTTTTCTTACTCTGGACCAAAGGCTGGCATCATACAGTATTTCATGATATTCTCTTTGAACTTCTCCAAAATCATGGTCTCTTTTAGCATTGTGAGGTTTGGGATCTTGGTGGTGACTGCCTGTTTGGCACAATGATCGACAAGGTCATTTCCTTTTGCTTAGATATCTCTCTTTGAATGGGCTTCTATCTTGAAAATAGCCAACTCCTTAAAAAAAATTATAGCTATTAAAGTGTCCCGGGAGGGTGGGAGGGAGGGAGACGTAAGAGGGAAGAGATATGGGAACATATGTTCATGTATAACTGATTCACTTTTTTATAATACACCATTGTAAAGCAATTATACTCCAATAAAGATGTTAAAAAAAAAATGTCCGTAATATGCTGGCCATTCTAAACTAGGGTTCCTACTTAGGTTAAGCAGCTTTATTTTTCTCTAAAGCTTTCAGAAATAATAGACTATTTCCAAAGTATTTCTACTATTAGTGTGTGTATAAAACCCTATTCTTTTTATTTAGCCAGGAAGCTATTGGGATCGCAACAAGTTCTGTCATCTGGGAAGATTTTGCCTCTGGAAAGGAGTCATATTCTAGTGGTGAGTTGAGATCTGCTATAATATATTCAGCCTGATATTTTCTGGCTCTGTTATTAAGAGATGACTGAAGAGCAAGATTAAATCTAGATTCCTAGGGATGTTTTAATAAACTTATTAGGAGTGTTTTGATAAATCTATTAGATATTTGAAAAACAGCAATTAGGGAGTCATGAACTTCCCTTCTGTGGAAGAAGAGAAGTAGAATTTAAAGTATTACAAGGATGAATGGAAATGCAGTAAGAAATATGACTTGATAGGAAATAAGCCTTCTTACTGGTAAATATTGCATTGTTTCAGTGGGTGGCAAAGTTTGGCAACTTAAACCATTAGGTTTAAGACAGACTCTAAAAGAAATTACGTTAGCAGAAGTCTCCACCATGTTGGCAATCAGCTTTAAATGAGGAGGACCTTGATACTGGGCTAATACTAGAAAAACAGTTGCCTGGTATTGATCTGTGATGATTCCATAAAGTTGAGTCAGAACACCAAGGGCTTGTCCAAATCTCTTATGTACAAATAGGTAGCAAGATTTATGACAAGGTAGGCCCATAGTGAGAGGCTGCTGAAGAGCTGATTTTTTAAAGCACAAACTGCCTATTCATGCTTAAATTCCCAGGTAAGAGATTTGGTTAACAAAGACATGGTTAAGTCTTACAGTATTGGAGCAATTCCTGTAAATTGGTGTGGTAGGCAGAATGCTTAAAATAGCCCCTCCCCCAGATTCGCTGATGTTCACACCCTGGTATAGTCCTTCCCACTTACATGTAGGTAGGGCCTGTGAACATGATAAATGGCACTTGTGTGACTAGATTTTGTTATATGGCAAAGGGGACAATATTTTACAGGTGTAATTGAGATCCCTAATTAGTTGACTGAGTGATTCAAAAGGGACATTATTCTGGGTGGGACTGACCTAATCAGGTGAAAGCCATAAAAGCAAGAGGCTCTTCCTCAAAGAGAAAGAAACAACCAGGTTGAAAGCTGCCAGTGGAGGGTGCCAACCTCTAGAGCTGAGGACATCAATGCTATAACCACAAGGAACTAAATCCTATCAATAGCCTAACGAGCTTGGAAGAGGCCTTCCAGCTCCAGACAAGAACAGCAGTGTGGCCGATACCTTGATTTCAGCTTGTAAGACCCTGGGCAGGGGGCCCATCTAAACTGTGCCTGGATTCCTAATCCATGGGCATTGTGATATTATAAATGTATGTTGGTTACTAACCAGGAAAAATTCTGAATCGTTACAATTTTTCAGAATTGAGAAATTTGCCTCCTCAACATAAATTACGACCCAAGAAATATACTTTACTTTGACGGAAATTTTACTTCTCTTCAGGAAGTGTATAGCCTAATAGAGAAGAAACAATAAATAGATAGATGGAATCAGTTTTAGAGCTCAGCTGAACTTGAGTCCAAAAAAGATGACCAATATATGAGATAAAAATATAAGGAATGTAACTCAGGTCTTGGTTGAGGACTTTATTGATTTTCCGAAGAGAGAGCAAAGAAATAACTAAATAAAAAAGATGTTAAAGAACAGAAAACAGATTTATAGCTATAACATATGCACCAAAATAAGAGAATATTTGGATTTGGTACTATAAGGAAGTAGGAAATGATTATTAGATTTATACTCCTGAGATTTTGAACGCATCTGTATCCCTGCCCTTTGGATTATTTTTTCCTTTCCTTTTTTAACTTAGAGAATAGAAGTATTACAAAGAATGATACAAGGGTTAATGATTCATTTCTCTGTTAGGTTTTTATCTTTTTGATTTTAGTACTTCTTTTGGTTCTGGTTTTAGAGGGTATGGTCCAAACCTGGGGAGATATTTGGAGAGTTTAGTCTGATAGGTTCAGCTCAAATAATGTTGGAAAATCAGCATAATTTATGCCCAGAAGTATGATTATTCCTTAGACATTTAATTTCTATTAAGAGTACAGGGAAACCAATGTTTAAATTATCTATGACCTGATTATGATCTAGGAGTCCTCATGAATGTCCAAGAATAGGCCATCAGGAGAGCATCTATTTTAAAGTAAATCCTTCATCTCACTCCATTTAGTTAGTGGGTGTGATGTCACAAAGGAGGAAAGAATTTTCTCTCTTGAAGGTCTGAGGTTGACAAGCTGGGCCAGGCAAAGTGTTTGAAGGGTATTGAAAGTACCTAGCACATGATAGCTGTTGGTTCCCTGTGAGAGGCTGGAGAAGAGTTTCAGGAAATATGACAGATGTCATACAACCTATCAGTCAAAAATTTGCAAGATTTTTCTTTAGTATTTAGAGAAATTGGCCCTTGAAATAAAAGGAAATTGGTCACTTGATTCCCCCTTGGAGAAACTTCATTAATTGCCCCACTTTATTATTTTTTTCCTTTTGTATCTTAGCTAAAAAAACGGTGCAGCTATTTTTCCAATACCCTTTCTGTTCAAAGTGTACACATTTGAGGAGTTAAGGAAGAGTCTTTAAGAAAGAATTTTCAAGGGCAGTCTCCTGCCTTTGCTAAGCAGGATTTAATACAGTTTTACTGTCAAATTCTAGCTTCACTCTTTTTCTATATGAAATTTCACATTTTATTCTTCACTTTTTCTCACCAGAAACGATCTCTCTCTTGCCTCTCTCTCAGCTATATTCCACTTTTATTTTTACTCAAATCTTGTGAGTATGGTAGCTGGTTGCTGGGGCAGGGGGGTGGGCAGGAAGGTCCATTCTCTGAAGTTCTCCTTAAGCTGCAGTCCTAAGCAGGTACTATAAACAGTGGGACCCAGATCTGAGGTCTTCATGAGTGATCCTGGCCCTTCTCGAGAGGTAATGCTGGGCTTAGTATGAGTTCACCCTTCACAAGGGGTAGGGTTTTTTTTCTCCTCGTTTTTCTGTAACTATAGTGGGTTCCCATCTGTGTCCTTGGGCATCAGGTTTTGAGGACCTTGCATATTAAGGCTTTGTTTCCATAGGACAGATAAGAAAGATGAGATGGGTGGACATTAGGTATTTGGTATTTGCATATTGGTATTTCCTGTTTCACTCCCCAGACAGCACCTGGAGGGAAACTTTCTTAGGATTTTTTTCCAGTCTTCCCTGTGAGTACCTGTGGGGTTCCTGGAGGGGAAGTTTGCAGAAGGGTGCAAACTTAATTTGCTCGTGTCGCTCTCAGGCTCACCTATCCTCAGACTTGAGCAATTAGTTAAAATCTGGTTGATTCTTCTTACCAGCTTATATGCCACTCAGCATCTTATGTCTCAACTAAGCAAACTGCTGGATCCTGCGTCTCCCCGAGAGTGCTTTTCACATTCCTGATTTTAGTTAAAATGTTTTCCATTGAAATTTTTATTATCTAATTGAAAAAATTATTAATTTCCATTTTTCAAGGTTTTTTCGTATTGTAAGGGGGGGAACACTATCTGTTTCTCCACATCTCTGAGAAGACATCAGAACCTAGCAGCAGCTGGTTTTTATGCAATTTTCCTACCATTTTGGTTGAATCTAAAGTATTTTCTAGTACTGTGTCTTAAACAAAGCCATTTTCTCTGGAAAGTCAGCTGATCACTAGCTGTGTAGAGTGGTTAGGAGATTATAATAAATCATAGAGTAAATTAGCAAGTAGTGCTAAATTCTAAGCTCCTGTTTTCATTTTTGCATGATTATTGTAATCAATTTTTATGAAGAGATTGCTTATACATCAAAAAATGAACTTGCTTTTTTATTAATTATATGACTCAACACTAATTTAAAAACCAATGAATTTGTTTAGATGGAACCAGAAATAATAATTTTATACTTTAATTCTTCATTCCATATTTGGTAGTGGGTAATTTGTTAACAGTGGCTCTATTTATGAGACTACAAGTCCATATAATAAGTCAATTTTTAAAATTAATATCGCTGTAAAACTGAGAGTTTGACTAAAATCCTAGCCTCAATAATTCATGTTAATATCAGAGGGGAAAATGTCATTTCAGATTAAAATCATTGGTAAGACACTGAGAGATAATTCCCACTGATTCTACCAGTGGGTTTTATTTACATATACATTCGTATCTATATATAAATATCTGTAGCTCTATATGTCAGTTTCTACATATCTATCTGGGTCTTTTTTATGGGTTATTCTCAGGTTAAACACAGTAATTCAAATAGGTTTATATTTCCCTTTTCTTAAATAATTTGAAGTGTAAGAAGTCCTCAGAGGAACTAAAATCTGTCATTTCATTTCTCAAACTCAACTAGCCCACAGGCTTATCTAAAAAGTCAAGGGGAAACAGAAAGGGTGTGTGTGTGTGCGTTTGTGTGTGTGTGTGTGCATGAGATCACCTTTATTAAATCATCAAACCATGTGCAATGTTGGTTTGTGAAGCTGGGGAATGTTTAAGAGGCCAAATATTTTAGTTAACACGGCTATGATACTAAAAAATAGGGTTTATACAAAGTCCCTTCCTTGTTATAATATTTGACCCAGAGTGACACTGAGTATAATGAGCAGTACGGGTTATTTACCTGCATGTGATGTGTTATCCAACTAAATTTTAACAAATCCACATTTAAATTCTAGATGAAAGATACTGGATTTCTTTCTTGTTAAAAATTCACCAGGGCTTCCCTGGTGGCGCAGTGGTTGAGAGTCCGCCTGCTGATGCAGGGGACGCGGGTTCGTGCCCCAGTCCGGGAAGATCCCACATGCCACGGAGCGGCTAGGCCCGTGAGCCATGGCCGCTGAACCTGCGCGTCCGGAGCCTGTGCTCCGCAACGGGAGAGGCCACAGCTGTGAGAGGCCCGCGTACCGCAAAAAAAAAAAAAAAAACCACAAAAGAAACCCCACAAATAACAAATGCTGGCAAGGGACTTCCCTGGTGTCGCAGTGGTTAAGAATCCTGCCAATTCAGGGGACATGCATTCAATCCATGGTCCGGGACGATCCCACATGCCATGGAGCAACTAAGCTTGTGCGCCACAACTACTGAACCTGTGCTCTAGAGCCCATGAGCCCTTGCTCTGCAGCAAGAGAAGCCACCACAATGAGAAACCCGTTCTCTGCAACAGAGAGTAGCCCCTGCTCACCACAACTAGAAAAAGCCTGCGTGCACCAACAGAGACCGAACACAGCCATAAAATAAATTTTAAAAATAAATAAATAAAAATTTAAAAAACAGACAAAAAAACAAATGTTGTTGAAGATGTGGAGAAAAGGGAACCCCTGTACCCTGTTGGTGGGAATGTAAATTGGTGCAGCTACTGTGGAAAACAGTATGGAGGTTTCTCAGAAAACTAAAAATAGAACTACTGTACAACCCAGCAGTTCCACTCCTTGGTATATATTGAAAGAATACAAAAACACTAATTCAAAAAGATACATGGACCCCAATGTTTATAGCATTATTTACAATTGCCAAGATATGGAAGCAACCTAAGTGTCCATCAACAGATGAATGGATAAAGAAGATGTGGTGTGTGTGTATGTATATATATATAATGGAATATTACTCAGCCATAAAAAAAGAATCAAATCTTGCCATTTGCAACAACATGGATGACTTGGAGGGTGTTATGCTAAGTGAAACAAGTCAGAGAAAGACAAATACTCTATGATATCACTTATATGTGGAATCTAAAAGATACAACAAACTAGTGAATATAACAAAAAAGAAACAGACTCACAGATATAGAGAATGAACTAGTGTTTACCAGTGGGGAGAGGTAGGTGGGAAGAAAAATATAGGGGTAGGGGAATAAGAAGTACGAACTATTATGTATAAAATAATCTATAAGGATATATTGTACAACATAGGGAACATAGCCAATATTTTATAATAACTACAAATGGAGTATAACTTTTAAAAATTGTGAATCACTATATTGTATACCTGTAACATATAATATTGTACATCAACTATACTTCAATAAAAGAAGTTATACCATGAAAAAATAATAAATAAATAAATAGAAGTTAATTACAGGTTTCTTGTGTTGAAATCAAATAATTATAAATTAATAATATGAAAGAGTAGCATCTATTGACACATTATAATCTATTTAAAATTTTCTTATTCTTACCTTTAATTTATTAATTGTAGCTGTTCAATAATTTATGAGGTATTGCAGAGTAATAACTTCTGTCATTTATAATTTCATGTGTAAGCAAAGATAAATAAACTTTCAAAATGTAAAATGAGCTTACAAAATGTGCAGAGAAATGTAAAACATTTCAAGTTTATCATTTTATTTTTGTCACCATTAGTAATTATTTACAAGGTCTAATTCAAAAGAGTTATATGTTACAGCTATGGTTTCTAATCTATAAGAATTTTCGATGAATAATTTCTTAAACATACTTTGAATAAGCTGAGCTTTATCATATGATAAAGTACAGTTATTATTTACCTAAAGCAGTTATTTTATGTTAAGTTTTTGAGAGTCTTACATAATTCTTCTAAATAAATTTCCCATCAATAGGAAATACATTTTCTCCACTTTTATGAGAAAATCACTCTATACAAGTTTATAAGAAAACATTACAAAATAAACTCTACATTTTTGCAACCATACTAGTCAAAATAAACCAATCACAGCACTATAATTAAATTGCAAAAACAAAATTCTGCCTTAAGCAGCCTTCAGTAATTAATGTGGCATTTAGCTTGCATCTGCTGAAATAACTTCCTAGGCCCAGGATGGAACCACCTCTGCCAGAGGTACTGCATCAGCAAACCAAAACTTAGATAACTTTCACGTCCCTGTGAATGCCCCACTTGACCAGAAATGCAGCATATCCATCAGTCAATCCCCAAACATCAAGTTGTAACTTCACCTGTTACATTATTATTATATATTTACATGTGATGACTACAGACAACTTAGTAGTGAGTTGTTATATCCTTTGATATTTAGTCAAGGTTTTGAAAAATTCCACTGCTATTGAACTATAACTAAATCCTCATGATTACTACAATAGGCATGAAAATCTACGTACACTGAGATCAAAGCTCCTTATGACAGGCTAGAAGAGGCCTTCACAAGTCCAGAAGGAGTAATCAAACTGGTAAATGAAGTTGATACTGAAAGCAGGAAACACAGTCAAGAAGCAGTTTCAACAGGCTAAAGTATTGATTATAGAAACTGGAAGAAAACAAAAAAGGATATCAGACAGCATTTTGTGGGGAAATTATAGGGGAGAAAAAATAACAGTGAATCCTCAGAGTAGATCCAGAAAACAGAGAGCTTCAATGATGACCCCAAGTGTGAAGAATGAACAATCATTAGAGGGTGTGAAGAATGAACAATCATGAGAGGGACAAGAAACACGGGTGCCTCATTTGGCATAAAGGGGACCCCCATGAATTGAATATCTGAGCACCTGATGAGCAAAAGTAGTCTGAAATCAGAAGGACTTCTAAAGAAAGCTGTTAACATAATTTTATTCTTCAAATTTGAATGTGAAAGCATTTCTTTGATCTCTTCAGGTTTGTGAATAAAGACTATGTATAAAATATATTTGATTGCCATGTGTAAAGAACCAAGTCTATTGTTGTATTTTACATGGAGTAAGAATGATAGATTACGTAGTCTTTCACTTTCTTTAAACTTGATATTTAACCTTAATATTTGGGGACATAAAAAGAATTAAGAGATGCATGTCAGATTGTTCAGAGCAGAAATAAGGTGAAACAGTATAGTAATGAAATTGTCAATACTATCGCATGCTATAGTCTGCCCAATTATTTTCACCTGTCTTAGCTGAGGCTATTATTAAATACAACGGAGATTTATTTCTCACAGTTCTGGAGGCTGGAAATTCCAAGATCAAGGTGCTGGCAGATTTAGTGTCTGTGAGGACCCAATTCCTGGTTCACAGACAGCTGTCCTCTCTCTGCACCCTCACATGGCAGAAGGGGCCAAGGGAGCTCTCTGGAATCTCTCTGTAAGGGCCCTAATCCCATTCATGAAGGCTCCACACTCATGACCTAGGCATCTCCCAAAGCCTCTACTACCATATCACTGGGGGTTAGGATTTAAATACATGAATTTAGGAGAGACACAAACATTCAGTCTATAGCAACTTCTAAATGACAAAATTGTAGTTTCATAAATCTATACTGCTAGCAGTCATCTAGAATCTGAACACAGTTACAAGGAATTATATCAAATAACATTATTTCTATGATCTATCACAGAAGGTATATCTATATTTCCTGCTTACATCCTAGAAGGCTAAAAATGAGTGTGACCTTTACACAACACACACACAGATACACACACACTTTCTCCATTCTGCTTTCATTGCTACCACCTACTAATCAAAAATTAGGAACAGGGCTTCCCTGGTGGCGCAGTGGTTGAGAGTCTGCCTGCCGATGCAGGGGACACAGGTTCGTGCCCCGGTTCGGGAAGATCCCACATGCCGCGGAGCGGCTGGGCCCGTGAGCCATGGCCGCTGAGCTGGCGGGTCCGGAGCCTGTGCTCCGCAACGGGAGAGGCCACAATAGTGAGAGGCCGCGTACCGCAAAAAAAAAAAAAAAAAAAATTAGGAACAAAAGGGAAGCTAACAGAGTTCAACGTGAAAAATTGAAGTAAATTGCTTCTCAAAAACTGAATAATTTTGTTTGGAGGTCAGTATATGCAGGGAGAAAGACCATTTCCCTTTATTAGAGGATGCTAAATAAACAAATGTCTGCAGCTTTTTCATGTACTACTAGGGCATTTTGCTATGAAGGAAAGAAACTCTGTTATAACTAGGATAGACTGAATAATGTCTCTCTGAAGATGTCCACATTCTAATCCATGGAAAACCTGTGAATGTTACTTTATATTGTAAAAAGGATTGCTGGTGTGTTTAAGGATCTTGATATTGGGAGACCAGCCTGGATTATCTGGGTGGGTCCAGTGTAGTCATAAGGGTCCTTGTAAAAAATAGCAGTTGGTCAGAGAGAACAGAAAATGCTGCGCAGCTGCCTTGACAATGGGGGAAGGAACCACCAGCAGCCTCTAGAAGCTGAAAGAGGCAAGGACAAGTGTCCTACCCTGGAGCCTCCGGAAGGAAACAGCTCTGCTGACATCTTGATTTTATCCTTGTAAGACTCTTTTCAGGAATACTAATTATGTGTTTTGTTCATGATAGAACAACTTAAACCTGATGGTGACTGGGAGTGACACTAATACCAAATTTTTGGTCAATCTCTCATGTATGAGAAAATGACCAAAAAGGAAGAATTGTTAAATTAATTAAACAAGGAGGCCATTAAACTGAGGCGGCTCTAATACGTTGGTGGCTTTTGTGAGTAAACCAAAATCTAAGCCTGTAAATGCCTCAAGATTACGGAATCAAAACTTAAGGACAACCAATCACAACCAAGGAGGCTTTAAGCTAGAGCCAATTAAATAATTTCTTTGCTTCCACATTTTCCTCTAAGTCATTCCCAACTCCTGTCGATGGCATGCTCCTAACCACTTCTGGTTTGGCACTGCACAATTTGAATTGATTTTCTGCTCAAATAAACTCTTCTTTTTTTTTTTTTTTTTTTTTTGCGGTACGCGGGCCCCTCACTGTTGTGGCCTCTCCCATTGCGGAGCACAGGCTCCGGACGCGCAGGCTCAGCGGCCATGGCTCACGGGCCCAGCCGCTCCGCGGCATGTGGGATCTTCCCGGACCGGGGCACGAATCCGTGTCCCCTGCATCGGCAGGCAGACTCTCAACCACTGCGCCACCAGGGAAGCCCCCAAAATAGCTATTAATGAAAATATATAATGCCTTTTCGTATACATTTGTGTTATTTATTTTCATTGATATATAAATAAAGAAATGCACCCTAATGCAGTGATAAATGATTTTTACTTACAAGATGATCAAGTGTAACACAATTCTGTATCTTACTGAGTTGCTATTTGTTGCATTTGTGGATTTTTAGCCTAACATCTCATACCACAAAATATTTTATTTATGAACCATGTGATCACTGTTTCACTGAGAAGATTCACAACAGCTAGGTTTTGAAAGATTTCTTTTTTAAACAAAACCCTTGAAAGATAATGGTTCCAGTCAAATGATTTGACATTAGCAAAGTTCCTAACTTTGAAGAAATGTCCAAGTTAATATACTTCCAACTACAATATTTAATATTAAACAGTGTTTGGTATTCAGTGACATTAATTCTGTGATGACTGTTTATTTCTCAATTTGTTTTTTTATAGACTTTCACAGGAACAAGGGAAGTGGTTGAATGTGGTTGTTTCAGCTCTTCAGTGAGTTTTTGTCTATAAACAAATGCATTGATATCCAAGTAACTGAAGGAGAGCACTGAAAGATCACCAACCAAAATATTCTGTAATTTAATCAAAATAAAAAGCAGTTTTTGATACACAAAATACTGTTCCAGTTATGATATTCAATAGTGTTTTGTAGAGTAACATTATATAATAATTGTAGTGTGCTTTTTTCAAAATTAATAAAAATATATTTGAATTAAAATTGTAAAATATAAATAATATATATTAGATAAAAACAGAAATTGCATTGTGTACAGAGAATACTAATCAAATAACTAGATAAAAAATAAAAATATTTAAAATGTTTCAGTTTTTAAAAAAGATACAGTCTCAGAATAAAATCCATAAAATTCACAAGAAATATAGCAAGCCAGGCAGCCAATTAGTTATAATTTAAAAATATTAAATTTTCCTGAGTTCTTAAATTCCAGTGAATAGACAAAACTGTTAAGAAACAAAAATAAAAAATGCATCAGTTTCCTTTAACCTTTTTACACTATGTGTTATGCTTGAAGGGAGATGTTATAATGTATTCTGTGTTCCCATGGGAAAAAAGTCATCAGAAATCCACAGAATTAAACACACTGTGTTTAGCAAGTCTCCACGTACACAGTGAATGTTCACTAAATGGCACATAATAATCACCACAACAGTGATCATACTGAATAATATCTCAGCCTGATACATGTTTATAGGATACATTTACATGCTAATTTAAATGCATTTAAATTGGAAACTAGAACTTTCTTGTTTTGGGAATGAAATACTACCTTAGCAGTTGCTCATTAGTGGAACTTTAATAAAGATTATAGTCTTGACCTATGATTAAATCTTTGTTTTGTATTGAGTATGGTTTAGTGTTGATGCCAAACAATTGTTACATAATAGGAACACTTTTCAGAAATTGTTTTAACTCCCAAATCCCTGTAATTTTTCAAAGCTCTCAATGTTTGTCTCTATACTTTGTCAAAATGTGAGATAACTTTAAAATATAGACACATGCAAAGATATTAACAGTATTTGTATGTTTGGTATAAAGAAGATCAAACAACTGGGTAAGCATCTGCATTTCTTTTCTTTTTTTTTTTTGCGGTACGCGGGCCTCTCACTGTTGTGGTCTCTCCCATTGCGGAGCACAGGCTCCGGACGCGCAGGCTCAGCAGCCATGGCTCACGGGCCCAGCCGCTCCGCGGCATGTGGGATCTTCCCGGACCGGGGCACGAACCCGTGTCCCCTGTATCGGCAGGCGGACTCTCAACCACTGCGCCACCAGGGAAGCCCGCATCCTCATTTTTTAATTTCGTTTTCTGCTGATATTTTATGTCACTTGGATATAATGATTATAAATTGTTCAGCTAATGTGATTGAGGTCACCGTCTCCATCTATGTATATATATGTGGCTCTTAGGAGAGAGTATAAAATAGTGGTAAACCAATTAGTACCACCAGGTTTGGTATGATTATGTTTCCTTTCTTTATAGTATTTCTCTTAATGTACATTTACTATTGTCTACATAATAACTATGACACATTTTACAAACTTAGTTAACTAATTTCATACTTTCATACTGAGTTATTTCAAGTCTTATGACCTTTCCAAAAATTTCATATTGTTCCTTTTCTGGGAATGTGATATGGTGATTGCTACCCTATGGGGTCTGTTAAATGTAAAAGCAGCAAATCAAGTTATTTGCACTTAATACATCTTCATATGGACCTTAATATGCACCAGGTACTCTTTTACAGGCATTGAAGATATTATCTCATTTGATCCTTACAATAACCCTGAGAGGTAGATCCTACAATCCACATTTTATAGACAAGGAATGAGAGGTTAAGTAATTTTCCCCAGGTGAGACACTACAAGTAGGTCCCCTACATACAAACGAGTTCTGTTCCTAGAGCAGGTTCGTTGAGAACAATTTGTTCGTTAAGTCCAACAGAGTTAGCCTAGGTACCTAACTAACACAATCGGCTATATAGTACTATACTATATTGTACTGTACTAGATTTATAATACTTTTCACACAAATAATACATAAAAAACAAAGGCAAAAAGTAAAACATTTTTAATCTTACAGTACAATACCTTGAAAAGTACAGTAGTACAATACAACAGCTGGCATACAGGGGCTGGCATCAAGTGAACAGGCAAGAAGAGTTACTGACTGGAGGAGGGGGGGGAGGTGGGAGATGGTAGAGCTGAAGGATGGTCAGCAATAGAAGATGGAGGGCAGGCTGCAATTTCACTCACGCTTGACATTGATGGCACAGGTTCTGGTTCTTTGCTGGATTCAATGCTGTCTAACCTCTTGAAAAAAACAATCTAGTGATGTCTGGGTAGTAGCTCTTTTTTTCTTGTTGAAGATGGAATGGTAGCACTGGATTGCATTCTGAACGGCTGCTGCAACCTTTGTGTACCATTCTATGTTCAGGTCCTGTGCCTTAGAAACTAACAGTGCCTCCTCAAATCAAGAAAATCCCATGCCATTTCCTGCGTCGTGAATCTCTTCGGTTCTTCAGTTACTTCTTCCTCCTCTTGTCTCTCTTCGTCCTTTCTCTGTGCAAGTTTGCATCTTTGAAAGTTTGTAAGTAGGGGACTTACTGTAATAGGTGCTTAACCTGGCATTAGGAACCAGGAAGATGGACTCTAGAGATGGTACCCTCCCGCAGTTTGCTGGGCCTGATGTGAGAACCACACCCAACCCACAAACCCCATTCCCACCATCCATGATGTACTTACCTTGTATACGTTTGAATCATCTGTTAAAAAACAAACAGCTGACATAGGGACCTAGAATAAATAATGAGGGAAAATTATTTTTTTTTGAAAAGATTTTTTTTAGTAACTTTTTAAAATCCCCCTCCTACTTTCCAGTTTGCACCTGCTTATCTGAGTATTAGAGAAATAGTCTACATTTTATTCATTGGAGGATACTTTAAATGGCCTAAATATTCAAGCGTCAAATACATACTCCAGTATGTACTTTTACTTAAACAATTTCATCTCTTTTTAGTTCCCAGTTTTTCCTCTTTTCTCACTGAAGTCAACAAAGCTGTTTATTTTCTCTGAACTTTACAAACCCATCTGTTCCTTCATGAATTATGTATTTCCTCTTGTGAATGTCTTCTCTCGCAATACTTCCTGTTCAATTCTACACTGCCTGCCATTGCATCGATAAAAGCTCAGCTATAGGAATTCTTACCTGAGACACAGCAAAACAAGTTATATATATATATGTATTTATATATATATATATATGTGTGTATATATATATATATGTTCTTGCTTATATCTGTGTTTCTGCCTAGTTGTATTACAGAGAGGGAGAAATTTTTTTCCAAATTGTTTTCTTTGTTTTTAATATAATTATGTATACATATATACACTATATATAAACATATATGATAGATACACATATGTTATATATACATAGCACAGATAAACATATAATATGCATATTATATATACATGTATATATTTATAACACACTCATATAAACACACACACAGATACACACAGTTTAACAATCTGTTCACAATATTTCTGAAAATGTTAACAGTCAGCTCTTGCAAGCCAAGATGAGGCTGCCCAAGCACACCACTGATTCTACTACTCTGTTTCCAGTGAGTTGCTGCCACCCGGGGCTCAGATTCCCTGGGCACCTCCATTTGATAGAGATCAGAAATCCCTTTCCAAAGGCAAACCCTCCGTCCAGCATGCCCAGACTCTTAAGGATGGTGAGTAAAGTACTTTCTAAAGATAGTGATGCTTCATCCTACTTTTTTATCCTTGGTGAAGTAAGAAAAATCTGCATATAATACATGTAGCGGATAGTGAATTAGAAGCTATGAGAGAGACTCCATATATTTAATATTCAACAATTCTGAGCTTACAGGATACCTCAGGTATTTAACGTGATGTGGTCTGATTGAATTATTAGCTGGAAACTCAGAATTTTGTTTTTGTTTTGTTTTATTTTATTTTGCGATGTCTTGCATCAGCATCTCACTTTCCAAAGGACAATTTATTTTATATAGCATGCTGACTATTAGGGACAGATAAGTTAATTTTTCTCTGTCATATGTGTCGTTTCTATTTTTAAAAAGCCATTGATATGGTCAAAAGTAGTGAACTATGTTTAAGACAATCTGGTTCTCCCACTGACTCGCTGTGTTACCTTATAGCAAGTCACCTGAAGCAATATTACTCCAATTATCACCAGGCAGGAGATTTCGTGGGGGAAGTCAAGGATTACAGTGTATTCCTTAAATATTCCTTTCTTACTTCTTATAGGTGATAGCAATCTTTAAAGATAAAAAGATAGGTACTCTAAAAGTAAATTTTTATGAAAATGCAAGCAAAGTTTAAAAACCAAACATAAAAATAGAGCATAGAATGGAAATTATATGTTTAAATTAATACAAATAAAGTATTATATATTTACTTCTAAAATTAGAGCAAATAAAATAACGCCAGGTTTTCTTTGAAATGTGTATCACAGATGAGAAGGCAAAATAGTTTCCTTGAAACAAGAAGTTGACATTTTTATCTCAGACTCCTAGTTAAGCATAAGAGTAAAAAAAAAAAAAAAATTGCACTCATTATACAGGAAAATGCTGGCAATTAAAATATAAAATAGATCTTCAAACATTATTACTTTAGATACATATGAGTAAAAAGAAAATGTATGTAAACAGAAACCAGGTATTTCATATGCTCATAAAGACCACCACGAAGAAATGTCCCAATGGTTTTGATTATGATCATGATCTTGGTCCATTCAGGCTGTCATAGCAAATTACCATAGACTGGGAAGTTTATAAACAACAGAATTTTATTTCTCATGGTTTTGGAGGCTGGAAGTCCAAGACAAGGAGCCAATATGGTCATAGTCTGGTGAGCACCCTCTGCCTGATTCACCGTGAATGCCTTCTGACTGTGTCCTCATATGGTGGAAGGGGCTAGGTACTTCTCTGGAGCCTCTTTTACGAGGCGCCAGTCGCATCCAGAGGGCTTTGCCCTAATAACTTAAACACCTCCCAAAGGCCCCACCTCTAACAACGTCATCTTTGAGGGTTAGGATTTCAACATATGAATTTTAGGGGGACACAAGCATTTCAGACTATAGCAATCATATTAATTTTAAAAAGATTTCCCATAAATAGAAAAGCACTTAAAATATCTGACACACACACACACACACACACACACACACACATACACACACACACACCAATACAGACTGCCAGACTCATTTTGGTTAATTTAAGCAGAAAATTTTGTAACACTTTGTTTATTGGCAAGAACATTATAAATATTTGTTAAATGAATGACATGTGCACCCATCGTTTTCTATTTCTGCATAACAAATTACCATAAATTCAGTGTTCTCTGCTCAGGGTCCCCACAGACTGACAACAAGCTGTTTGCCAGGACTGGGTTCTTAGCAGGATCTAGGGGTTCTTGTCCAAACTCATTCAGATGTTGGTAGAATTTATTTCCTTGCAGTTGCAGGATTGAGTTTCCTTTTTCTTCCTTGCTGTTGGCCCGGGGTTGCTCTTAGTTTGTAGATGCTGCCTTCAGGTGTTCCGTAGGCCTGCTCATACTTCAGTCTCTCTGAATTCAGGAAATTCTCAGTCCCTTTTAAGGGCTCACCTGAACAGATCAAGTCCACCCAGATAATCTCTCTTTTGATTAACTCAAAGTCCACTGATAAGAACCTGATCACAAGAGTGAAATCACATCATATTCACAGGTTCTCCCACACTCAAGGGGAGGGAATTATATAAGAATGCATGCACCAGGGGGAAGGAATCTTGGGGACCAACTTGGAATTCTGGCTACCACAAAGTCTATTGTTAATAATGTGTTCTGCAACACTAATGTCTATAGAGAAATACCGCTCTTGACAAAGCAGGTTTACCTCCCTTTCAGAAATTTTATTAATGGAGTTTGAAAGGCAAATCAGGTCCTTAGGTTGAAGGATCCTGATTCCACAATAAATATGTACAGGAGATAGTCTCCCAGTCTTTCCCTAAGTGACCTCCATCCAATATGCAAAGTAATTGTATATTGTAGAAAGAAGAATTTGAAGATCTTCCTAGAGCCGTTGGAAATAAAGTCTGAGCTAAGTTCAGCCAAAGAAAAACAAAACATTATCATAACTCACCTGTTAAAGTGGGTTGAGGGCATAGACGCCAGATGTTGCATGCCTGGATCCAGTTCATGTACAGTAGTAGATCAGCAGACCCTCTGTGGTCGTCCTCCTGGCTCCTGAGTGTGCTGACATCAATATGCTAAGCAGTTGAGAGAACCCTCATATTGGTTCCCTGTTCTGTGTGTGGGACTGAAACCGAGCAGGACGCTGTGGGGCTCCTGGGCACAGAAGCCTTTCCATGTACCCCGTTTTTTGTAGGGAACAGACTCCAGCCACCATGACCTTCCTTGAGTTCCAAAGGGCAGATTCAAACAGTTGCTAGTCCAGGAAGGGAGGGGATGCAGAGACAAGGGAGGAGCAGCCAAGAAACAATAGTGCAGCCTCGGGGCAGGTCCTGGTTCCACCTCAAGGGGCACACATAACAATGTCTTTAAGCTTTCTGTAGAATTAAAACCCAGCAAAAGGAAGATAGATGTCAGCATTGTTCATACCAGAGACGACCACCTGAAGCCAGACTAAAGGAACCAGAGAGGCTCATCAAGATTACTTGAGGACTTCTCTGGTTGTGCAGTGGTTAAGAATCTGCCGGATAATGCAGGGGACATGGGTTTGAGCCCTGGTCCAGGAAGATCCCACATGATGCGGAGCAGCTAAGCCTGTGTGCCACAACTACTGAGCCTGTGCTCTAGAGCCCACGAGCCACAACTACTGAAGCCCATGTGCCTACAGCCCATGCTCCGCAACAAGAGAAGCCACTGCAGTGAGAAGCCTGCGTGCCCCCGCTCACCATAACTAGAGAAAGCCTGCCCGCAGCAACAAAGACCCAACAAAGCCAAAAATAAATAAATTTATTAAAAAAAAAAATTACCTGAGGCCAGATTAAAGGAACCACAGAAACTCATCAGGTTACTGGAGACCAGATTAGAGGTGCAGGCCCTGCACACACCCTAATTCTTATCAGCAACCCCACCCTTGAACCATTGCCGTAAAACTCAGCAAACTCCCTTGGGTTGGGACACATAGTTTTTGAGGGCAGGAGCCTGCTGGCTGTGTCCCCCTTTGCCTGGGAAATCAATAAAGCTGTTCTTTTCTACTTCACCCAAAACTCTGTCTCCGAGATTCGATTTGGCACTGGTGTACAGAGGCTGAGCTTTCGGCATCAGAATGAGGACCATTATGAAAGAAAAGAATAAGCAGAAATCTTTGATACTGTTTCTTCCTCCTTGTCAGGCTAGTAAATGAGAAGCACAACTGCATTTCAAGTCAAATGGTAGAAATTAATGCCAAACTCAAAAGACTAAAAAATTAAGTTTTGTGATCCTCATTTGTATCCTCATTGAATTCAACAATAGCCACATACAAGAAAATTCACATAGGTCATGGCAGGTGACAGTGGAGTTTCACACGTTTAACCAAGAGATAGACCCATTCTCACAGCTGCTGTGCCAGATGTGGTATATTTCCTAGAACAGAGCAACATAGATTCTGCCCTTGATTTTTAGCTGTGGGAAACAAAATAAGGACCCCACAAAGATGTCTGTGTCCCCAGAACCTGTGAATATGTTAGGTTACCTGGCAAAGGAGAGTTAAGTTTGCTAAGCAGCAGATCTTAAAATAGGGAGATTATCTGAGTAACCCAATGTAATTGCAAGGGTCCTTAAAAGTAGAAGAGCAAAGATGAAGACAGAATCACAGAGATGGCAGAGTGAGAAGAACTTGGCCCAACATTGCTGGATCTAAAATGTGGAAGGGGGGAGCCACGTGCCAAGGAAAATGGGCAGAATATAGAAACAGGAAAAGACAAGGTAAAGGAATTTCCTCTACTGCCTCCAGAAAGGAATGCCCTCCACCTGACACCTTAATCTCAGCTCAGTGACATCTGTGTCAGATTTCTGATCTACAGATGACAATTTCTGTTGTTTCAAGCCACTAAGTTTGTGGTAATTAGTCATAGCAGCAATGGAAAATTAATACAGTAGCTATTCATCTACATAATCTGCATTTCATTTCATTCCCCATCAGGAAAGAAAACAGTCCTGCTCTAGACTGTGTTAACTCTGCTGCATTCTGTCAGTATAGTCTGAAGGGGTCTCAATTACCTGAACATTCTGTGGGACATCTCTCTGATTCTTTGTTGAGGACTTAGTAAGCAAGAAGTAGTAAATACTCTGTATGACTTGGTAAGTTGAGGGCTTGCGAGACACATTCATAAAACATTCATAAAACTTTTGAAGTTTTATGCCACATTCGTAAAACTTTTGAAGGATCTGATGATCTGGTACATGCCAAGACATTGGAACTTTCTGCCACTAAGAAAGAGTCACTGTGCTTGGTAGATATTTTTGGATTTTTGGAAGAGCATATACCATACTTAGGAATATTGCTCTAATTCATTTATAGGGTGACTTAGAAGGCTGCCAATTTCAAGTGGGGTACAGAGCAGAAGGTGCTGCATCAGATGTAGGCAACAGCAGGGGGCCCCAACCACCAGGCTGTGGACCAGTGCCAGGGGTTGGGGAACCAAGCCACACAGCAGGAGGTGAGCAGCGGGCGAGTAGGCAAAGCTTCATCTGCCGCTCCCCATTGCTCCCCATCACTTGCATTACTGCCTGAGACATCCCCCCCACACCCCCACCCCCGTCCGTGGAAAAATTGTCTTCTATGAAACCAGTCCCTGGTGCCAAAAATGTTGGAGACCACTAGGCTACAGTACAAAGAGCTCTACCACTTGGGTCATGTGATCTAGTGGATTCGATGATGTTATAGAGCAGGAGTCAGCAAACTGTTTCTGCAAATGGCCAGATGGTAAATATTTTAGGCTTTGAGGGCCATTGGGTCTCTGTGACCACTACTAAATTCTGCTGATGTGCAGCTATTTAACCCTGTTATTGTACCAGAACTACTTTACTCCATGGTTGTAGTCCAGATGCAGCCACAGATAATACATAAATGATAGGGCTGTGTTCCAATAAAATTTTAATTATAAAATCAGTCCCTGAGTCAGATTTGGCCCATGGGCTAGAGTATGCTGACCCCTGCTATAGAAAAGAATATTGCATAGAGTCTTTGGAATAATTGAATAAGAGAGTCACAGCACAGACCACTAGGGTTGTGGAATCTGACCTTCCCATGTTCAGCAGGGAACTGCATACCACTTGTGTACAACCTCTGGATTGGGGGCCTTGTTGGAGGCTGAGTGTCTGATTGTGAAACATCAAATGACTATGTGGTTGAAACTGTCCAGCATGTATTGATTATTGTTAGACCCATCACGTCATATGTTTTTGCAGTATTAGCGACAAACCACCATAAGTAGTGAAGAGTAGCAGAATATTCCACCCCAAAGTATGCCTCTTTGGCACAAGGATTATTTTTAGATTATCATGTTTGAGAAACTGCAGACACAAGAGAAGCTCTAAAAACAAGAATAGAAGTTGCCGTTTTGTAAGGGAAATTTACATTTATGAAGGAATCTCCATTTCTGAGGGTGTCTCCCTCTCTGTACCAGGAGAAGAATTAACTCTGTAACACCTGAAGCTCTTTATCAATGGAGAAGCAAATGACTTAACTGCATAACAAACGTTAGCCTTGTTTACCTTGCTTTTCCTTGTAACCTCCCATAGCCCCCCCAAACACACACACCTTTCTTTCGTCTTTAGTTAAAGACTGTATTTAAGTGGATGGCTTGGGCCATCTCAGGGACTTATGCACTTTCCCTGAGTATCTCCTGTGTATGCATGAGTTATACATGTTAATAAACTTCTGTTTGCTTTTCTCTGTTAATCTGTCTTTTATTACAAGGGGTCTCAGTCAAGAGCTCAGAAGGGCAGAGGGAAAATTATTTCTCCTCCTCTACTCAAGATATGAGCTTTGAACTCCAGAGAGCAAAGAGAAAATGGAAGGAGAAGGTTATAAAAGTAAGAATGGAATTGACCTGCTGTCGATTTCTTTTCTTCCTCTTATCCCTCCTTCCTTCCTGCCTTTGTTTCTTCACTTATACTTTTTTATATCCACTCTTCAATATTAATTAGCTATGGTCACATAACAAAAAAATTTTTAGAAATTGTTACAGAACTGAACTTGGTCCAGATTTGGCAGCAAAGCCAATCTACTGACACCAGTTGTGGTGAAGGAAAGTACAGCATTTATTTGCAGGGCACCAAGCCAGGAGAATGGGTAGTTAATGCTCAAAAGACCAGAACTTCCAAATGGCTTTCGGGGAAGGGTTTGGAGTGAGGGTTGCAGCATGTGTGATCAGCTCATGGACATTCTTCTGATTGCTTGGTGGTAAGGTAATAGGGTGATGTTTAGAGAATATTAATCATTGACTTTCTGGTTCCAACCAGTCTGGGGTCTACATGTTTGTGGTCTGCATGTAGTCATCATCCTCCACTGGGTGAGGGTCTTAGTCTCACAGAACAACTCAAAGAGATGCATCAGATTGTTATTTATATCCCTTCAGGAGGAACTAGGAGTCCTGTGACTATTGTTCAAGCTATTATTACTTCTCTTGCTGGACTGCTTTCCTTCATTTCTGCCTTTTCCACTTCTCTAATCATGTATTGCTTGAGTCTGCCCTTTGGGACTTGGGGAAAGCCAAACAAGCAGTGGAGGACATGGAGGGGCTTGTACCCAGGAAGACCCCACAAGGTCCTGCTCAGTTTCATAATGAGCTTGATGTCCTTTATTCAAGGGAAAACCCATGGATTGGATGAGTACAGTGCCTCACAAGCAGTGGAGCATTCCCAAGGGATGTGTTAACCAAAATTTCAGAAACAGAGACCTGATTGAAATTAAAAGGTGTTTATTTGAGGCTTGTTAGGATTGCAGTATGGCAGACACAGATTCAAGAAGCACTTGAATTATGTTCCTTCGGACTACAAAATGGGAGAGGCTTATAAAGGCAAAAAACTGCAAGGTTACAGAGAGTTACATGAGTTGTTTACCAAGAATTATAATTGGACCTGGCAAGAAGTGGGGATGCTGGATAAGAAAGAATTGGTTGGGGTCCGAAAAGCTTCCATAGTTATAAGGGGAGACCTTGAGACCACAAGGTTGCAGCTGGCAGGTGTTCTGAATACAGCTGGTGGTGTCCTTGAACGTGGTACAGTTCAGAGAAAGTTCAAGTTCTCAGTGGTGCAGAGGCGTGTCTGAGACCAGATCCTCAATGGCTGCCTGACTCTATTTTTGTCCGCCTGAACTGTGATCACTCCTTCATAATTTAAATTTGACATTGGATGTATAGGAAGAGTGAGTTTTGTAAAGTGTTGGAAGTAGTATGCAGAAACAGGGCGTGAATGGCTAGGAGGTCAGGGGTTTCCTTAAAAGCTAGCAGGCCAGTCAGGAAATAAGAGAGTATTTGGTTTCAGTTGGTTGGCTGGGGTTGCATATCTGACCTTATTTAGAACCAGGAAATCATTACAGATTTTTGGCAGTTGGGAATCGGCTGCCTGGTTACACGCACTGCATTTCTAGTCAAGGGGAGCATTTACAGGGACACTAGAGTTACCTATACGTTTCAGTCTTCTGACATACCCCGGGTAGGAGCAGCTCTATCTTGGGCTTAGAAATCTATTTCAACACTACGTTCTGAGTATATATGGAGTGTCTCTCAGTGAGTGAAACAGACGTTAAGTATCAAAACAGTTAAATATAGTATTATAAATTGTCCTAAGTGGTATTAAAAGAAAACAACACTACTGAGAGAAAAGTATCAAAACAGTCAAATATATTATTATAAATTGTCATAAGTGGTATTAAAGAAAACAATAGTACTAAGAGACAAATGTGAAAACCACTTTAAAAGCAGGTTTCTCTGCAAAAGTATCATTTAAGAAAATGCTAAGAAATATTATGAAAAATTAGAGGAAGGCAGCAGTGCATCCTGAAATTGAGTTTTCAAGGGGAAAAAAAAGAAGCCAGGAAAAAAATTCTTAAGGTTCAGAAGAGCTTGGTATGTTCAAGGAATTGAAAAAAGGCTAAAATAAATGATCAGTATGCAGGGACAGGAGGGAAATTTGAGGTAAGAGAGATGAACAGGAGGCAGATGCATTTTACTATCATTTATGGCATGTGTTCTCAACCAGGGCAACAGTGCCCCCAAGGGGACAAAAATTGGTTCTGGGTTGGGAAGGAGGTGAATCTTACTCTGTAAAGCACAGTGACATACACATATAGTAAGTAAACAGATACAGATTATATCTATGGTGTTAAAATTTAATGCAGAGGCTGTGATTAGAAAAAAAAGTCTAAAAAAAAGCTTTCTACGGGCTGAAAATGAAAATAAGTTTGAGAATCACCAACTTAGGGTAACACTAGTCCTGTAAGAAATAAATCTCCAATTTCAGTGGCTTAACATAATAGAACTGCATTTCTCACAAATTTATTCATGTGGCTCTTTCTTCCACTTGACGATTCAGGCACTCAGACTGCTTCTAAATTTTGGCTCAGACAGTCTGCTCTGGGCTCAAAATCCAGGATCTTGCTATCAGGTATAATCATGTACCCTTATCCCCTCACCCATCCACTATACAGCTACAGAGCAAGGACAAGAGATCCATTATATGGAAAAAAACACCTGGACGTTCAGAGAAGGGAATCCTGTGGGAAGGCACACAAAGACCTGCCCTGATAGAGGTGGAAATTTTACTTGATTAGATCACAATTCTGCTCTTGGAAACTAATGACCCAGAACTTTGTTCTCTATGAACCTTGACTATGTTCTGCACAGTTTTTCCTTCTTCATTTTTCTGTAGAGTCACAGGTAGGGTGAATGTTACTTATATACTCCATGCTGGTAACTTTGGCAGACTGCTTTCTGCTTTGGTAAGTTTTGGGATCTGGTGGCAGTTTAAGGAACAAATGTCGAAGGCTTTCTATGCTGGGATTTGGTTTCTTCGGCGATAAAATTCCCTATGACTTGGGAAGGTTTTTGCTTCTAGCCAGTTCAGAGTACCAGGAACCATGCCAAAATTCTTTCTTAGAAATCGTTCTCAAGCCTGTCTTTTCTTGGTTCCTCTCCCCACACCCTTTACTCTATGGAACTTTAGGCCTTGACATTACAGCTTATATAACCTGGCAGATGAGTAAACAGAATCACTCCTTCGGGTGCCTACTAAAATGGAATGCCTTAAGCACTCATCAGTGGTGGTTTCCACAAGTATTTTCAGGAGTCCACATGTGTGTACTGTCCAGCCACTCACATTTGTCAGTCTGTCATTTTTTGGTCAAATTAATGCACACCTCCCACCACTATCACAAATAAATCCCAATATTTCAGTGAGTTAGTATACTAAAAAATCATTTCTCTCTTATCTAACAGAACAACCAATTTTTCCTGTTATCCTGGGGGCTGTCTTTCATGAAGTGATTGAGAGAAACAGTTCCTTTCATTGCATTCTTCTGCCTAATAGAGGTTAAAAAAAAGGGGGGGGGGGCGGGGGGAGAGAACATGCATACAATTTTCTCCTCTGTCTTGGCCCAGAAGTGACACATATCACCTTGTTGAGAACTATGAAAGGTCTGAGTTTTCCCTACTTGTAACTTCACAGCTTAGACTGCCACAACTTCATGGATACAGACAGAAAGCACAAAATTCCTGAGTCAGAAATGATGGACAGTCTATTACTTACCCCGAGGCAGGTAAAGAGTCTGGAGCCATCCTCTGCAGTTTTCAGTAGAATTATCAACGAGATTGATGATCAGATTGTGTATGTCACCTGGTGATGATTTGTAGACCTAGCAGTCTATAAAATTTTTCGAGCTGCATTGCATGCAGGATCTTAGTTCCCTGGCCAGGGATGGAACCTGTGCCCCCTGCAGTGGAAGATTGGAGTCCTAACCACTGGACCGCCAGGGAATTCCCAGCAGTCAATAAAATTTAAGATGCTAGCAACAGTCTGTGAGAACAAGTGTTAGGGTTCTCTAAAGAAACAGAACCAACTGGATATATAGAGAGATATAAGAAGAGATTTATTATGAGAAATTGGCTTACATGATTATAGAGGCTGCAAAGTCCCACAGTCTGCCATCACCAACCTGGAAGCCCAGGAAAACCAGGGGTTTACTTCCAGTCCAAGCCTGGAGGCCTGAGATCCAGGGAAGCCAGTGGTGACACCCTTGTCCAAGTCTGAAGGCCTGAACCCCTGAGAACCAGGAACACTGATGTCCAAGGAGAGGAAAAGATGGTGTCTCAGCACAAGCAAGGATAGTGAACTTGCTCTTCATCCCCTTTTGTTCTTCTCAGATGCTCATCCAATTGGATGGTGCCCACCACGTGTGCAGGGCATCTCCTTTGTTCAGTCTGCTGGCTCACATGGTAATCTCTCCCAGAGACGCCTCCACAGACACATCCAGGAGTAATGTCTTACCAAGCTGTCTGAGCATCCCCTGACCCAGTCAGGTTGACACATACAACTAACCATCACAGAGCATATCAAGGCATTTTTCTTCATAAGAAAAGTTCCTTGGGTTGTCAGAAAGATAAAAAAATAATAATGTCCTTTTTTCTCCCTCCCTCTTGGGGTCTGTGTTGTTCCTTCCAAAAACGCTGAGGCTTTCCTTCCTTCATCACCCTTGTATTAGGTTTCTATGCTGTATAACAAATTTTTACAAATTTAGCAGCTTAAAACAACTACCACTTATTATTTCACAATTTCTATAGGTCAGGAGTCTGGGCATGGCTTAACTGATCCTCTGCTCAGGGTTTCATCAACTGAAGTTCAGGTATTGGTCAGGGCTGTGGTATTATCAGAGGCTTGACTGAGGGAAAGTCTGCACCCAAGATTCCTCAAATAATTAGAAGAATTTATTTCTTTGTGGCTGTAGGACTAGGACTTTAGTTTCTTACTGGCGACTACCTCAGCAACTAGAGCTTACCCACAGCTCTTGAAACCACCGTTCCTGGGAATTCCCTGGTGGTCCAGTGGTTAAGATTTCATGCTTCCACTGCAGGGAGCCCTGGTTCAATTCCTGGTCAGGGAACTAAGATCCCACGAGCTGTGGCATGGCCAAAAACAAACAAACAAAAAAAAACCCCACTGTTCCTTGCTACACAGTAGCTCACTTCTTCTTCAAGGCCAGCAACATGTGGATATCACAATATAATCACAGGAGTGATATCTCATCACCTTTGCCATATAAGGTTGTAAAATAATCATGGGATGACATCACCTTTGCTGTCACAATGCCCATGATTAATGGAAAGAGATTATACAGGGGAATGTACACCAAGAGGAAGGAATTATTGAGTGAGCGTCATCCTGTAGTCTGTGCTCCCAGAGTCTGTTTTCTGCCCCTCAGTGATTTGTGTCCCTCCTTACATGCAGCATACATTCAGTGCCTCAAGGTTGTTATTCACCCAGCAGACCCAAAGTCCAAAATCTCATCGTCTAAATAAGGTCCAGGTGCAGAGGAGACTCCTGGTTGTAATGTGAGGTAATTCTTTGTTCCTAGGGCATAATTCTTCTCCATCTGTGCACCTGCAAAACTAGAGACAAGCCGTCAACATCCACAACACCAATATAAAATGGTGAGAATAACATAGAATAAGAGCTAAAGACTGTGTGAAAGGGAAAAAATAATTTTTTCTCTACTCTTTTTGGTTCTGAGACATCCCTCCCCCATAATAAAAGACAGATTAACAAGAGAAAAAATAAATAGAAGTTTTATTAGCATGTATACTTCATGTATACATGGGAGATACCCAGGAAAACGAATTCCCTGAATTGGCCCAAGCCACCAGCTTAAATATCATCTTCAGCTAAAGACAAAAGAAAGAAAAAGGGGAGGGGAGAGGAAATTCACGGGAAGGCCAGTGCAGAAAATGTTTGATAAACAAAGGTTGCCCTGCCCTGCAGATAAGTCTCTCAGGTGAAAAAATTATCTCTGTTAATAGCTGTCTTCCTGATGCCAAAAACTCTGTGCACCGATACCAAATCGAATCTTGGAGACCAAGTTTTGGGTGAAGTAGAAAAGAATAACTTTATTGCTTTGTCAAACAAAAGGGGACACAGTGGGCTCCTGCCCTCAGAAACTGTGTGTCCCAACCTGGGGGGATTTGATGAGGAGTTCTATAGCAATGGTTCAAGGGTGGCGTTGCTGTTAAGGATTAGGGCATGGGCAGGGCCTGCACTTCTTTAATCTGGCCTCAGGTGGTCTTCTCTGGAATGAAGAATGCTAACATCTTCCATTTGGTGGGGATTTTAGTTCTGCAGAAGAGCTCAAAGATACTGTTATGTGTGTATCCCTTGAGGCAGAACCAAGACCTGCCCCAAGCGTGCACTATTGTTTCTTGACTGCTCCTCCCTTGTCTCTGCCACCCCTCCCTTCCCTGATTAGCAACTGTTTGAATCTGCCCTTTGGAACTCAGAGAAGGTTGTGGAGACTGGAGTCTGTTCCCTAAAAACAAGAAATGGGGGACACAGACAGGCTTCCATGCCCAGGAGCCCCACAGGGTCCTGCTCGGTTTCATTCCTAGTAGAGAACCCCTTTCTAATGTAAAAATTGTTTATAAATGTAGATTTCCTTTAGTAAAGGGTAACCTCTCTGTTTTCAGAGTTTCTCCTGTGTCTGCAGTTATTCAAATGAGTCAGGTCAAAATGATCCTTATGCCAGAAAGTCATGTTTTGGGGTGGCATATTCTGCTATGCATCAACAGTCAAAAAGGAGGGACACTGGGAGGTACAAAGGGGCCAATGGTTCAGCAGTTCTGAAATACAGCTGGGCAAATGTTTCTGCATTTCTTTTTTTTTTTTTTTTTTTTTTTTGCGGTGTGCTGGCCTCTCACTGCTATGGCCTCTTCCGTTGCGGAGCACAGGCTCTGGACGCGCAGGCTCAGCGGCCATGGCTCACGGGCCCAGCCGCTCTGCGGCATGTGGGATCTTCCCGGACCGGGGCACGAACCTGTGTCCCCTGCATCGGCAGGCGGACTCTCAACCACTGCGCCACCAGGTAAGCCCTGCATTTCTTGATTAGTTTTCAAAATCTGGGGTTAAACCTCCCTGTCATTCAGCTCCACTCTTTGATTTCCTCCTTTTTGATAGAAGGTTGCACACTTCTCACGCTGAATTATTTTATCAGTCTGCTTCCTGCCAGCAGAATTTTGGAGATCTGACAACTTCTTTTCATCTTACACTCTCTCTGCCCCTTTCAGTCCAATGATCAGTGGGTTTTTGTTTTTTGAAATAAACTTCTTAAAAACTTTGTAGGACTTCCCTGGACTTCAATGGAGTTAACTCCATTTGACAAAATCCATCTCTACAGATCTTTCCAAATTGTTGCCTTCTCTGTTTTACCTTCCTGTGGAGACGGATAAGGGTCAGTGCCCTTAAGCCTCCTGGAGGTTTGATTAAGAGGATCTAAGAGGCACACCCTTAATCTTTTCAAGGGTTTTTTGTGTGAGAATAGATACTTTTTTGCTGAAGTTTTAGCAGAAGTTTATGTAGTCACCATCCTTGGCTTTTTCCCTATGCCAAGATTTCAGAAGTGATGCCTGAACTGCAGCATCGTTTGCCATCTGAACATGTGAGGATTTCCAAATTCATCAAGTCCTCGATCCTTTTTGTTGACCAGTTTACCCTCAATTTCTCTCACTTGTAGTTTTATTATAAGCAGAAGGAAGAAACCAGGTGGCACATTTACCACTTTGCTTGGAAATCTCCTCCGCTAAACAAACAAGTTCATCACTTACAAGTTCTGCTTTCTGCTAACATTGGTAGACAACTTTGCTAAGCTTTCTGTCACCACATACATAAAGAGGCGGAGTTGCTGGGGATCTGTCTGCTACAGTATCTGTCTGCTACAACACAAATCCCTTTCCAGTACCTATAACTGCATCTTTTTTTTTTTTTTTTTTTTACCCAGCCATTGCCTACTCACACCCAAACCTTTTGTCTGGAAAACTTAGGTACAAGAGGTACAAGGGAATTTTTATGAAACCTAAAGAAACCCACTGCATTGTCCAAAAGTGCACACATGGGCCACTAAAGAGGAACTTTGCAAGCAGTGTACTCAAGCAAGTAATCATTTCATTATGTTCTATGACCATGTTAATCCAATAAGATAACCGAAGTAGCTAAATCAGAACTAAGTTTGCATCACCTAGGTCCTCTTTTCACTGGATTGCTACCAAGAGGGTACACAAACAAGGCCAGACTAAGGTTCTTGCTAGGGGGGAAAATAGAAGCAGCATACCCAGGAATGGTCAGGGCAGAATCCTGAATTTTCAAAACCGGTCTATATAACCCCCATCACTTTCATCCTGATCATTACCCAGGAAACACCCAAGAGGAAATGATGCATCTCTGGAGACTAAGTCACTGACTAACGTGGTTTTCTAAAGCATGTGTTTCAAGAGGAAGGAAAGAATATAGACTCAAAAAATTTTTTGAGTAAATTTTTGAAGAGTTTATTCCGAAGTTCAGTAATACCAGATGCTTGTGGATAGTAGGGAGTGTGAAAAGTCCATCAAATACCTTGTCTATGAGCCCATTGTTCATTGTAGTTGGTATTAGAAAACAGGCCCTTACCATGAACACTTATAGGGGCAAACTGGAGAGTTTGAACAGCAACTGCAATTTGTTTCTATAGCCTGTAATACCAAAGAAAGGTGTCTTTAATCTGCCAGCTTGCAATGTTTAAAATGGCATGCCTAACAGCTAGGTCACTTGCAACAGTTCACAATCCAGAAAAAATATAGAAAACAATTTACTAAGGCGGGTATTGGCCAGAGATATGAGAATAGCCTTTGTTTCTGCCTGCTGAGTGGAGTGACACCAGTGCTTTTGGTTCTGCATAGTCAGGGCTGAAGTTGAACAGTCCAGTATGCCAGTGGCTACTGTCGACTAAAACATTATTCACAACCTAAAAGTTGAGAGTTAAGTTTTATTTGGTGGGAATTTTTAGGACTTCAGGCTCCAGAGGCAGCATCTCAAGTAACCCTTAGAGAATTGCTCGAAGGAGGAGAGGGTGGGGAGAGGGTGGGGGGAGCCAGGATATGTAGGAGTTTTGCAACCAAGGGCGGGTAGTGTGAAAGTCAAAAGATTATTGTTAATTAAAGAAAACCAGATATGTCAAGTTAAGGAATTTAGTGCTTTTCTGTGTATGGGAAGGTGCAAGAGCCTGGGCTCACTGAAATCATTCCTTTGATATGCACCTCAGCTCTCTGAGGGCAGTATCCTGTGTTTTCACATCCTGAGTTTTCTCAGGGCTCACTGTGGGGAGTGGCTGCAGTCTGATGGCTGCTAGATGGTAGGTATTCTTTCCTTCCTGAGTTCCCTCAGGGCTCACCAGCTCACCTCAGGCTGGGGCTACAATCACCGATGACTGTGACGTCCTTTGTTTACTGATATGGCAGGCAATATTCCATTTATCAATACCTTAGTGATTCAGAACCAGGCCTTTAGGGAAACTTTTGTGAATGGTGGGCCCCACTGAGCTAGCAGTTTTGCTTTAGGCTGTAGAGTGGGATATAATGTTTACCCCAAAGGGACAGCTGCCACCTTTTCACATAAAGCAGAGATTCCACTGGAACAAGGCTGGCTGCACGCTTGAATGTGTCACTTCTACTTAACAAGTGAGGCTTGATAGTTACTTCCCACCTTGTTGATCATCAAGGCTGAGTTGAACCACCCCAAAATGGGAATATCAGACTGGAGAGTCACAGTGTAACTGAGCAGGACCCTATGGGGCCTTCCCAGGACAGACCCTTTCCCCATATCCTCTGCTTTAGCTCCTCCCTGAAGTACCTAGATAATAGTATTTGATGCACATTTCCTGAGTTGTTTTACAGATGTGAAACCCCCCCACCAAATGGAAGGTGTTAACTACTTGATGTCCATGAGCACATAGCCCCAGGCCTCTAGGAGCCTAAGGAATGATCATGTTAAACCCTGTGATACCACCCTGTTACCTCACCATCAGCCAATCAGAGACCTGTGCACAAGCTGACCACGTACCCTGTGACCCCCATCCCTCACCTGGCTTTTAAAAATGATGTTCTGAAACCCTTTGGGGAGCTCAGGGGTTTGATTTTTGAGCCACCTGTCTCCTTGCCTGGCCCTGCAATAAACCTTTCTCTGCTCCAAACTCTGACGTTTTGGTTTGTTGGCCTTGCTGTGCATTCGGCATAGGAACTTGGCACTAACAACAGTGACTGTATAAGTCAGGAGTTTAGCTTCGACAAAAGCCCGGTACCAAGCTCATAGCTGCTTTTCAAAGGATCTATTCCTGATAGGCACATCAGGCAGGTGATGAATCCAAACCCCCAACTGGCCACTCTAGGTGGAAACCAGAGCCTACGTATTAGTTCCCTAGGACTATCATAAAGTACCACAAACTAGGTGGCTTAAAACAAGAGGAATTTCTTCCCTCACAGCTCTGGAGGCTGGAAGTCCAAAATCAGGGTGTCAGCAGGGCTATGTCTCCTCAGAAGTCTCTAGAGAAAGGTGCTTCCTTGCCCCTTCCTACCTTCTGGAAGCTTCCGGAAATACTTGGCATTCCCTGGCTTCCTGCTGACTCACTCCACTCTCAGCCTCCATCACTGCAAGGTCTTCTTCCCTGTGTGTCTTATACCTTCACATGGTGTCCCCTTTGTATGTGTCTGTCCAAATGTATTTTTTCTTGCAAGGACACCAGACATTGTATTAAGCCCAACTGAATTCCCTGTGCTCTCATCCTAACGTGATGATATCTGCAAAGACCTTATTTCCAAGTAAGATCACATTCACAAGTATTGGTGGTTGGAACATCAGCATATTTTTTTATGAGGATACAATTCAACCCACAGTAGGCTCCAATTGCAAAATCATCAGTCACTGAAATTCAAAGAGCTAGGGTTGCAGTACTCCAGAGGTAGAAGCAACTTTTCTACAGCAACTCCTAGGAGAACCCCCCTGACACTATTGGGATGGGAAGTACATGCATGTAATATACCCGTTCCTACTATACATGAGATGTAGAAGCAGCCAAAAAAAGTACATTGAGTTGGTCCAAACTTCTCTCACCTACTGTGACCCCTATGAACCCTAGCCTAACTGTGTTAGCTATATTTGGACACCTCCTCGCCCCATGGAAGCGAGAAGGTTGGCACTTTGGGTGCCAGATCCAATAGAGTTATAAAAGTTTAAAACCCTCTCCATCCCATAGTTCAGAGTGTATATGGCCTTTGGTCCTCCTTGGGACCAGAGAGATCTGGGCCTTACCACAAATCCTCCTTATCCTTAAAGCAGATGAAATTGGAATAGAAGGAAGATGAGAGTCCAGTGGGAGAAGAGGGAGAACACAGCTTCACATTGGTAAGCATGGCACATTTGTTTTCAGTTTCAGCTGTCGATCACTCAGGGCTCAACCGAATGAACTTTTTTTTTTTTTTATACAGCAGATTCTTATTAGTCATCAATTTTATACACATCAGTGTATACATGTCAATCCCAATCGCCCAGTTCCTCACACCACCACCCCAAGCCCCCCGCCCCCCGCCGCTTTCCCCCCTTGGTGTCCATACATTTGTGCTCTACATCTGTGTCTCAATTTCTGCCCTGCAAACCGGTTCATCTGTACCATTTTTCTAGGTTCCACATACATGCGTTAATATACGATATTTGTTTTTCTCTTTCTGACTTACTTCACTCTGTATGACAGTCTCTAGATCCATCCACGTCTCAACAAATTACCTAATTTCGTTCCTTTTTATAGCTGAGTAATATTCCATTGTATATATGTACCACATCTTTTTTATCCATTTGTCAGTTGATGGGCATTTAGCTTGCTTCCATGACCTGGCTATTGTAAAGAGTGCTGCAATGAACGTTGGGGTGCATGTGTCTTTTTGAATTATGGTTTTCTCTGCGTATATGCCCAGTAGTGGGATTGCTGGATCATATGGTAATTCTATTTTTAGTTTTTTAAGGAACCTCCATACTGTTCTCCATAGTGGCTCTATCAATTTACATTCCCACCAACAGTGCAAGAGGGTTCCCTTTTCTCCACACCCTCTCCAGCATTTGTTGTTTGTAGATTTTCTGATGATGCCCATTCTGACTGGTGTGAGGTGATACCTCATTGTAGTTTTGATTTGCATTTCTCTAATAATTAGTGATGTTGAGCAGCTTTTCTTGTGCTTTTTGGCCATCTGCTTGTCTTCTTTGGAGAAATGTCTGTTGAGGTCTTCTGCCCATTTTTGGATTGGGTTTGTTTTTTTAATATTGAACTGCATGAGCTGTTTATATATTTTGGAGATTAATCCTTTGTCCGTTGATTTGTTTGCAAATATTTTCTCCCATTCTGAGGGTTGTCTTTCCCTCTTGTTTATGGTTTCCTTTGCTGTGCAAAGCTTTTAAGTTTCATTAGGTCCCATTTGTTTATTTTTGTTTTTATTTCCATTACTCTAGGAGGTGGATCGAAAAAGATCTTGCTGTGATTTATGTCAAAGAGTGTTCTTCGTATGTTTTCCTCTTTGAGTTTTATAGTGTCCTGTCTTACATTTAGGTCTCTAATCCATTTTGAGTTTATTTTGGGGTATGGTGTTAGGGAGTGTTCTAATTTCATTCTTTTATATGTAGCTGTCCAGTTTTTCCAGCACCACTTATTGAAGAGACTGTCTTTTCTCCATTGTATATCCTTGCTTCCTTTCTCATAGATTAGTTGACCATAGGTGCGTGGGTTTATCTCTGGGCTTTCTATCTTGTTCCATTAACCTATGTTTCTGTTTTTGTGCCAGTACCATATTGTCTTGATTACTGTAGCTTTGTAGTATAGTTTGAAGTCAGGGAGTCTGACTCCTCCAGCTCTGTTTTATTCCCTCAAGACTGCTTTGGCTATTTGGGGTCTTTTGTGACTCCATACAAATTTTAAGATTTTTTGTTCTAGTTCCATAAAAAATGCCATTGGTAATTTGATAGGGATTGCATTGAATCTGTAGATTGCTTTGGGGAGTATAGTCATTTTCACAATATCGATTCTTCTAATCCAAGAACATGGTATACCTCTCCATTTGTTGGTATCATCTTTTGTGTGTGTGTGTGTGGTACACGGGCCTCTAACTGTTGTAGCCTCTCCCGTTGCGGAGCACAGGCTCCGGACGTGCAGGCTCAGAGGCCATGGCTCACGGGCCCAGCCGCTCCACGGCATGTGGGATCTTCCCGGACTGGGGCATGAACCCATGTCCCTTGCATCGGGAGACGGACTCTCAACCAGTGTGCCACCAGGGAAGCCCTGTTGGTATCATCTTTAATTTCTTTCATCAGTGTCTTATTGTTTTCTGCATACAGGACTTTTGTCTCCCTAGGTAGGTTTATTCCTAGGTATTTTATTCTTTTTGTTGCAATGGTAAGTGGGAGTGTTTCCTTAATTTCTCTTTCAGATTTTTCATCATTAGTGTATAGGAATGCAAGAGATTTCTGTGCATTAATTTTGTATCCTGCAACTTTACCAAATTCATGGATTAGCTTTAGTAGTTTTCTGGTGGCATCTTCAGGATTCTCTATGTATAGTATCATATCATCTGCAAACAGTGACAGTTTTACTTCTTCTTTTCCAATTTGTATTCCTTTTATTTCTTTTTCTTCTCTGATTACCATGGCTAGGACTTCCAAAACTATGTTGAATAATAGTGGCGAGAGTGGACATCCTTGTCTTGTTCCTGATCCTAGAGGAAATGCTTTCAGTTTTTCATAACTGAGAATGGTGTTTGCTATGGGTTTGTCATATAAGGCCTTTATTATGTTGAGGTAGGTTCCCTCTATGCCCACTTTCTGGAGAGTTTTTCTCATAAATGGGTGTTGAATTTTGTCAAAAGCTTTTCCTGCATCTATTGAGATGATCATATGGTTTTTATTCTTCAATTTATTAATATGTTGTATCACATTGATTGATTTGTGTAAAATGAAGAATCCTCGCATCCCTGGGATAAATCCCACTTGATCATGGTGTATGATCCTTTTAATGTGTGGTTGGATTCTGTTTGCTAGTTTTTTGTTGAGGATTTTTACATCTATATTCATCAGTGATATTGGTCTGTAATTTTCTTTTTTTCTAGTATCTTTGTCTGGTTTTCGTATCAGGGTGATGGTTGCCTCGTAGAATGAGTTTGGGAGTGTTCCTTCCTCTGCAGTTTTTTGGAAGAGTTTGAGAAGGATGGGTGTTAGCTCTTCTCTAAATGTTTGATAGAATTCACCTGTGAAGCCATCTGGTCCTGCACTTTTGTTTGTTGGAAGATTTTTAATCACAGTTTCAATTTCATTACTTGTGATTGGTCTGTTCATATTATCGATTTCTTCCTGGTTCAGTCTTGGGAGGTTATACCTTTCTAAGAATTTGTCCATTTCTTCCAGGTTGTCCATTTTATTGGCATAGAGTTGCTTGTAGTAGTCTCTTAGCTTGCTTTGTATTTCTGCGGTGTCTGTTGTAACTTCTCCCTTTTTATTTCTAACTTTATTGATTTGAGTCCTCTCCCTCTTTTTCTTGATGAGTCTGGCTAACGGTTTATCAATTTTGTTTATCTTCTCAAAGAACCAGCTTTTAGTTTTATTGATCTTTGCTATTGTTTTCTTTGTTTCTATTTCATTTATTTCTGCTCTGATCTTTATGATTTCTTTCCTCCTGCTAACTTTGGGTTTTCTTTGTTCTTCTTTCTCTGGTTCCTTTTGGTGTAAGGTTAGATTGTTTATTTGAGATTTTTCTTGTTTCTTGAGGTAGGCTTGTATAGCTATAAACTTCCCTATTAGAACTGCTTTTGCTGCATCCCATAGGTTTTGGATGGTCGTGTTTTCATTGTCATTTGTCTCTAGGTATTTTTTGATTTCTTTGATTTCTTCAGTGGTCTCTTTGTTATTTAGTAATGTATTGTTTAGCCTCCATATCTTTGTGTTTTTTACGTTTTTTTTCCCTGTAATTGATTTCTAATCTCAGTGTTGTGGTCAAAAAAGATGCTTGATATGATTTCAGTTTTCTTAAATTTACTGAGGCTTGATTTGTGACCCAAGATGTGATCTATCCTGGAGAATGTTCCGTGTGCACTTGAGAAGAAAGTGTGATCTGCTGTTTTTCAATGGAATGTCCTATAAATCTATCTGGTCTGTTGTGTCATTTAAAACTTGTGTTTCCTTATTAATTTTCTGTTTGCATGATCTGTCCGTTAGTGAAAGTGAGGTGTTAAAGTCCCCCACTATTATTGTGTTACTGTTGATTTCCTCTTTTATAGCTGTTAGCAGTTTCCTTATGTATTGAGGTGCTCCTATGTTGGGTGCATATATATTTATAATTGTTATATCTTTTCTTGGATAGATCCCTTGATCCTTATGTAGTGTCCTTCCTTGTCTCTTGTAACATTCTTTATTTTAAAGTCTGTTTTATCTGATATGAGTATTGCTACTCCAGCTTTCTTTTGATTTCCATTTGCATGGAATATCTTTTTCCTTCCCCTCACTTTCAGTCTGTATGCATCACTAGGTCTGAAATGGGTCTCTTGTAGATAGCATATATATGGGTCTTGTTTTTGTGTGCATTTAGCGAGCCTGTGTCTTTTGGTTGGAGCATTTAATCCATTCACGTTTAAGGTAATTATCAATATGTATGTTCCTGTGACCATTTTGTTAATTGTTTTGGGTTTGTTTTTGTAGGTTCCTTTCTTCTCTTGTGTTTCCCACTTAGAGAAGCTCCTTTAGCATTTGTTGTAGAGCTGGTTTGGTGGTTCTGAATTCTCTTAGCTTTTGCTTGTCTGTAAAGCTTTTGATTTCTCCATCGAATCTGAATGAGATCCTTGCTGGGTAGAGTAATCTTGGTTGTAGGTTCTTCCCTTTCATCACTTTAAGTATATCATGCCACTCCCTTATGGCTTGCAGAGTTTCAGCTGAGAAATCAGCTTTTAACCTTATGGGAGTTCCCTTGTATGTTATTTGTCGTTTTTCCCTTGCTGCTTTCAATAATTTTTCTTTGTTTTTAATCTTTGTCAATTTGTTTACTATATGTCTCGGCTTGTTTCTCCTTGGGTTTATCCTGTATGGGACTCTCTGTGCCTCCTGGACTTGGGTGGCTATTTCCTTTCCCATGTTAGGGCAGTTTTCGACTATAATCTCTTCAGATATTTTCTTGGGCCCTTTCTCTCTCTCTTCTCCTTCTGGGACACCTATAATGCGAATGTTGTTGCGTTTAATGTTGTCCCAGAGGTCTCTTAGGCTGTCTTCATTTCTTTTCATTCTTTTTTCCTTATTCTGTTCTCCAGCAGTGAATTCCACCATTCTGTCTTCCAGGTCATTTATCCGTTCTTCTGCCTCAGTTATTCTGCTATTGATTCCTTCAGTGTAGTTTTCATTTCAGTTATTGTATTGTTCATCTCTGTTTGTTTGTTCTTTAATTCTTCTAGGTCTTTGTTAAAGATTTCTTGCATCTTCTCGATCTTTGCCTCCATTCTTTTTCCGAGGTCCTGGATCATCTTCACTATCATTATTCTGAATTCTTTTTCTGGAAGGTTGCCTATCTCCACCTCATTTAGTTGTTTTTCTGTGGTTTTATCTTGTTCCTTCATCTGGTACATAGCCCTCTGCCTTTCCATCTTGTCTATCTTTCTGTGAATGTGGTTTTTGATCCACAGGCTGCAGGATTGTAGGTCTTCTTGCTTCTGCTGTCTGCCCTCTGGTGGATGAGGCTATCTAAGAAGCTGGAACAAGTTTCCTGATGGGAGGGACTGGTGGTGGGTAGAGCTGGGTGTTGCTCTGGTGGGCAGAGCTCAATAAAACTTTAATCTGCTTGTCTGCTGATGGGTGGGGCTGTTTTCCCTCCTTGTTGGTTTTTTGGCCTGAGGCAACCCAACACTGGAGCCTGCCCAGGCTCTTTGGCAGGGCTAATGGCATATTCTGGGAGGGCTCATGCCAAGGAGTACTTCTCACAACTTCTGCTGTCAGTGTCTTTGTCCTCATGGTGAGCCACAGCCATCCCCCACCTCTGCAGGAGACCCTCCAACACTAGCATGTAGGTCTGGTTCAGTCTCCCCTGGGGTCACTGCTCCTTCCCCTGGGTCCCGATGCACACACTACTTTGTGTGTGCCCTCCAAGAGTGGAGTCTCTGTTTCTCCCAGTCCTGTCAGAGTCCTGCAATCAAATCCCACTAGCCTTCAAAGTCTGACTCCCTAGGAATTCCTCCTCCTGTTGCCGGACCCCCAGGTTGGGAAGCCTGACGTGGGGCTCAGAACCTTCACTCCAGTGGGTGGACTTCTGTGGTATAAGTGTTCTCCAGTTTGTGAGTTACCCACCCAGCAGTTATGGGATTTGATTTGATTGTGATTGCACCCCTCCTACCGTCTTATTGTGGCTTCTCCTTTGTCTTTGGATGTGGGGTATCTTTTTTAGTGAGTTCCAGTGTCTGCCTGTCAATGATTGTTTAGCAGTTAGTTGTGATTCTGGTGTTCTCGCAAGAGGGAGTGAGAGCACGGTCTTCTACTCGGCCATCTTCCAATCTCTTCCATCCTTCTACTCAACCAGATGAACTTCTAACGCTTTCAGTACATGCACACTTCCATACTGTAGAGCAAACTCCTCATTGCCAACATTATTTCAGCTTAGGAGTTCCCTGGCTCAGTAGCCACAATGGCATTACCTTTCATATGGGACTGTGGAGATGGCCACCCCATCTTCTTGATAATACCTCTTCCTCCACTCACCCAGATAAGATGAAAATGACCAAGGCACCATCTGACCAGTTTTTTTCAGTCATATATCTCACCACTCAGCCTCTAAACTTTTTTTTAACAGGCAGGGCACTGCTGTCCCTTAGTCCTCCCCACATTGAACACGTGGGTGACAACACTCTCTACTGAATTCCAGGTAATCATATCACTGATCTCAGAGTGTGAGGTCATTGTCCTTCCTCTTTCAGCAGCCCTCCTCCATAGACAAAACCATCAAGAACTGTGAACAGTTTGAGATTTTACCCTACCTGCTGGTTAATCAGAGAAGGGGACCAGAATATGCAACCCTAAAACATGTCACTTTGGCGTAAGGATTAATTTGAGCTAAAGACAACAGAGGAACAGCAGACACAGGAAAAGCTCTAAAAACAGAGCAAACACTTTCTTTTTGTAAAGGAAATTTACATTTATAAAGGAAATTTAAATTTGTAAACATGTCTCCTTCTCCTGTGCCAGGAAGAGGAAAACATCCTGGGGACACAATCATCTGAGATGGTGCTAGATTCTTATGCGCCCAGACTTTCCAATGTGAGGAAATTCTCTCAAGGCTCTTGGCAGGTGAAATGGTACATTCTACTTCTAACCAATTAGATTTAAGATTTTTAGTTTCAAAAAATCATTTACAAAAACATGAAAATATTCTTACTTTTATATTCTCAATTTATTGATAATATTTCATGATGTCCATGTATCATATGTAGATTATACTGAGGTACTATCATTTATCTTGAAACTTTATCATGGTAAACATAATGGTTAGCTATATATTATTAAAACTCAATTATTTATTATTTAAAGTAAAATTAAAATTGTTTCATGAAGTCATTTGAACTACTACCATATTCTAGGACACCAGCTTTTGCTATTTTTTTCTGTTTTTGGTTATGGACTCACACTAATCCTCAGAGCTCCTTGAAACCAATTAAATATGTCTGTGAATGGCTAGCAAAACACCAACTTGAAATGAAAATTTGTTAGCAGCATAGTTCTTATAGCCTGACTAACCAGCTATAGATTATCATAAACATTGACTATAATTTTAAAACAGAAAAATCAATTACACCTTTCATGACTCTAAAATATATTCATAGGTAAGGCAGTATACCTTGTCTAAAGCAACAAGAAATCAAGTCATCTTCCTCAGCCTTCCATTCAGAGGTGGGTAAGATTTAATTAACATTAAATCTTAATGTTGGTGAGATGTAGGTAAGAACATAGCCTTTGGAGTCAGGCAGCCATAGGGATGAGTCATATCTGCTCTCGCTGTTTGGCCATGAACAAGTTACATAATCTCTCTGTTAAAAAAAACGCAAACATTCAGCTGAGTAAATTTTAAAGATTTTATTGACTTTATTCAGTGATTCATGAATGGGGCAGCATCTAATCTGGCTGATAGAAAGGGGGGCCAAGGAGCTGTATAAAGTGAAAGACTTTTATGGGCAGAATGGAGCAGGAACAAGGAAGTTATAATAAGCAAAAAGCAGGTTGGTTATTGCAAGGGTACTTTCCTTTGGAGGTTGGCAGGGGTCTATCAGGCAGATTAACTAACTAGTGTTGATCAGGTGATTTCTGATTGACTGGTTTTAAGATTCTGTTGAAGCAGAAACTGTAATTAGGTTAAGTCTTAACTTGGTGACACAGGGTTTAGCATAAGCAACTCCATTCTGGGTCTGCTGTCTTGTTTTTAACATCTCTAAGTCTTGCTTTCTTCTTCTATATTATGGAAATAATACTGGCAACTCCTTCATGGGTTCTTGATAGAGTAAATGAGATAAAGTATGTGAAATTTTAACTCAGTGCCTGAAATATAGTACACACACAATGTTTGCTTTTTTAAAAATAGTTTATCAAGTATGTGTTAAGATTATGATGCTTCCCACCATAATGCAAATGTCCTAATTTTATATTAGCTAGGTTCACGTGTCTTTGGAATAAACCCTAAAAAGTAGAGATTTCTTAATTTTTAAAAACCTTCTAGAGAAAAAGTTTAAAGTCAGGCACACAGGGCATCAGTGGATTAAGCAGCTAGGATTCAAAGGGAGTTCTAATATAGACATCCTAGATGAAGATTCATGCAAAAAAATACTGGAAGAACATGGGAACACAGTATGCATACTATGTCAGTCTCCTTGGGTTAATGTAACAAAATACCACAGACTAGGTAGTTTAAGCAACAGACATTTGTTTCTCACAGTTTTGAAGGCTGAGAAGTCCAAAATCAAGGTGTTGGCAAATTCAGTTCCTGGCGAAGACCCTCTTTCTGGCTACTACATAGCTTCCTTCTTGCTGTGTCCTTACGTGGTGCAATGTGAGAGTTCTGATCTTTCTTCCTCTTCTTATAAGGGCGCTAATCCCAGCATGGGACGCCATCCTCACGACTTCATCTAAACCTAATTACCTCCCCAAAGCCCCACCTCCAAAACCATCACACTAGGGAGCTAGAGCTTCAGCATATGAATTTTGGTTGTGGGGAGAGGAATAGAAACATTTAGTCCAAACACACAGTCTGGTAACTCACATTTTTCTATTTAACGAAGTGTCATGAACATTTAATAAATGTTCTCTGAAAACATGAAAAAAAATTCTGGAAGAAGACATGGCTCAGGGAGTGGGGTAAAAGTCTGGAAGCATTTAGTCAAATTTGTTACAGAGGGGTGCATGAATTAGGGCTGGATTTCAAGTGGTTTGAGAAATTCAGCTGGTTTGAAGTTTGTGATCAAGTTGTTGTTTTAACAAGACATGACACTGGTAGCCAAGATCAAGAGGCAGAAAGTCCATCAAGCAGGCAGGACACCTACTGTGTAGTTCAGGTACAATAACTAAAGCCCAGTGCTTGTGTGAACACATTTTGGGGCTACAGTTATCCCAAACACAGGTCTTGGGAGTGGTAGACTTTGAGCAGTAAAGGTCCATTAAGAGGAAGGAGACCGTGGCTTGCTGCTATGCAGTGCTGTAGAATTGCCATGCATGTAGTCTGAGAATTGGGTATGTTGAAACCTCCACTTGAGCCAAGGACTCTCAGACAGACAACACTCCTGCTGTGAAAATATGATCTGTCCAAACTTCCAACTCCAGGAACATGGCATACAGGTCATGATTTCCAGTTTGTGGTGTATATTTCTTTTTGGATCCATGACTTTCTGTTGATTGAGGAGGAAAAAAATAAAATTTCTTTCAGTTTGTTAGGGAAGCAGTTGTTACTGTAAATGACAATGCATCACAATCTTCAGGCTAAAACAGTTCTGATATGAGACATGATCACTTATTTAAATTTATATTGTGACTGTCTGTTGTCCTAAAAGATGTGGCTATGCACATAAATAGTAATTCATTTATTCTTTTGATAGTTATACTGTCTTATCCTCATAGGCATAATATTATGCTACTATATTTGCTCTAAAAGTTGAAAGCATTTATATATATATATATATATATATATTTTGAGGAAAAATTAAAGAAGGCTAAAGATTCATGTTTTAATGTGAGCATAGTTGAAAGGAAAGTAAGTATTCATGTATCTGCTATATATAATTTATGAGATCTTTTTGAGCAAGAAATATTAGTTTATAGGTCCTGCCTTATAGATTTATAAATATCATTCTTACTTTCTAGATATAAAATCCCTATTCTCACAGACAGTTTTACAGGAATGTAAAATACATAATGTCATAAATTGGAGAAAATCCAACAATAACTATAATATGCACCTGTTTTACCTAGAGCAACATTGGGAAAAAGAAAATGACTGAAAAATAAAAGGTATCCTCTTTGTGTTTGACCCTCAAATCTCATCTCTAATTTCAGAAATACCCTTTAGCTATTTCTTTTTTTTTTTTTTTTTTTTGCGGTACGCGGGCCTCTCACTGTTGTGGCCTCTCCCGTTGCGGAGCACAGGCTCTGGACGCGCAGGCTTAGCGGCCACGGCTCACGGGCCCAGCCGCTCCGTGGCATGTGGGATCTTCCCGGACCAGGGCATGAACCTGTGTCCCCTGCATCGGCAGGCGGACTCTCAACCACTGTGCCACCAGGGAAGCCCCCCTTTAGCTATTTCTAAATTGAATTTCCTCTTAGATAAATGTCAAGATTTAACAATAAATTTGATTTTAGGCTTCATCTATAAACATAAAACATAATTTTACCTGAAACTGTTTTAAGGTTTTGTCAGCTCCTAGGTCTTCTAAGAAAATATGAAATTTTAATACTATCTAGGTGCAAGGTATAAGACTTGGATGAAAAATTATGGTTCAACATCATGTGATCCTAGGCCTTGAAAGTAATGCATGGTCTTCAAGTACTGTTGAAGTGATTCTCTGTTGAAGTGATTCTCTGTAGAGAGAAATGGTAGATCACATTAACTATATTAAAGTCATTGTAAGAAAGAATATATTCTATATGATATAGATTAGTGTAAGACACAAGAAAACTCACAACCTTACTCACCACAGGTATTTCCACAAAGTAAGGAACAAAAATTTAAGAGCAATGACCACGGTAGCATCTACTCAACATTTATTTGTGAAACTCTGTGACCAAGCTGAAACCCTTTTCTCACAATTGTGAAAAACTGGCATACAAAACCTAAGTAACCACTAGTGGTCTATTGTTTAGGAGTGGAGACAAGAGCAATGCCCACATTCATAGCCAATACTGGGTTGCTAGAAATTTCACTTTGTGCTACAGAAAAGATGACACTCAAATAAAGTGTTTGTATGTGCTTTACCCTGGGGGGAATTTACATAGCATGACTGGGATATGAGAACATTTGGAAAAGTGAGTTAATAATACTTGTCATGATGTTTTTCTACATTAAGTTGCAGAGAACGTGGCTTTGAACTTAAGGCACTCGAAAAAAACAATTTAATTATTCTAAATATCTACTTTTCCCCTAACTTATATGGCTAAAAAAAGAGAACAATTACTTGTTTTAGATTTTTATATTCTCTTGTGTACAGAAAATCCTTAGAGATAGGTGGTGTTTTTTTTTTTTTTGGTGTCCTGATTTCTTTCTCAAAGGGACAAATAAATAAAATTAATTATTTGCAGAAGGAAACCTTTATTTCTTAGACCTCATTTGACAATACGAAAAGATTAAAAACAAGTCTGCAAAGTAAAGTTTCTCTGGTACTGTATGTTCTTATTTATTCTTCAGGAAATCCAGCCTCCCCCAGTTTCTTCTTAGATAATTTTGAGAGATTCCTGAAAGTGTCATACTCAGTGCTCCAAGAATTGAGTTGTCTCCATGACTACTGCATGTATTTTAGCACTTTCTCTTTCTTCTTTTGCTCACTGCATATCTCAGTTGTTGCTATCCCCCAAGTGTCAACTGTGCTACCAATACCTACTGGAGACTCAACTGCATCTGCTGCTGCACAGATTCAAATGTCTGGCCCCAGGAACTGACCTTGGTGCTGACGTTTGCACCAACTACTGATGACTTATAATGTTGAGGACCCACAGCCTAGGCCAGGAATACTCCCAAATTTGCTATTTTTCACCTTGGTCTTCATCAATCAGCATAAATGTTGTCTCTGATCTGACTTCTCAAATTTTCATATCCCACATTATAGAAAAACACCTATTTCCCTTCTCTGTTATCTGTCTCTCTTTTTCATTCTCTCTTTCTTGCATCTTAGGACACAGGAAATGCAGATTGGAAGTCAAGGAGGGTATTTACCTCTTGGACCTTACCTTAGGGGAGGAGAGACAGAGAATAAAAAAAAAAATAATAATAAATAAATAAATAATCATCACCTGTGAGGTACATAAAATGGGTGATGTAATAGAAAGTTATAGATATAGCGCCTGCTTTACACAGGCTGGTCAGGAAGGTCTTCCTTGGTGATTATTCAACTTGAGGCATGGAGGACAAGAGGAGTCAATAATGCAGAGAGGAACTATTCAATTTAGAGGCAAGAACAAATTTAAATTCTTTAAGCAAGAGAGAGTTAAGTATATATAAGTATACTGAGGAACTGAAACGAGGCTAATTTATCATTGAATTTACATGACTTGACTCTACTTTAAAATAAGTTTTCCCCCTTAGTATTCACTTATACATGTACATAGACCCCACTGCCTACTTGAAATGCTCTAAATATGCCTGCATCTTAAAATGAATATGATTTAGTCTCAAGCAAAGTCTTCTTTACAGACCAGAATATGCAGTAATTAAAAAAGACAAGAAATCCCCAAAGCTGTGAAAAATCCCAAAAAATTAAGATCAGGTCAGGCTTTTAAAATACTTTAAGACTATCAGAAACTTCAGGTTTCTGGTCCAGCAGAAGTTGCCACTCATCCTAACAAGTACAAAGGTAAGCAAAGTGAAAAATCAACACTCTGCCTAAATTCATAAGAGAGAAGTGAGGTCACAGGGCACACCAGTGCCCCCAAACCCACCCAGAGATAAACCCACGCACATATGTTCACCTTATCTTTGATAAAGGAGGCAAGAATGTACAACAGTGAAAAGACAGCCTCTTCAATAAGTGGTGCTGGGAAAACTGGACAGCTACATGTAAAAGAATGAAATTAGAACACTCCCTAACACCATACACAAAAATAAACTTAAAATGGGTTAAAGACCAAAATGTAAGGCCAGACACTATAGAACTCTTAGAGGAAAACATAGGCAGAACAATCTATGACATAAATCACAGCAAGATCCTTTTTGACCCTCCTCCTAGAGAAATGGAAATAAAACCAAAAATAAACAAGTGGGACCTAATGAAACTTAAAAGCTTTTGCACAGTAAAGGAAACCATAAGCAAGATGAAACGACGACTGTCAGAATGGGAGAAAATATTTGCAAACGGAGCAACTGACAAAGGATTAATCTCCAAAATATACAAGCAGCTCATGCAGCTCAATAGCAAACAACCAACCAACCCAATCCAAAGATGGGCAGAAGAGCTAAATAGACATTTCTTGAAAGAAAACATACAGACTGCAAACAAACACATGAAAGAATGCTCAACATCATTAATCATCAGAGAAATGCAAATCAAAGCTACAATGAGATATCATCTCACACCAGTCAGAATGGCCATCATCAAAAAATCTAGAAACAATAAATGCTGGAGAGGGTGTGGAGAAAAGGGAACCCTCTTGCACTGTTGGTGGGAATGTAAATTGATACAGCCACTATGGAGAACAGTATGGAGGTTCCTTAAAAAAGTAAAAATAGAACTACCATATGACCCAGCAACCCCATTACTGGGTGTATAACCTGAGAAAACCATAATTCGAAAAGAGTCATGTACCACAATGTTCATCACAGTTCTATTTACAATAGCCAGGACATTGAAGCAACCTACGTGTCCATCGATAGATAAATGGATAAAGAAGATGTGGCACATGTAAACATTGGAATATTACTCAGCCATAAAAAATGAAATTGAGTTATTTGTAGTGAGGTGGATGGACCTATAGACTGTCATACAGAGTGAAGTATGTCAGAAAGAGAGAAACAAATACTGTATTCTAACACATATATATGGAATCTAAAAAAACCCACAATGGTTCTGAAGAGCCTAGGGGCAGGACAGGAGTAAAGATGCAGAAGTAGGGAATGAACTTGAGGACCTGTGGTGAGGGAAGGGTAAGCTGGAATGAAGTGAGAGAGTTGTATTGACACATATACTCTACCAAATGTAAAATAGATAGCTAGTGGGAAGCAGCTGCATATCACAGGGAGATCAGCTTGGTGCTTTGTGTCCAGCTAGAGGGGTAGGATAGGGAGGGTGGGAGGGAGACGCAAGAGGGAGGAGATATGGGGATATATGTATATGTATAGCTGATTCACTTTGTTATAAAGCAGAAACTAACACACAATTGTAAAGCAATTATACTCCAATAAAGATGTTAAAAAAAAATACAGTTGAAGACCCCTTGGTTGGTATTCCACTCACATAATATCTGGTCCCTTCCCTACGTAGAAGTAATCATGGTACTCAAGTTGTTATTTATCATTCCCATGTAAACTTTTATTACATATAACTGCATTATTAAATGAATCATTTTCTTTTTTGACTTTAAATTTTGTAACACTATATATATTCTTCTGCAACTTGTTTCTTGTTTTTTATTGAAATATAATTGACTTAAAATATTATGTTAGTTTCAGGTGTACAGCATAGTTGATTTCTGGTCTCGTAGTATTGTGGTCGGGGGGCATGCTTGATATGATTTCAGTTTTCTTAAATTTGTTGAGACTTGTTTTGTGGCCTAGTATGTGGTCTATCCTGGGGCATGTTCCATGTTACTTGAAGGGAGTGTGTATTCTGCACCTTTTGGACAGAATGTTCTATCTATCTATCTATCTATCTAACTGATGATTGACAGGGCCAGATCCTGGGGTAGAGCTTATTTCTTTGTGTACAAGCTGGTACAGAGAGCTCCAGTTCATACACTTAACATTGTGTATAATATTTTATTATTTAAGAAGTACAATTCATTTTCCTATTGATGGACACAAGTTTTCTCTATTTTGTGGGGCTTAAAATAGTGTTGTAATGAATATCATTTCATTGCCTGCATGTGTTAGAGTTTCTCTAGGTTGTATAGTTAGTAGACTAATTCGGGGGTCAAATTGTACATGCATAGTTAGTTTTGATAGATATTACCAAATTGCTCTTCTATGTGATTATTTGAATTTTCTTTCTCACAAGCGATGAATGCCACTGCTTAGTAATGCTAAGGATGTTAATTGTTGCTAGTATATTTGAGGTCAGTAATATTTCATTTTTTATTTTCATTGGAATTCCATAATTACTACTGAAGTTGACCATCTACTAAAATTGAACACCTGTAGAAAAAAACAAAAAAAAACCAAAAAAAACTCCAGAGGACCCAGGATCATGTGAGTGGGTCCCACACTTCTGTGAGTTTTACATCCTGGAGCTCTACCAGGTTCTCAGGGTGAATAGCAGAGAAAATTTCCTCTCATACTTCCAGCAGGAAGATGAGAAAGAAGCCTTTTTTTAAAGACACCAGAGCATTCTGTTCTTCTTTACAAGGTTTGTCCTCAGGAGAAACCATTTAACTACCGCCTAATTTAAACTGCTTGGGTTTTATCAGAGCCTAACTGACCTGAGGGAAGAGAATACCCAACTCCAGACCATTCTAGCCATCTTGTACTGCCTAAGGGGTAAAAAAAAGAAACAACTGAGAAGCATTGGTGAAGTTTACCACCCAGAGGGCATAAGCTTATTAAAAGACTGAGAACTAAGCATAGGAATGTGTAACGCGCCTGCACCTCACCATGGCATTACTACAGTCTTTTCACACCAGTTCCACTACTGCAACTGAATCCACTATCAGAATTGGAGATTTCAACACACCTCTATCAGAGATGAATAGATTCAGCAGGGAGAAAATCAGTAAGGACATAACTGAACTAACAACCCCATTAATGAACTGCATATATGGACATCTACAGTCTGTCTCCTCTAACGTCAGCAAAATACACATTTTTCTCAAGTTCACATCAAGCAATTCCCAAAATAGCCCACATTTTGGGCCATAAAACACTCCTTAACATATAATAGAAATCATATAATATCACTTCTCATACCACCATGGAATTAAAATAGAAATCAATAACAGAGAGATAATGGAAAATCCCAAGATACATGAAGAATAAACAACATACTTCTAAATGACCCATAGATCAAAAAGAAATCTCAAGAGAAATTAAAAATATTTTGAACTAAATGGAAATAAAAACACAGTTTATCAGAATTTGTGGGATGCAGCAAAAGCGGTGTTTATAGGGAAAGTTATAACACTGAAAGAATATATTAGAAAAGAAGAAAGATCTAAAATCAATACTCTTAAGTTTCCACTTTAGCAAACTAAAAAGAAGAGCAAATTAAACCCACAGTAAGCAAAACAAAAGCAATAATAAAAATTGGAGAAGAAATAAATGGAATTGAAACAGTAGGTGAATGGATAAACTATGGTATATCCAGGCAATGGAATATTATTCAGTATTAAAAAGAAATAAGCTATCAAGCCATTAAAAGACATGGAGGGGGACTTCCCTGGCAGTTCAGTGGTTAAGACTTCGCCTTCCAATGTGGGGGATGTGGGTTTGATCCCTGGTTGGGTAGCTAAGATCCCACATGCCTCGTGGCCAAAAAACCAAAACATGAAACAGAAGCAATATTGTAACAAATTCAATAAAGACTTAAAAAAATGGTCCACATCAAAAAAAATCTTAAAAAAAAAAGACATGGAGGAAACCTAAATGAATATTACTAAGTGAAAGAAGCCAGTCAGAAGTACATGATTCTACCCATATGAATTTCTTGAAAAAGCAAAATTACAGACAGAGGTCAGTGATTGCCCGGGGTTTGGAGGCAGGAAGGGAGGAATGAACAGGTGGAGCACAGAGGATTTTTAGGGCAGTGAAGCTATTCTGTATAATACTATAAGGTACATGTCCTTATACATTTGTCCAAGCCCATAGAACGTGATACAGCAAGAGTAAACCTTAATGTAAACTACGGACTTTGGGTGATAATGATGTTCAGATGTGGGCTCATCAATTATAACAAATGTACTAGTCTGGGGATGTTGATGATGGGGAGGCTATGCATGAGTAGGTGCAGGGAGAAAATGCAAAATCTCTGTGTCTTCTGTTCTCGTTTGCTGTGAACATAAAGCTGTTTTAAAAAAATAAAGTCTATTAGATAAAAACAAAATAGAACCATAAGTACTTATGTTTGCTAGACATCAAACTAATTTAGGATATCAGGGTCAATGTATTACAACAAATCTGAAAAACATTATGCAATGAAAGAAATTAGTCACAAAAGCACACATCTTGTATGATTCCATTTATATGAAATGTCCAGTATAGGTCAGTTTATGGAGACAGAAAGTAGATTCGTGGTTCCCAAGGGCAGAAGACAGGGAAAATAGGAAGTGATTATTAATAGGTATGGGTTTTTGTTTTGTTTTGTTTTGAGTGGTTAAAATGTTCTAAAATCAGATACTGGGAATGGTTGCATAGTTATATGAATAAACTTAGTTACCACTGAAATGCACATGGAGGAATGTGCATTTTAAAAGGTAATTTTAAAGAGTGAATTTGTATAATGTGAATGTAAATTATATTTCAATAAAGCTACTATTTTATTTTTTATTTTTTTAAAGATTTTTTTATGTGGACCATTTTTAACGTCTTTATTGAGTATGTTACAATATTGCTCCTGTTTTATGTTTTGGTTTTTTGGCCGCAAGGCATGTGGCATTTTAGCCACCCCACCAGTGATGGAACCCTCACTCACTGCATTGGAAGGTGAAGTCTTAACCACTGGACTGCCAGGGAAGCCCCAAAGCTATTATTTTAAAAGTTAATAAAATAGAAATATCTTTATACATTAAAATGTTTTTTAAGTAGATAAAATCCAATAGGAATATAGAGTAACAAACTTTTCAGTTAATAATTATGGAAGTTTCAAGAGAAATTCTAAAGAAGTCAGACTTATTTGGAGAAACTGAAGAGGAAAGGAAAATATATAAAATATCATAACTTTAATTTTATAATAAGTAACTAAAGCTAAGTTAGAACAAGGATTTCATCCAAAATAACAAGGAGGTTAAGTGACAATTCTGGGACCTGAATTCAGACCAGTTATATCCAATGCTAAAAATCTTTTTTGGTCTTGAAGTTTCCTTAAAATTCCAGTGTCTCAGCAAATAAATATCTTTCTCACATTAAATTATATTTCTAGAACGCAAATAATGAAAAATCTACAAGGTGTTAAAAATTAATCCTTTCAAAATATTTACACTTCTCACAGATTTCCTCCAGGGCATAAGAAAGGGAAAGTGCATATTAAGTATTTCAGATACTTAGCATTTCAAACATGTCCAGAAAATGACTAATAAAAATTTTTTGCACACAAATAGAATACTAACCATCATGACCACAGATTTGAAACTACAACTGTGAAACATTTGTTTGTATATGTGGCATCAGCTCTGTTTCATTTGTTTTGGGCACCTAATTGAGGAACATCTGTTTCAGTAGTATCTGTTTAATATGAAAAATATCCTTTGGTATGAAAACAGGCTGAATTGGTATGTAGACCATTTATTAGTTCTGTTACTATTAAATGAGGGCAAATCAATCACTCTGGCTAAAAATTCCAACTTAACCAAGAGATGCTACATCAGTTGTTAATAAAAATACACACTTTACTCATTCATTCATTCTAAACATTTGTTTAGCCTGTATTCTGTGTCAGGTATGTAAGTAAGTTTCAAGGCTGTGATGTAGACCAAAGACAATATTATCCTTAAAGGAACTCCCAGTTCAGTTGAAGAAGCAAGCATGTAAATAAAAATTTAAAATATAATAAATTCTATAATTGATATAAGCATACAGTATAGAGGAGGGATATCTAAATCTATTAAGTGGGTAGATGGATGGAGGTGTTAAAGTTTGTCAATTAAGAAGAATTCGTTTTCCGAAATAAATTTGTGACAATTATTAAAGCTGCAACTGTTTCAGTTTTGAAGTAAAAAGCAAGCCCCAGTACATGACAAGGTGCTCAACATCACTAATCTCCAGAGATTTGCAAATCAGAACCACAATGAGGTATCACCTCACACAGGCTAGAATTGCTATTATCAAAAAGACAAGAAATAAAAAGTTGTGGCGAGGATGTGGAAAAATGGAACCCTCATGCAGTGTTGGTGGTAACGTAAATTGGTGCAGCCACTATGTAAAGCAGTGTGGAGGTTCCTCAAGAAATTAAAAATAGAGCTACCATATGATCCAGCAATTATACTTCTGGGTAAGTATCTGAAGAAAATGAAAACACTACTTTGAAGAGATATCTGCAACCCACATGTTCATAGCAGCATTATTTCCAATAGCTAAGATATGGAAGCAACCTAATTGTGCATAGATAGACGAATTGGTAAAGAAAGTGTTTTATATATATATATATATATATATAATCATACATAATATAAAATACATATATACACATACAAAGGAATGTTTTTCAGCCATAAAAAGGACACTCTGCCATTTGAAATGACATGGATGAACCTTGAGGTCATTATGCTAAGTGAAATAAGTTGGACAGAAGAAAGACAAATACTGTATGATCTCTCTAGGAATCTAAAAACAAACAAACAAACAAACAAAACAAAACAAAACTCATAGATACAGAGAACAGATTGGTGGTTGCCAAAAGTGGAGGTTGGGAGGTGGGTGAAATGGGTGAAGGGGTCAAAATATGCAAACTTCCAATTATAAAATAAATCCTGGGGATACAAAGTATGGCATGGTGACTAATTTAAAAGAAAAAAAAAAGCAACCCTCAGCTACAACCTAACTACTGTGCTCAGGAAAATAAATCAGTATAGTTTCAGATAAGTAAGAGCACAAAATTATGCATGAGTGTAATGAATCACATTATCCCCTGAACAGATCATATATTATGTATAAAACAGAACACTTAAGAGATTGGAACTCATTTGAAGTTTTGCAAAGCAAATTATCATAATTCTTCTGATATTATAGTTTTCACCTAATACACTAGTTAATACGTTTGAAGAAGTTAGGCATGTAGGAAAATTCTATTTTAAGATAGAAAAAAACAAATTATTAACTGGAAAATATAATCTGACTGGAGAAAATCTTTTGTAATGAAATTATGATAAAATGCTTTGCCTAAAAGCAAAATTATGAATGCCAAAATAAAGCATAAATGATATCATAATACGAAAAATTATTTCAAATAGGAAATATATAGTATACATAATCTTATTAAGATAAATGTTTTATAACATCTTTAAGTAAGAGTACTTCTATGTTTAAATTGGTATTATAAAGACAACAAGCATGATATTCTGAGAATAATTCAAATATTGAGGACGAAAGAGTTAAGTACGTAATAGCTGTTTATTAATTCCAAAAATAATAAGGACAACTCACAGGACTTAACAAGTTTTGTTCTCTTATAACTCTCTTCTTCATTTTCCTAAACACTACATAGAATGAGGTGAAGTTAGTATTAACAAATCAAAATTTCTAATGGTAACCCATAAAACACATAAAATATCATATTGTTTCTTAGCCACAGAATTAATATCATAAACATTATATATGTGATACAGTAACAAATTTTCAAACAGCAATGTTCTGTGTGGCATAGTAAGTATTAAATTTTCAAGCACCAATAAACATGAGGGAACAAAACTGACAAAACTGTACATGTGGCAAAAACTAATTTGATTGGCTGATGTCAACAGATTTTTCATAATTTGAAGAAAATGAGAAAAACTCTCTGTTAGTAACTGACAAGGAAACGGGCCTAAAAATGTTTAATTCAGTTATAGTTCCTCAAAACAAACTCAAGTGATTGGGATACACTTGAGTTTCCTTAAGTGTTTGTGTTATTTGTTCAAGTGGCTTTCTGTCTCTTACAGCAACTCTGCTTTGCTGGCATGAAATGTGTTTGTACTGACTGGATCTTCCTCCCTCTGGCTGTTAGAATCCCTTAGATGGTTTGTTATTTTCTTTATTAGCCCTTAGATCTGGTGGTAGAAGTAAACAAGTGGAGCTTGTTTCTGCAACACTGAGCTAGCTGCGCGGGGCAGAGGGGCTGCAGGTCCCCCGCTGAGTAGCAGGCTAAAGCTTCCCTGTTTCCAGGTCTCCAAGTTTATTCTCAACTTCAGGAGCAGAGGACCTAGTCCAGCTCCCCCATAGTCCCTAAGGTCACACTTATTGGACAAACTTTCATCAATGTCAAAATTTCCTCTAAGAATCTCTGTGCCAGGTTTTTCCAAGATTGTGGTTAACTTTACTCTATCCCAAGGAAGAAAGAGTCTGTACCAGTTCTCTCCATCAAGATCTCCTCTGAGCCTAAACCTTCACCTGTTCCCAGATATAGATCAATTTCAACACCAATTTGACTTGGAAAAGACAGGTAGTCAGGAATTTGGAGAAAAGATGTAGAGAGCCATATTATTAATTTGGTAGGGCTACCATAGAAGTGTAATGCAAATAGGGTGGCTTAAACAACCGAAATTTACAGTCTTACAGTTCTGGAGTGTAGGAGTCCAAAATCAAGGTGTTGGCAGAGTTGGTTTTTTCTGAAGGCTGACAGAGAAAGATTGGTTCCAGGTCTCTTTCCTCGGATTGTTAGATGGTCATCTTCTCCCTCTGTCTCTTTACATCATCTTCCCTCTAAGCCTGTCTATCTCTGTGTCCAAATTTCTCCTTTCTATAAGGACACCAGTCATATTGCATTAGAACCCAAACTAATGAATGATTCATTTTAACTTGATCATCTCTATAAAGACCCTATCTCCAAATAAGGTCACATTTTGAAGTACTGGGGGTTAGGACTTCAAACATATCTCTTTTCAGGGGATATGGTTCAACCCACAACAGCCATATTTAAGTCAACTGTCTATCCCTGAGACTCTACTGAATATATTAATTAAGCTCTAGATTGGTGATGACCTCAGATGCCGTTAAGGTAGGCGTATTGCAACACAAAATTCTTCAGGTAGATAGAATGATAAAAGGATTCTAGTCCAAAAGACCTGAGGGGATCATGAGAGCCAAGAGACAATTATCATAAGAAACTAAAATTTCAAATGTTCATCGTACATATTACCAGCTGAAAAATAAATGAGTATTTATAAAAACACTCAAAGGCATTATTGTTACTACAAACTCTCTTATCTATAAACCACCTTTTGGGTAATTTATTTGCATTTTCACTTGAGTGAACAATAAAGCATAAAATATTGCCTTTGCAATACATTTTTTTTTAAAGCAGAAAAGTAACTAGTGGGCGTAAGAACTTGTCATTGTTTAAGTCTAATCACTTTATTTAAGTGTCAAGTGGGACCCTCTCTAGTAAAACAACTCATAGCCTACATTTCAATTAAGTTTAGTGAAAGGCAGGGAAAATTACAGAAAGGAAAAGAAGCTTTAGTTTGAAGACTCAAGAGTAAAAGAATTAGTGAATCATTTTAAACAATGTCACTTTTTGTTAAATAGGATAGTTACTAACTTCTTAGCTAAGTAGACTTTAAAAAAGAAATATTCTTTGATTCACTTTGCTGTACAGCAGAAACTAACACAACATTGTAAAACAACTGTACTCCAATAAAAATTTTTTAAAAAGAAATATTCTAAAATATGCCACTCAAAATAATTTTTTAGACAATTTTAATTTAAAAGGAGAAAATAGACAATTTCCTTTTGCAAACAAAATACACAACGTGCTCACAACCGTTAGATTAATTGGTATAATATCATGTATATTTTCATTAACACTGTATAACTTCTACATTGATCCACATTCTTGGGACAATTGGTATTATGATTAAACTTAACTTTGCCCATCTTTTGGCTCTAAAATTGTGTCTCATTTAATTTGCATTCCTTAACTACAAATAAAGTTTAACATCTTTAACTTTATAAATGACCTAATTCTTTTTTTTTTTAATTCCTCTTCCTGAAATCTTTCCATATTTGTTTTCTATTGGGTTGTCAGTCTTTATTCTTCTTGATTTTTTAAGAAATGCTCTGCCTACCAGTACTTGACTAATATATTATTATTAAATTTGTGAAATATAAAATTCAAAACCAACATTTTGCTTTCCTGATCATCTATTTCATATTTGTTTTCCATTAAATTATTTTTGTTCTTATGTTTCTTATTCTTTATTTCTACATTTATGAGATTCATTCATTTGTTCATTCCAACATCATAAGTTGTATCTTATTAATTTTCAGCCTTTATTTTATGACCATTTAAGGCTATACATTTCTAATTAATCACAGGTTTATCTTCTTTTAATATGTAGTATTTTTATTTTAAAATTTCAATTATTTATATCATTGCTTATATCCACAAGTTTCTTAATGCATGTTTATTCATTTTAATTTTATTGAATTCCAGTCATGGGTTCATTTTCTGAGATGATAACCACTTCTTTAAATTAGTTGAAACTTATCTATAGCCCACATTATTATGTTCAATTTTTATAGATGTTCAATGCATGTCTAAAAAGAATGCTTATTACAAAATGTTGGGATGTAATATTGTATAACTATTCATTAGAACGAATTTGTTAATTACATATATATTATATATAAAGCATTGAAAAGAATTTTTTCAAAATTCATATCTAGATTTTCTTGTAAGGTTGGTCCAACAGCTACTGAATAGTATATTAAACTATCCCATTATAGTGGTGGATTTTGTTTTTTTTGCTCTACAGTTTTGAAGCTGTATTATTCATTTTTAAGTGCATACAAATTTAGTTTTCATAGCTATTTGGTGAAACTTTTTTCATTATGTAAAGACCCTCTTTCTCTGTACATAAGTAATTTCCTTTAATTTTGTCTAAAATTAGTGGGCTACACCAGCTTTGTTTTTTTTTGGTTCGCAGTTACCTGATGTACTTTCCCCCCTCCTTTTAGTTTTACCCTTCCAGATAGCCTTTAGCTTATTCCTGATTCTTATAAACTATATATAGCTGTTAGTCTTTATTTTCATTTTTAAAAAATAATCTGTCTTTTCTCTGTAGTGGATTTTGAGACCTTCTATTTGTCTTTAGTAATACATAGTTGTATTGACAAAATTTTCTCAGCCTCCCCTGCACTCTTTTCCAACTTGGCCTGACTTTTGGCTTCTGTGTTCATCTATGCATTGTCCACTTTTAGCAAGAATTCTGCTAAGTCATTTTAATCAGAATCCCCTCCCCGCTCCAATATCTGATGACCATTGATAATCTCATCAAGTTCCTCATCCTCCACCAGCCCCAAGGTGGGCTGACCTGCCCCATAGCAAGAATCCTGTTAGGTTGGTTTAGCCAGAATCTTCCCTTACCCCTGTTTCCTCTTAGTAATATTCTAGCCACCCACCCCCACCATGCTTCTTGGCTATAAATTACCACTCGCCCATGCTGTACTTGAAGTTGAGTTTAATCTGTCTCCCCCACTGCAAAATTCCATCTCAGTGGGCTTCTACCTATTGTGATAGTCCCCTTGCCCCCTTGAATAAAGTCTTCCTTACTGTGCTTTAACAATTGGTATTGAATATTTTTTCTTTAACAGTATTAAGATGACTTTAGTTGTAGTTTTCTCTCCACCTGTCCTACTGGGACACTTTGCACTTCTATATTGTGAGAATTCGTGTTTAATCATTCTGATAAAATTTCCAGTTATTATTTTTTCATATTTTACTTACACTCCGTTTAATTTACACATCTTTCTTTTGGGGGGAACACAAATCTAATGTTTGTAAGAAATTACGAATCTCTTTGCTGTGTCTTTAAACCTGTTTTGAATATCTTTTACTCTGCATGATTCATACTGTGTAAATTTTTGGATCTATTTTCTAACCCACTAATTATATTTCATCATATTAAATCCACTGTTTCAGCTATCAAATGCTTTTTTAATTTCAGCTATTGTAACTTTTACTTTTAGATACTCTCTTGGCTATCTTTCACAACTACCTGGCCAATTTTATAGTCCTAGTCATATTTTTGTTCTTTTCACATATTAAACGCACTTATTTTATATTCTGTAGCCATTTATTCAAATGCCTACAGTCTTTGCACTTGTAATTCTGTTTTAACTGCTTTGTTGACTATAACTCATGGTGATTGTCTATTCATGTGTTTTGTTTTTTGATATTGAGCATATGTTCTTTGGACTTTTATCTAAGGAAATTTTTTCAGACTTGGTCCTAAGATATATTCCTCTAGGAAGTAACTATAGTTGTTTCTGCCAGTTTTCTAAGGATATTACATTGACAGCACCAATTAAATACACATTTGTAACTTGCATTTATGTGACCACATGTGGTGTTAATTCTGGCTCAAAACTGTGTGTGAGCTAGTTTTTGGCAAATAACTCTTCAATGAGATTTTTTTCCTCCATTCCAAGCTAAAGCTGGGACAGACAAGTTTCTTTCTCAGAATCCTTTGGGATGTGTATAGTTTTTATCAATTGCTTCTTGTGGTTATCAATTCCAGGGATTTCTGGTTAAAAAAAAGCAAGTCTTTTAGGTCTTTGAGTTCTAGTTCTTGTCTCCAATTCAGTGGGCAACTGGTAAACACTGAAACTCCAGTCCAAGAGGGATCAGCTTCTTACTACTGGAATCGTTTCAGTTTTAGTTCTCATTTGCATTTTTAGCTTCCTGATTTTTCATCAGTTTGGGCCTCTGATTTCTATGCAATCTCAGCGTACCATTTAGGTTTTTTAAACAAGTATTTTCTTCATACTTTAGGTATTTGGGGGATGAGCTTTTTTTTCTTCGTACTTTAGGTATTTGGGGAATGGGCTTTTTTTGTTTTTAGTTTGTCAAAAATACTAAAAATAAGTCATTAAGAAAATCTTAAAGAAATTTTGGAGAAAGTTGGGAGTGATAATTTTCCTGTAAAATACATATAAATTTGTTCGTTTTCAGAAATTAGAAATTAATAGTCAAAATCATAGAATATTTATTAGTTATATCAATTCATGGATGATAATTGTTTCTATAGAGGTAAATTATTAATTTTTATAGCATATCATTACATATTCTGATAATTGTATATGCACCCTAATTATCTTCTTACTTTATTTCTGACAAAAGCTGTGTAGATGGATATATGCCTTATTATGTATTATCCACCAATAATAGAATTGCAATATTTAGACTTCAAATCACAAGTAATTAAAGTTTAGTAGTAGTACGTGTCCTGTGGCTGACCTATGAATGAAGAAAATAATATTATTTTAGTGATAATCAACAAGAATATATAAAGTATGATAAGGCTAAGGGATTGCTGAAATTTTCAGTTTTTTTCTAACCTGGATATTTAACAATATATATGAATATTCTTCATTTTCACATTAAATCAGAGTTTTGGAGAAAATATTCTATTGGATTTGTTTGGAAGTAGTGTTGTTACTCATTTTGAAAATAACATATTGCAATATATTCCAATCTGTAGTTGACTGCCATAATCAATTTAGCATATCATGACACATATATGATACTGAGAATGAGTATCATACTCATAATTCATCTCAGGTGAAAAATGAAAACATCAGTTAAGGTTGTGGTGTTTGGGGTTTTGTTTGTTTTAAAGCTTTTTATATTTCTTATATAAGAGGCCTGTGATGAAAAAAATCTACATGATGAGAAAACCTCCTCAGGAGTGTAAGTATGAAATGGAGGTTTTATTGGTTGGTGTATTAACAAGTGGGTGAAGGTATCTCCTGACATTACAACCACATTTACATGTTGTCAACTAACCAGAAAACTTAGCAACAATTTTTAAATTTGTTCATTATTTGACCCAGTATTTACAGTCCTCCATGATATGCCTCAAACTTATTTACCACTATTTTCCTTCAGTCATCCTTTTTTTTCATACCAATAGTATAAATTGTTCAGAAGTTAGATAGTATAAATTGTTTAGAAGTTAGATAAAACTTGAAGGTCATTTCTGCCTTAAAATAATAATAGTGTGATATTGGAAAAGCTTCTTAAAATCATGGGAACTCAGTTTCCTCATTATTAAAACATGGTCAGAAATATGTATACCTTAGAATCTTGAGAGCAGAAATTAAGATAAGACGTAAAATATCCAATACAGTAGTTAACTGCACAAATATTGTTACTGAAATCCTATTTGCCCCACTTTTTTCTGCTTCTAAGCTTTTGAAGATTTTTTTTTACCCTCCTACAAAGTTTTTCTGCTATAGTTTCCACTCATTCAAATTCTAAAAATGAACCATGAACTGGTTTCAAAGCTTTGTTGAATATTCCCCACTCTATCAACATTTTCTAATCTACTCGTGCTTTCTATTTTGAAGTAATGCATTTGAATTCCCATAGCATTTCTCTTTGCTTCTTTCAATACTTAACATTCTATGAGATACTATGAATATTCACGTACACCTTACACACTATGTATTATAGTTCCTCTAGGACAAGATTTGTTTCCCATTCACATGTATATCTCAGGAAGCTCCCAAGATGGTGCATATTATAAACCTTATATTTGTTGGTGAAGAAACTGTTTAAGGAAATAATTTGGAAGTACTTTTACGAGTCGTGCCTACTTGAGACCAAATATTCAGAGAAAGAACAAAATATCCAGTTAATTAAGTGCTTCAAATATCCCACTATTTGAAGTCATTTAGGGAATTATGGCAGATTTTCACTGCAGTTCGGAGAAAAGATGACAGTCTGAGAGTTAAAAAAGTAAATATCATAATAGAGTGTATTATATTAATCTTATTTATAAATAAGGCACTCTCAGAGTGAACTGAAGACCCACATATAAACTCAAAGATTACTTTTAGATGGCTAAGGAATATATCTGGCCTGGAGAGAACACTATAATCTAAACAATTTTATGAAGAAAGAATAGGTTAAAAGAGATTAGTAAGAATGGAATCTTGAAAAGAAAGAACTAAAGAGCAGAGAAAGTTTCTGCATTTGTTCATTCAACAAATATTTCTTGCTCATTTACCACCTGCCAGACATGTGCCAGGCATAAGGATGCACATTTCCCCTGCCTTCCAGGAGTATTCAAACAAAGACAAATTCTAGTTTGATTTCTGCAGGAAATAAATCCTAATATAAAGGTTTAGGGGAAATCTTGTTGAAAGAAAGGAAGAGAGAGATTTATACTGTGAGTTAATGGCTGAAAGAGACTAGACATAAGAAGCACAGAGGAAGAAAGTTTGAAGTAGAGAAATCATGAGATAAGAAACAGCTCATGTGACTGGTGCATTATGGGGGAAAAGCACACTAGAAAGGGCTGAGGAGATTGTCAGTGGAAAATCATTTAGAGCCAGCTGTGAAGAGGAATGTGGATTTCAATCTGTTGCAATGGAAAGGCATTGAACAGTCTTAGGAATAGAAGTGACATCATTCGGTATACTAAAACTAACAAAGAACAAACAAAAACCCCTTAATATTCACAGTGGAGGGTTAATCAAGGGGAATAAGAGAGCAAGCAAGAGAAAAAATTAGGAGACTTTTGCTGAGATCCATGTGAAAAATTTTGTAGCCTGGAAAAAAAAGAAAAAAAGGAGATAAATCATTGGATATTTCTGCTATTATTTCAAAAAAGGAGGATCACCTGATCAGCTAACATGTCATTATTATTGTAGTCTGTTCAGTATGTAGATCCCTATGCAAAAGACAAATTCACTAGGCACACATACTTGGTGATGATATCTATCACTGCCATAGGATTAATTCTCCTCTACCTAATTTGTATTAAACATGTGACTTCCTGATTGATTTTTAAATTAAAGCTTTTTTTTTTTTTTTTTTTTTTTTTGCGGTACGCGGGCCTCTCACTGTTGTGGCTTCTCCCGTTGCGGAGCACAGGCTCCGGACGCGCAGGCTCAGCGGCCATGGCTCACGGGCCCAGCCGCTCCGCGGCATGTGGGATCTTCCCGGACTGGGGCACAAACCCGTGTCCCCTGTGTCGGCAGGCGGACTCTCAACCACTGCGCCACCAGGGAAGCCCTAAATTAAAGCTTTGTTTCAATCTTCCTAGAGTGTTAATTCAAAGATGTGACTATTCTAATTATTCCAAAAGTGACATTGCCTTTTATAAGTTTTAAAACTGACATTTTGACTCATACACAAGCTTTTGATGAGATGACTAGAATGACCCAGTGCTACTGAATCTGATCGATTCTCAGTAAATAGTTATTAACCCGATACTACATTAACTTCAAAAAAGTAAGTAAAATTTTCACTAAATAACAAATCATTTTAGCAGTATGTACAAAATATTATATATGTTTAGCTCATTGGTAGTAACAATTGAGCATATGAAAAAAGCTTTATCTTTACATTGAAATTGATCTACTTTTCTGTAGCTTAAGTAATATGCATATATCTTGAAACAATAGTGAAAATACACCATTAAAGATAGCTCTGTGGTAGTATACAAAATACTGGACAATGCACCTGAAGCACCAAATTCACTTTTGATATCTTCAGCTTGCTGAATATGAAGGTTAGTAACCATCACTTAACCACTTTGGGCTACAATTCCTTCCTTGTAAAAGGAAACTATTAAATATGAGGAAGATTAATATCTCGGAAACTATTAAATATGAGGAAGATTAATATCTCATTTAGCTCAGAAGTGCCATGTCTTGTCCAATGTGAAAAATAATCTATTAGTACAAGAAGGAAATAATAAAGGCCTGAAGAAGAAGAGCAGAGATTTGGCTATATCAGAATCCAGCTTAATTTTACATGAATGCTAGTCAGATGCTCATCAGCCATAAAATGGTCTTTTTTCCCAAAAACACATTCATTCACCTACCATACAATCAGGACAATTATTCTCCAAAGAGTAAAATTTACAAGAATGGCTACCACAATATGTAGTTGCATAAAATTTATTTTGACTTTATAGAAATTAAGAATAAACAACATAAACAACATACACAAGAAGCACTGGGAAATTAATCATCAAATGTTAAAAGAAACAAGACAGTATGACGCACTTTGATTCATTTCTAATTATTTAATCAAAGTTAATCTAGTACCCCACACACTGTAACAAATTCATTCGTTTACTAATTTAAAAATAATCATATTTCTAGTATGATCATTGACACATTCAACAAACATTGATTATCTACTGTATGCTAGGTGCTGTGCTAAATAACAGCCATTATTTCACTCTGGTGGAAAAGTCAAATAAATGAGGGGAATGGTAGCTTGCCATAAGTAATTTGAAGGAAATAATCATGATGCTATGAAAAACAAGTAATATGGGGAGAATTCTCTGGCGGTCCAGTGGTTAGGATGCCACGCTTCCACTGCAGGGGCACGGGTTCATTCTGCGGTTTGGGAACTACTAAAATTCCTCATGCCTCAGGGCGCAGTCAAAAAAAAAAAAAAAAAGCAAGAAATAGAAAAACAAGTAATATGGGGATTCCAGCCATCCTCTTATATGACATTATATTCAATAAACTGATTGACTATATAAATTTGATAAAGTCTAACGTTCCTATGTTTTCGTGTTAATGATGAGATGAAACAGCTAAAATTATCCTGCCTTTTAAGTTATCATGTAACATAATTATCCAGATTAATGTAAACACAGAGCTTTAAATATTATCCACTGATTTGCTCACTTAAACATTCATTGGCTCTCTCCTTTGGGCCAGAGTATAAATCTCAGAAGTCATTTCATTCAGTTCCCTCAATAAATATATATTTTTAAAGATATATTAAGTAAAAGTATTTTAAAAAATGTATTACTTTTCCAAAGATAGTTAGTGATGAAGCAAGGCAAGGAACCCAGGTCTTCTTGAAATATAGTAAGTTTTGTTTTTTGATTGTGTGTGGTTTTTAAAACAATTACTGCTATTAAAAGAATGACCAACTAAAAAGCATTTGCACTTAGAAAGCTTTCCAAAGATTCACTGAAAAACAGCGTTAATTAAAATTATATGACACTTCTCAAGATAGAAACATTCATGGGCAGAATCAACTATATTCCTTAAGAGGCTTCTGGAAGTTTGTGATTTAAGTCGGAAAACCAAATGTGAAAAGAGGCAGGTTTAATAATAATGTCTGGAAATAAATCCAAAATTTCTTTATTTACACGGAATATAAATAAGCTTGTCTACTAAAGAGTAAAGAGAAAGATTTTTTTTTTTCACCGTGCCCTCATTTGGAGGGTAAAAATTAGTGACATACTTTTCCAGTTAAACAGAGAATTATGGGATAATTGATATGTCAATTGCTCTTGGATTTAATTAAGAAGAAAACGTTTGTGAGAAAGGAAAGACATTCTTGGCATGTAGTTTGGTCATTGAGAAAAGTAAGAGATTAAAGTAGGGCTTTCAGAATAAATACCTGAGGGAGTTTTGGGAAAAAGCTAAGATTCAAGGAGTGAATATTTTGATCCTAGTTGATAGTAAATAAAAGCCACTTAAAGATCTAATAGCCTAAGTTTTAATGATTAAAAATTCCATTATTTTGAGGTGCATGAAGAAGCATAGAAACGTGTGCATGATCTCTCTCTCTCTCTCTCTCTCTCTCTCTCTCTCTCTCACACACACACACACACACACACACACACACACACACGCACTCACTTTCCCTTTACAGTCTTCCAATCCAAGTCCCCATATAAATGGTTAGGGAGGGGTGGACGAGGGAGAGAGTTGGATGGCAGAAGAAAAGATGAACCATATGACCTAGTTGTCGTTCTCCCTGGAGCGTAATGTTAAGATATGGAAAACGCCTAAGAAAAAACGGGTGTGTGTGTGTAGCGTTGTCCCCTCAGAAGCCATCTCTTTAGATTTCCCACCTTCATCTTTTTAGAACCCGTATTGTCACTGAAGGAAACTCAATTGACTCTAGTCAACAACGTTTCCCGGCCAGAAGCCGGCCAGGGTTGTGAGACGATTCTAGAAGCAGCTGATTCTCCTCTTCCGCTGGTTTTCAGCACCACATTCTCTGCTCTTCCCTAGACCTCTCCAAGGGTCTGGGTTTACTGTTGACTCTTGCATTTTGATGTAAGGTCAAAGAGACAGGGTCACATCCGAAAAGACCTTTTATTACTAAATTGCGCCTTCTCCCGGAAGGGAACAATGGAGGGTCCCTCTAGCGCGATTCTGCTACCTAATCCATAAATGCTGCTGACTCCCCCAGTTCTTAGCGCAGAGGCTTCCCCTCCCCCAGTTCCTTCCAGTTGCGGTTTAGGCTCTGCACCAGTTACTCAACGCCTTTTTTTTCTTTCTTTTTCTTTTTTTTTTTTAAAAGCCTGGCTAGCTAAGCACCGCCTACCGTCGTGAGTGGCCTGTCACTCTGCCCCGCTGTGCGGTTGTGATTGGCTGGCAAGACCGTGTCGTCTGGCCCCGCCCCCGCTTCCCTCTGCCACGCTAGTGGCCCGGGGTTTACCCAAAGGTGGACAGTGGGATTCGGGCGGGCGGCGCTTGGAGCAGGTGCAGACGCATCCTTGCTCCCGCTGTTGCTCTTTCTCCAGTCGTGGGTCTGAGTCAGGAAAGGACTAGCATTCTTCTTTTGCCGCTAGAGCTCCCGTGAACTGCTGCCCAGAACCTAGGCACCTCAGACTTCTCATCTCATCCGTTATTCCGCTGTCACTGTATAAATCACCTGCACATGTGTAATCCTGTGACTCTCCCTTCAGCTCCTGCTCAGAGAAGGGGTCGAAAGGGAATTTCAAGTGTTTGAAAGAGAGGGTCTCCGCGGATCGCGGGGAGCTGTCTCAGGTGCTGAAGCTTTCCAGGCGTTGCTCTCCACCAACACCACACGCAGTTAGACTGCACACTCTCATTCCCGGCTTTCTCCTTCCCCATGCCTTGGCTAAGACTCATTTCAGAGTCGTGAATCTTTCCCTCCGTATCATGGCCTACGTGAGACACTTTCGGACATTAGTTTCGGGATTTTACTTCTGGGAAGCAGCACTGCTACTCAGGTGAGTCCACTTGTATTTAACAGTTGGAGAACTCATTCAAGCCTTGCAACTACTTGTCATGGATGAAACCAAGAATGCAACTCGAAGTTGACTTGTTGAAAGTGTCCCTTAAATCGTATTGTTTTCTATCTAAAGGTATCTAGCAGTCTATCTCTTGAGACCTCTACAACATATAACTTTGCTCTGTTTTCACTAATTAATGTATTTTAGTAACTGGCATCTTATATTATTTGCAGCTGAGGTTACCCTAGCAAAAAAATATTTCCAAAGCCTAGGTCTACCTTCTCAAATTGCTTTAAGTGTTTCTTTTTTCTAAGTGAATTATAAATTCTGGGTGTTACTCTCTTTTGTGAAAGTTACAAAACATTTAGTAATTAGAAATGGAACATTACTTACTTTTTAAAAGACAAAAAAAAATCTAGAGCATAAACATTTAGTGATCAGAGATATTCTGAACATTGTTGATATATCTAGAGGTTAAGTTCAAATGAATAGAATAATAAAGGCCTTGCAAGTACTATTTTCTAAAGAGCCTGGTTCATGGAGGCAAAATAATAAATAAATCACCAGATATGTTCTATGCCAAGAATAATTATTTTGGAGAAAGTAATAAGAAACCTATTGAATGGTAAAATTGTTCTATGATGTGTCATTTTCTTATCATATCCAGTCATATTTGGTAGGCTTTCTTTTTTTTTCTTTTTAATTAAAAGAGAAGAGAGACTAAACACAGATCAAGTAATTTAACCCCCATTCTTCATCAAACAATGTATAAGCAAGATACTGCTCATGGATTTTTGAACCAACAATATAAATTTTACTTTACTATTATAATTACCTTAAAATTTCCATTTTTTGGCTCACAAGACTTTCAAGAAGATTGAAATCAAATAATGAGAGTAACTAAGTTATTTGTATAATGGTTTCCATTTGAAATATGTAAATATTCTTTTCTGGGTTGCTATGTCAAGTTTTTATCGTTAGGCACATTAGAAAAACATAGCATATCCCATAATAACTACCTTTAGTAACAGGAACTAGTTGTGAAGGTTATTATATTTCTGAAATTATCCATTTTTTCTGAAGTGAGGTGTTGAAACCATTGTAAATCAGAATATTTTCAGTGAAAAATATTTTAATGACAGTAAATTTTTGTAACTTTACAATTGTTACAAGTTTCATACGTAGTGACCAAAGCAAAGAATGTAGAGCTTTTACATTTATGTAAATTGTATGGAAAGGAGTACAAAATTCATGTCATAAGATAAATTATTTTACCATAATTATTTCTTAATATCTTAGATAATACACATATTTATTTTTTTCAAAGAAATCAGAAGAGCTTAGTTGATAGATACTTAGGTTTAGAAAGTTTAATGTTAATAACTAAAATATTTTGATCGATGAGGTCAAATTTGTATAATGGCAAATCACCATAATATTTGTTATGATATATTCTTAGAATTTATCTTCATTAATATTAAATAATTTAGTTTAAAATGCTTTTTATGAATAGTCTAAAAATGTAATCACTTGAAAAAGACATACCCAATATAGAAGTTTTGGTGATACATATATTCTTCATCAAGTTTTTCTTTTTTCGTTCACAAATCGAAAAAAAGTTTTCTCTATCTTAGACTGGTCTTAGTAGCCATCACTCTATGAAGAACTTTAATCATACATAAAAAAATTAAGTATTTTTATTTTTTAGTGATGGTCCTTGAAGGAAAATTTTCTATAGAAATTTCCTTTAGAAAGTGAAGCTCCCTCTACTGGAAATATCTTGCAAAATACAGTTTCTTTATGGAGACCATTTTTTGTTCGCTAAGCCTATTCGTGAGGTATTGAGCAAAAAAGGAAACATGTAAAGGAAAAACTAAAGTCAAAAAAGTATTTTGTTTAAATTCATAAATATATCTTTTTAATTGAAAAATATTATTTCCAGGGAAATTTGGAAGTAAGAACAACAACCAGAAACCATATATGAAGTTTTAATTAAATAACATACTAGTAGAAGCGTTTTTTTCCCATAGGTTTAAGGTTTTAAAAATTTTTATTGAGATATAAATGCACAAAGAAAAATGTGCAAACAACAGAGTTCCAAATAAAGTGGCACAAAGGTAACACCATGTCAAGAGACCACGGATCAAGAAGTAGAATTGTCAGCATCACACGAGCATTCACCATGCCCCCTCTTACCACCATATCTTTTCCCAAGCACTACTTTGCTGCAAAATCATCTCTATCCTGACTTATGGAACAATAAAACTTTTTCCTGCTTTTGAACTTTATATACTTATTTGAGTCTGCTTTATTTTTATGAAACATATGTGATTTATCTGTGTTATAGCATGTAGCAGTAGCTTGTTTATTCTCATTTCTGTATGGTATTCCATTATATGAAGACATCACAATCTACCCATTGTCCTACTGAGGAATATTTGGGTATTTTTTTGGGTTTTGGCTAGTGCTGCTATGAACCTCCTTGATCATGCCTTTTTTTGGTGAATACATGTGAATACGTGCATTTTGGGGACTATATGAGTTGGGTCCAAGAGTTTCACTAGGCAGAGGAATTGCTAGAATATAGGGTGGATATGAGTATGGTTAGCTTTAGTAGATACTGCAAGTTTTCTAAGGTAGTTTTACCTAGTTAAACTCCTATCAGTAATATATGAGAGTTCCTGTTGCTATTACTAGTACAAAATTTGATCAGTGCAACATTACTATAAAAATTTATAGTGCTTTCGTAGACTATTATTGCAAGTCCACAGATAATATTTTAGTTTCTATCTTGGCATAATTTCTACATTTTAGTAAATGAGTTTTTTTTTTTTTAATTAGGAAGCTTCTCTCCCCACAGAGATTCTACAAGTCAGTACCACTTTATTTTTTTTAATTAATTAATTTATTTATTTTTGGCTGCATTGGGTCTTCGTTGCTGCGCGTGGGCTTTCTCTAGTTGAGGCGAGCAGGGGCTACCCTTCATTGTAGTATGCAAGCTTCTCATTGCGGTGGCTTCTCTTGTTGCAGAGCTCGGGCTCTAGGCGCGTGGGCTTCAGTAGTTGTGGCACACAGGCTCAGTACTTGTGGCGCATGGGCTTAGTTGCACCGCGGCATGTGGGATCTTCCTGGACCAGGGCTCGAACCTGTGTCCCCTACATTGGCAGGCAGATTCTTAACCACTGCGCCACAAGCGAAACCCCAGTAAATGAGTTTTATTAAGGCAAAAACAGCAAAACAAAAACATTTACTGCTATACTATAATTAGGAGTATTCATTATCAGAATACATCAGGTATTAGAAATGTAATATTTAAAGGGAACTTATTAAAGAGGTGAATTCTTTTAATAAATACAAGTCAGACACAGACATAAAAAATCTACCTTTCCTAGTAGTGAAGTTTTTAAAATTTTCACATTTTGCTCAGATATTGCTGTTTTTTGAAAAAATTTTCCTATGGCTTTTGGATTCTACTTCTCATACTAATAAAATAAAGAACAAAACACCAGTGTTCAGCTTTCTTTGAAATGTAAATAAGTGATGATTATGAAGAGCTTACAGAACAAATTCCAAAAGCAGGAGAACTGCCAAAAATATTTCATCTAAATTAATTATTTTCACAACATACAATTTTGTTTTTCATCTTTATAGTTTGATACCAACACAGACTTGCTATTTGAATAAATTATGGTATATTGTGTCAAAACACTGAATGTATGAATTTCATACTTTATGATAATCACAAACAAAATGTTTTCTTGATTTACTTCAAAGCCTAAGAAAAACATTTTGGCATAGAATTTCTTATTTTTTGCTTTTGGTACGTTTTGGAGGATGGGGAAAATTCTTTTTAATGTTGGGTCTATTTTCTTATGTAAGATTTTGAAGAAAATGTACTTCAGGGGATAAAGTCATTATTATGATGATTTCTTGTATGTAGGTACTGTAGCAGGATTCTACATAGTGTTTTTAAATTATGCTACACATAATATATGCTTCTTCCCTTTGTATCTATAAATAATCATATGCTTTCCTAAGTGTAGAAGGATCGTGGCCCAGTTCTCTAGTCAATGCCTCAAGCAGTTTGCTCTGCAGATTCAGGAAACAGCTTTTAAATATTTCCTCTTGTATGTAATTTTTCTCTCCCTTGATCACACAACTATGTACTGAGGCAAGTCAATCACCAAATATGTGTTTAACGTGTAATGTTAAGCAATTCAACAAGATTTCCTCATCACATTCTGTGCACACATGTTTGTGCTAGGTACAGTTTGGCTAGGGATGATTGGGAAATTATCCCCTTTCTCATCATGGAACTTAGAGTCTAGCAGGAAAGAAAATACAAAGGTCCAGTGACAAAAGACAAACAGAAACAGCAATGTTTTAGGCAATGTGAAATAGGGAAGTTCCCCAGAGGGTTGGTACTTGTGCTGGATCTTATAAGATGCTTGTTCAATGGGCAGAAATGAGATATAAAGAAAATATTCTATGCAATAGGAATGATACAAGCCTATCATGTGCTAAGGGAATGGTGATGGTCAAATTCAGTTGAAAGATTTCCAATTTATGGTTTAAAATCATATTCTGCTAGCAACAACTATTGAGCTGACTACAATAATAAACCAGCCAAAATGTGGAGTTGCAGCTTCCTTTCATAATGGAATATGGATGAAATTTAGAAGCAAATCATTTAATTATAACTGGATAGTTATCAGTATAGGAATGGTCTGGTAACTGGGCTCAATATCTCTATAAATCCCTTTCTTTCAGAGGTGAGTTTACCTCAAAATTACAATTAATCATAAGATTGCTAATAATCATCAGTAATAGTAAAAAACTATGTAAACAGACAACAATGACAAGACTACTAGAAGAAAAGGACAATCTGCTTGTTTTAGAGTTTGGAGATCATGTTTGAATTTTTCATCAAAATATGATCTCTTTAAAGAAAGAAAATCAGGTAGAGGATTTGGATTGTTGGAAGAAAAGGGGACAGTGAACTTGGTTTTGAGTTTGAGATGGTAGCAGTAGATCTGGGTATCCTGCTGTCAGCTGAGAAAACAGAGACAATGCTTGAACTGTAGACTGAACAGTTAAACTGTTACAAAGGTGATCACACTGTGTGCAAAGAACAAGAAACAGAAAAAATATTTATATGAGATGAAGGTAGAATATTTAGAGCAGGGCACAGAAACGTACTCAGAGAGAGTCCTGAGCTAAACTGTGGAGGTGCGACTGGTCATAAATAAGTGACAAAGTCATAGATTTATCATAATTTTATACTGTCGATCCCAAGGACTTGCTCTTATCAATAGCATATATCTATCCCTTTTCTATAGAGCCTTTGAATGCTCTAATTTCAACTAATCTCATAAACTAGTCCACAGTCACGGATGATTAAAAACTTAAGTTTTCTCAGGAGACTTTTAGGGAATTATTTTGGAGAAGATGCATCTTTAACTTTTACTTACTACATGAAGCATATTGGATGAATCCTCCTTGATTTTCCCACCAAACCTGTCTCTTAAACTCTTCGCCAAATGATTAGCGTTATACTTGGATTAACTGTATTTATTGAAAATGAACTCCTGTGTATGCAGATGTCCATTTTGAAACATGGGTGGTTTGTCTTTCTCCACTAGAAGAAAGCTGTAGCTTTGTCTTGTTGGAAAAATGCATCAAGAAGAGAGATAAGCGAGTTAGCTTCGAGAACTGATTCTGGAGTGAAGGCAGGCATTCTAAGACAGGACCAACTGTTTAGTAACAAACAGAGTGTGTGAATAGAATGAGCTCTTTCATCCCAGAAAATGAAGCTATTCAAACAACTGCATGGCAACCACACACATTTTAAGAACAGAGTTTGAAATCCTCAGATATTGTCAGAAGAGGAAGCAATAGCAAAAAATAAAATAAAAAAAGCAGCTCCATTACAGTGTATTTCTGAAATTCTTTCAGAATCTCCATACTAGAGATATTTTTAGGAGGAAGTATTGCCAGTACCTCTCAGACAATTTGATGCACAGAAGCAGTAACCTCAGTGGTACAATTAAGAATAGCATAAAGTGGAAAGGTTATTAACATCCTCTGAGATAGTTTATTGCATGGAATAACTTCCAATGCAAACGATGAAGCATTCTCTAGGAGTGCATGCAAAATTTACACACTGACAAAAATAACCAATTAGGATTTATAGACCCTGAGATATTTCTGATACTACTTTACAAACATTGCCAATATAGGTTGGTTGGGCTTACATTGGAGGTAACTAGTCCATCCAATATTGTACCTAAATTTGAAAATCTCTCAAAAGTATCTATAACAGGGACTTGCCTCGTGGTCCAGTGGGTAAGACTCTGCGCTCCCAATGCACGGGGCCTGGGTTCGATCCCTGGTCTGGGAGCTAGATCCCACATGCCACAACTAAGAAGCCCGCGTGCCGCAACTAAGACCCGTTGCAGCCTAAATATTAAAAAAAAAAATCTATAACAGGTAGTCATCCTGTAAACGTTAAAATTTCCAGCAATAAGGACCTTTTTACCTGAAAAGGAAAATGTTTATCAAATAATTTTAATGAATAAAAAACAAAATGTCATTCTGTTTTCTCCTGGACATAGGAAACTTCCTTTGGGCACATGTGCTCCCTCTCCCCAAATATTTGTTTCTGTATTGTTTCCCTTTTTTTTCATGCTTGCTTCTTCACTTAAAATGACCATCCTGCTTGTGGAGAGTGTGTTTTTTATTTGAGACACAGTTTGAATTGATAATATTTTCCATGTGGTTGCTCCATGCATGAAGCTTGTATACTCCAGTTGCAGGGTGCCTGTAGCAGTCTACCTGAATCTCTTTGTAACTTTATAAAAGTCTATGGAGCAATGACTGCATTTCCAGGCAGTGTGCAATGTGCTAGAGAAGCAGAATCTCAACTTTCTATAATATGCCACCGTAGAGGGGGGGACGTGACATCACCTTCAAATGTGTGTTTTAGATTTTCATGCAAGTCTTGTCTCTCCTTCTTGATTGTAACTCCCATGAGGATAGGATTGTTTCTGATCTTGTTTTACTGCCATAATATTTAATTCAATGTCATGCGTGGAGTAGATGCTTGATAAAACAACAGATCCGCACTGAGATGACACCTACCTACCTGTCATCTCTGTTTATCTGTCTGTAACTCTAGATTTGAATTTTATTTCAACCTGTGTTATTACTTGGAGTGGAAAGAGAATCTTGTGTTCAAGATACCATAAAGGCTATAAGATCAAATAAATTGCCTCAGAAGATGTTACCAGCTCTGAGAAGTTGTAAAACAGACATAAATTGGCAGCTCCCAGTGGAAAAGTGATAGATTTGCTTCTCCTTATCACCATGAGAAATTGAGATTTCTATTGTATAATGCATTATTTCTCAACTTATTTTCCCCATCATTGCCTCCTAAGGAGCCCTTTAAAGATATTTTTAGACTTTTTTTTCTAATTGCCTGCATGAAATTGTAATATCACAGTACATTGTATATTTGCTCATGTGTAGTATATAGCCATAGATACATAGAGATAGAGATAGATTTGTGCTTTATATGTAAGAAGAATAAGATTTTTCACCCCCAAGATAAAACTCACCCACCCTCCTTGGGTTGATAACACCCCTCTTGAGAATGCATGGTGTAAAGGTTGCTACTTTTTATGATACTTAGACTATAGTTGTATAGTTTCATTGTTTGGAGTCATGACCTAGAAGTAAAGCAATCATTTATCTGTTGACACCGTTTAAGATAATTTAATCCTAAAAGCATTAGGAAACTTTAGTGACATCTTTTTCTATAAGTACATAAAGTTCCCAGAAGCCACTAGGCTTCCATCAATAAATTTCAAATCACAGTTGCCTCTACCAACATCACTGTTCAATGACTTTCATAATTTCATGAAACTATTTTTTAAAAAACAAAATCTTGGAGATAATATCATTTACAGTTTATTTTTCTATGATTTAGACTCTGTTGACTTTCTTTTGTTTTCAAAGTAAGATAAATGAAAAAGTTCAAATTCCTTTTTAAAGTTAAATTTATAGTTGTTATAGAAAGGATCTCAACAGTTAGTACTGACATAAGGTCTGGATATTCTTCAATTCAGGAGTTCAGGGATATGTACAAAAAGCTGAGAGTAATGTTACCATTAAAATAAAAACTGATTGGGACTTCCCTGGCGGTCCAGTGGTTGAGATTTCACCTTCCAATGCAGGGAGTGCAGGTTCGATCCTTGGTCGGAGAGTTAAGATCCCACATGCCTCACGACCAGAAAACCCAAACATAAAACAGAAGCAATATTGTAACAAATTCAATAAAGACTTTAAAAAAATGGTCCACATAAAACAAAAAAACTGATTGAAAGAAAATAGAGTAACAAGTAAAATGCTACTAATAGAAAAGAAAGTAGGAATGATTATTAATTGGCAGTAAGGTGTCAGCAAATCATCAGAAAACGATGTTTATCTTGCTGTTTGGTTTTGTTTTGCTTTGGTTTGTTTTGCTTTGGTTTGGTTCATACTGGCCATACAATACTTAAGGTGGGGAATTGGGGGAAGATAAATGATGTGAACGTTGATGAAACAACCACTCAAATACCATCCATCAAATGCCTGGGAGGACCATATGCATTCTATCTGTCTGGCTAATTTCTACTCAACTCACTTTACCTTCTTGAAGAATCCTTCTCTGAGCTCCCCCAAGTCTAGGTGAGGATACCTCCTCTGTGCTTCCAGGAATACAGTACCTTTATTATTGCATATGTCCCAGGGCTGTGGTAATGGCCTGAATACTGCCTCTAGTTCAAACTGTGAAGCCCTGGACGGCAGCGACAGTAATATATTTCTAGTTCTATCACCAGGGCTTAAAAGAGTGTCTTGCACACTGACAGGGCTCACTCATTTCTGAAATGAAACACTTCTCCCCACCCCCCCAAAGCAGATTTACAATTTCAAATAAATAATTCTAGGCATAAATAAAAATACTATGCTGTCTTTCTTTCCTTCTAGCATTTAGGAGGAAAATTAGTGAGAGATTTGGTGCTTTGTTTTTTCTCTTTAGTCCCAATTTTATTTGTCTGTGGTAATATATTTACCCACTTGCCTCTTATCTCTCTTTTCTTTCACAGAAAATATTCTTCTACGTTTTTTTCCATTTCCTCACTACTTACTTATGTCTCACTTGTTCCTATCTGGGATCTATCCCCACCTCTACAAAATGAAGCAGTACTGAGCTTCCATGTCATGATAGCTTCTTTTAAACATTGGAAAAAGGGAATAGCACTTAATATAAAAATGGTTGTAGCAAATAACTATTTCATGTATATATAAAATACATATATACGTATATAAAATATATTTTAAAGCAACATATAATTTTTAATTATCTACTTTTTGTAAGATCTCTGCAGTGAAAAAAGAAGACATAATTAAACGACCATTCTAAATAATAATCAAATAAATAATGCATATTCTCAATGCATAATGTTTGAATTTCTATTATGGCACCTCTCACAGTTCTGGGATCAGAATCACTGACACGTTTCCAATTCCCTAGATAAACTGAGAACCATTGATATCACAGAATATTTATTTTTGCCTTTAATCTGTTTACTCACATACATTTAATGTTTTAAGCCCAAGAGACTCTATAAAGGGTGGTTGATTGACAATTTCTTTTTTGCTGGCAATTGTTGAAAATGTAATCATGAACAACTACCCAAAATAGTAACAATTATAAATACTGGGAAAAGAAAATATCTTTTTTGGAATGCAGAGGAGTATAAAATTTTTATAAAGAGGCAGAGAATTTAAATGGACCGTGAACAGTTGATGGAATGTGAGTGGGCAAGAAAGAGGGAAGAGTGTTTCAGACAGAAAAAGCATCCTTAGAAAAGACAACGGGCCAGTCTCCATGTGAAATGGAGGATACGGCAAACTTGATAGTAACATCTCAACCATGGGCCCCCCAAGTTTTCCTGTCTAATAAATTCATGCTTTATGTTGTTTTAGAACTAACTTCCTGGGGAAAATCTATATGACTATTGTAGCGTGTTAGAAAACATCCGCAAATATTTATTCCAATAATAGTTTTCTCTAAACAAAATATTTCATTGTTATCACTTGCTTATGAGGGAAGAGAATATTCACATAAGCTACTTTGTATTCACTAGTTCTGTTGATATCACTATACATATATTTTTTTAATTTGTATCATTTAAATGTGTATCCGAAGTCTGAGTACTGAAACTTAATTATTAGTAGATCAAATAAAACAAAAATCCAAGAAAAGGAGAGAGTTATGACTTTTCATAGTTTTATAAACAATTACATTCCTGACAAGGGAAAGAAGAATGACACATGATAAAATCGTAATGAAAAACTTAAAAGCAATCTATCTCTATAAATTCCTTTCTTATTATAAAATAATAAAACACTAATATACATTAAATGATATTTTCCACCAGTTCTTAAATTGCTCCTATTTAAGAAGAGAATTACCTTTAGTCTATTAAAACACTAAGGGACCCAACTTTGTATAGTACTGCCTAGTAAGAAGAAATGCACCTTCCGTGTTTTTCTCTTGCCTCTTGTTTTATTTATTGGGAAGAATAGAGGTAGCAGAGGATTATATGGATAAAACCATTAGAAATCTCCCTTCTGCCTCATGTTGCTTCTTTCTAAAAACTTTAAAACCCTTTAAAAGATTATGAAATCTTTTTTTCCCCTCTTAAATTCCTGAAATTGGGCTTATCTCTTTCTTCCTACAAATCTTAAATACGGTATGTATCATCAAAGACACAGAATCTACTGCAGACCTCAGTTGGTGCCTACTGAGATTATATAGAGAATTAGGTTTTATGTGTAGCCTAACTATCTCCCCCTAAATAATAATATGTAAACTTAAAATTTTGCTCTACTTCAAAAGGCCAAAGTGTATGACATTCTTTGTGTGCTTTTGTACGGTTATATACGTCAACTTACAGCAAAAATTACATCGGAAAATCTTAATCAGTATGAAAAAAATTCAAATTCCTGGAACATATGAAAATTCAAGCTCAAAAATACAGTAGTAAAAGAAGATGAGATTTATACCTCTACAGGAAAGAGCTAGTTTATTTTAGATGGTTTCTAAACTAACTTTTCTTGCCTCAGTCTTCTCTGTGCATGCACTTGTGTGCACATGTGAAAACAAGAAGGAATTTAGAGAAAGATGACTCAGGGTCAGATCTCAGCTCTGTCTTTGAAGGGCTGGGTGGCTTTTCTATACACTGAGTGATTGTACTTAACATGCTACTTTAAAAATGTAATGGGTAAAGCTGTATCCATCTATGGAATACATTTTTTTTTTTAAACGAACACAGTCAGAAACGCACTAATCACTCCTTAAGAGAAAATATGTACTTAGGATTACAGCTCTAATTTCTCACTTCACCTAATATCAGTAGCCTTTATTCAAAGAAGCTATTTTTTTTTCTAAAATCCATTGTAGTGGTAGATGTGAAAGATGTTGAGTGGCAGGAAAATAAACAAGGGATAAACAGACTAGCCCTTTATAGCTGTGTTAGTTCAGATTAGGTTCATTTGTGACTGACAGAAAGTGCACAATAATATTGGTTTAAGAAAGATTTGTTTTTCTTTCAAAAAAAAAGGAAAAGAAAAACCATGGAAGCAACCAGACCACATCTGGAATGGGAGTTCACTGATCTTTCTATCTTCTTGTTTTGTCATTCTTAACGTAGGATTTCTTCCTTGAGATCCAAGATAGATGCTCTGATTTCAGAAATCATAGCTGCTTTCCAGCTATCAGAAAAGAAGAAGAGGCTTATCTTTAAAGGCATTTCCAAGAAGTTAAAGATTTCTCAGTTTCACTCTTAGCTTTGAGTGTCCATGTGGCCAAGTTCCGGCCACTAAGTTGCAAATGGAAGTGGCATGTTTGGCTTTTTGGAAGTGCATGCGAAGGGAGGTCCAGAGGCTCCAGCTCATATTTTACGTTCACCGGTATGGAACTCAGTCTTTCAAGTGAAGCCAAAGGGAATTATTGCAAGTAGGAAAGGAGCATGATCAGACTGTGTCTCAGAAATATCACTAAAGAAGTAATATGGATAAGATACAAGGATGTAATGTACAGCACAGGGAATAGAGCCAATATTTGATAATAACTACAAATGAAGTACAATCTATAAAAATATTGAATCACTATGTTTTAAAAAATAAAAATTGATAAAAATAAAATAAGCCTCAGGCAAATTTGATATATAGATTACTAGTAATATGCATATATATGAGTAAAATATTGTCAAGGAACATATTTATCAATACGTATACATGCAAGCATATACGTAATAATGTATACATTTATTGGAAGTGCATGTTTGGATATTTTTGAAGTTTCGGAGTGGGCAATTATAGAAGTTTGGAGAGCACTTGTCTAGACGAGAGATACACAGGAAAGTGATAATACGTGTGTGTGTGTGTGTGTGTGTGTGTGTGTGTGTGTGTGAGAGAGAGAGAGAGAGAGAGAGAGAGAGAGAGAGAGAGAACTGCTTTAATGAGAACATAGGATTCACTAAGCGCACAAGAGGGCACATAATTGTTAGTGGGGGGGTGCAGCGTGGAGGTAGGACAACTTTTCAAAAGATGTGGTCCTTGAATTGAATTGTCAAAGTGAGAAGCAAAGGTGATCTGGGCAGAATCAACTGCCTGTGCAAAGATGTATGCACAAACCAGCATTAAAAATGTAGGAACCACAGCTGGTTCAGTGTGACTGGAAGCTACATTATATGTCAGGCGCGGGATGACAGACAAGGCTGGAGGGGATGTAGGTCATATTTTTTATATAATTTTCCAGAATAAAGGGAAGTTTCCATTTTATTTTATTTTTTTGCCACACCACGCAGCTGGTGGGATCTTAGTTCCCCAACCAGGGATTGAACCCGGGGCCACAGCAGTGAAAGCACCGAGCCCTAACGACTGGACCACCAGGGAAGTCCCAAGAAGTTTCCATTTTAAAATGTTTCTCAAAATGTTTCAACTATACCACCTTTTACTTTTTGCCAAAATTAATTGTTTTTCAAACATTAATTTTTAAAATTGGGGTTGTATATCTTTTTTATAATATGAATCATTTCCAAATTATTATATAGAAAAAAGGGAACACTTTGATAATTTTGCAGGTTAGTTAAAGTTACTGCAAACACTGAAGAAAACTTAAGACCTCTGAAAATCTCCAAAACTTTTTCAAATGTTTCTAAACATCAGCTTATTCTAAATAGTAGATATCATGGTTGACTCTTCTAATTTTCAGTGTTTAGCATTATTTTTATTTTTACCCCCTTTTTCTTATTTTTTCAATCCTAATATTTGTAGAAAAATGCACAACTTGAGATCATTACCTTGATTTTTTCTCAAGAGAAAGGGGAAATTTATTATTTTTCTACAACACATTATGCTGCTTATATTCAAGCAGAATGGTTGAATGTGATAAGAATAAATATTCCAGTATACAAATAAAGTATAACTATTATCCAAAAAAAGGAAGCAATATGGAGAACTTAACAGAAAGTATGTTCACAGTGGGGAAGGGAAAAACTGGCCTCAGGGAGAGTAGAAAACGGTTAATGCAATAGGACATCCCAAATATGGAGAGAAAGAAGCAATATGAGAAATGACCAAAAAAAAAAAAAAAGTCTTGTCCGCTGCTTGGACGTGGAGGATCAGAGAGAATGGTCTAGGATAAGCCTCATATTTATACCTTTAGTAACTGGGTGAAAAATAGTGCCACGACAAGAATAGGGCATAAAAGAAGAGGCATGGCCATGTAGAAAAGTATCATAAGTTAAGTTCCAGATATGTATGGTGAATGTAATGCCTATGAGATATCCAGCTGATGGAAAACTTCAGCACAGAGGTGAGAACACAAGACCTGGGACTAGATAAGATTGGATGGCTAGAATTCTGGGGCAAGGTTTTCCTACATTTTTTAATACTTGAGCACACATGGATGTTTCATCTCATTGTACAAACAAATAAGCCTGGTGACTCTCAGTCCTCAAGCCTGGCTCTAGCTGCACCATCTCACACACTGCAGGCTGAGCTGTGGCTACCACAGCACACCTGTAATCCACTGGGGCTTGCAGATGTCAAAAAGTCCTTCCCTGCCGAGGGCACTGCTGCTCAAAATGTGGTCCTTTAACCAGAAGAATAACCATCACCTGAGAGGCTGTTAGACCTGCAAACTCACCACGACTTACTGAGTCAGAATCTGCATTTTATCCAGCCCGGCAGATGAGTCATAAAGCACATTCAGATTTGAAAAGCACTGTCTTAAAAACACCAGCTTCTAAGGGATGAGCAGAAGGAGAGGTACTGGCAAAAAAAAAAAAAAAAAAAAAAAGGATGGGGATTATGATAAGAGAAAAATGAGAACTAACACGGAGTGCGTCAGACAACCAAAAAGAAAAGTTTTGGAAATAAAAGAATGATCAATAACACAATAATATCAAATGCCATAAAAACCAAAAGAAATGTGGAAGATTATAAATAGCCTTTTGATACAAAAATACATGTACCGCTATGTTAGAAGATTGAATTGTGCGTTAAAGAAAAATATAGATTCCCTTTTTTAGAAGAGGCTATACTGTATGAGGAAGTAACAGTGGACAGAGATGTGGCAGGCACTTCTTCATTTGCTTGTTTAATTTTGCTTTTACAATGAAAGGAGATTTGAGCTTGCTCACACCCTGGAAGAAAGAAGTCAGTAGATTAGGAAATGCTTAGGAAAACACAAGAGAGGTTCAGAAGAGAAAGGGCAAAGTCACTGATGAGGTGAAAAGGAAGAGTTTTAAGAGCAGTCGTTGAGGGGTAGCTTTTGAACCAGAAGTCTTAAGTCTTTCTCTGGGACCGGAGGCAGAATGTGACAGGTGGTAGAGACGGGAATTGTGATTTTGTTATTCAGTTGCATGCTCAGTTATCTCTTTGAAGTAGGAGACAAGGTCATTAGTCGAGATAAAGATGAACGACGAAGCAGACAGGTTTAGGCTGATTTAACGGTTACAAAACACAGAATATAGCTGAGTCCACATTACCTCTGGTACTGGACAGGCTGTGCTCCCAGCTTTCTTGGAAGAGTCGGTCCAGCCCCGTGAGAGCAAAAGCCCCCATCACTCTGCAGAGGAGTGGGATGAAGCCTAGGACATGATCTTTATTCAGGCCTCGCTCATTTAGGTGGCAAAGTCAGAGGTAGAGCCCACATCACCTAATTCAAATTAACTGCTTATTTTTCCAAAAGAGCACAGTGATTTAGGCTCTTCTACACTAGAAAAAGGAATGATCACATCATTCTTTAAAAGGTGAAATGTGGCTCATTCAGCTAGAATCACAGTAAGTTTTTTTTAATGAATAGTTTCATCAAAAAATATAAGAATGAGACCCACTTTCAAACTTTTTGCTCTTCTCAGGGTTCTATACATGAACACCATGTGTGGCAGTGTAGGTGTGTCCACTCACATCTCTGACCCGTTTCTTTTCAATCTTGAAAATAGGTAGTCTTTTCCTAGGAGGCATTACCTCCAGAGATTTTGTTATGCTTGATTAAAGGAAAACATGTTCTTACAGGAAGAGGAAATAACTTCTATAATCTAGAAGCTTTTACAATCCTTTTGTTTCCTGGGAAACTGTAAATGTCTTGCCCAAAATAGTTTAGGCACCTAAGTAGAAGGAAGGTGGAAACGGGAAGAAAGAATGGAGGTGAGGCAGAGGGAGAAGGGTGTATATAACCTCAGATGAATATTAGCTTTAAGTATGATGTACAGTCACTGATTGTATCTTGCTAAGCTCTTCTCACTCTTAATTTTTAAAAAGAATATAATCCAATAAAAACCTTGATGTGTAGTCTAATTTTCGCTAGAGGGAAATTGAACAACACTATACTCACTGCTATATTTACCTTTCCTTACCACTTCCAATTATAAACTCCTTTTTGCTTTATTGTTTGATTCCCTTCTTTTTTCTGTGCCATTCCTCTCTCCTTAAAGGAATGTAACGAACAGACAAATGTAGGGCTTCCTGCACCACAGGAAGAGAAATGTCCAATAACTCAAATATGCTTAAGTCAGAACACATTCCATTGAAAGGTGACATTAACATAAACATTTGTAGTCACACAAAAGGGAATATCTACCATAATCTGAATAAGTCGGTGCTCTGCTGGTTCAATATTATTACAGAAAACAACCTTAGCATGGCTCCACTTTAATATTCTTTTCAGGTTCAGAGACTCAGAGACTGGTGCTTTAAAAATATCATGGTTTTATGCCCTCAATCTTATTGATTTGGGGATTTATAAAAATGCATTTTATTAGTAAGCATTCATGCAAGCACAATTAGATCAAAATAAAGCAGTACTACTTCTGCTGTATTGTTTCCTTTGTAAATATAACTCAGTTAAACATCTCAAGTAAAAGGATGATTTCTGTATCACTCATTTCTGGCTTGTGGGATTACGGTGCTTTTTTCCCCTTATTTTACTGTATTTTTATGAAATACAGTAGATTAATAGATTAAAATGAAATTTAGAGAATGTGTTTTTTTTTTTGTTGTTGTTGTTTTTGTTTTTCTGCAGTATGCGGGCCTCTCACCGTTGTGGCCTCTCCCATTGCGGAGCACAGGCTCCGGACGCGCAGGCTCAGCGGCCATGGCTCACGGGCCCAGCCGCTCCGCGGCATGTGGGACCCTCCCGGACCGGGGCACGAACCCGTGTCCCCCACATCAGCAGGCGGACTCTCAACAACTGAGCCACCAGGGAAGCCCGAGAATGTGTTTTTTAAAAAGTTTTATGCACATTTTAAAGGTCTAAGTGGTGTTTTGTCAAATAAGATTCAGGAGAGCAGCACAATTCTTTTTTTTTTTTTTTTTTTTTTTTTTCGCGGTACGCGGGCCTCTCACTGTTGTGGCCTCTCCCGTTGCAGAGCACAGGCTCCGGACACGCAGGCTCAGCGGCCATGGCTCACGGGCCCAGCCGCTCTGCGGCATGTGGGATCTTCCCGGACCGGGGCACGAACCCGTGTTCCCTGCATTGGCAGGCGGACTCTCAACCACTGTGCCACCAGGGAAGCCCTATCCGTCTCATGATATATTTCAAGTACTATTTTTACTCCTCTATTCCAAAAATACTTATATAATATCTCAGTGGTTTTATATAATGTCTCAGTATATTTATATAATATCTCAATCAGTGTTCCAGGATTTGGGGGTATAATAGTAAATAAGCAAAAATCCCTGCTCTTAAGAAGTTATCTTCCAGTAGAGGAAAACATAAAAATAAATAAGTGAATGAATAGTATTTTATCTAATAATATGTTTTATGGAGAAAAGTAAAGCAGAAACAGATAGGGAAGAGAGAAAATGTGAGAAGGGAAGACATTTTCTTTTTTTTAATTAATTTTTATTGGAGTATAGTTGATTTACAATGTTGTGTTAGTTTCTGCTTTATATCAAAGGGAGTCAGTTGTACATATATATATATCCATTCTTTTTTAGATTCTTTTCCCATGTAGGTCATTACAGTGTATTGAGTAGAGTTCCCTGTGCTATACAGTCAGTCCTTATTAGTTATCTGTTTTATATATAGCAGTGTGTATATGCAGAAGGGAAGACATTTTCAAGGAGACCTTTTGAGTGAAGACTTGAAGGTGACGAGGGAGCCATACAGTGGGATCTAGAGGAGATTGGTTTAGGTAGAAGGGGTGGCAAGTGTGATGGCCCTTAGGTGCCAGCATACTTACTAAAAGTTTTCAAAGAAACCATCCAGTAAAATATCATTGCAAATTTCTGTTTTTCAATATAGATAACCTATGATATTGGATATGTGTCTCTTAGATGTTTTAAAACCATGCTTTAATTCAACAGGTCCAAAATTGAACACATTATCGTAACTCTCAAAGCTGGTCCCCCTTTTCCCGCTGTCCTATATCAGTGAATGATGTTTCCATCCATACAGTTGCTCTAGCCAGAAAGCTGGGTCGACATCACTTAACTACTGCTGTATAACACATTATCCTGAAATTTAGTGCGTTAAAACAACAATGAATGTTCATTGCATGGGTCAGAAATTCAGGAACAGCTTAAGTAGATGTTCTAGCTCAGAATCTTTCGTCAGGTTACTGTCAAGATGTCAGCCATGGTTGCAGCCACGTGAAGGCTTGACTGGTGAAGAGAATCTGATTTCAAGTTGGCTCAGTCAAATGACTGGCAAGTTCGTGAATCCTATTGGTAGAAGCTCTCATTTTCTTCCATGTAGCTACTTGAGTGGCTGAGGGAAGAGTGAATGACCCAGAAGAGAGCTGGGTGGAAGTAGCAATGCATTTTATGATCAAACTACAGAATTCATGTCATCAAGAATTTACATTGTGTAGGCAGCATTCAAGAGGAGGAAAATTAGGCTCCACCCTTTGAAGGGAGGTGTGTCAAAAAATTTAAATAAGCATTTTTAAAATCATTGCAATCACGCTTGAAACATTTTCCTCATTCCCAACCAGTACCAAACCATCACTAAATTTTATGGATTTTATCAGTGATATATATATCTCTTAGATTATTCTACTCTATCCAACCCCACTGCGATCAAAATTACTCACACTATCCTCAGCTCTCACTTTGACCGCAGGAGTTGTTTCCAAATGGGAGCTGTAAAGACAGAAGTCCAAAATGTGATCCATGAGGCACTGCATGATTAGGTACCTACAGCCGTCTCCAGCCTCATTTGTTATTACGTTGACACTTTCTGTCTCTATTCCAGACACACTAACAATTCCTTTAGTCTCTGTCCTTCCCATGACACCACAGGTTCTAAGATATTTTCTCTTGTATGTCTATTCCGTCTTTTTCTGCCTGAAATTCTGGACTACTATTTCAGCAGCCCCTCCTCCTAGAAGTGTTCACTGAATTTATACCAATTGATAGACTTCTTTTGATTATTTAAAATCTTGCTAGAATACCAGAACTGAAATAAAACTATTAAACTAAAGACAATATAAAACCAGAATTGCTTTAAATATTCATTCAGTAGTTGATTTCTGAAAACTAAATGTCCTGAATAAGAAGTTATTTAAGGAAGAGTGGTAAACAAGTGTGTCAGTTAGGGGCCCTATAATTATACATTTGCAATATGACTTTGAACTTCTCTTACTAAGGTGACTTCAACCATGAATTGAATTCATAAGCTAGGATGGGTCCATCAGATTTTTTCTTTATGGTGCTCAGTATTTCCTGAGTTTGTTGGTATTTTCTACACTTGGATTTCATGAGATACTATTATACCATTCAGGGCCCTTTTACATTAATTAGCTTGAGTGAATTTCTCTTTATTTCAATTAAAAATATCCCTGACCAAAAGAATCATGCTATCAAAGGCAAAATCCAAACATTGGCTTAAGAATTTGACATTTTTTGAAACATATGTGTAGAATATGTCATTTGTTTTACTGCAATTTTCTGTGAAAAATGTGTACCACTTTTAAGTCTCCATTTTTATACTGGTTAAAGAATATCTGGCTTGCCCAACGTGAAGCAACTAGTTAATGACAAAACTAGAACAAAATGTAAGCCTCCTGGCTGTCCATCTGGAGCTTCAGCCATTCTACTATGATGATTTTCATTTAATTATCTTGGGCACTGGACACATAATAGAACTATTGAGTCTATTCTAAGTAATTTTCAATGTTTCTGAAATGCTTAATTAGTTTTCTTTAAAATAAACAAGTCATTAAGAAGCTACAAATCAATGAGTTAATTAGCTGTGTTATGGCCTTTTAGATTTTTCAGTTGAAATAAGCTGATGTCAAAACTATAAAGAAGTAAACTACTACCCATGAGAATAGACAGTTTCCATAGAAGTTATAACAATTAGCATGAGTTTTGAGCACAGCATTTTGAAAGCATTTAGTAAAACTGAGTGACTTTATGATAAAAATAAATTTTGTAGATGAAACGAACAAACTTGTATAACGATGAGAGTTAAGAAACCTCAGATGACTACACTATCTATCCCTGTCATCTACTTTTTTTTTTTTACATCTTTATTGGAGTATAATTGCTTTACAATGGTGTGTTAGTTTCTGCTTTATAACAAACTGAATCAGTTATACATATACATATGTCCCCATATCTCTTCCCTCTTGCATCTCCCTCCTTCCCACCCTCCCTATCCCACCCCTCTAGGTGGTCACAAAGCACCGAGCTGATATCCCTGTGCTATGCGGCTGCTTCCCACTAGCTATCTGTTTTACGTTTGGTAGTGTATATATGTCCATGCCATTCTCTCACTTCGTCCCAGATTACCCTTCCCCCTCCCCATATCCTCAAGTCCATTCTTTAGTAGGTCTGTGTCTTTATTCCCGTCTTGCCCCTAGGTTCTTCATGACATTTTTTTTTCTTAAATTCCATATATATGTGTTAGCATATGATATTTGTCTTTCTCTTTCTGACTTACTTCACTCTGCCTGTCATCTACTTTCACTGGAGTCCTCCTTCTCCACCTGTCCTATCCCTCCACCTCCTATCCCACACCTATAACCCTGTATTAACCCTTCATATACAAACAGGCAAACAATATGTAACTTACCACTGACAACTAGCAAGCATTGAACAGACATACCTACTAAGTCCTAATTTATGTAAGCACTGAACGTAGACACCACTGCAATCAGGTCTGGCTAAAAAAGCACCCATCACATTCTAATTGACAATTCTCCAGTTCCACCATTAAATGACGATTTTCAGACATATAACTTTGCTTTAATTTTCTCTTTCAGATTTCTATATCCTGATTTTCCCGTTTCTAAATATTTGTTCTAGGTTCTTCCCTGATTATTCATAAGCATCACTCCTAACTTGGGCAGAAGGACAGAAGGATGAAAATGTTGGACACTCTCTGGTGTATAATGTTTGACCTCTCCATCACTATATTTAGTTAATTCATTTCAAAAATACTTATCCAGTTATTTACTGTGGGTGCTCTGGATTACTTCTGGGGCTATTAAAACACATGCAACAGTCATGAGTTTTGCTTAAATATAAGATCCTATAAAGTCAGAGATAGACATTGATTGATTAATCTTATTAAAAATACTATTACATGGGCTTCCCTGGTGGCACAGTGGTTGAGAGTCTGCCTGCCGATGCAGAGGACACGGGTTCGTGTCCCGGTCCGGGAGGATCCCACATGCCGCAGAGCGGCTGGGCCCGTGAGCCATGGCCGCTGAGCCTTCGCGTCTGGAGCCTGTGCGGGAGAGGCGGCAACAGTGAGAGGCCCGTGTACCGCAAAAAAAAAAAATACAATTGTAACAAGTGCTGTTAATGAGATACAAATTTGATAAATATTGTAACAGGATTTTGCAGAATGAGATAGAATAGGTAAGGCTTCCTGAGGAAATGATGCTTAAACCAAGATCACAAAGATAAGTAGAATTTAATTAAATGAATAGAAGACCAATGAGTATTCCAAAGGTAATGCCTAGCAGTAGGTTGTACCAGAGGAGCTGAAGAGGATATGGTGAGATGTGGTTGGATTATGGATAAAATTATAAGGTAGGACCAACTGGAAGGATATGATATGTGGAATACAAGAGGAGTCAAGAGTTATCAAAGATTTTCCAGCTGAGAAATGTAAAGATTTTGTTACCATTAACCAAGTTTGAAAAGAATGGAAGAGAAACAAGCTTGTGTGGGAATAGCAGGAGTTTAATGTATGTTTGCTTTTATCAGAGAGCTAGGTTGCTAGCAATCTGTGATTATTTTATTCCAGTTTCAGAAATGGAGACAATTCCAAGCTATGCTTAGCTTCCTGCTAAGACTTCTGTATTTGTTTCATTCTTACTCAGCAGCTGTAATTCTTTGCGATCTCAGACCACCTCATAGGAGTTCACGCCTTTTTGTCCCCCTAAAATCCATAAAGCTTTCAAAACTTGTACACAGATTGTTAACCTCTCAGCTGGTACTCTGAAGTTTATTGCCATCCTTAAGGGAAACTCACTTCTGTAAGTTTCCTTGTCTTAGATCTTAGCCATGTGACTTTTCACTGTGTTTTTAGCTCTCTGATGCACAGTTTTTTCTTTTTAACCTTGTCTAGTGTTTTCAGTGGGAAGTTTAATTTGATTTAAAATATTGGCTTATAGGGACTTCCCTGGTGGTGTAGTGGTTAAGAATCCACCTGCCAATGCAGGTGACACGGGTTCTAGCCCTGGTCCGGGAAGATGCCACATGCCGTGGAGCAAATAAGCCCGTGCACCACAACTAATGAGCCTGTACTCTAGAGCCCGCACGCCACAACTACTGAGTCCGCGTGCCACTACTACTGAAGCCCACGTGCCTAGAGCCTGTGCTCCGCAACAAGGGAAGCCACCGCAATGAGAAGACCACACACCACAATGAAGAGTAGCCCCTGCTTGCTGCAACAAGAGAAAGCCCACACACAGCTACGAAGACCCAATGCAGCCAAAAATTAATTAATTAATTAATTAAAAAAATAGAATAAATAAGATAAAAAAATAAAAATAAAATATTGGCTTATAAATTTAATATCTGAGTGGCCTGGGAAAAAACCTCTTTACCTTAGTGTCTTCATCTGTAATACATAGGTAATAATGTCTAACTAGAAAAGTTGTTATGAGAATAAAATGATATCATATATATACATGAATTCTGTGCCTGAGAGATCAGGAAGCAGCTACCATTTTTATTGTTAGGTGAATTTAAAATAACCCAAGCCTCATCAAACTGCAGAGAGAAATGAAATCGCTTTAAAATGATAATCATATTTCACTGGCACATGGCTCACAGTGGGAAGAATCAAGATCCCAGTACCCTTTTAATTTTGAGTTATTTCTCTGAGCCTCCAAGGGTATTCTAGAATAGTCCTTTTATATTCTTCCACTTTGGCCTCCTTTTAAAATAATTAATATTAAACAATCAACTTAAAGCCTGCTTCACTGCCTGTGTCATCATGGTAAACAATCTGTCCTCTTCTAAGGCAGGATGCTTTAGCGTGAAATGCTCAAAACATCACGTATTCTCAGATGTTTCAGTTTCTCTTTAGTTCTCCCATAAAGAGACTAAAGCCATAAAGAATTGGAAAGAATGTTCATCTCTTCAATTCTGGGTTTTATTTTTCAAACTGTGGGCTTGAAATATCAATTGCTTGTGTCTGCAGCTCAGAAAGTTCCAAATAATAGTAACTGTGACAATTTTTTTTTCACTAAGTGTTGTAACCCCATAGGACTGGTTTATAAAGCTAGAGAATACATAGTCAACTGTCTTTCCCCCTTATACCCCAAACCTTCTCTGCCTCAAGAGTCTGGGCACTGATTTATTCCCCATAAGTCACTGTGCTTCTGTGCAAATCAACTCATGAAAATAGATGCACAGAGATTTGTGGCCCTCGTGCCAAGACTCATCTCAAACCCATATTACGTTTCCTAGCTACAGCTTTCATATTTTCTCTCAATTTTAAGGTGCATTTAGTGGAGTGAAATAAGTATGGACAATTATATTAAATCCATCTTTACAGCATCTCTATTTAGCAGTTATTTCTGCCCTCCAAAAGTGGATATATTTTACTTTCTTGTCTCATTAAAGAGGAAGGGAGGGGATAGAAGGGGAGGGGGAGAGACTTATCTTTTTGATGGATTTTGGTATTTGATTTTAATGCTTAAAAAATATAGGCTTCTGCCAGTCTCTCAGAAATTGAAGTCTCTGAACTTTCAAGTGACAAGTCATTATAAAAATAAGAATATATAAGATTCTTAAGTGAAAAATGTGTAAATTGATGGGAATGTGTATGAGCCCACCTAGAGTTTCCAAGAAAGTTAATAGTAAATTCAGTACTTGGCACAGCATAGAAAAGACAAGCCAAGTGTGGGAGCCAGGCAAATTTGTGCAGAGATTGTTTTGAGATTTTCATAAATAAAAGACTTCTAAAATATCCAAAGATGCTTCCTTCAAAAATACTGATCATGAGTCATTTGCTAACAACTTAGTAACTTGCTATAAATATGTTGAAAGACAAGGTTTAGACAAAAAAAAAAATGGACTTCATAATAAAGTTTCTTATCCAAAATCCATTCTAGGGACTTCCCTGGTGGTCCAGTAGTTAAGACTTCTCCTTCCACTGCAGGGGGATGTGGGTTCGATCCCTGGTCTGGGAGCTAAGATCCCACAAGCCTCAGGGCCAAAAAACCAAAACATAAAACAGAAGCAACACTGTAACAAATTGAATAAAGACTTTAAAAATGGTCCACATCAAAAAAAAAAATCTTAAAACAAAAACCCCCAAAATCTACTCTAAATGCAACTTAGATTTCTTCTTACTGCCTCCCCCTAACCTGAGTTTTTTTTCCTTTTAAGAATTTTTTTTTTTTATACTGGAGTATAGTTGATTTACAATGTTGTGTTAGTTTCAGGTGTACAGCAAAGTAATTCAGTTATGCGTATACATATATCTATACTTTTTCAAATTATTTCCCGTTTAGGTTATTACAGAATATTGAGTAGAGTTCCCTGTGCTACACAGTAGGTCCTTGTTGGTTGTCTATCTTATATATTGTAGTGTGTGTATGTTCATCCCAAGCTCCTGATTTATCCCTCCCCCTCCCCCTTTCCCCTTTGGTAACCATAAGTTTGTTTTCTAAGTCTGTGAGTCCATTTTTGTTTTGTAAATAAGTTCATTTGTATCATTTTTTAAAGTATTCCGCATGTAAGTGATATCATATGATATTTGTCTTTCTCTGTCTGACTTACTTCATTTAGTGTGATAATCTCCAGGTCCACCAATGTTACTGCAAATGGCATTATTTCATTATTTTTAATGACTGAGTAATATTCCATTGTATATACATGCCACATCTTTATCCATTCATCTGTCGATGGGTTCCTTCCTTGTCTTGGCTGTTGTAAACAGTGCTGCAATGAACATTGGGGTGCATGTATCCTTTCGAACCATGTTTTTGTCTGGATATATGCTCAGGAGTGGGATTGCTGCATCATATGGTAGCTCCCCCCACCCTGAGTTTTAACAACTTAAGAAAAATGTTTTTGAATATGTAAGTATAGATGATATTGACTATTTAAAGATTAGAGTAAGATCTCAGATTGGTCACACAGAGCCTCATACTGTGTATGTATGTATTTATTACTATAAGCTCTCTTAAATGATTACAGTTGTCTGAAGACAGTCTACCATTTTTCCTACGGTGCTAGTCTCCATGGTGCTAGATATTACTGTAATAGGAAGAAAGTTCTAGGAGAAATATACCAGAGCAAGAGTTGTAGGTGATTAGAAGTCTCCCCATATGCACAGACTCCACCATTTTCAGAAGCGAAGGGATAGCCTGTGTAGAAATGCTTTTTAGCCAAATACCCAATGTAATTTTGCCAACAGTAATTCCTTTTGAGTCAAAACTGTGAATCTTTAGAAATAAAATCAATTGTCCATAAGTCACTGAATGGCTCTCGTGTCACTGAAAGAAATATAACTAGTAAAGAAATCTGGACTATTTCTCTGCTCAGAATTTTCTCATTTGTTAATAGGTATTATCATGCAGAGCTTGGTTGTGAATCCGTTATAAAACATGAAGGTTTTGCTCGAAGTGGCAGGAACAAAGGAGCCAGCCTATCATTCTCCTCACTATAATCTCACTTCCCAGCTTCTGTGCTCTGAGCCTTCCCAAGGATTCTCTGTAGAACCCAGATGGGCCCAGACAGAGTAATCTACTGAACTGTGAACACTACAGATTCAAGTTTGTGTTATACATACTTACCATTCCTAACAGAGTGCTTTGCACCTAACAAATTGTATGAGAACTCAGAATTCATTGTTTCAACATTTAACAGATATTTAAATACATTTTGGCATGAGAAGGTATATCTTTACAATTTTATTGTTATAAGTTGCTTTAATTGTATTGTTAGTAAACCTCTCAGCTTATACAAGTCTTTAAAAAGTTTATGTATTGTAATTTTAAAATAATTTATCATCTCTTGCCTACCTTCACTCCATCTCAGTCCAATGTGTATTTCATGTATTCTTCTCAAAGCTCATTAATCAAATTATATTAGGGATTTTATTAATTTTTAAGTATAACATCAAAAGAATGTCTCTTAATAGAATATTTACTGGTATTTAGTCAATTACAAGTGTTGACTATTTGTTATGGGGAAACCCAGAAGGTAAACTCTGTATCTTTTCTTTTAAAAGCAAATCTTTACATTACTTATGAGAAAAGATTTTTTTTTAGAGTCTTACAAAATAGTATTATGAGAGTTAGCTGTTACCACAGGAGTGACTACAATTATCCAGAGAGAAAGATGGATGGAGCTGCGAGGAGTGTGGCTCTTTAAAACACAAATACAATAAAAACAAATATAAAAAGAAATCTAGGAACACACTGTCAGATCAGTGATAACAAAATTAGTGGAATACCGACCTCTGTAAATTCCCTTCTTCGTAAAAGCAGTGAGAAAACTGTCAAAAAAAGTGACAACTTGTTCAGAACTCTGGTAATTAATCAGAGATGTGCAGTAATCCACGAATTAGTTTAATCAAGAAAAACATCTGAATCTTGGTAAGAACAGTGGGATTTCTGGTGTTATAACTTGCCCTATTCCCATCCCCCTGTCTCGAGCTCCACGGTAGCATTGTAAGCCAATAGCCTACAATAACAGTAAAAACAGCAGCCTGGCAGCTACCAGAGGGGACAGAATGGAGTTTGAATTCCTTTAAAACCATATTCTTGGAAAATTGTCATTATTTAACCTGTCTGGAGGTTTTCTGGGATACCCCACTCACAAGACTTTTATTTGACCTAACTTGGAGCTTACCCTTTCCTGGAGATGTTTGTCAAATTTTTAACGTCATGAGTACCTGAGGCAGTAGAGAACAGTGGGTGCAGACTAACCATGAATCTTAAAAGAAAAAGCAGCAGGGCTTCCCTGGTGGCGCAGTGGTTGAGAGTCCGCCTGCCGATGCAGGGGACACGGGTTCGTGCCCTGGTCCAGGAAGATCCCACATGCCGCGGAGCGGCTGGGCCTGAGAGCCATGGCTCCTGAGCCTGCGCGTCCGGAGCCTGTGCTCCGTAGCAGGAGAGGCCGCAACAGAGAGAGGCCCGCGTACTGCAAAAAAAAAAAAAAAAGAAGAAGAAAAAGCAGCAGAATGATATGTTCATAGGGGTTTAGAAAAGCTCCACATCTAGAAGTCCACACGTTATGTACAAGGGCATCTAGAAGTCCACACGTTATGTACAAGGCTGTGAGCATTCCGTATGGTGGGCTGAACTGCATCCTTCCAAAATTTCACATGTTTAAGTTCTAACTCCCAATATCTCAGAACATGACTTTATTTGTAGATAATTAAGGTATAATGGAGTCAAATTGGTGGACCCTAATCTGATATGACTGGTGTTCTTCTAGGAAGAGATTAAGACATAGACACACAAAGAGGAAGGACCATGTGAAGACACAGAGAGAAGACGGCCACCTACAAGCAAGGATGGAGGCCCTCAGAGGAAACTAGCCCTGCCAACAACTTGGATTCCTAGCCTCCAGAATTGTGAGAAAATTAATTTCTGTTGTTTAAACCACCCAGTCAGTGGTAATTTGTTAAGAGAGTCCTGGCAAATGAATACACCCAGGGCTATATGCATGCTCAGGAAGAACCCAGAGAGACCCTGAATTCTCAACTCTGGAGGCCTTTGGGCCCTGTGTAAATAGGAGGTAAAGGCTAAGGCAGATTTGTCAACTGCCTGACTCAAAGTTGAAGCAAAACCCCATGAACTCAGGACCCCCAGCAAATACTATGAGATTTATTGGTCCTGGGAATTTTAAAAAATCCCTGTCCAATTATTAGCTGATCTCTAAGCTAAGTGAAAAGATATCGCATAGTCATATACGATAAATAATATAGACTTTACAGAATTTGTTCAGAAAAGTCAATTACTAGGCAAAGACCGTAAATCAGCTATTTTAAAAACATTCAAAGAGCTAAAAGAAACCATGCCTAAAGAACTGGAGAGAAAGTATGACAATAATGTCTCACCAAATACAAAATACCAACAGAGAGATAGAAATTACAGAAAGAACAGCAGAGAAATTTTGAATTTGAACGGTACAGTAACTAAAATGAAAAATTCACAGGAAGGCTTCTTGTAGTTTCCTCTGACTGCTGTAACAATTTACTACAAACTGGGTGGCATAAAACTGCAGAAATTTATTTTCTCAGAGTTCTGGATGCCAGAAGTCTGAAATCAGTTCACTGGGCCCAAAACAAGATGTGAGGAGGACCATGCTCCCTCAGAGGTTCTATGGGAGACTCAGTCCCTTCCTATTCCAGCCTCTGTTGACCGCCGGCATTCTTGGCTACGGCCACATCACTCTAATCTCTGCTTCTCGGCCACACTGCCTTCCCTCTTCTGCCTGCCATCAAATATACCTCTGCATCTCTCTTCTAAGGATACATGTCACTGCATATAGGGCTGACATGGATAACCTATGATAATCTCCCCCATTCAGTGCAAAATGTGAGGGAATGCCAATTCAGCATACATAGTTAACTATAATTTTTTTTAAAAAAGTAGAGAGACACAGTATTACTGGTTCAGAGCCAGGTAAGTTGGTTTATTTGTTGGTGAAAGAATGTACTATTTTCTGACAACTGAAAGGAAGGGTTTTGCAAAGGAAATACAGGGAATAGTTTAGAAGCAGTAATATGTAGCTAGGAGAGCTCTGACAATGCCTTCTTCTGCCTGCTGTTCTTGGGCCATGGAAAGTGGACAAATGCTCCTTAAGAGGGCAGGTAAAAGTTACTTAAAACCAGATGGTAGAAGAAAGTTCTGGAGTTACTGAGAGGAGAGGAGTGTTGTTTTTCCTTTCATGATGATGATGATGATGACATTAGAATAAACTTTCCAGGGATCAGCATGGCAAGGAGTTCAACTCACCAGTAATAATCAGAGATAAAGGCTTACAAAGTAATATGGAACCAGAAGAATAGGGAGAGAAGAAGCTTCTGTTTAGAGAGAAAGAAAGAAAGACAGAGTCAAAGTTATTGAGAAGATAAGTGATTCAGAATGTCCAGAACTAGATATATCCTCTAGAACAGGGCAAGAGTTAATAGGTGCTGTTAACTGTGATACTATACTTTCAGAAATATTGTTCTCACATTACCATTGATATTGGATTTTACCGTTGTGATTATGAATTACTGAATATATGTGTGTGGTAGACGATTTAATGGTGATGGCTCTAAGGTTTATTTTCCCTTCTTATTAAACATTTTGGCAGGAGGAATTTAATAACTTGATACTGCTGAGAGTGACCACAAAGGTTCAGGGTTTGGCGATGCTCTAAGTTGAGTGACAGAGCTGGGAGGACGTGATGACTGACAATCGCCAGGAAGTAACATCAGGTTGAATATAAATATTTCAAACAGATGTGTGTTCAGAAAGCCTGCTTCACTTTTCTGAGCAAACTCTGTGGATAAAAAGAATCATTTGATATTAGCAAGTAGGCCTAGACCTTCTGGGACCAACCTAGGTAAATGAGGAGCTGGTCGGGGGTTCAGTCATTTGTGGGCTTCTAGGATGAGCAGCTGCAGAAAAAGGAAAATGTTTGAATGAAAAAAATACAATAACCCTTTAACTTTCCTGGACACAGGTTCTCATTCCATAATAGCCGACTGCACAGACCACATTTATGGTAATTTCTCAAACTCCATGCACAAATTTTAGGTCTGAACAAAATGTACTGCGTATGAATGACACCAAGTGAAAGCAGAATGAATTGAACTGAGTATGTTACTAATATAGGAAGCACTCACTCTAATTGAAGAAAAGAACATTGTTGTTTAATCTATAGGACCGAAGTTTTATTACTGTTGAGAACAATTCTTAAAACTTGAAAGGTGATGTTCTTTTCCTCTATAAAAGCAATAAGAATTGTATTTCACAGCTGAACTTTCATATTTTCTTATGTCTGAACAACTTAGGATAATTTTAGCTAAAAATTGCAATCAGAAATCAAATTTGGATAAATACAAATTTTGGAAGCCTAATAATTTGGAGTGGCTTTGTTTCCAGAGTTAACTCAAATATTGTCACTACTGAATACATGTGAAAAATTATAAATTCTGACTGTAAATCTATAAATACCTATCTGTTACTATGATAATATACATTATACAGTATATAAACCTTTTTTTGTTGTTTTATTGTTTTCAAACTGTATTTTTTTGTGTGTGTGTGGTACACGGGCCTCTCACTGTTGTGGCCTCTCCCGTTGCGGAGCACAGGCTCTGGACGCGCAGGCTTAGTGGCCATGGCTCACGGGCCCAGCCGCTCTGCGGCATGTGGGATCTTCCCGGACCGGGGCACGAACCCGTGTCCCCTGCATTGGCAGGCGGACTCTCAACCACTGTGCCACCAGGGAAGCCCCAAACTGTATTTTTTTGTTTTATTGAACATAAAGTTGCTTTTTGTTTTTGTTTTTTTTTTTGCTTAGCATTTTTATTTTCTATTTCTAGGTAACAACTGTTAGGAAGAGTTTTTCTTTGGGTAAAATCTGTATTATTTTTTCTCATTTGCAGCTTGGTTGCAACAAAGGAAACAGATAGTGCAAGGTCTCGAAGTGCCCCAATGTCACCTTCTGACTTTCTGGATAAATTAATGGGAAGGACATCGGGGTATGATGCAAGAATCAGACCCAATTTTAAAGGTAATTGTTTTACTTACTACAATATATGACATGTGTTTTATTTTTTATTATGTTTTAACATCTTTATTGGAGTATGATTGCTTTACAGTAGTGTGCTAGTTTCTGCCCTGTAACAGAGTTAATCAGCTATACATATACATATATCCCCATATCTCCTCCCTCTTGCATCTCCCTCCCTCCCACCCTCCCTATCCCACCCCTCTAGGTGGTCATAAAGCACCGAGCTGATCTCCCTGTGCTATGCGGCTGCTTCCCACTAGCTATCTATTTTACATTTGGTAGTGTATATAAGTTCATGCCACTCTCTCACTTCACCCCAGCTTACCTTTCCCCCTCCCCATGTCCTCAAGTCCATTCTCTACATCTGCATCTTTATTCCTGTCCTGCCCCTAGGTTTGTCAGAACCTTTTTATTTTTTTAGATTCCATATATATGTGTTAGCATATGGTATTTGCTTTTCTCTTTCTGACTTACTTTACTCTGTATGACAGATGATTAAACAAGATAAATTTTCAAATTGATTTCCCCCCAAATTCTAAAGCTTATTTCCAATAATCCTCCAAGCACTATATTGGTCAAAGATATGTCTTGAAAGAAGAAATATATTCTCATATTAATAGCTCTCACAATTAGTCTTCTTTGGACCATACAACATTACATTAGTTTGTGTACAATCTCATGATTTGATATGTTTATACATTATGAGATGATGATCGCAATGAGTTTAGGTACCATCTGTCACCATACAAAGTTGTTACAACATTGTTGACTATATTCCCTATGCTGTACATTACATCACCATTGACTTATTTATTTTACAGCTGGAAGTTCATAACTTTTAATCTCCTTCACCTATTTCGATCATCACCCTACCACCTTCCCCTCTATTCCCTTGTCTATTTTCTTTCTCTTTTAAAAAATGTGCCTACTGAATCAAATGAACTAATTTAAAGTGGGTATTATATATGCTTTCCCTTCCAATTTGTCAAAAGCCAGGAATTAATACTGTGAGACTTTAGGGGCATGTCTATCAATAATGTGATATTCCACTAGTCTAAGTTTTTTTGAAAAAAATAAAGGAGCAAAATTAACTATATATTTTTTAAAAAAGAATAGGAACAGAAATTTGCCAAACAGATGTGACAATATGTTACAATAACTTAAATGATTTAGTATTCACTTCTTCATGGATTAAAAAAAAATTATTATTATTATTATTATTATTATTTTTTTGCTGTGCTGTGCAGCATGCAGGGCCTTAGTTCCCCGACCAGGGATGGAACCCATGTCCCTGCAGTGGAAGCACGGAGTCCTGACCACTGGACATGGATTAAAATCTTAATGAAAAAAAAAAAACAACCTAGAAAATACCTAGATAACTGATCAGACAATAGGAAAATGTTTTTAAAATATAAAATTATTGAGAAAAATCTGTATGTTTGACCTTTCAAGAATTTATAAATTTCATACGAGGAAAAAAAAAATCTTAGTAGAGACATTCGCAGATAATTTGCAGAAGATAAATTAGAATATTCAACCTAATTAACAATCAATGAAGTGCAAATTATAATAATGTGACAGCATTTTCGCCTTTCAAATTATCAACATTTAACAATAATATTATTGATAATTATTTCAGTCTCAAACACATTATTATAAAATTTATTTCTGGAATACTGATTTTAAATTTGTGATTGTTTTCACAAGTACATTTACATTAAAACAAAATTTACCTTCCAGACCATAGAAAAGAACAATTATTAAAAAACTATAAAATGACTTTATTAAAATGTAACTTTGGGGCTTCCCTGGTGGCGCAGTGGTTGAGAGTCCGCCTGCCGATGCAGGGGACACGGGTTCGTGCCTCGGTCCGGGAAGATCCCACATGCCGCAGAGCGGCTGGGCCCGTGAGCCATGGCCGCTGAGCCTGCGCGTCTGGAGCCTGTGCTCCTCAATGGGAGAGGCCACAACAGTGAGAGGCCCGCATACCGCAAAAAAAAAAAAAAAAAAAAAAAAAGTAACTTTGTATTTGCTCTTTTATATACTGCTAAGTTTGAAAAACTCTAGATGTAGACATTTTTCTTTAAACAAAATTATGATACTTATTTGTACTATTTTGTATCATTTCTCTAAAATAAGTACACCTTTTAAAAATCCTATTTGTTTGAGAGAAAACACTGCAGTACCAGGCATAAGCCACACAAACTGCAGGAAGATTGTGTTGCACATTGCCAGGCGGGTGTTATTTTGTATGTTTATCTGTTTGTTGTTTTATGATAATAGTAAAAATCGTGTACCTGAATTGGGTAAAAATTATATTGTCCAAAAATATTAGTGATGAATAGCCTCAACAGACCTTCAGCACAATTCTACTTTGAGGCAAACACTGCAAAAGGAAAATTGGTCACTTCCAGTGAGCATCTGTTTAATCTCTTTGATGGCTTTCCAGGTCTTTTACAAAGAAGGTGCTATGAAAGTTCTTTGCACTAACTAGACTGCTAATTGGACGCCTCCATTCTTGCATTCTACCTCTTCTGTTTTTCTTTTCTGCCCAATAGTTTCTCTTTTTTTCCTGCAGGAATAATTATGTTTATTCATCTTGTTTACTCTCTTGAAGCCATTAGTTTTCTTGCATGTGATGGAAATGCTTTGTCATTGAGGAAGGGCTGAGTTGATTTGCCCAGGTGCTGATACATGTTTTGTCTGCTGTGTATGGAGAGAGATAGTTTTCTGCTGTTTCTCTCTCTGGGAAAGGAAATCTGACAGAGATGATACTGCCCTGGGCACAGCTTTGCTTTAGGTGAGTGTTGAGTGGCGAGGCTTTGGTCTGGGGTTCTCCAAACGCCAGAATAGCGATGACTTTCGTTTTGAGGTACTGGCAGGAACCCTGTTTTCCCCAGTTACTTTTTTTTTTTTTTTTTGCAAAGAGAAGTTGAATAAATTCTGGGAATCTAATGTATAGCCTTGAGATTATAGTTAACAGTACTCTATTATAGACTTAAAAGTTCTCACCACAAAAAAGAAACAGTAATTATGTGATGATGGAGGTGTTAGCTAATGCTAAAGTCATCATCTTATTTCAGTATCAAATCAACACGTTGTACATCTTGAACTTACACAATGTTGTATGCCTTTTATATCTCAATAAAGCTGGAAAAAGAAAACATTTAAAAAGTCAGCATTGCTTACAGAATCATATTATTTCCAATCACCTTAATAAGCTATGTTTGCAAAAGGAAAAAAAAAGTTATGTGCATCCTTCAAACCCATGGAAATTCCAGGCCATCCCGGCTCTAGGGGACTATGAATAAGGGAGCAGGGAGCTTCCTGAGACAGGCGTCTATGGCCTCCCCTGCTGCCCAACCTAACTACCCACCTCCTTTCCTGTGGATGATGACCCTGAACTTTGTGCCTCTTAGCACTTAGCTTCCTTCTCCATGCAGTTCTAATCATCATTTATTTTAGACTTTTCTCTGTTTTGTCTGTCAACCATTTTCTTCTGCCTTCTATATTTTATGTGATTAAACCAATTCTGACTTCCCTCTCGTTCTCTTTGGTGTGATATATCTAGTCTCATTTTTATTCAATAATATCATTTTTATGCATTTGGAGAGAAGAAAACTATGCTCGATCCTCCATCCTGAAATAGAAGTTTCCAGGAATCATTGGAAACTGGAAACCAGTTTAACAGACAAAAAGCGATTGCATAGAAAATAAAAGTACATCCATAGACAATAAAATATTATTTCACTAGACTATCTACCAGCTTTTTCTAGATTTTGTTTCTTTCCTTTGACTCTATTGTTTAAGCCCTCAGTTGGTCTTTGATAACCTTAAAACTAATTTGGATTCAGGCAGAAAGTACTCTGTCAGCAATCACCTGTTTGTGTATTCCTCCTATATATTTATTGCATTTTCGTTAGGTTTTTTCATTCTGTCTCCAATGACCATTCTCTTTATCTAGAAATAACATTGTTCGCCTTCACTATGTCTCTGTGGTTTCTGTCTTTTCATCTGTAATATTTCTCTATATTAATCCTTTTCTCCCACATCACAAGTGCAATTTTCATACAGTCTCTTCTGCTATAACTCATTCTAGCCCCAGAATGGAATGTGTACCTATTACTCATTTCTGCACATATTTTTTTTCAGGGAAAGTGTTAGAATCTTCTTTATCCATTTTAATTATTCCTATCCATCCAGACACAATGCATCTTGAATAAAATTCACAGTTATTTTTTGAAAAAAACTGTATTTTCTATTTTCATGTAATACAAGGTCATTTTAACAAGAAAAATCTCTTAAAAATAAGTCTTTCTCGAAATTGAGTTATTTGTAGTGAGGTGGATGGACCTAGAGTCTGTCATACAGAGTGAAGTAAGTCAGAAAGAGGAAAACAAATGCCATATGCTAACACATATATATGGAATCAAAAAAAAAATGGTCATGAAGAACCTAGGGGCAAGATGGGAATAAAGATGCAGACCTACTGGAGAACAGACTTGAGGATATGGGGAGGGGGAAGGGTAAGCTGGGACAAAGTGAGAGAGTGGCATGGACATACATACACTACCAAAAATAAAATAGATAGCTAGTGGGAAGCAGCCGCATAGCACAGGGAGATCAACTCGGTGCTTTGTGACCACCTAGAGGGGTAGGAGAGGGAGGGTGGGTGGGAGGGAGGGAGACTCAAGAGGGAAGGGATACGGGAACATATGTATATGTATAGCTGATTCACTTTGTTATAAAGCAGAAACTAACACACCATTGTAAAGCAATTATACTCCAATAAAGATGTAAAAAAAAAAGTTGAAAACTTCAAAAAAAAATAAGTCTTTCTAAAACTGTAGATGAACACCTGAAATGTTCACAGATTTAAATTCTGCACCCTATATTTTTAGATTTTGTTTCTTTTTTTCTTTTTTTTTTCAACATCTTTACTGGAGTATAATTGCTTTACAATGTTGTGTTAGTTTCTGCTGTATAACAAAGTGAATCAGCTATATGCATATATATATATCCCCATATCCACTCTCTCTTGCATCTCCCTCCCCCCCCCACCCTATCCCATCCATCTAGGTGGTCACAAAGCACCGAGCTGATCTCCCTGTGCTATGCAGCTGCTTCCCACTAGCTATCTGTTTTACATTTGGTAGTGTATATATGTCCATGCGACTCTCTCACTTCATCCCAGCTTACCCTTCCCCCTCCCCGTGTCCTCAAGTCCATTCTCTATGTCTGCATCTTTATTCCTGTCCTGCCCTTAGGTTCATTAGAACCATTTTTTTTTTTTTACATTCCATATATGTGTGTTAGCATATGGCATTTGTTTTTCTCTTTCTGACTTACTTCACTCTGTGTGACAGACTCTAAGTCCATCCACTTCACTACAAATAACTCAGTTTCACTTCTTTTTATGGATGAATAATATTCCATTTTATATATGTGCCACATCTCCTTTATCCATTCCTTTGTCTATGGACACTTAGGTTGCTTCCATGACCTGGCTATTGAAAATAGTTCTGCAATGAACATTGTGGTATATGACTCTTTTTGAATTATGGTTTTCTCAGGGTATATGCCCAATAGTGGGACTGCTGGGTCATATGGTAGTTCTATTTTTAGTTTTTTAAGGAACCTCCATACTGTTCTCCATAGTGGCTATATCAATTTACATTCCCACCAACAGTGCAAGAGGGTTCCCTTTTCTTCAGACCGGTGTGAGGTGGTACCTTATTGTAGTTTTGATTTGCATTACTCTAATGATTAGTAATGTTGACCATCCTTTCATGTGTTTGTTGGCCATCTGTATATCTTCTTTGGAGAAATGTCTGTTTAGGTCTTTTGCCCATTTTTGGATTGGGTTGTTTGTTTTTTTGATATTGACCTGCATGAATTGCATGTAAATTTTGGAGATGAATCCTTTGTCAATTGCTTCATTGGCAAATATTTTCCCCCAGTCTGAGGGTTGTCTTTTCTTCTTGTTTATGGTTTCCTTTGCTGTGCAAAAGCTTTTAGGCTTCATTAGGTCCCATGTGTTTATTTTTGTTTTTATTTCCATTTCTCTAGGAGGTGGGTCAAAAAAGATCTTGCTGTGATTTATGTCATAGAGTGTTCTGCCTATGTTTTCCTCTAAGAGTTTGATAGTGTCTGGCCTTACATTTAGGTCTTTAGTCCATTTTGAGTTTATTTTTGTGTATGGTGTTAGGAAGTGTTCTAATTTCATTGTTTTACATATAGCTGTCCAGTTTTTCACACCTATTATTGAAGAGGCTGTCTTTTCTCCATTGTATACTCTTACCTCCTTTATCAAAGATAAGGTGACCATATGTGCTTGGGTTGCTCTCTGGGCTTTCTATCCTGTTCCATTGATCTATATTTCTGTTTTTGTGCCAGTACCATACTGTCTTGATTACTGTAGCTTTGTAGTATAGTCTGAAGTCCGGGAGCCTAATTCCTCCAGCTCCGTTTTTCCTTCTCAAGATTGCTTTGGCTCTTCGGGGTCTTTTGGGTTTCCAACAAATTGTAAAATCTTTTGTTCCAGTTCTGTGAAAAATGCCATTGGTAGTTTGATATGGATTGCACTGAATCTGTAGATTGCTTTAGGTAGTATAGTCATTTTCACAATTTTGATTCATCCAATCCAAGAACATGGTGTATCTTTTCATCTGTTTCTATCATCGTTAATTTCTTTCATCAGTGTCTTATAGTTTTCTGCATACAGGATTTTTGTCTCCTTAGGTAGGTTTATTCCTGGGTATTTTATACTTTCTGTTGCAATGGTAAATGAGAGTGTTTCCTTAATTTCTATTTCAGATTTTTCATCATTAGTGTATAGGAATGCAAGAATTTTGTGTGCATTAATTTTGTATCCTGCTACTCGACCAAATTCATTGATGAACTCTAGTAGTTTTCTGGTAGCATGTTTAGGATTCTCTATGTATAGTATCATGTCATCTGCAAACAGTGACAGTTTTACTTCTTTTCTGATTTGGATTCCTTTTTCTTCTCTGATTGCTGTGGCTAAAACTTCCAAAACTATGTTGAATAATGGTGAGAGTGGGCAACCTTGTCTTGTTCCTGATCTCAGAGGAAATGGTTTCAGTTTTTCACCATTGAGAATTATGTTGGCTGTGGGTTTGTCATATATGACCTTTATTATGTTGAGGTAGGTTCCCTCTGTGCCTACTTTCTGGAGATTTTTTATAATGTATGTTGAATTTTGTCAAAAGATTTTTCTGCATCTATTGAGATGATCATTATGGTTTTTCTCCTTCAGTTGGTTAATATGGTGTTTCACATGATTGATTTGTGTATATTGAAGAATCCTTGCATTACTGGGATAAACCCACTTGATCATGGTGTATGATCCTTTTAATGTGCTGTTGGATTCTATTTTCTAGTATTTTGTTGAGTATTTTTGCATCTCTTTCATCAGTGATATTGGCCTTGTTTTCTTTCTTTGTGACATCTTTGTCTGGTTTTGGTATCAGGGTGATGGTGGCCTCGTAGAATGAGTTTGGGAGTGTTCTTCCCTCTGTTATATTTTGGAAGACTTTGAGAAAGGTAAGTGTTAGCTCTTCTCTAAATGTTTGATAGAATTCACCAGTGAAGCCATCTGGTGCTGGGCTTTTGTTTGCTGGAAGATTTTTAATCACAGTTTCAATTTCAGTGCTTGTGATTGGTCTGTGTATATTTTGTATTTCATCCTGGTTCAGTCTCAGAAGGTTGTGCTTTTCTATGAATTTGTCCATTTCTTCCAGGTTGTCCATTTTATTGGCATAGAGTTGCTTGTAGTATTCTCTCATGATCCTTTCTATTTCTGCAATGTCAGTTGTCACTTCTCCTTTTTCATTTCTAATTCTGTTGATTTGAGTCTTCTCCCTTTTTTTCTTGATGAGTCTGGCTAAGGGTTTATCAATTTTGTTTATCTTCTCAAGAACCAGCTTTTAGTTTTATTGATCTTTGCTATTGTTTCCTTCATTTTTCATTTATTTCTGATCTGATCTTTATGATTTCTTTCCATCTGCTAACTTTGGGGTTTTTTTGTTCTTCTTTCTCTGATTGCTTTAGGTGTAAAGTTAGGTTGTTTATTTGAGATGTTTCTTGTTTCTTGAGGTAGGATTTTATTGCTACAAGCTACCCTCTTAGAACTGCTTTTGCTGCATCCTATAGGTTTTGGGTCGTCATGTTTTCATTGTCATTTGTTTCTAGGTATTTTTTGATTTCCTCTTTGGTTTCTTCAGTGATCTCTTGTTTATTTAAGAGTGTATTGTTTAGCCTCCATGTGTTTCTATTTTTTACAGTTTTTTTCCTGTAATTGATATCTTGTCTCATAGTGTTGTGGTCAGAAAAGGTACTTGATATGATTTCAGTTTTCTTAAATTTAGCAAGGCTTGATTTGTGACCCAAGATATAGTCTGTCCTGGAGAATATTTCATGTGCACTTGAGAAGAAATTGTATTCTGTTGTTTTTGGATGGAATGTCCTATAAACATCAATTAAGTCCATCTTGTTTAATGTATATTTAAAGCTTGTGTTTCCTTATTTATTTTCATTTTGGATGATCTGTCCATTGGTGAAAGTGGGGTGTTAAAGTCCCCTACTATGATTGTGTTATTGTTGATTTCCCCTTTTATGGCTGTTAGCATTTGCTTTATGTATTGAAGTGCTTCTATGTTGGGTGCATATATATTTACAATTGTTATATCTTCTTCTTGGATTGATCCCTTGATCATTATGTAGTGTCCTTCTTTGTCTCTTGTAATAGTCTTTATTTTAAAGTCTATTGTGTCTGATATGAGAATTGCTACTGCAGCTTTCTTTTGATTTCCATTTGCATGGAATATCTTTTTCCATTCCCTCACTTTCAGTCTGTATGTGTCCCTAAGTCTGAAGTGGGTCTCTTGTAGACAGCATATGTACCAGTCTTGTGTTTGTATCCATTCAGCCAGTCTACGTCTTTTGGTTGGAGCATAATCCATTTACATTTAAGGTAGTTATCAATAGGTATGTTCCTATAACCATTTTCTTAATGGTTTTGGGTTTGTTATTGTAGGTCTTTTCCTTCTCTTGTTTCCTGCCTAGAGAAGTTCCTTTAGCATTTGTTGTAAAGCTGGTTTGGTGATTCTGAATTCTCTTAACTCTTGCTTGTCTGTAAAGGTTTTAATTTCTCCATCGAATATGAATGAGATCCTTGCTGGGCAGAATAATCTTGGTTGTAACCTTTTCCCTTTTATCACTTTAAATGTGTCCTGCCACTCCCTTCTGGCTTGCAGAGTTTCTGCTGAAAGATCAGCTGTTAACCTCATGGGGATTCCCTTGTATGTTATTTGTTGCTTTTCCCTTGCTGCTTTTAATATTTTTTCTTTCTATTTAATTTTTGATAGTTTGATTAATATGTGTCTTGGGATGTTTCTTCTTGGATTTATCCGTATGGGAGTCTCTGTGCTTCCTGGACTCGACTGACTCTTTCCTTTCCCATGTTAGGGAAGTTTTCAACTATAATCTCTTCAGATATTTTCTCAGTACCTTTATTTTTCTCCTCTTCTTCTGAGACCCCTATAATTCGAATGTTGGTGTGTTTAATGTTGTCCCAGAGGTCTCTGAGACTGTCCTCAATTCTTTTCATTCTTTTTTCTTTATTCTGCTCCCTGGCAGTTATTTCCACCATTTTATCTTCCAGCTCACTTATCTGTTCTTCTGCCTCAGTTATTCTGCTATTGATTCCTTCTAGAGTATTTTTAACTTCAGTTATTGTGTTGTTCATCACTGTTTGTTTGCACTTTACCTCTTTTAGATCCTTGTTAAACGTTTCTTGTATTTTCTCTATTCTGTTTCTGAGATTTTGGATTATCTTTACTATCATTACTCTGAATTCTTTTTCAGGTAGGTTGCCTATTTTGTCTTCATTTATTTGGTCTTGTAGGTTTTTGCCTTGCTCTTTCGTCTGTAACATTTTTTTGTCATTTCATTTTTTTTGATGGGTGGTGCTGTATTCCTGTCTTACTGGTTGTTTGGCCTGAGGCATCCAGCACTGGAGTTTTCAGGCAGTTGGATAAAGGTGGGTCTTGGTGCTGAGATTCGGCCCTCCAGGAGGCCTCACTCTGATTAATATTCCCTGGTGTCTGAGGTTCTCTGTTAGTCCAGTGGTTTGGACTCAGAGCTCCCACAACAGGAGCTCGAGCCTGACCTCCAGCCTAGCAACCAAGATCCCACAAGCTGCATGGTGTGGTACACACACAAAAAAAAAAAGAAGGAAAGAAAGAAAAAAAGGAGCAGTACAATATCAAAGAATAAAAAGCAAAATAAAATTAGAAAGATCAAAATATATTAGGGGCTTCCCTGGTGGCACAGTGGTTGAGAGTCCGCCTGCCGCTGCAGGGGACACGGGTTCGTGCCCCGGTCCGTGAAGATCCCACATGCCACGGAGCGGCTAGGCCTGTGAGCCATGGCCGCTGGGCCTGTGCGTCCGGAGCCTGTGCTCCGCGGCGGGAGAGGCCACAACAGTGAGAGGCCCACATACCGCAAAAAAAAATAAAAATAAAAATAAAAAATATATTAGGAAAACTAGAAATATGATTGAAACAACTGCAACAAGGTAGAATAAAACCACAAAAGAAAAAAAAATGGGGGTTCGGAGGGAACAAGCCAAAAGGAGAGAACAATAAAGTATAAAGAATAAAATAAAATCAGAAAAATAAAAGATTTATTAGGAAAAATAAAAATATAAATGAATCAATAAGAATGAATCAACAAGGTAAAACAGAGCCCGAATGTAAAAGAGGAAAAAAGAAAAAAAAAGCCTTGCTAATAGGTGTGGAGTTTAGGTAAGGGGTGGAACTTAGGCAGTGGTGGGGTTTAGGGTGGGGCAGGACCTAGGCGGGTGGGGGGGTGATGTTTGAGCGTGGGGCGGGGCCTCTGCTTAGGACCTGCGTGGAAGGGGAGAGGCAGCACGTTGGAAGGAGAGCCTGTGGAGTGTGGAGTTCTGGAGTTTGGAGGTGGGGCCCTGAGTGAGGGTGTGTGGGTGGGGTTTAGGCCCAGCGCGTTGGAGGGGGTCTCAGAGGGGGTCTCCGAGTGTAGAGGTGGGGCCCTGGGTGGGAGTGTAGGGGCGGGGCTTCGGCTCTGCACGGCAGGAGGGAGGCTCAGAGGACAGAGGACGAGGCCTGGGGGCCCAACAAGCTCCGGGTGCCTAAGTGGACAGGGAAGGCATTGGCCACGTTCCGTTCTGTTCCTCTGTGCCCCTCCCCCATCACCCCCAGGGTCTCCTCCATCGCTGCTGGACCCCTATCCATAGGTGGGTCCTGCTGGATGTAGGAATTCCTCCCCTCCCCCAGCCGCCCCTCAGGAGTGCTGTTCCCGTAGGTCTGGCCTTCACATTTGCTCCCCCTTCCCTCCCTCCCACTCCCTCAGGACCCATGCATCTGGAGGGGGCCTAGGTGGGCAGAGGATCATACCTGGCAGCTCAGCAGGTTCCTGGGGGCCCAAGTGGGCAGGGGAAACCTGGCCACGCTCCCTTTTGATCTTCTGCCCTCCCAGTCGTCCCCCAATTTCCCCCTTCGGGCGTGGGATCCCTTCCCCTCCCCAGCCTCCCCTCAGGGACGCCAGTCCTGTCCCGCCTCCACTTCTCCTCCCCTCACTCCCCCCACACTCCACATCCTACCCAGTTGCTGGGGGTTCCTCCCGTCCCCTGAGGTGTCCGTGGTCCCCCACCGGTGCCTGGTAGGTGCCCTAGTTGTGCAGAGACGAGAATTCCACGTCCTCCTAGTCTGCCATCTTGACTCCGCCCCTGATTATTTTCTAATATATTCTTTCTGTAGTACTTATTTCTCTTTTTTTATTTTAAAGCATTCTCAAACTAACAGAAGATTTGCAAGTATAGCACAAACTATTTTTTTGCCCAAACCACTTGAAAGTAAGTTGTTGACCTGATGCCCCAATACTTGGGTGTATCATGCCAAAAAGAACATTATCTTAGGTAACCACAGTCTAATCACTGAAACAAGCAAATTAACATGGATATATTGCTACCATCTAATTTGTAGGCTCCCATTCAAATTTTATCAACTATCTAAATAATGGCTTCATAGCAAAAGAATCCGGTTTAGAATCATGTCTTGTGTTTTACGGGTCATTTCTCATTGTCTCCTTCAGTCCGAACAGAGCCTCATTGTTCCTATGACTGTCATGATCTTGGCATTTAAAAAGATATTATTATTCCTTTATTTAACAGAATGTTCCTCGATTTGCATTAGTCTCATGTTTCCTCGTGATTCAATTTAGGTAATGCATCTTGATAGGAATATCACAGCAGTGATGCTGTGTTCTAATTGCATCTTTTTAGGTTGTGGACGATGTTAATTTTTTACCAAGACTGATGATGTTCACTTTGATTAACTGGCTAAGTTGGTGTCTGCCAGAATGTATCTATATACATACACATATGAGCATAAATAAACATACACATATATGCATAAGTATACATAGATATACACACATATGTATATACACACACACATATATTCATTTAGATCTATGTATTTAATTCTCTATCTGCTGAAAACCATGAGTTCTCCCTGGTATCTCTACTACCATAGGTTTATTCTAGTTTCTGAGTCTCCATATTTTAACTCCCTCATTTGACAGTAAGGCTCCCATTATCCTTAATATAATTACATATTTGATCAATACGTAATGAATCTCCCTTGTCTGCTGCCACTCCCTCTCCTGCACAAATTCCTCAGGGTCCTGTTCAAACTCTCACTCCCCATGCAAGGCAGCCCCACTCAGGCTTCAACACCCCATGCTGTGAAATCCTTCCCCGCTGATGTCCTTCTCACCACACTCCCCACAGCCATCCCCAGCGCGGAAGCCTTTCTTGTACTGCCCAAGAGAATGGCTTTCGGCTACATTTTCAAGAAGGAAAGGGAAGAATAAATTGGATCCTATTTTTATAACATAAATTTCAAACCTTTTTTCAAGTATCTAAAAAATAATCTAAAATATGGATTTACAGCAATCAAATATGCTTTTGTCAATTAAAAAATAAATATCTTTCCTCATGACCTGACTACATAAATATATATATTTATCTAAAATAAAAACAAATCACTAAACAGATTTTTTTGAAATTTAATGTTTTGATTGCATTCTATGTCTTTCGAAAGGGTGTGGCTTTAAAGCAACATTACATTAAAAGTTTTTTAGAGTCATTTTCATGAACACTTGGGTTATTTTTTGTCTCTATGTTTATTTGCTCTAGATTTGCCTGGTGAACAATTTTTCCCCAACATGAATAACAATAATGTAACTGCCAAGGCTTTGCACTGTACTTTGCCATTTTGCCTTTGTCCATCTCTGAGCTTAAAAGCCTTGTTCTGTTTCTTTTTTTATTTTTATTTTTTGCGATACGCGAGCCTCTCACCGTTGCGGCCTCTCCCGCCGCGGAGCACAGGCTCCAGACGCGCAGGCCCAGTGCCCACGGCCCATGGGCCCAGCCGCTCCGCGGCACGTGGGATCCTCCCGGACCGCGGCACCAACCCGTGTCCCCTGCATCGGCAGGCGGACCCTCAACCGCTGCGCCACCAGGGAAGCCCCATGTTCTGTTTCTTTAAGAGGCATCTAAAAGAAGACATGCTGCTGAAAACATCTGCAACTACTGTCATTTGCTTTTCAGGCCAATGATGGCTAAGGCAGTGAACAATTTTAAAGCACAATTTGCCATATGGATGCTATAGCAGTTATTTGCTCTGTTGCTAAACATAGCAGTATATTAGATGGATATAACAGTTTTTTGCTTTGGCACAGAGAAGTACCAGATTGACCAATGACTGCTAAACAGGTGCTCTCTGTAATGGCAATAGAAGATTTACAATCCTCTCTGAGCTTCATTCCCTACAAAATTTTTGAATATATAATATATATTAATAGTGAGGGTAGAAAGACTACTCCAAGACTGCACCCCTGATCTGATATGGATCAGAATCTTAAAGTGTAGAATATACTGCCTTATAAACTGTATCCACTTCATTCCTTGTACTCTATCTCCACTGTCACTGTCCTTGGTCAGGGCCATTGTATTTCCCATCTAAACTGTTACAATAAATTCCTGTTTTCTCTATGTTTAAGCTTTTGCTATCCATTCAACCATTCACCATGTTGTGTTGGTTTACTACACTCTCATGAACAAGAATCTGTAAACACTCCTTCATGTTCATAAAGTAAATTCCAAATACCTTGGTATTACATTGAAGAAATTCTATGATCTAGCCCAAGACTATCTTTAAAAACAGTAGACTTTATTTCCAAATTGCTTCATACCTTAATCTATTTTAAATTTCTTTAAAATAAAATTCTATATATGTATATGTATTTTATATATATATAATATATATATATATATATATCTCATGTGAGTATATATCTTATATGTATATCTTTCAAGTGAGTGCTCTATTTTTCAAATTTGAAATTAAAGTTTGGTGCCTGAATCCAATTCACCTTTCCTTATGCTGAAGAAGAGAATACATACAAATAAGTAGTAAAATGGAGACTAAATAGCACTTTTGTATGTCCTAATAACCAGGTGAGGAACACGTGTGATAACTGATGGATTAGACAGTAAAGCTTAGGGCAGGCTGACTTTCTGACCTTAGGAAGAGTTTTCTGCACCTGATGGGAGGCATTGGAGAAGCAAGGGCTGGAGTCTGGTTCATACAGTGTGAGGCATCATGTTCCCAACTGCTAGTGAAAGCCTAAAGTAGCCCCCTCTCCTGGGACTATTGCTCTTCTATGGAAACATGTTATTTTAGGGAGAAAACAAATGCATCAGAGGAGTCCTCCTCCTAGCACAGTACTTCATATTGCTCCCTTTCAGAACCTTTCTGGAATCATTAGGATGTGCTGTACAGCACCTGCTCTCAGGGGACCCTGAAATGCATCAGAACAGACATTACTAACTTCAGGTCACTGAAGCCTATGCTGAATTTTCACCTTCATCCTATTTTTCACCAATATTGTCTGTAATTCTAAGCATAATGATTAAATTTAGAAGATGAGACTAAAAAATAAAAGCTCTGCCCCTTGCTGAATTAAAATAAGAAATTCATCCCCCCGCTTCTCTTTATTCCAGCTTCAGCCAAAGAGATCACAGTCAGATAGAGCTGGCAGTTGTGTAGCAGCAGCTTCTTACAGGGCCATGTTTCCCCAACATGGATGTACCTCTAGCTTCATTTTACTGGAAGATGAATTAACCCAATACTAAAACGTTTGCGTTTTCCCTCCTCCAATGGATTTGAGTCAATGACAGAATATGTCTTGAGGGAAAAGATATTCCCCAGATTCATGTTGCTGTTAACAGCAAACGAAAATAGCAGAATTTTAGAGTTCTCAAGAAGAAAGAGAATAGCCTAGAGAATATCAAAGATTGGCTTTTAGTTTTTCAAGATTCCAGTCAGGCTGTGTATATATTTTAGAATTCACCACCTTAGACTTACATTAAGTAAAAAAAAAAAAATATATATATATATACACACACACACACACACACACACACACACACACACACACACACGTATCTTCTAACAGTTAATTGTGACTTCATACTTCTCTTATGGTGGGATAAAATAATCGTGGAGTACAATACCTGTGCTTTCTCGTCTCTTACGTGGTGACAAGACATTTCTATCATCCTACACATTTTAAAAAAATTGTTAATATTTAGAAATAACATTTTGAAAAAACGTTTTTTAAAGTTAAAAAAGAAACCCATTCTATTAGTAATAACTAATTATAGCACCTCCAGGATTCAGAACTTTTATGAGGTTTTCTTAAATGTCCATCCTTTATATTTCAAACAATGTAGCCTCTGTATCTGTTTGAATGTTATGTTCTAGGCATCTTGACGCAATAGAATTTGGGCTCTTTCTAAGTACATAACAGCCACCATGTTTTGTTAGCAGGTTGACCAAATTTATAATAGTCAACTCTCTTATTAAAATAAATAGCTTTGCATTTTTAATGTTCTAAGTCCTGACTCCCGTCTCTCATTTTCTCTATCTCTAATAAAACCCCAATTCACTTTAGTCCTATGGTCTAATGGCCACAGCTGTTTCCTACTCTGGAATTTCTTATGTTGCACATCTGAATTATGTAGCTAGCTTTTAAAAATACCAGTGCCTTGGTTGCATGTCATACCAACTAAATTAGAAGGTAAGAATCATGTATCAATCTTTTTTAAAGATCACCAGGCGATTTCAATGTACATAGAATTCATAGGCCTATGGATAGACTTTATTTTTTTATTTTATTTATTTATTATTATTATTATTATTTTTTGCGGTACGCGGGCCTCTCACTGATGTGGCCTCTCCCGTTGCGGAGCACAGGCTCCAGACGCGCAGGCTCAGCGGCCATGGCTCACAGGCCCAGCCGCTCCGCGGCATGTAGGATCTTCCTGGACCGGGGCACGAACCCGTGTCCCCTGCATCGGCAGGTGGACTCTCAACCACTGCGCCACCAGGGAAGCCCTAGACTTTACTTTTAAATAATTTTTTTGTTTTTTTTTTTCTGTACCTCATTCTGGCAAGATAAATGCTATCAGAAAATGAGTAGAAAAGCAAAGATGAAACTTGTGCACCAGTAATTAAGTAAATGTAAATTAAAACCTTGAGTGATAAGCTATCTTAACTAATGAAACCGTTTTTTTAAAGAATAAAAATATTGGTACAAAGAGAACATCCCTTTTATGTTGACAAAGGATCAAGAATCAGAATGGCTTTGGACCTTTCAACAGCAATACTAGAAAATAGAAGCTACTGAAGAAAAGTCTTTAAAATTCAGAAGAAAAAACAATTTCCAGCCTAAAATGTGGTACCAAATCTAGGTGTTAATTAAGTGTGAGGGCATAAAAAAGAACATTTGTAAACAAGCAAGTTCTGAAAAGCTTCACATCGTTATGCATCATTTCTCAAAAAATTACTGAAGGACATGTTCCACTAAAATGAAGAAATGGGCCAAGAAAGAAGAAGGAATGGGGACCATGAAAAGAGGTCCCACAAAGGAGAAGGATGAGCATCTCCAGTAGGAGGATTATGGGAAAGCATAAGATGACTGCTGTGCTCCAGGACAACAAATCTAGAATGGAGTAAGCCTGATGGAAGAGAAAGTTAATAGAGTATCTGATGAGTCTGATACAGAAACACAGTTTAGACGTTTCAGAACTTGTGCATAAGTTAATGATACCTATGGAGGAAACTATGTGAAATATATAAAACAATTATCGACCTCAGGAACATGTTCTGCAGGAAAGAGTGATCATAGTATATTATATGGTTAGTTGGAGGTAACATTTACCTTGTCATAATAAAGTAAAAAGTGAATAGTGATCTAACAACAGTGACAATGTAGCTGTATTTGGGTAATGGGAGGACAGAAAAGAGGTGTAAGGTAGCAGGGGTGGGAATAAGGTGTGAAAGAAAGCGAAATCCTTACCTTCTGCTGTGGCCGTCAGAACATATGTCTAAAATGAAAACATCTAAAGGAGTAAAATAAACTTATTGTTCAGAGAAATTGAGGTAAACATCCAAAGAGTTGTTTAAATGAGTTGAAGTGATCATCTCCAGGGAGGGATTAAATGGGGGTATAGGGGAAGGGGCTGCTGTCTTTTTTTGTAGCAAACCTTGTAAAATTAAGTGACTCAATTATGTTCATGTAAAAACAAAGAAAATAAATTAGGCTTAGATATCAGCTTTTGTGTGTGATTTTATCTGACTAGCTTAGGCAGAGATTAACTGAGTTATTTTAACCCCTACCACACAATATTTCAGTGTTTTTTACTTGTATAGCTATCAAGTCTAATGACAAAGCTTTATAGCCAGATAATGAAATGCTTTGAATTCTTTTTTTTTTTAAACTACAAATTAGAGGCATGGAGCTACTTGAAAATATTTTAGATCAGTATCTAAACAGCTTTTCTGTTTTAATCTCTTTTTCAGGCTCTCCAGTTAATGTCACGTGCAACATATTCATAAACAGCTTTGGTTCGATCGCTGAGACAACCATGGTAAGTAGGCATGTTGACTTCGTAATGAATTTCACACTGGGGTAGTTTGTAATCATGTTCATGGCAATTTTTCTGCTGGTAATATGTAATTGAAAGCCAAAATTCATATAGTGAGATTTTAAAAGATAAACTTAATAGTATAATTAAATTACAATCAACTGCAGTCAATGTTTCATTTGGAGATGGTTAGTGAAAACAAGATTGATTTTTCCCATTTCAGTAACTAAATATTAGATCTCAAATTAAAACTAAAACTTTACCTTATGAATTATTTATTTATTGTCAATGTTCTTTAATAAGCAGACATAAGCATAGGAGTAAATAATGTCACATTTAATTATTTTGTATACTTATAAATGTGTTTATCATGTTATTTTAAGTATTCTGATTACCTTTCCAAATGAATATAATATTTGATCAAATATCATAACTATTTTGCAAATTGTGGTATATACTTTAATTTAACTGAACTCACTGAACTGAGACTTCATCACTGTGTAATTGAGAACATTTTACATAATCAAGTTATTAAAGCTAAAATATTATCATTTCCAAACCAAATGTATTCTGTTTCGAATTTTATAACTTTCTCTAAAGATCATGTTGTATCTTTTCTTTGCCTTATAGTTTTCATTGTACATTTTAGCTAAAATAAAATAGACACATGAACCACTGAATATTTGTAAGATTGTTTAGCCAGAACTTTTAATTAATTAATTAAATTTTATTTTTTATTATTTTTAGGAACTTTTTTTAAAAATTGAAACTATGTATTGTGGTTCTTAAATTACCTAGAATTATACTCCATTCCTAAATTTAGCAAGTATAATGTGCGTTAATTTTCAAAGTTGATTTTAGCTAAAATAGGATATGAAAAGCTTAAAGATTTATTAGCTTCTAAAGCCATTATTAAGTAAGAGAATTATTCTTATTTTACATATATCAGAATGACTTGATAATGAATTTTCTAAGGAAAAATCTAATATGTAAATTATTATGTGGGAGGCTGTGTAGATTTGTGTGTGTGTGTGTGTGTATAGAGGATCTTTCTCAACTGGAAGAGGCTTTATTCAGGCACCACTTTTTAAAAATGCTGTTTTCCTCATGTATGCAATATTTAGTCATTTAGCAGCATCTCTGTGGTTCTATTCAAACTCAATATACTATAATTACAATAAAAGCCTCAGTGGAGAAGTACTGAACTCATTTTGGGGGCATTATATAGAATTATCTTCACTGCAGTATACAAATAAACACTAATGTGTGTACCTGTGTGTAAACACAGAGGAAATGACATGATTTGCTAGTATAAGCACAGTGTGGTTCTGGTGCAGTTTTGACCCTGAAGTCACTATAATCCTGTTTCAGAAGTTGACATATTCTGGATTCTGGTTGAATATTTGGTCCTGATTCTTTTTTTTTTAGGATGCTCATATGAATTTTATTTATTTATTCTGGTCCTGATTTATTCCCTGTATTTATACAGACCCAATTCAAATCATATTTATAGACAAAGGAATCTCTACTGGATTTTTTTCTACCTAGACCTCCCAAATTATATTTCTAGCCCTGACAACTTCCTCATTTTAATTGCTACTATACAACACTGTATCATCCTGAAAGCCTGGACATATGCTTATACTTTCTCTTTTGCAAGATCATTTCCGTGAAACAGTTTCAACAGCAATAGTTGGAAAGGTTTCTAGCCTGACTTGTCTTTGTGGGGTGGAGGAAGGGATTTGGAAAAAAGAGAAGACATGGTTGGATTTCCTCATTAAAACCTCAAAGATTGTCATGTTCCTGAAGGTTGCTGCTTTTTATGACATAGTTCATCAGTCTAGCACTAAGTGTTTATAACACACACTCCATAGGATGACGACTACATCTGCTAAATTTCTTACCTTTAATAATTTTAGACAGACTTCCTTTGCAGAATAATATTATGCCAGAAGCTTGCAGAATATTGCAAATACACCCTCCCAGGGACCCTCACTCAGTTTTATTTCCCTTCTACAGCATAGAAATCCTTTCCATTCCTTCATCTTCCATCATAATGTATCCTTTTGAAATCATTTTTAGCATCTATCACTTGCTTCTTCAGAGTCACAAGCAGCATCAATGAACATTAATCAAACACCCCAGAGGTAAAGTATTATAAAATTAACTAAGTCCACCTTGATATCTTTCTTTTTAACCTTCCAGACTCATAAACATGTGACATTATTTCTGTTCACATAATCAGATTCAATATTTGTAAAAAATTTTACTGGTATCAGATAGGATAGCTGCAATATGGTGTCCATCTACATAGGCATAGAGAAAATTCAATTTTTTTTTATCTTAAGAATCAAAATATTTTGCTACCACTTGATTACTCTGATGTATTTTATTCATAGTTTCCACCATCACAGCTCTGCAACTAAACTTTACCCCATTGTTTTACTTGCCATAGTATTAAGTTAATTTATTTTTACAAAATCTTGCATTTATTTTTTTAACATTCACATTTTTTATACGAATATACTTAATTTTGTTCTTACAATACAAATAACTGAATTCAACTGAAACAATGTATTAAATTGAGAGGATGGAATTTAAATTACTTGTAATCATTAATGGATATCTTTGCATCTGAGAATTTATATCTAATATAAAAGTGAATAATTCTCCCAATCTTTATATCTTTGCTTAACAGAGATCTTAACCATGCTTAGTGTCTTCGTTGACCAACTATATTATGCTCCCTCTACTGGTCTAGTTTCTAACCTATTGTATCTCTCCCCATTTTAAAATAAGCTTTAGTCCCATTTGAGGTAATTATTTGATTCTTGAGAAAATATCTCTAGTAGATATTCTACTTTAGCCATTTTTTGAAAATTAAGTTAATTTGAATCTTTAACATATTTTGCATCTTCTTCTTGCACCAACTTTGTTTTTCTTAATATTTATGTGCATTTTTTCCCCAATAGCTTAAGCACAAATTTCTTTTTAACTGTTAAACTCATCCTTTCCCAGTGTTTGTCTAATTAACTTAATGTAGTGCCAACCATTCTCACTTGAGTACAATTTTATTATTCTTGACATATAGTCATCAAAAATTTTCTATGTATGTTGTGGAAATTCTAAACTTCCCTAATTTCCCTCACATTTGAATCATACGTCATTATATATAATGGGGTTCTCTAAGGATTTGTTTAGCCTCCATTACCCCAAGTTCACATTCTTCTTCAGCAGATGATGATTCAACAACTGTTGGAAAGCACAGTTCTTAAAAAGATTAAATTAAAAATAAAAACTGGTTTACCATCATCAGTCACTCTTCCATTTTGCAACATGGCCTTGGTGAGAGAGGTGCGTCTATCCTGTCTTTTAAAATGGTGGTGACAAAAGGAACATAATTTTTTTTATTGTTACAATGAGGTGAAGCTTAATATCTCCACATTAAGTGACTCTCAGTAATCGTACTCCTGCAAACCTGTGGTGAGTTGTGGATAAGGATTATATTCTGGGGTGACAGCATTTGTAAGTTGGACTTTTTTAAAAAAAATTCATATGTGACTATATAACAGTTAGGGTGTGTATATAGAGCTGTATTTCAAAGTGGATATATTGTCATAACGTCCTATCTTCAGCAAACAGATGGCTCTCCATCTTGTCACACATATGCTGGAGAGAGAATTGCTCTGCTGTGTGCCTTAAGTCAATATTTACTTGATGAACCATGACTTTTCACCAGAGCCCATAGAATAAATTATTTTTACAAAATAAAAACAATAAAGGTAGGGAGAGACTTTCAAGATGGCAGAGGAGTAAGACATGGAGATCACCTTCCTCCCCACAAATACATCAGAAATACATCTACATGTGGAATAACTCCTACAGAACACCTACTGAACGCTGGCAGAAGACCTCAGACCTCCCAAAAGGCAAGAAACTCCCCACGTACCTGGGTAGGGCAAAAGAAAAAAGAAAAAACAGAGACAAAAGAATAGAAACAGGACCTGCATCTCTGGGAGAGAGCTGTGAAGGAGGCAAAGTTTCCACACACTAGGAAGCCCCTTCACTGGTGGAGACGGGGTAATGGGAGGGAAGCTTCGGAGCCACGGAGGAGAGCCCAGCAACAGGGGTGCAGAGGGCAAAGTGGAGAGATTCCCGCACGGAGGATCGGTGCCAACTAGCACTCACTAGCCTGAGAGGCTTGTCTGCTCACCCACAAGGGTGGGTGGGGGCTGGGAGCTGAAGCTTGGGCTTCGGAGGTCAGATCCCAGGGAGAGGACTGGGGTTGGCTGTGTGAACACAGCCTTAAGGGGGCTAGTGCACCACAGCTAGCCGGGAGGGAGTCCGGGAAAAAGTCTGGACCTGCCTAAGAGGCAAGAGACCATTCATTGTTTCAGGGTGAGCGAGGACAGGGGATTCAGAGCACCGCCTAAATGAGCTCCAGAGACGGGTGCGAGCCACGGCTATCAGTGCGGACCCCAGAGACGGGCATGAAATGCTAAGGCTGCTGCTGCAGCCACCAAGAAGCCTGTGTGCGAGCACAGGTCACTCTCCACACCTCCCCTCCCGGAGCCTGTGCAGCCCGCTACTGCCAGGGTCCCGTGATCCAGGGACAACTTCCCTGGGAGAGCACACGGTACACCTCAGGCTGGTGCAACGTCACGCCGGCCTCTGCTACTGCAGACTCGCCCTGCATTCCATGCCCCTCCCTCCCCCTGACCTGAGTGAGCCAGAGCCCCCAAATCAGCTGCTACTTTAACCCCATCCTGTGTGGCGGTGGGGGAACAGATGCCCTCAGGTGACCTACATGCAGAGGCAGGGCCAAATCCAAAGCTGAACCCCAGGAGCTGTGCGAACAAGGAAGAGAAAGAGAAATCTCTTCCAGCAGCCTCAGGAGCAGTGGATTAAATCCCCACAATCAACTGATGTACCCTGCATCTCTGGAATACATGAATAGACAACGAATCATTCCAGTGTTGAGGCAGTGAACTTTGGGAGCAACTGTAGACTTGGGGTTTGCTTTCTGCATCTAATTTATTTTTGGTTTTATGTTTATCTCAGTTTTGTATTTAGAGTTTATTATCATGGGAGATTTGTTTATTGATTTGGTTGCTCTCTTCCTTTTTTTTAAAAATAAAAAAAATATATTTCCTTTTTCTCTTTTTCTGACTGTGTATTTGTATGCTTCTTTGTGTGATTTTGTTTGTATAGCTTTGCTTATACCATTTGTCCTAGGGTTTTTTTTGGATTTTTTTTTTTTTTGGTATAGTTTTTAGCACTGGTTATCATTGGTGGATTTGTTTTTTGGTTTGGTTGCTTTCTTCTTTCTTTTCTTCTGTCTTTTTTATTACTTTTTAGTTTTTTAATCTTTTAAATTTTTTATTTTAATAGCTTTCTTTTCCCTTTTCCTTCTTTCTTCCTTTCTTTCTTTCTTTCTCCCTTTTTTTCTGAGCCATGTGGCAGACAGTGTTTTGGTGCTCTGGCCAGGTGTCAGGCCTGTGCCTCTGAGGTGGGAGAGCCAAATTCAGGACATTGGTCCACCAGAGACCTCCCAGCTCCACGTAATATCAAATGGCGAAAGCTCTTCCATAGACCTCCATCTCAACGCCAAGATCTAGCTCCACTCAATGACCAGCAAACTACAATGCTGAACACCCTATGCCAAACAACTAGCAAGACAGGACCACAACCCCACCTGTTAGCACAGAGGCTGCCTAAAATCATAATAAGGTCACAGACACCCCAAAACACATCACCAGACGTGGTCCTGCTCACCAGAAAGACAAGATCCAGCCTCATCCACCAGAACACAGGCACCAGTCCCCTCCACCTGGAAACCTACACAGCCCACTGAACCAACCTTAGCTACTGGGGGCAGACACCAAAAACAATGGGAACTACGAACCTGCAGCCTGTGAAAGGAGATCCCAAACACAGTAAGTTAAGCAAAATGAGAAGACAGAGAAACACACAGCAGGTGAAGGAGCAAGGTAAAAACCCACCAGACCAAACAAATGAAGAGGAAATAGGCAGTCTACCTGAAAAAGAATTCAGAGTAATGATAGCAAAGATGATCCAAAATCTTGGAAATAGAATGGAGAAAATACAAGAAACGATTAACAAGGACCTAGAAGAACTAAAGAGCAAACAATGATGAACAACACAATAAATGAAATTTAAAAATTCTCTAGAAGGAATCAGTAGCAGAATAACTGAGGCAGAAGAATGGATAAGTGACCTGGAAGATAAAATAGTGGAAATAACTGCCAGGGAGCAGAATAAAGAAAAAAGAATGAAAAGAATTGAGGACAGTCTTAGAGACCTCTGGGACAATATTAAACGTACCAACATTGGAATTATAGGGGTCCCAGGAGCAGAAGAGAAAAAGAAAGGGACTGAGAAAATATTTGAAGAGATTGTAGTTGTAAACTTCCCTAATATGGGAAAGGAAATAGTCAACAAAGTCCAGGAAGCACAGAGAGTCCCATACAGGATAAATCCAAGAAGAAACATCCCAAGACACATATTAATCAAACTATCAAAAATTAAAATCAAAGAAAAAATATTAAAAGCAGCAAGGGAAAAGCAACAAATAATATACAAGGGAATCCCCATGAGCTTAACTGATCTTTCAGCAGAAACTCTGCAAGCCAGAAGGGAGTGGCAGGACACATTTAAAGTGATAAAAGGAAAAAGCCTACAACCAAGATTATTCTGCCCAGCAAGGATCTCATTCATATTCGACGGAGAAATTAAAACCTTTACAGACAAGCAAAAGTTAAGAGAATTCAGCACCACCAACCCAGCTTTACAACAAATGCTAAAGGAACTTCTCTAGGCAGGAAACAAGAGAAGGAAAAGACCTACAATAACAAATCCAAAACCATTAAGAAAATGGTAATAAGAACCTACATATTGATAACTACCTTAAATATAAATGGATTAAATGCTCCCACCAAAAGATAGACTGGCTGAATGGATACAAAAACAAGACCCATATATATGCTGTCTACAAGAGACCCACTTCAGACTTAGGGATATATACAGACTCAAAGTGAGGGGATGGAAAAAGATATTCCATGCAAATGGAAATCAAAAGAAAGCTGGAGTAGCAATTCTCATATCAGACAAAATAGAGTTTAAAATAAAGACTATGACAAGAGACAAAGAAGGACACTACATAATGATCAAGGGATCGATCCAAGAAGAAGGTATAACAATTGTAAATATTTATGCACCCAACATAGGAGCACCTCAATACATAAGGCAAATGTGGACAGCCATAAAAGGGGAAATCAACAGTAACACAATCATAGTAGGGGACTTTAACACCCCACTTTCACCAATGGACAGATCATCCAAAATGAAAATAAATAAGGAAACATAAGCTTTAAATGATACATGAAAAAGATGGAATTAATTGAGATTTATAGGACATTCCATCCAAAAACAACAGAAAACATTTTCTTCTCAAGTGCTCATGGAACACTCTCCAGGATACATCATATCTTGGGACACAAATCAAGCCTTGATAAATTTAAGAAAATTGAATTCATATCATGTATCTTTTCCAACCACGATTAGATATCAATTACAGGAAAAAATCTGTAAAAAATACAAATACATGGAGGCTAAACAATACACTACTTAATAACCAAGAGATCAATGAAGAAATCAAAGAGGAAATAAAAAAATACCTAGAAACAAATGGCAATGAAAACACACGGCCCCAAACCTATGGGATGCAGCAAAAGCAGTTCTAAGAGGAAAGTTTATAGCAATACAATCCTACCTCAAGAAACATCTCAAATAAACAACCTAACCTTATACCTAAAGCAAAAGAAGAACAAGAAACCCCCCAAAGTTAGCAGAAGGAAAGAAATCATAAAGATCAGATCAGAAATAAATGAAAAACAAATGAAGGAACAATAGCAAAGATCAATAAAACTAAAAGCTGATTCTTTGAGAAGATAAAGTTGATAAACCATTAGCCAGACTCATCAAAAAAAAATGGAGAAGACTCAAATCAATAGAATTAGAAATGAAAAAGAAGTAACAACTGACACTGCAGAAATACAAAGGATCATGAGAGATTGCTACAAGCAACTCTATGCCAATAAAATGGACAACCTGAAAGAAATGGACAATTTCTTAGAAAAGCACAACCTTCCCAGACTGAACCAGGAAGAAATAGAAAATATAGACAGACCAGTCACAAGCACTGAAATTGAAACTGTGATTTAAAATATTCCAACAAACAAAAGCCCAGGACCAGATGGCTTCACAGGCAAATTCTATCAAACATTTAGAGAAGAAGAGCTAACACCTATCCTTCTCAAACTCTTCCAAAATACAGCAGAGAGAGGAACACTCCCAAACTCATTCTATGAGGCCACCATTACCCTGTTACCAAAACCAGACAAAGATGTCACAAAATAAGAAAATTACAGCCCAATATCACTGATGAACATAGGTGCAAAAATCCTCAACAAAGTACTAGCAAACAGAATCCAGCAGCACATTAAAAGGATCGTACACCATTATCAAGTGGGGTTTATCCCAGGAATGCAAGGATTCTTCAATATACACAAATTAATCATTGTGATACACCATATTAACAAATTGAAGGAGAAAAACCATATGATCATCTCAATAGATGCAGAAGCTTTTGACAAAATTCAACACCCATTTATGATAAAAGCCCTCCAGAAAGTAGGCATAGAGGGAACTTACCTCAACATAATAAAGGCCACATATGACAAACCCACAGCCAACCTCATTCTCAATGGTGAAAAACAAACCATTTTCTGTAAGATCAGGAACAAGACAAGGTTGCCTATGCTCACCACTATTATTCAACATAGTTTTGGAAGTTTTAGCCATAGCAATCAGAGAAGAAAAAGAAATAAAAGGAATCCAAATCAGAAAAGAAGAAGGAAAACTGTCACTGTTTGCAGATGACATGATACTATACATAGAGAATCCTAAAGATGCTACCAGAAAACTACTAGAGCTCATCATTGAATTTGGTCGAATAGCAGGATACAAAATTAATGCACAGAAATCTCTTGCATTCCTACACACTAATGACAAAAAATCTGAAAGAGAAATTAAGGAAACACTCCCATTTACCATTGCAACAAAAAGAATAAAAAAACCTAGGAATAAACCTACCTTAGGAGACAAAAGACCTGTATGCAGAAAACTATAAGACACTGATGAAAGAAATTAAAGATGATAAAAAGAGATGGAGAGATATACTATGTTCTTGGATTTGAAGAATCAACATTGTGAAAATGACTATACTACTCAAAGTAATCTACAGATTTAATGCAATCCTTATTTAAGTAACAATGGCATTTTTCACAGAACTAGAACAAAAAATTTCACAATTTGTATGGAAACACAAAAGACCCTGATTAGCCAAAGCAATCTTGAGAAAGAAAAACAGAGCTGGAGGAATTAGGCTCCCTGACTTCAGACTATACTACAAAGCTACAGTAATCAAGACAGTATGGTACTGGCACAAAAACAGAAAGATCAATGGAACAGGATAGAAAGCCCAGAGATACACCCACGCACCTATGGTCACCTTATTTTTGGTAAAGGAGGCAAGAATATACAATGGAGAGAAGTCAGCCTGTTCAATAAGTGGTGCTGGGAAAAGTGGACAGGTACATGTAAAAGAATGAAATTAGAGCACTCCCTAACACCATACACAAAAATAAACTCAAAATGGATTAAAGACCTAAATGTAAGGCCAGACACTATCAAACTCTTAGAGAAAAACATAGACAGAACACTCTATGACATAAATCACAGCAAGATCCTTTTTGACCCACCTCCTAGAGAAATGGAAATAAAAACAAAAATAAACAAATGGGACCTAGTGAAACTTAAAAGCTTTTGCACAGTAAAGGAAAGCATAAACAAGATGAAAAGACAACTCTCAGAATGGGAGAAAATATTTGCAAATGAAGCAACTGACAAAGGATTAATCTCCAAAATTTACAAGCAGCTCTGTAGCTCAATATCAAAAAAACAAACAACCCAATCCAAAACTGGGCAGAAGACCTAAATAGACATTTCTCCAGAGAAGATATACACGTTGCCAACAAACACATGAAAGGATGCTCAACATCACTAATAATTAGAGAAATGCAAATCAAAACTACAATGAGGTAACACCTCACACCAGTCAGAATGGCCATCATTAAAAAATCTACAAACAATAAATGCTAGAGAGGGTGTGGAGAAAAGGGAACCCTCTTGCAGTGTTGGTGGGAATGTAAATTGATACAGCCACTATGGAGAACAGTATGGAGATTCCTTAGAAAACTAAAATAGACCTACCATATGACCCAGAATTCCCACTACTGGGCATATACCCTGAGAAAACCATAATTCTAATTGAGTCATGTACCACAATGTTCATTGCAGCTCTATTTACAATAGCCAGGACATGGAAGCAACCTAATTGTCCATGGACAGATGAATGAAGAAAGATGTGGCACATATATACAATCGAATATTACTCAGCCATAAAAAGAAACAAAATTGAGTTATTTGTAGTGAGGTGGATGGACTTAGAGTCTGTCATATAGAGTGAAGTAAGTCAGAAAGAGAAAAACAAATACCGTATGCTAACACGTATATATGGAATCTAAAAAAAAAAACAACAAAAAAAAGTTCTGTAAAACCTAGGGGGAGGACAGGAATAAAGATGCAGACGTAGAGAATGGACTTGAGGACACGGGGAGGAGGAAGGGTAAGCTGTGACGAAGTGAGAGAGTGGCATTGACATACATACACTACCAAATGTAAAATAGCTAGCTAGTGGGAAGCAGCCACATAGCACAGGGTGGTCAGCTTGGTGCTTTGTGACCACCTAGAGCGGTGGGTTAGGGAGGTTGGGAGGAAGATGCAAGAGGGAGGAAATATGGTGTTATATGTATATGTGTAGCTGATTCACTTTGTTATACAGCAGAAACTAACACACCATTGTAAAGCAATTTTACTCCAGTAAAGATGTTAAAAAAAAAACGCTGAGGTGTTTTGGTATAATGCTTTTTCAGATGCCTGTATACAGAAATGTATGGTGAGGCTGGATGAGAGTGTCTGAACGTGTGCTGTGTTCTCACAGAATGGTCAAACTGTACAGTTCTTGCATTTTCCACAGAAATTAAAGGTTCACATTTAGTTGCAACAGTAATCATGCACATGTAAATGTTTCTTTGAATCACTGGGTCGTTAGATTCTCCAGAGAAATCTAAGCTAATGTGGCATAAAAAATTGATAGCGTTCCTTCACATATTCTTTTTTTTTTTTCCTTCACATATTCTTAACAGAGTCTTTAAACTCCTACACATTCTTTTTTTGTAAGTGTATTTTTTAATCAAATAAAGCTTTTTTTAATCAAATAAAGTTATGCACTTTTTGCATAGGTAATAAGTAACACTCATGCACCCGTCGCCATGTTAAGAAATTAAACATTACAAATAAATTGAAGTTGACCATGAACTCTTGCCCAAAGCACATTTCTCTACCTTGCAAAGGAAGCTTTGTTCCTGAATTTGATAGACATAAAATTTCATTCTGCATGAATGAAATATAAACAGAGTTGCCACACTGTAGTATTTACATATAACATGATTTTTTGGTTCAAATGTATATTTTTGAGGTAATCCATGCTTATACTATTATATTCATTTTCATTTGAGTAAATATTGCATAATGTATTCATTCTACATTTGTTGGACATTTTGATTATTTGTAATGTCTTTGCTACCACAAAAACCTCTGCATTGAAAATTGTCACACATTATCTTCTAGTATACGTATGCAAGATATTCTGTAGGGTATATACCCAGGAGTGGAATTATTTGGCACAAGGTTATATTCTCAAGAGTAAAATTACTTGGTTCAGATATTAACTAAGTTGCTTTCCAAAGTGGCCAGTCTGTCTTTAAACACCTACTAGCAATTTTATGAGATTTAGAGTTTTACATCTCCCACAGCTAGTATTTACCCACTTGGATTTTAATTGCTTCTTATCATGTACTTCCTTGATTAATAGTGAGGTTATGCATTTTTCTTGAATGATTTTTAGCCACTCTGTTGTCCTTTGTGCGAAACGCTTCTGTGTGTTGCTTCCCCATTTATATTTGTTTGCTTTTATTATACACACACAAAATAACCCTCACACACACACACACACACACACACACACACACACATACATGTATTATTCTGAAGGTGAATACTTTGTCAGTTGCATGCATTTAAAATACCCATTCTGCTCTTTTCAATGTGTTTATGATGTCTTGGAATGTAGAAATAATTTAAATTTTCATTTACAAAATGTAACCTTGTTTTACTTACTGGTTTGTGCTGCTTTGTCTTAGCAAATCCTTCTTTTACCTAAATTCGTAAAGACATTTTTTTATATTTTCTCCTAAAATTTTTTTGCTTTTCCTCTCTAGGTTTTAGTTAACCTGGAATTTTGTGTAGTTCTATATGTTTGTATGATGTGCAGGATGCATTAAGTTTTATTTGTTTCACACTTGAATAATTATTTTCAATAATTTGAAACTATACCTCTGACATATATATTCCTAAATTGAATGAGTCTATTTCAAAGTTCTCAGTTCTGTGCCAGTGATCAATTTGTCTATACCTGTACCAATGACACATTTTTAAATTTAATATAGGTTTAAATTGGACTTGATATTTAATACTTCCCAAACAGACACTTTATTTTCTTTCAGAGTATTCTTAACTATTCTTCGAAGTTTGCTTCTTCATATAAATTTTAGAATCTTGTCAATTCCACAAAATAAACTTGAATATGCAGAGTGTTGAAAGAATTATCATCTTAAAATATTGAGTCTTCCCATTCATGAATACAATATATCTCGCCCTTTACTTAAGTATTATTTAATATCTTTCAACAAAGGCATATAACTTTTCAAAAATTTCTTACGTATCTGTTAAATTTGACAATTTCCACCTTATTTTTAAAATATATTTTAAAAATTACATTCTAGTAATGTTTTCTAACTCTTCATTGATGACATATAAGAACATGATTGTTTTCACATTGCCCTAATATACATACTCTCATTTCAGACCTAATACTTTATAGCTCCTTCCTGCAATCATATTGTCTAGGAATATTAGCATGTTAATTTTTCAGTCTTTTATAAGCTTTGTATCTTTTTTTTGTCTTGCTGTTTTAGCAAAAACAGTGCTGAATGAAATTTATTTTGTTCCTGACTTTAAAGGAAATACTTCTAAAATAAACATGGTATTTGCTTGAGTTTGGTGTAGATATCCTTTATCAGATTTTAAAGTTCCCACTCATCACGCTGTCTGCAGAACATGGAAATCATTAAATACAAAACAAACCAGAAACAGGTATTAAGTCTTCTAATCCATGAACATATTGTAATGATTTGTCTTCCGCAGGTCCTTTCACCTACATTGTTCAGAAGTTGTCATATATTTTGTTAAATTTATTTCTAAGTATTGATGTATGGCTATGAATGTTATATTTTTAAAGTTTTAAAATAATTTTTATTCTACAATAGTTTTACATCCATGAAAAGCTTGCAAAGTTAGTACAGAGTGTTCCCTTATAACCACCTGCCTCGTTTCCCCTATTATTAACATCTCACATTAGTATGATGCGTTTGTCACAACTAATGAACAAATATTTGATACAGTATTATGAACTAAAGTCTCTACATTTTTAGGATTTCCTTAGTAATTACTAATGTCTTTTTTCTGTCTCAGAATCTATCTAGGCTCATACATTGTATTTATTTGTCATGTCTCCCTTACACTTTCCTTGTTTGTGAGGCCTTAACAATTTTGAGTACTGATCAGGTATTTTGTAGAATGTCCCTCAGTTGAAGATTTTTATTTGACTAGACTGGGATCATGAGATTTTTGAAGGAGGGCCAGAGAGGTAAAGTGTCATTCTCATCACTTCATATTAAAGCCACGCATTGTCAGTTAGGGTAGTGTGTTAAGCTTGATCACATGGTTGAGGTAAGTGTTTGTCAGATTACTCCATTGTAAATTTACCCCTTTTTTTCATCTTCTCCATACTGTATTCTTCAGAAAGAAGTCACTGTGACTATTCCCACACTTAAGGGTAGGGGAGAGTTATGCTCTACCTCCTTTATGGGGTCATATCTATGCATTATTTGGGATTCTTTGATAAAGGACATTTATTTATTCCTTTCCATTAATTTATTTGTTCAATAATTTATTTATATCAATATGTATTTTGGGTTGTAATTCAATGCTACGCTATACATTTTGTTGTACAAATTGTTCTAGTTTTGGCCATTGGGTTGGCTCATCTTGTTTGCTCCTGTGTCCCTTTGACATATCTGCATCATTTTGGTTTTTGTGTGCTTCCTTGGATTCTGCCAGTATAGGATATTCCAGGCTCATCTTGTATATTTCCTGCCCTAGAATCAGCAATTTCTCCAAGGATCCTCAGTTCCTTTTATTAGAGAATGGTACTAGAAACCCAGATCTTGGTACTAGGTGTGCTCATTGATGCTGAAGTGTCATTGCTTCTAGGCCCTTTCAGCAGACAGAGCTCGGAAATGTGTGTGTGTGTGTGTATGTGTGTGTAAATGTTATAATTAAAAACTTTTTCCAATTGTTTCTATGAATCTTTAGACAGACAATATATTTTGGAATATTGTCATATATTCTAAGAACTTGGTAACAAGTAGCTCTAGTAGTTTGCCAGTTTCTTTGCATTTTCTGTGAATATGTTCATGCAAACTGTTAAGACCGTTGTACATCTTCCTTTCCAATCTTTATGCTTTATATCTCTCTTCTTTTCCCTGTCCTTCTCCTTTTCCTCCTCGTCCTCTCTTCATTTCCCCTCCTATCTTACTGCACTAGTTCATAACGCCTGTACAACGCTGAAACAAATGGATGGAGAATGGCCAACTTTGTCTTTTTTTCTGATATTGGTTAAGAAGCATGCAATATTTCACAGTTAAGAAGAGTATTACCTTTAGGTTTCTCCTAAATGATCTTTATCAGATTGAGGAAGTTTTCTTCCATTAATTGGATGCTGAGGGTTTTTTTTGTTGTTGTTTAATTAATTTTTACTGGAGTATAGTTGCTTTACAATGTTGTGTTAGCTATTTTTTAATCATGAAGAGGCATTGAATTTTACTCAGTACTATCTCAGCAGTCATTGAAATGATTGACTTCTCTCCTTCATTCTGTTCATGTTATGGACCATATACAAATAAATTAAATATGGGTTGGTTTTCAAATAGTAAATCATCTTGCATTCCTTGGATAAACCCCATTTGATCACAATTGATTACCCTTTTTATATATTGCTGGATTTAATTTTTTAATATTTGGTTTGCCATGTCCACTCTGAATATTGAACTATAATTTTCTTTTTCTACAATGTTAAGAGCAGAGTGTGGTAAAAATGTTATGATAGGGCTTCCCTGGTGGTGCAGTGGTTGAGAGTCTGCCTGCCGACGCAGGGGACACAGGTTTGTGCCCCGGTCCGGGAAGATCCCACATGCCCATGCCGCGGAGCGGCTGGGCCCGTGAGCCATGGCCGCTGAACCTGCGCGTCCGGAGCCTGTGTTCCGCAACAGGAGAGGCCACAGCAGTGAGAGGCCCGCGTACCGCAAAAAAAAAAAGAAAAAAAGAAAAAAAATATTATGATAGTTCAAAAAATTAGGAAGTGTTCCTTCTTCCTCTACTCTCTAAAATAGTTTGTGTAAAACCAGTGTTATTTCTTCCATAAGTATTTGGTAAAACTCACCAATTATGCTTTCTGGGTCAGTCATTTTACTTGTTGAAAGGTTTCAAATCATAGATCTCATTCTTTGAACAAATATAGGACTATTCAGTTTTTCTATTGTGTACATTTTGCAAAAGTTTTGTTTTTCAAAGCATTTGTCCATTTCCTTAAAATTTTCAAATTATTGACATAAACATTTACAATACCTCATCCTTTCATCTGAGGGATATTTGTAATGACTGCGTTTTCATTCCTCTTGTTGGTGATTTAGTTTTAACTCCTTTTTTTTCTTCATTAGCTTACATATGGATTTTTATTCTGCAAGGGATTTTCACTGCTTTCTGAATCTATGATTAATATTAATCTTCTTCTAAGAATAATACTTCTCAACTTTTATTTCTCCATTTGTTCTTTCTGTGAAACCTACTACATTGGATATTCTATACCTCATTCCCTCCATCAGAGTTTCTTTTATATTTCTCTGCTGCATATTCCCTGTCTTTAAGAATTGTGATTAATAAGTAAATTGTAGGGAATTCATATGAGTCTCAAATAACCTGTGATTTCATGTGAATCCATTTTAGATTCCTTCAGTGCAAATAACAACTTACATAAAGGCAATTCATTCACACATTATGATGATGATTTTTTTTTTTTTTTTTTCTGTATGTGGGCCTCTCACTGTTGTGGCCTCTCCCGTTACAGAGCACAGGCTCTGGATGCGCGGGCCCAGTGGCCATGGCTCACGGGCCCAGCCGCTACGCGGCATGTGGGATCTTCCCAGACCGGGGCACGAAGCTGTGTCCCCTGCATCGGCAGGTGGACTCTCAACCACTGCGCCACCAGGGAAGCCCTGATAATGATTTTTTTATGCTACTTTATTTGGCTCTGTTAGGAAGGCATTTAACTCCTTGTACTGCTCTATCAAATAGACTTCATTGACATCCTATATTTTAACCAAATTTATGTTCTATTTATCTTTTCCTTTTTAATATTTTGTTTAACTCTATGGGCATTTATTTAAAATTTTTTGATAATAGGCTCCATGGAGCAGCAGTCCACTCTGATAAATTCATCATTATATCATTAATAATTAGGATAATCTTAGCACAAAGTAGCTCTTAAATATGTATTGTTGAATATACACATACACACACACATATATGTATGTATATTCTCTGTTGCCCTATATATATATTGGCTAACCAAAAGTATTGTTTCTGAAAAGAGAACTTCGCTATTGTGTACTTGACACAAGTGGATAAACTTATGTTTACTGCTTTGCAGCATGATCTGTTTTTGCCATCTGAGTCTTTGTCACCATCTTAAGTTGGTGCTACAGTTGCTAAAATAGGAGCTAAGTAACTATTGTACACAAGTTAATGTTGGCTCATATTGTGCAAATGAACTTGGCTTTTTAATTCAAATCTTCCCCTGGGATTTTAAAATCTGTCCTCAAAAAGTGTTTTTTTCAGCTGTATTGATAGAGAGATAAATTCATTACACATGCTAAAATTTTGTGTGGGTAGTTCACTATGATAAGAAATTAGAGCTATTATATAGTGCTTATGGTAATTGAAGAATAATGTTTAAAACTCAGAAATATTAAGATGCAATTATTTCAGGTATCAATTAGGTTTCACAGTAATGTTTTCTTCATGACATTTGGAAAGAAATGTGTGTAATTTGAAGTCCATTTTTTCTCTCCTTTTGTAACCTTTTCCCCACATGAGTCATGGGTACTTTGTATCTATTGCCAAACAATTCACTTCTTGTAAAAGAACTTATTTTATGAGTGCCATAATGGTATTCAGTGACTAACTCTGTCTAATTCATATTTCTAAATTTAATAACGTTAATATAACATATGATTAGATAGATGCCATTTCACTTACTTCCAGAATAACCCAAAAGCATCTTGCTATCTTTTCCACATTATATCTGTTAACATCTTATCCTCTCTGTCTTATTTTTCTTACTTTGAGTAATAGGCAAAGCCTCACCAAATATAACAGCAACATTGGTCTGAAAGATTTTTAATTTCAAGCATGAGTAACCAGTGACTGGCAGCATGAATGTGTTCTGAACTCTCATTTATAAGCATGAATCAGAAACAGGGCATATTTATGGAAGAGGTTGCAGAAAGGTAGGTATGCATGAAGGTTACACATCCTGGTGACCCCATCAGAAATAGGAATAAATCTCTGCCTGGCGTAGTCATCCTCAACACCATCCTTAAAATCACCGTATCTCAAAAAGAGACAGTCTGCAGATCTTGTTCACCCAGATAAATTTTCTTATAAAGGGTATAACAAAGAGTACAATTGTCTAGTTGTGCTACAGTGTTGTTAAAACAAACACAATGTTTGAAAGCACATTTCCAGTTCTGTGGGGGGAAAGTGCCAAAAAGAAACTGATGACAAGAAAACTCTATGCAGGGGCGGGGGAGGGGTAGTTGTCGCGCACATATTTTGCAACTTCTCTCCTTTATTTGAATATATATCTTTGTAGAGTTTCCTTTTACTCTGGCTGAGTAGATTGCAAAATTGTATTTTGTTTAGGCATGTGAAATATTTGAGGTGGGGAGTAAATGAAGAAGATTCTAGGGGTAAATGTAGTATCAAAGATGTATGCACTTAATTTAACTCCGGTCTCTCTACCTTACTGTAAAGCTAATTTGTAATGCAAAGTGACTATTATTTGCATGAGGTCCTCTCTAGAGGAAGACATTTTTTAGAATTCACTGTTACCAGATCAGTTAAGCACTTTTGTTGGCCACCTAACAAGACGTAGAAATGATCTGAGAGTCCATAAATGGTTCAGAGCAATGGTGTTCCTCTTCATGGCCTTTATCATCATGAACCTTTTTCTAAGAGAATTTGATTTTCTGAAAGAATACACTCCAAAATGTCATCTCAACCTCTAAATACAAAATGGGCAGCGAGATGGGGAATTGTGTTCTCTAAGATGATTGGCACTAGTCGTAATTTGTTAGTCATGGATTTTGCATGTAAATTAATGTTAAATACTTGGCAATCAATTTAAATTGCAAATAGCTCTTCAGCTGTGATGCTGAATCTCCACAGATGAGTGAGTTAAAGTTAACACTGACATTCTCTAGACCAGTTAGATGACACATTTCTGTTGCTGGAATGAAACTAACAGCCTAATCTAAAAAAAAAAACAAGCCAACTAACTATGCTTCAGGTGGGCTTCAAACAATCCAGATTGACAGGGACCTGGGGCCGTGCCGCAAGTGTCCTATCAAATACACCAGATCAGGCAACAGAGTCAGTTAGCTCATGTTGCTGGGCAGTCAATTAGAAAATGGAAAATTCCCACTCAACAATGATGTGTATAGATCCCCCAAATGAGTTTAGTACTTCAAGATTTGGTTTTTAAAATATAAGGGAAATCGTTTGCTCTCAATCTTGTCAAGGAGGCTTGATAATGGACTATTTGTCCTACGGGAGAAGCAGCACAGATTGATTAGCACATATGTATTACTATAATCTGCACCAACTTTTAGAAAATCTCCTTAGTAGTTTCTTGGAACATTTCCAACACTCCAGAGACTAGCTAAAGCATAAAACAAATAATCCTGCCACAAAGGTATATTAAGAGGTTTAATTCACAAAAATGAACTTATAACATATATCAACATTAAGAAGATAAAGTGCAAATATTCACAATCTGTGCTGGGCTGCCATCATCTGCAAAACCCATTCAATTTTTCTGTAGATGATAATAAAGTCTTGTTTTTCATCTTAGGGTAGGGAAGACATTTGGGAGTGCTTGCTTCTTCCTTAAATCTCCCAGCCCAACTGGGACTCTTCTTTTCTTGGAATTAGTGGAGAATTCCCCCTACTTTATCCTACTGAGCTCTTATCTCCCTGTCTCTCCACTGGACTTGCCTCCATTCTCTTTAATGGTGTTGGGCAGTGGTGTTGTTTCACTTCTAGACTTCCAGGAAGTCGGGCACATGACTCTCCCCCAGAGGTAATAAGGGAGCAGCCAGATCCCTCTCCAAGCTGATGAGATGAAATTTAACCCCTTTCCTTGGTGGAAGTTATTTAGTCTGCTTTAGGTTGTTCTTTCACTGGGTTTCTCTTTCCTAGAGCCATTTCTTACCCGCATCTGGTCTTCCCATGGTTTCTGCTCATCCCATCTTTCAATAATCATTGGCCATTCTAACATACCCTGTATTATATGCTTGTTATATACACATCCCAAGAAGCAGCTACTAAAAAGCCTAAAAATTCAGATTCTGAATGTATTTTACTCTTTATCATATTTTAACGAGCTATAAAGATAATTACTGTTCCTCACCCATGCACTGTAATTAAATGTGATTAATCAAAACTTGACAGCAGACACAAAATGAAATGAATATGCTCTGTATCACTTTTTCTCTTTATTTTTTTCTAAGGCAGTGTTTCTCAACCTTTTTTCCCCACTATGCCTCCTTAAGGAGCCTTTTTAGACATCTTTTCCCCTAACTGTCCTCCCCAAGAAATTTCAGTAATTCAGATATACTGTATATCTGTTTATATACTTTGTGTATGTATCTGGATTATACATAAAAAGAGTAAGTTTTTTTCACCCACTAAGAACCAATTTTTGTTCCCTTGGGAACAATATTGTCTTTGTTGAGAATGTATTCTCTAAAGTATGTATTCACGGGGGTGCCCATGAGTGCACTGCCCAAGGCTAATATTTCTCTCCTAGTTGCTTGGTGGATTTGGAACAGCAGAAGAAAATGGGGTAGAAACACTGGGGATTCTGAGGGGGAATGGATACATTTTTATGCCGCTAGCTGTTTACAAAATTGTTAATACATATGGACTGGAGGCCAAACTATAGGCTCCCTTTTATTAATGTATGAATTTATTCTTCTTTCAAGGTTATTTTTCAAACATGATGTGTGTGCCTGCACACACACACCCCTATACAGATTGTAAATATGTTCACATTTGTTTCAGATTTACTTTCTATGTCTGACACAAGGGCCCAATTTATTTCCTTTTCTGCTTCTGTGATGATTTTGTGTTTTGACTTCACTTATATAAACATCGCTGCATCGTATCTTTCACTATTTGATAAAATTGTTCTCAAAATATTTTTCATGGAGTGCATCCCTCATGCCTGCTCCAGTGGCGACAGATCTTTGTGAAACACACATAGTACATATGACATATAATGTTACTATCGTGGCTTAGCCAGAGGAAGGTTCTAGAAAAGCGTGATTTACTCAAAAATAAATCGATTGATAGATAAATAGATAAGCTTCTCTTTTCCTTGTTAAGGTGCTATAAGAGTAATTTTTACTAGGAAGACACTGTACCTTAGTAGATCTCTGAGGGGAAAGTTCTTTTTTTTATTAATTTTTTATTGGAGTCTAGTTGATTTACAACGTTGTGTTAGTTTCTGCTGTACAGCAAAGTGAATCAGTTATACATACACATATATCCACTCTTTTTTAGATTCTTTTCCCATATAGACCATTACAGAGTATTGAGTAGAGTTCCCTGTGCTTATACAGCAGGTTCTTATTAGTTATCTGTTTTATATATAGTCGTGTGTATGTGTCAATCCCAGTCTCTCACTTTATCCCTCCCCCACCTGCCCCCCAGGTAACCATAAATTTGTTTTTTACATCTGTGACTCTATTTCTCTTTTGTAAATAGATGTGGTACATATATACAATGGAATATTACTCAGCCATAAAAAAAGAATGAAATAATGCCATTTGCAGCAACATGGCTGGACCTAGGGATTGACATGCTGAGGGAAGTAAGTCAGGCAGAGAAAGACAAATATCATATGATATCACTTACACGTGGAATCTAAGAAAATGGTACAAATGAAGTTATTTATAAAACAGAAATAGGGTCACAGAGGGGAAAGTGCTTCATAAGTCACTTTCAAGAATGGCCTGAAAACTTCCTTAAGAACTTGAAGATCAACCCATTTATTAGTAAAGCCTCAGCAGAGATGCCCAGGGCCCAGTCATGGGCCTCTGTCCTCCTCTCCCTTCCACCCCCATTAACCAGAATGGGGCTTAGGGGTCATCTTTTCAACAGCTTGATGCTAGTCCCAGATGCTATGTTTCACATTCCACATATTTTCATTCACAGCACTTGGAGTAAACTGTTACTCTCAGCCTCACCTATGACCCTCCTCCCACGTCTTGTCTCCCTCCTTAATGTGCCCACTGTTCCCTCTACAAGCCCTGTTTCCCGATTAACAGCTATCTTCTTCCTACTCCTACCTGCTCCTCTGCTGCTGCCTCCCCACCACACACAAACACACCCTTGCCCATGAAGAGTAGCTGCATTTTCTTGATATTACTGAAGGAGGACTTTCTCCATTACTTCCGTCACCTGTGAAGAGCAGGCCATTCAGCCTCCATCGCTCGCGAACCTCAGGTCAGGGAGTATCTCAGTGTCCTCCTTACTTCTTTATTCCACTTCCTGACCCTTCCTCTTCAATTCGGCTTTGAAGCTACTATCTTCAACCATCCACACTCCTTCCCTGCATAGGCTTGTCACACACCAGGGCTGTGGTCACTCTACTCATGCATCTAAGACTTTGGCGGTCCTCTGTCTCCAGGTCGGCCTTAGTTCTAAGCAGGTGGAGCATCCAGCCTCTCCATGCCCCCGAGCTTACCTTCGATAAACATCTTTTTTACTTAACTTCCATCACCCATCGCTATGCATACCCAGCACTTGGTCAAAACATGAAATTTCCTCCAAAGTTGGAACAAATTCAAAAATCTCAAGCTTTGATGTTAATTTCAGATCTCTTTGTCTCCTGTCTTTTGGCACCGAGTTGCATAAAAACAAAACACACTCTAGTTATTTTATGTGGAAATGGATACAGTGCAAAGATGAAGAGAGTTATAAAAGTGTTGGAAGTGTTGGTAGGTTGATTACCGCTCAAAATTCGCATTCTCATGGTTACTTAGTGAACAGGGCAAAACATCATACTCAAATGTGGTATATGTTGTTGCCATAATTCAAAAAGGCCCAGTCAGTATTGTCTCTTTCTTAGTGGGAAGGAAAAAGCTTGTCCTTCATTTTTAAAGAGTTATCCAGTCATGCTCCAATCCCTCTATGCCCTAAAACATTGCTGAAGTCTCCTGGGGCTTATCTCCTACGCTCTGGCTCTTCTAAAGGCATCTGCTATTTTCTACTTACCTATTCTAGCAGCATGATCTCTTCAATATAGCCAAACAGTGGGATGTCTTGTGAAGCTGGGTGATCAACGTTCTCATAGACAATTATGGCACTAGGCTGCAGAATTGGATCCATTTCTTCTTTGCAGAGCAGCAGAGATATCTATACCAGATGAAAGCTAATGATCCTGATGTTCTCTGCTTTAGGATATAGAAAAATGTCTTTAATGCATCAGTCATAAACCAGGTGCTGGTGACAGTACTATTGGTTTGCTGCAATAAAGGGATTACACGTGGAACAACAGCTGTAATTGAAGAATAGCTGAATGAAGTTAAAATAGTCCATTGTCATTTTTCAAGATTGAAGTGTCTGCTACATAGGCCAAAAGGAAAGTTATATGGAGATGTGAAGGGAATCACTACCCCACCACCATGCAAGTCTTTGAAGGAGTCACTCATTTCATTGGCTCTCCCAGGAATTCAACGCTACTCTTCATTTGCTGTATTGAGAAGAAAAGGGCTTCAGAGAATTCCATATGAGTCTTCTCATCTTAATAATTCTTACTTCACAGGTCAAAGAGATTATGTAAGAATTCTGCAGTTGGTGGGGTTTTATATATATAAACTCTCCAGCCATTCATTTAGGAAATGAGAACATAAAACAGAATGGATTCACAGAATCATTGAAACCAAAGTGAGATAAGTTCTCGTCAAAATTTAATTACTATCTAACTCTCCCATAACCTGCCACTCTGACCAGTTGACAATAGTAGTATTTCGTATGTCCAGGAACTGGGATTAACTGAGATCTGTGGTCCAACATTTTCAGAAGGATTGATCTTTGTACTTCCTGTTTCTCAGCATGCAGTCATAATACATTGCTTCTGAGTCCTGTAGGAAGAAACACAGCATGCATTTGTGATGTACTGAGGGTCCTTCTCCAAAGGAGCTTGAGTCTGTGAACTCACGTCTTCTAATTAAATGAAGTTTGTGTCTCTCTTGGTAACCTGAGTAAATTCTCTATTCGTCAGCCCTAGAGTTCTTTCGATTATTCAGAACAAGTAGGATCTTCCTTAATGAGTTACCCATATATTTCAGACTTATTGACCCCATGATCAACCACCTACCATCAAAGATCGCTGTGGTTCACATGTTCTGAATAGGCACTCCAACTCTGCTCCAGTTATGGGAACTATGTCTATTTTGCCTCTGGGATTAAGTAAGTAATGCTAAGTGATATTTGTCACCCTGGCAACTATCTCACCACTAAAATCTAGGAGCACATTTCAGTGGCAATATCTTATGATGGCAGTTGCTTTCAAAGGGCAGCCATCGCATTGCTTTTTAAAAAGATGCTTTTCTGTCACTCTCCAGTGTAATTTTCAAAGCCTTGGTAAATAAGCCTTCTCAGGGTACTGAGCTGGGAGGAGTGAATAAACTGGTCACACATTTTAAATCCATTTCTATGTCTCTTATTTCCTAAGTCTTTGGATATCTTCTGTGATTGACTAACAAATGTATAGTATACCAACCTCATTCTGCACAGGTCCCTGCTGTTCCAGCTTTTAGTTAACCAAATCAGCAAGCAACCGGAACAACTCCTAGCTCCCTGAGCTAACACATTAAATCCAGAATCTCAGTAAAGGCACCCAGATCAATAAATTTAACCAATTCTAAAATTTCATTTCACACTCCATGTCTAGTACTCTCAGAATCCATTCCACATATAAATATTTATGCACATATAAATTAGGAACATCTAGCAATACCTTGGGGTGTAAAACTTCTCCTTCTGGGATTGCCTGTAACTGGCTCACTGGCTGCTTTCTGAGATCTAATCCTAGTTATAAGTCTGGGGGCAACGATGGTTGGTTGAGGTAGAGTACAGTGAGAATATGCATACCCCTCATCACACTGGCCAGAAGAAGAAGCTTTTGCAAACACAGGAGCAGTGGAGCTTTGCTGCTCAGGATACTTGGAGGTTTCCAAATCTTCCTAATGTTTACCATTCTAATGCTTGAAGCTTCACCCCTTCCCAGTCAAGGCCCTAACATTCACATATGTCACCCTGCAAAGAAGTGAATCGAAAGTGCTTTCTGGTTTAGTAATCCACAGGTTCATCCTTTGCATCTAGTTCTCAGCCATACAATCTTCACCCAGGAAGCTACAGAAGATAAGACACTCTGTGAAGAAGATCATGAGAAATCTCTGGCTTTCCAGCCATGCCTTCACCTAAGGATTTAAATTCCTGAACTGAATATTTTTTTCTTTAAACTCCCAGTACAATTAGAAGCAAGCAGCCCACTTCTCTTTCCCTGAATCCTATGGCCTTACATTTTTCATACACTTCACTTTGGATGGTCCTGGTTAAAAATTTCAGTTCATTTTCCCACTGGTTTCCATGCACTATTAGTGTCCTCTCCTTTCTGTGGTTGAAATAAGCATGGTCTTCAAAGATAAACAGGCAAATTGAAGAGTCCGTGGTTTCCATTTTTTGCAACTTACTTCTGGTGATAAATACTGATCCAGTTGGTGTTCAGTGGCTGTAACAGGAACTACTTCACAGAAATGGATTTACGCCTGGGAATCAGATGCCTATAAAATTCCTGGAAAGTGGAAGAAGAATTATACTACAGATTTTGCTTGTCAGCAAAGCTGCTGTCAAGATGATGAATCAGAAGGAAGGTGAATCAGGAGGTTCCAGGATCACACTGTCTGCTAAAATGTAGGATTCAGGAAACCATCACAACAACCAAGCCACCACGAGCTACTAGATATGCACTGTTGACCCAATTCAACAAGAATGAAACTAGTGACAAAAAATGGGTACTCCACTGATACTGCTGCAGAAAAAGTCAATGCTATCACAACCCCAGAAACTCAGAATGAGCAGGTTGTGGTCAAGCCAAGAAGTGCACCTGAATGGTGAGACATAAGTGACATCAAGATCGCTAATTTTATGTTTTAATTTTTTAAAAATTTGTTTATTTATTTTTTTTGGCTGCACCATGTGGCTTCTTGAACGATCATAGTTTCCCCAACCAGGGACTGAACCTGGGACCTCTCAGTGAAAGCTCTGAGTCCCAACCTCTGGATTTCTAGGGAATTCCCAAGATGGCTAATTTTAAATGAAATAAGCTAGACATAGAAAAACAAATACTGTATGAAATACTGTGTGATCACACTTTTTTATAGAATCTTAAAAAGAAAAGCTGAATTCATAAAAGCAGTGAGTAAAATGGTGGCTACCAGGAGTAGGCAGTGGCAGAAATGCGGAGATATTCATCGAAGGGTCTGAATTGCAGTTGTATAGGATGAATAAGTCTAGAGGTCTCTTGTACAGCACGATGACTATAGTTAATAATACCATATTGAACACTTGAAAGATGCTAAGAGAGTAGATTTTAGGTGTTGTCACAAAAAAAAGTTAACATCTCCATGTAACTTCTGTGAAGAGATATGTTAATTAGCTTGACTGAAGTAATCATTTCTTTAAGTATATGTATATACATGCTGCACATAATGTTGTACACCTTAAATACATACAGTTTTTATTAATATCTGTCTATCTGTCTAAAGATCCCTCGCTTTAATGTTCTATCTTTCTGGTGTCTGCAGCACAGGAAGATGCATTAGAAGAAGGGTCAAATGGAGGTTTAGTGTGTGTCTTCCACGCAGACCACACTGTAGTCAAACTTCCAAACCTGTCCTCCCATTCTGAACAGAGGACCTTACCTCTGTCTTCACAGAAAAAAGTAGAAACCAGCACACAAAACCCCTTTATCTACCTGCCACCAAACCTAAGAGCTAGCCTGTATCCACACCAATGTTCCTGATAATATATTGAGGCATATTTCGCTCCTTTCACATAAGACTGATTCCCAATTTTTTCTAGATCAAATCCTGAAGTCATTTGTATTCCAGGACCACTTTCAATGTCTTATCAATGCATTATGATCTTGCCTTCTTTGTGTCCTCCCTTAAACTTTTCAATTTGCTAATTGTCTTCTTAAAGTTAAACCTTTCCCTGGATGACGTATCCACTTCTAGCTGTTCCCATATTTCTCTGCTTCCTCTGACAGCTGAATTACTTCAAGTGGTTGTACAAGATCCCATTCTCTAATTCCTTATCTAGTACTCTTTCCTCAATCTGGCTTCTCACCAATCACTTCACTAAAACTCCTATTTCCAGTGTATTCAATAACCGCAATAAATTGCTTAACCCTTGACTTTGTTGACCTCTTTGCAAACTGGCCACTATTGATCATGCTGTTCTTCCTGAAAACTCTCTTGCCTTGGTTTCCTGCTTTTCTGACTCTCACCACTACTTCCCAAATAAATGTATCGCCTTTTCTTCCTTCTGTTTTCCGAATGCTGGGCATTCTCAGGGTTCAATCACAGGCCCTTTCCTTGCTATATTCATTCTCTCTATGTGAGTTACTCCTCTTCCTTGGTTTTAATTGCCATCCACACATGTAGTGGTAATTTTTATCTCAGTAGCTGTAGGCTGTCTCTACATGAAAAGGATGGGAAAGCAAAGAACAAACATAAATAACTTTGGAACAGAGTATTTGAACTAGCCTGTACATATGCTGTAATAGCAAAGATTAAATGAATTGTACACAGATACTGCACAGATAATAAGTTTTTCTCAAATATCTGAACTGTGTATCTTCTGCAATTGCACAAAACCCTGAAGATCACCGTGTCTGAGTCTGCTTTGTCTCCTGAGTTGGCTATCTCATTGCGTTGGCCAGAAAACTGAGGATCCATTTCTTCCTCTCTCGTACCCCAATATCTAATGAATCACAAAGTCCCAGCAACTCACTTCCCAAATATTTCTTCAAATCTGTTGCTTTGCCACCATTCTAGAGATCATCTATCACTGCCATGACAGTCACAGCCACAGCATCTAACTCGGCGCCTGCTATACTGCCCGTCCAGCCTCTACCCTGAAGCTACAGGGATCGTTCAAAATTCAAATAAGATCCTGTCGTTTTTCTGCTCCTTCATTGGTTCCCAATTATTTGCTCTTAGAGAAAAATTCAAATTCCTTTGACTTACTATAGCCTATATAACCTGTCCCACCCCATGTTTCTCTCCATCCCAACTCCTAACCCACTCTGCATTCCAGATAAATCATGGAACTTTCACCTTTTCCAGGCGCCATATTTTATCTTGCCTCCTTCCTTTGCATTTCTGGTCCTTCCTCAGCTATTCTTGCCTCTACTGCTACCCCTACCACCTCACTGTCTAATTTTCTCATATTTACCTCTTGGGTCACATGGCCATTCCTGAGTTCAGAAGGCAGGGATGTATAATTCCACTTCAGAGAAAGAGCCACAAAGAGAAAAGCAAGAATATTGGGTGACTAATAATAGAACATATCACAATAGGATCTATAGCATGTGTAGTTTGGTTATGAGTATGTAAAAGAAATTCTGAATGTAATTGAGATAGACCTAACTTCTTCAAACTTAAGGCTCCATTCTTCCTGTGAGTTCACTTGTCATTCTAAGGTGCTGTCACTTTTAAAACACACCATTGTTTGAATAAGAGTTTTTCAACTTAAAATTATGGAAATACTGACTTAAGTGTAAACATCTAGTGTATGAAACATACAAATTTCAGAAATGACAAAAAGTCTTTAAAATGCCCTAGGGATCTCTGGGAATAATTTTGTATAGCTCTGACTTATAGAACTATGGTAAGGTTTTACCTCAGCAAAAACAGAGAAATCATTGAAATCAGCCAGGATTTGGGGTGGGAAGACCCCAAATATAATGCAAACAGTAACAAATAAACTTCACTGTAGCTTCACTGTGAATAAACATGGCAGACACCACCTTAACTAAATAATCCAGCTTCATATCACCAATAATGATGATGTCAACATCGTCTGCCCTGATGGGATGCACTTAGAAGAAAATAGTATCCTTTCAGCGATATTCTTGTTACAAACGAACAATACCAATCTAACTGTGAGACAACATCACAAAAACTCAAATCGAGGGACTTCTATAAAATCACTGGCCAGTATTTCTCAAAAGTGTCAAGGATATGAAAGACAAAAAAGGCTGAGAGACTGTCACAGATTGGAGCTAGTGAACAGCTAAATGCAATGTGAGATCTTGCATCAGATCCTAGGCCAAGGAAAAAAAGACATTAGAGGGAAAACTTGTGAAATTTAAAATAGGTTTGTAGGTAAGTTGATAGTATCATATCAATGTTAATTTTCTGGTTCCAAACATTATACTGTTGTCATATAAGATATTAACATTAGGAGAAGCTGGGTCAGGAGGATACAGGAACTCTCTACTATTTGTGTAAGTCAGCAAGTCTAAAATTAGACTGGAGGAAATACCTTATTTCTGTATTTCCCAAAGAAATGCTTTTGTTCCACAACATACATGGAGGTTTGTATAATCACACAGGTGGTTCTTTCTTGCTGCTATGAAATGAGAAGGGCAAGGTAAAACAAAAGAGCCACAGCATGGGCCTTAAGTCATCTGCCATCTCTCTTCTATGGCATCATCCCTTCCCATCAGCTCCACTCCTTAGGATAAAGGTTGGGTTTCATAAGGACCAGGGTATTTTAAGAAGGGGAATGATGTATTCACAGACATTCTCTTCTAGTACTTTATGTCCTTCTGGGAAAGGTGATGAAATGGCTGTAAGAGCTGTCATTTGTCTGCCGTGATCATGGCAACTTTACAACTTGCAAATGACATATTGCTAGTCTGAATTACTACTTTTTTTCCCCTCTTCTCTTGAAACAGAGAGGAAAAAGCAAACATTTCAAACAAAAGAGGTAGATATTTTACCTTCTTAAATTTCTGCATCAGTTGAAGCAGTATTTTGCCCCCTACAAGCCCAGTGGTTATTGGATTTGAAAAGCAATATAGTTCTGTAATCCTCTTTCTTTTCTGGGGCTTCTATTTCTTATAAGCCTTACTTATTAAGGCTAAATTGTTTGCCCTTGACAATTTTTAGTACTACAGTTATTGTGGAATACGTTATAAAACTTAATTCATTCTGACCAACTCAATATTCAAAGCAAGATTTACTGCTCTTACTCTTCAAATCAGATTTTTCAAAATATTTCATATATATTAAAAACACTGAACAATACATTCTCTTAGCCCCAAATGACTTAGATATGCCCCTGGTCAATATGAATGCAAATATGACTCAATTTTGGCTTGTCAGTCCTAACAAAAAATATTTCTTAAAATTTTGAAATATTTTCTTCATATTTTTCTCTTTTAAAAACACAGTCGCTGAGCTGTATTATGTTTTGTCATACTTGTTTATTTTTTAATTTTAGTTTTACAAAAACATGTTATGAAATTTCTAGATCATGCCGATTATGATGTGTGTTGAAAAAAGAAAAATTTTACTTACTTGGATCAAAGCTGAACAAAACTCAGAGATGAGCAAATAATCTCTTACCTCATGCAGTGTTAGATCTCTTCTACCTAGGTTCTGCATCATAAAAAGATATCATTCTTGTAGTTTTAAAGTAATACTTTATTAAATTCAAAATACAGAATTCCCTTGTTATATGGCCCTCCCTAGGTTTTTTTCTACATAGCCTTTAATTATGATGTATTTGTGATTTTTAGGATATAAATGGGCACAAGAAATCTCTGTTTTAAAAATACTTTATGTGATCCTTCTACTCGTGAGAAAGTTGTCTGAGTCAGAAAAAAGAAAAGTAGTCTATCTACTGTTTTTAAGAGCAAGTCTGATTAATTTATAAATTTTCTTTAATAATATTTTAAAAATATTTTACTACTATGACTTAAAGCAGTGATATCTCTGTGAGGTATGCATGTTGGAGAGAAATACAGGCCAGCTTTTCCTTTCACCTGTTGTGGTCTTTTCATTATAATGATTTTCCATCTATTGCCCTGATGCCTTATGGTAGATGATTTGCAAAGATCACTGCCATAACTTTCCGTACCTCTTTGCATACTTCTTTGAAATGTGAATTTCCTGCTTCTTTCATCAAAAGGGAGAATGAATCTTATTTTTCTTCTCTTTGAACCTGGATTGGTTTTGTCACTTGCTTTAATCAAAAAGAATGTGGCAAGGACTTCCCTGGTGGTGCAGTGGTTGAGAGTCCGCCTGCCGATGCAGGGGACACGGGTTCGTGCCCTGGTCCGGGAAGATCCCACATGCCCGTGAGCCATGGCCGCTGAGCCTGCGCGACCGGAGCCTGTGCTCCGAAACAGGAGAGGCCACAACAGTGAGAGGCCCGCGTACCGCCAAGAAAAAAAAAAAAAAAAAAATTTAGCTCACTAAAACTTTTCCAAAGTGGAACATTTTTCTTTTAATATTCAACCTCTACCATTTCATAGTAAATAATATACAGTATAAGCCCTCATAAATCAAAAGATTTCCAAAGGTCATAAGGAGTTTTTTCAGAAAAATCACTGAAAATTTAAATATCAATTAAAATATAAACGTGTCATATTTTAAGCCTCAGTGTTAACAATTTAAAAATACTGAAAACATTTATTAGAATAATTTGTTTACATGACTGACTTTTCTACTGAGGACAAATGTAAAAGCACACAAAATAAAAATCCTTTGCCAATAATATGCATTCCTTTGTTTTTATTTATTAAACTATGTCTTTTCCCAAATCCAAGCTGTGTTAAAAGTTCATTAAAATTATGAAGGAAAGTGTGAACATTGTTGCAAAATAATATATTAAATTTAAAAATTATGTTAGTGTATAACTAAAAAATCTGTATTTAAACTGGGAATACCTTAAGGTAAAGAAAGGATTTGCATAATTTATTTACTTTAGTAATGTTTGATGTTATATAGGTTCAGAATAAATCTTCCTTTGTTAGTCTGTTCTGTAACATTAATCCCAAATTACAGATGGTAGTAAATTAAGACCTGATCGGTGGGAAAAGACTAGCTATGCTCTGTTAGTGTCAGACTCTGCTATCATACTCAATATTAATGATATGATATCAGTATCATTGAAAAATACTTGTAACGCAAGGTGAGGCTGTTAGTCATTTATAAGATTAAATATATTCCTGAAAACTTATACGCAAGGCAGATTTTAATCAATATTTTTTCAATTACAAATTTTATTTAAGGTATCTAGTTTCAAGCCTGAAAGTAATCATTCAATTAAAAATACTGTTTTCATCTTTTATGTTCTTGTGGATTTTGATTATATATATATATATATGTATATATATGGCATATATGGCATTCACTTCTAGAAACACATCTTTAAAATTATATCACCTTGTATGTATAATTATCTCAGTGAGACCCTTCAAGTTTCTGTAAATTAAACAGATGATGTCTATGTATTTTTAAATACACTTTAAAAACACCCATATTATAAACCTTGGGAATATTATGCTAAGTGAAAGAAGCCAGACACAAAAGGCCATATATTGTATAATTCCATTAATATGAAATATTCAGAGTAGGCCTGTCTGTAGAGATAGGAAACATTATCAGTTGCCAGGGGCTGGAAGGAAGGGGGAATGAGAAGTGACCACTTAATGGACACAGAGTTTCCTTTTAAGTGATGAAAATTATCTGGAACTAGAAAGTGTGATGGTTGCACTATATTGTGAATGTACTAAAAGTCACTGATGGTAAATGTTATATGTATTTGACCACAATTTAAATTAAAGAAAAAGACACATAAAATATAACACAGTTCACATCAGACATTCAAGGAAACACTAGTTGGAAAATCTTCAAAAAATTATTATTATGTGGTGCTATTATCCATCTTTTAAACTGTGAAGTGTCTCTCAGCTATCCTCAGAAAAGTTTTCTTCCTAATAGTGGGTCCTTAGAATTTCTTTATTTGAGGAGCTCTTATAGTATTGATTGACCATAGGATGTTCTGAAGACCAAATAATAGTTCATTTTCCAAGAGACTTTGGGCTTTTTGTGATCCAAATCATACATTCCAGTAGTGGAACAATTACTTACTGGAAGTCCAAAAAATAAATAATAAGCAGATCACTGCCCACATGTCATTCAATATACAAATTGAAAATTAATAAGTGCTATGTGTAAAGGGTTAGGTTCATTTTAATGTGTCAGTTATGTGATTAGCATTAAGTAGAAATAAACAAGTGAGCACATTCTACGTTGGGTATACATTTTGATACAAACTTGGGGTCATGAATGGAAGTAGTGACAGAATTTCCATATCTATGCTGCTTCAATCATGAGAAACATATAAACTTCCTCTTCCTACTTGGTATAATATAAAATGGAGTGAGCAGATGTTATGAAATGATTTGGGCAGAAAGATGAGGCAGGAAATGGTGCCATTTTCCCCCCCTACCTATAGGTTTGTTGGCAAAACTTGCAGTGAAGGAGAAAAAGCATTCCACCTGACTGTTTAGCCCAGTTTGTGGGAAGCCTGAGCCCTGGGCAAACAATTTGCAGACACAGGGGAATCAAGTAGGAAGGCAGGTGAGCACCGGAGGCAGAAGGGCATCGCTGGATCGATGGAGCCTGTGGAGCTAGGAGCACATGAAGGCAGAGGATCATCTGTTACCTTACAACCAAAGAGCAACGTAAATTACTGATTTTCATTGAAAGGAAGCAGCTACTGGAAGTAGTGGTTTTGTGTAGTCTTTATCTCTAAAGCCGGGCACGCCCAAACTGAATGAACTATATTAGTTGGAGTAAACCTCCATCAACTTCGGAAGAATGGTTCCACGGACTAAGCTTCCCTCACCAGAATTTCTACCCTTAGAGTGTAAGCACAGGCAGTGTTCTAAATGAATGTAGCCTTTTATTGTTTTTGCCAGTGGTTTAATTTTCAGTCTTGCTATTGTCGGCATGTTTGTGTCCCCCACAAATTCATACGTTGAAACCCCAAGGTGATGGTATTAGTAGGTAGGACCTTTGGGTGGAACCCTTATGAGTGGAATCAATGCCCTTATAAAGAGATCCCCCAGAGCCCCTAGCCCTTTCCACTATGTGGGGACACAGTGAGAAGTCTGAAACCAAAAAGAGGGCCTTCACCCTGATGCTGGCATCCTAAGCTCAGACTTCCAGCCTCCAGAACTATGAGAAATAAATTTTTGTTGTTTATAAGCCACCTGGTCTATGGTATTTTGTTATAGCAGCCTGAACAAACTAAGACAAATCTAAACAGAGGTTACTGAATGAATAACATAGTGTGTTAGTTCACTGACTCAACACACATGTTCTGATCAATCCTGATAAATCATATGAATTTATATAACTATTTCCTTTAAGTACCTTTTTTTTTTTTTTGGGGCTCAGTTGGGTCTTCACTGCTGTGCGCAGGCTATCTAGTTGCGGCGAGCAGGGGCCACTCTTGGTTGTGGTGCACAGGCTTCTCATTGCAGTGGCTTCTCTTGTTGCGGAGCACAGGATCTAGGCACGCAGGCTTCAGTAGTTGTGGCACGTGGGCTCAGTAGTTGTGGCGCACGGGCTTAGTTGCTCTGCAGCATGTGGGATCTTCCCGGACCAGGGCTCGAACCCATGTCCCCTGATTGGCAGGATGATTCTTAACCACTGTGCCACCAGGGAAGTCCTAAATACCATTCTTATAAGAAAATACCTCTCAATTCCTGAAAAACAGGGATGATTTTATGTTTCATTTTCCATTTATCTTTGAAAGTTGACTCAGTTCTTGGGAATTCTTAACTTAATGTTTCCAGCATTGGTACATAATTAAGTTTCCTCAAAAGTTATAATTTTAAAATAATTCTGCCCTTTTCTAGAGAATAATTAAACATACGGATAATGAAGACGTCAAGGGGAGATTTGAAATAATCTTTCTGAACCTCTAAATTGTTCTTATAAAACTGCTTTCTTCCCTGTTGGTGTAGTGAGAATGGAAAAGCACTTTCCCAATGGGCCGTTATTTCAGAATCAGTGGACCCAGACAACCACCCTCCTTGTGGTGGGGTTTGTAGAGCAGATGGTAGGAGCAACAAGGGCTGACATTACGAGTAATTACTCCACCATTGACTATTGTGTTCTGCGCTTTGTTGAAGCACAGCAACCTATGTTGTACAGTACTTCGGAGTGAGAAAATCTTATAACACTAAACCAGCGAAACATTTATTAGGAAGTTTGCACTTTATCCTTGTTTTTTGAGCAAGGAAAGTTATTTTCTGATCATTTTGAAATTAGTCAGGATCTCTGAGTACTACTCCTACAAACAGGAAGCATTCTGGGTTATTTTTTTCCATTTGTCTGTAAATCCAGTGATTTTTGCCTTAAATGTTCTACCCTCTTGAATGACTAGCAAAAAAAAAAAAAAGCAACTATTGTTCTAGAAACTTCTTCAAAAAATGAGAATGAGAATGTATGCAAATCAATTTTAAGAGGTATATGTATCCATTTCCTATTGCTGCTGTAACAAATTGCCACACACTTAGTGGCTTAAAACCACAAAAGATGTATTTTCTTACAATTTTGGAGGTCAGAACTCCAAAATGGGTTTTAGTGGGCTAAAATCAGGGTGTCTGCAGGGCGATGTTCCTTCTGGAGGCTCTGGGAGTGAATTCATCCCCGTCTTCCACAGCTTCTGGAGGCTGCCTGCATTCTTTGGCACATGGCTCTCTTCCCCCATCTTAAACCAATCCAGTCCCACATTGTATCACTGACACTGACTCTTTGCCTCTTTTTCACTCATAAGGATCCTCATGATTACATTGGACCCACCCAGATAACCCCATCTCTAGGTTCTTAATCACATCTGCAAAATCTCTTTTGCCAAATAAGGTTAACACATTCACAGGTTCCGAGGATTGAAATTTGAACATCTTTGGGTCATCACTCTACCGACTACAACATCATGTAAGATGGGCATAACAAGATGCTAATAAAAACATGTTATAAATCATAAAATATATTGCACAAAGTATATAAATGACAAAACACTACAGTGTGTAGGGTATTTCCCATGAATGAATAGGGTAGTTCCAGTGAGCATTTCCAGTGATTAATTTCATATTCAGATATAATATTTTGGTATGTAATTGCATAAGTAATATATTTAAGTGACAAAGTATAATTTAATAACACAAACACTGTGGAAACCACCACCTAATTTCAAAACTAAAATATTACCAATATTAAACATACCTGTATAATCCATCAAATCCCATTCTCCTAATATCTCCCTAGGTAACCACTGTGAACTATTTTGTGTTTATAATTCCTTTGCTCTCAAAATTTTATTAGAGAGAGGGAAAGAGAAATAGATAGAAATAGATAAATGAGAAAGAGAGAGAGAGCGGGATTGCTTGGTTTTGAATTTTATGAAAATGGTGCTATAACATATCTTTGATGCTTTTTTCTTTTTACTAAATTTAACATTTCTAAGATTTATCCTCATTGCAAATAGTAGTGTTAATTCATTTTCACAGCTATATGGTATCTGATTTTGTTGACATAATTTATTATACATTTTCCCGCCAATGAATGTTTGGATTGGTTCCAGTCTTTGTTTTGTTTTGCTTTTGTTTTTCACTATCACTAATGGTGCTGCTATAAATATTTTGTATATGTCACCTGGTGCACATGTGGAAGGGTTTCTTTAAGATTTATACTTAGAACTAAAATTTTTGTATCTTGAGTATTCACATATCAAATTTATAATACAATGTCAATTTTCCCCACTTTTTCTATTTTCAGCTGCAGTATATAAACTATCATTTTGCTCCATATCCTTGCCAAATTGCGTATCATCAAACTTCTTATTTTTAATAACCCAGTGGGTATAAAATGGTACTCAATATCGTAATTAGCACATCTTTGTTTACCAGTGAATTTGAACATTTTTTCACATATTTGTTGGACATTTGTGGTCTCTGCCCAGTGAAACATGTCTTCTTCTGACTATATTCTGCTCAGTTTTTTGTCTTTTTCTCATCCATTGGTATGAGATTTTTTATAGTCTGGCAGTAGCCAATTGTCAGTTATACCTGTGTGGCAAATACCTTTTTCCACTGTGGTTTGTTTTTCCATTTTCCTTAAGTGGCCTGTTGATGAATAGAATTTCTTAATTTTGACATCATAGAATTTATTAAAGAATCTACCCTACCTCAAGGCCATAGACTACTCTGCTATATCTTCTATTTTTAAAAATTTTACTCTTATACTTGAACTTTTACCCAAAACTTGCTTTCTTGAGCGGTGTCACATTGGGATAGAATGTGAACTTTTTGTCATATACAGAAACATTTATTAAGCACCCAATGCTAATCTGCAAACTACTTCCTTTATATATCAAATAAGGGTTGTTTTCAGACTCTTCATTTTGTCCCATTGGTCATTTTATCTTTGCATCAATATCATAATGTCTTACAGCATTTTAGTCATTTTAAGTATCTATTACAGGAAGTCACTCTACTTTTGTTCTTCTTTTATAAACATGCCTTGGCTATTCCTGAAGCTTATAATTTGTGTAATTAATATAAATATATATTAAAGATTTGCTTGTCAATTTCCTCAAAAAATTTGTTGGACTTTGACAAAATTGCACTAAATCTAACAACTAATTTGGAAACAATTACTCCCTTCATAATATTTAATCTTTTTTGTATAATCATGGCATCTCTCTCCATTTAAGTACTTATGCTGTCAAGAAATTATAAAATGTTCTGCATAAAAGTCTTTAACATATTTTGGATGTATTTCTACATACAATTTTAGTCTTAGTATATGATATTATCTTTCCAATCTTTCAGTTCATTTAAACCCCATAAATTATGTATTCATAGCAACATTTTTATATAGAGTAAGACTAGTTGAATTTATATCCACTTTAATCAGTTTCTCATCATTTCTTTGAGGGTTTTTTTTGTTTGTTTGTTTGTTTTTGCGGTACGTGAGCCTCTCACTGTTGTGGCCTCTTCCGTTGCGGAGCATAGGCTCCGGATGCGCAGGCTCAGCGGCCATGGCTCACGGGCCTAGCCGCTCCGCGGCATGTGGGATCTTCCCGGGCCCGCGCACGAACCCGTGTCCCTTGCATTGGCAGGCGGACTCTCAACCACTGCGCCACCAGGGAAGGCCCTCTCATCATTTCTGTTTGCATTTCGGAACAGGATTCTGTGGCTTTTTTTTTTTTTTCTGTCTTTCTGAAGTAAATTGATTAGAAGTCCACTTTATAAATGTTCAAGATTAAGCTGTGTATTTTTCTTTAATGACTTTCTTTCATCTTCAGTTTTGAAAGATTATATTACTGAGTACACTATTCAGAGTTCACTGTAATTTTCTCTTAGTATTTTGAGTAAATAGACCCATTATATTGTGAATTTCATTATTGATGTTGAGAAGTCTGCTGCCAGTCTAAGTATTTTCCAGTATAGGTGATAAGTACTTACTGTACACATGCCATACAATTAATCTAACTAAAGTCTATAATTAAGTGATTTTTAGAATATTCACACAGTTGCACAACCATCATCACAAATATTTTTGGACATTTATCACTCCCTAACATCCATGTCACTCCCTGCTTCCCCTCAACTAGGAATCTACTTTCTGTCTCCATAGGTTTGTCTGATGTGGACATTTTCTATAAATGGAATCGTACAATACATGGTCTTTTGTAATTGGCCTCTTTAGTGTAATATTTCATTCATGTTGTAGCATGTGTCAGTACTCCATTCCTTTTTGATGAATGAATAAATGAAATGTGATATTCCACACAATGAAATATTATTTGGCAATAGAAAGGTGATTTTTTTAAAAGGTATTTTCTTTTCCTTTGCTATTCTGCAGTTTTCATATAATGTCTTCATATAAACTTATTTTTACATACCTTTATTGATATATTTTGAGTTCTCTGAATCTGAGCATTAGTTTCTTATGTTTGTTCTGAAAATCCTTGTCATTTTCTCTGACTATTGGCTTTCTCTACTCTAATTCATCCTTCTTGGATCCTAATTAGATGCAGATTACTTCAGGTTTTTCCATTTTATCCTTAAAGACTCAACTTTAAAAAAATTTTTCTTTCTCCCTTTCTCCCACTATTTTAATCTGGGATATTTCTTTAGCTGTACATTCTGTTCAAGTCTCATTTCAACTGATTCTTATATGCTTTTACACATTCATTAAACTTTTAATTTCAACAATTATATTTTCATTTCATTTATTATTCTATTCGATTATTTAAAAACTATTTCTGGTATTATAGCTTCCTATTATCAACTTTATCTTTTATTTCTTTAAATACATTTTACATGTTTATTTCCTATTCTTGATCTGGTATTTCCATTGAAGTCCATGTCTGCTCATGTCTGGTTTCTTTTGTCTTTAGTTAAAGTATTGTCATTGTTATGAGCTCATATTTGTTTCAACCTAATCTATGATAATATTGAGGGTCTAATTAATTAATCCTCAGTCACAAGTTCTGTTTTTCTACCTTGTGGTGGCCCAAGGCTCAGTCTCCCAGTTTAGGCATTTGTGTTTGTTTATCATTCCTTTGGTTTTAGCTCACTCTTATTTTTGCTACTCTTTTTGTCTTTGAAGAATCCTCTTCTTGTCTTGTAAGACAGCAATACTTTTAAGAAGTATATATAGTTTGTACCTTCATCCAGAAAATAATTTGCAGTCATAGGGCCCCATATATATATAAAAATTATAATAATTAAGATTCAGCCAGATTCCTATATTAATCATACAAAAATCTAGTGGTTACTGGATTTTCTGTCCAATATTTTACAGGACACGTTTTATTATGGCCCCAATGTTTGCCCAGCTAAATTTTATTTCATTTTGAAAACGAAGCCCAATTAGATTTTCCTCAGGAAGTCTTCCCCAACCACTCCACCTTGGTCCCTATTAGCTAGCCCTTCTTTGTGTTTTCCTAGCTTGCTGTACATGCCTCCAACATAGCAATTATAATGTGAAAAAAATTATCTGTTTACAGGCTATCTTCTACAATATAGTGAGCAATTGGAGAGCAGAGATTATCTTTCACTATTGTATTATCAACACTAAACTAAATTCCAGGTTGGCAATATATGATAAAATAAGCATTTGCTGCATAATGCTAAATAACTTTGAGAATAATATTGGTCTTTTAATATTTGAATAAATTCTGTTGAGTTTTTAGCTAAAAAAATATAATCTATCTCAACTTTTCAATGTACACGTGCTCCAATATATGTATATACCATTAGGTATTCACATCTTACTTTTTACAGACAGTAAATGATTAATGATATACTGGGGCAAAATTTGTATCAAGTTAAAAACCACATGACTCTCAAATAAATTTCCAATAATTTAATAAGGTTAAGTACCACCTCCTAACAATAGCTTCAACAGTATCATCAATAACTTTAAAAATAGGGGTAGAAACTGAATTCTTTAACCTGGGAAAGAGCATCTTTTTCAAAAGATTAATTAGTATACTGAATGTTGAATTCGTAAAACCATTCTCATTAAATCAAATTATAAATAAGAAAGGCAGTGATAATTGCCACTACAAACCCCATTTTAGATGAAAATTTTTACAATCAACTGGAAAGCATTCAAGTGGTCCAGAAAAAATACTGTACTTGGTGGTTATTGTTGTGCTGTTTTGTGATGATTATTTTTACAGTGCCATTTTCAAAGAGTCTTGTTTTAGACATATTACCTTCTGATTATATGCCTGGCACATTCTTTTTTAGAAATACTTTATACTCCTAATTCTTGCTCAGATTTATTGAGACATAAAGCAAAAAAATATATTTGGTTATTGAAAATAAATGAACACATTTCAGTTTTTCACAAACTGCGTAATTCCATAGGCACTAGACCCTTTTCAATCACATGAAAAAGTATTTGTGTAAGAAAAGTGCATCATATAGCCACTGGAATGATGATTAAGAGGATTACCAGGAAATGCATAAAATACATTAAGTGAAATGAAGGATGCATAGAGCAGGTATGATAAATTTCAACTGTGTGAAAATGTGTAGGAAGGAAAGAAAACAAAGGTATTAAGGTATCAACAGTGGCAGCATTGTAGATATATATTTTCTTTGATCTGTAACAATACAATGTAAAAACACCTGCCCACAACAACAAAATAATAATTTGGCAGCAGGTTTTAAAGAGGCAGAGGGGGCAGGAGTGCTGCGGGCAGGTTTGTGAGTGAAGGGGAGGAGGAGAGAGGGAGACAGAGACACAGAAACAGAAAGGAATAGAGAAGGAAGGAGAGGAAAGGGCACAAAAGTGCAGAAATGAGGGAGTGAGAAGGCAGGGAGAAAAGGAAGGGGGAAGGGGTTGGGGGTAGGCTTAGCTACTGGATTAGAAATTGCCTGAAAACACTAAGGAATTTAAAAATTAACTGAATTATGAACCAAAGAAAAGAGAAGTACTTAACTTTCTTTGTTAACTTTAGGTGATTCTTTCTACTTTTTTTCTAATTGGTCATTTCAGTTCATTTCTAGCAATCCTATGCTTCCCTGTAAGGCAAAATAAGACAATAATATTCTATATGTCATTTTAGCTGATACATAGGGTTGTGCTCTCTACTAAATTTGGTCTCCCACCAGGGTACCCCTAAGGACAAATGACAATGTGGCAACAATTCGATTTAATCTGGGAACACTTAGTTTTAGTGCTTGCAATTTCCCATCAGCGAGCATGTTGATCAGTAAGTCCTCAAATTCCTTACCAAAAGACCCCACCATAAACCACATAAACCAGAATCTGCGTTAGTTTATAAAATGTTTGTTTTGCATACAAAGCAATCATGAGTGGCAGTGTATTATGCAGTCAGTATATCGTTAAAACGCTGAAATCAGAACTTCTGGTCTGGATTATAGCTCTTTCATTTATTAGCTCTGTAATCCCATTGAAGTTACTTAATGTGTCTTTGTTCCTTTCTCCACATCTGTGAAGCTAAGCACACATAATAATCACACCTGCCTCACAGATTTGCTATGAGAATAGTAGAAGTAACCCATGAAGCACCTAGTATAACATCTGGCACAAAGTGAAACGTGAACGGCTGTATTTGCTATGAGGGAAAAGGGCCTTATATACTCAAACAAATTTAAAATGTATATGTATGTATGTTTATATATAAAGAGGGAGGAGGGGCAATTGATTAAAGACAAAATATAAAAATACAGAAATGTTGAAATACAGAAGTCAACGATAAGCTTATCATAATAGTTCTGCAAATTTTCAAAGATATTATTCACCAGATTTCAACATTACAATTATCTGTCCCATATTCTTCTATGGCAAATTCAACTATCCCAGATTCAAATCAAAATGTCCCTAGTACTTCAAAACTAATTTAGAAACAGAAAATGCAAGCAAATTTCTATCTAATATGGCTTCTAATTTTGGGGGTCTAACATTTAATGAGTGTGGTTCTACGTACTTTATGTGGATCAATCCAATGTTCACAAGAACTCTATCAGAGGATGTGCTGTTATAACCATCCCTATTTCACAGTTGAACAAACAAGGTGCAGGGAGATTAGAAAGCTATTCACTGTGAGAGCTGACATTTGATCCCAAGAAGACTTACTTCTGAGCCTGGTATATTATAATCATTATAATATTCGCCTAATAGAATTATTATTTATTTGTACCTCATAATGTAAGAATTTCAAATACTAGGTCAGAAAATTTAGTGTGGTTCTTCTTTTACTATGTGACATACAGATGGAATTTAAACCACGTATTAATGGATACTTATTTTCGAATCCAAACATGATATATAATTTTACTTGGTCAACAAAATATTTTCCTACACAATTAATTTAAAGTGATTAGAATAGCGTGATACACTCTATTCTAATAATAATAATAAAATTTGAATGTCAAAATTAGTCTTTCTATATTATGAAATAATGATTACATTTCTATCACTGTTGTACAAGATTAATAATACACTTACATAACATTTAAAATAACTCATTAATTGTGTAACATGCAAAATGATGAAAAAATAAAATTAATTTCTGAAGGGTTTGCAAAAATGTATATTACTACAAAAGAAGTTTCTAGGGAAAAAGAATCATTAATGTCTCTGTTCTAAAATATAATGATTCCATACACGTAAATGTCAATTCAGCTGCCTTATAAGATTTATGAATGAATTCAATACATGGGTGGATTTTAGAAATGTGAGATACAAATATTGATTTCATTCTCATGATGTATTATCTCATATTTATTCTTCTTCTTTTTTTACTCACATATAAGCTTTCTACATTTTCATCCTTATAGAAGCATAGCCAGGGCAAACAGGGAAGATTCCTTTAATAAAACACTTACACCTGAAACTAACACAACACTGTTAATAAAAATAATAAATAAATAAATAAATAAATAAAACAGAAACCTCCCCCCAAAACAAACAAACAGAAACACTTAGTCTTTAAGTATGTCCAAGGAATGACTGAATCTTTAAACTGGCTTTAGTAAGTCCACTTGACATTTTTTTTCATATGCTGCATACACATCCATTTGTCTCTGTTTTGCAAAGCTCTTTCCTTCTTTGGTCCATGGCCTTTTATTATAAGCAAGTTATTTCAACTTGAGTTACAAGGACTTTTTTTAGAGTGGTATTATTTGAATGTTTTTTATACCCTTTTCTTTGCACATTTTCACTTATGATCAGGATTCAGAAATAATATAATCGGTTGCTGAGCACAGATGGGAAGCTTCCCATTACAATGTTCATTTGCAGGCAGGTCAAAACCCAAATTGTGAGGACTGTTGAAACCTAAGTTTCTGGGTTTTCAGGAAATGGTCATTTTTCAGTTTTGCTTTGAACCTTGGCTCTAAACCGAAGACCTCAACATGTTAGTAAACAAAGATAGTCCTGGTTATTCACAAAAAGAGCACAATGGATACAGGATAACATTCGGCCTTGGTGACAGATGACAGTTGATGTTTTCCTTGTGTGATTTAGAAACAGAAACTGAAGTCTACTTGATGTCCTTTTTCAGCTCCTTCTTGGAGCAAAAAGCATTCCTGGAAGATCTGAGATTGTGTCTATAAAGTTTATCAGTAAACCAATCACATAAAGATGGGGAGAGTCTACCAAATTTATCACATAGACTACAGCTTAAAAGGACTTTTTATTTTAGCATCACAGAGTGTTCTCAATCAATAAATTTGTTACAGCATAAAAATACTTCACCTTTAAAAATATGTCTTAAGAATCAGTCCAAAAGGAAATTCTTTACGAGTCAGTTATTTTTCCTGGCAAGTATCATTATAACTTGTCTTGCTTTAGTCCTCCCTAGAGGTCAGGCAGAGAGAAACTGACTTTAGTCCAATCATTGGACTAAATGTGTTTGGTGGTAGTTAGGGTGGATGCACAGATTACAGGACAGCGAGGGATGCAGGAACTGGCCACCAGCCATGGAGCTGTGCTTCTTGGGGCTCTGAACCCTAGTCTAGGAGAGGATGACCCGTCCTTGTCTGGTAGAAGCTTGTTCATGTATCCCCGTTTATAAGTTCTGCAGATTCTCGAGGCTGGTGAGATTTCCACATTATCGTGAGCTTTGTGGTAGAAAGCTGAAGTGACCTCTGCTCCATTGTCACTTTGGAAAATACATGGGGCACCTAGAAAGCAGAAAAAATACTATCTGGTATGTAACCTTAGTTACAGTTAGAAGACAGGGATCTCAGTGCACAACTAATGATCAAGGCCACATATACATTTGTAACATTCACTACAAACTCTGAATCTGACCTCCTTGCAAGATAACCAATCTACGGGTCTGATATTACGGAAGCATTCTTTGTGATTGCTTGGTCACTGTATTCTGACTACTGGTAATTTGGTATTCAAGGAATGAAAAAATAGACGAAAACTGATATTCAGTTTCTCTGAATATCTCCAGCCCTGGCTATTTTTTGTGGAAATGAAGCTTTCTTAAAATGTTCACTTATACTTATAATGAAGTCTGCATGTTTATTTGCTCGTTTCAAAAGTCTAAGGGGAAAATTGTATTTGTAAAGTCATAGATAGTACTTATATACTGTGTAAAAATACCACACATACACGTAGCTATCAATCTTTGTCACTCTATACATTAGTCTGGAAATCGTGAGCAAGACTTTGAAATCATTGATTCTTCTTTTAACTTAATTATGAAAGGTCTAATTGGGAAATCTCTTAAGTCAAATCTTAAAGGATTTGTCACTTTGGAAAACACATGGGACACCTAGCAAAAGGTTTCATCCCTTATTTGAAAACCACCTTTTATTTTTACCAAATCACCAATTTCATAGAACTTACATATTATACTAAAGATGAGAAAATGTGCCTTTATTGTAAAGAAGTACATATGTTCATTTTTAGAAAATAGACAGCTTTCAAGAAAATTTCACTAAATGCATTCTGGATGCTAAAGGATACCTACTAAAAGAAATGGTTCTAGAAAATAAATGCAAATCCGAAAATATTTTATTCTGAGTGTCTAATAGCAATCCAATATTTTATTCGGGCAAGCCAGGAGAGTAAAATTCTAATGGAACAGCAAAATACAAGCATGATAAAATTGTACTCTTCTATGGCCTTTTCTTTGGAGGCATATAGATCACAAAAAACCTGGGCAAATCCTCAGAACTAGAACGACTCTTGGTGGTAACAAGTGAGGATTGAGGGGTATGGAAAGCTCACAAGGATGTCAGTGGCTTTTGCTATAATTCAGAGCAGCCCAAAGACTAACACATACAAGTCTAAATATTTTAAACCAGGCTTTTTTCACCCTTTCTTTCTTTTGTCACAGGATTACAGAGTGAATATCTTTCTTCGTCAGAAATGGAACGATCCTCGACTTGCATATAGTGAATATCCTGATGACTCCTTAGACCTAGACCCTTCCATGTTGGACTCCATTTGGAAACCTGATTTGTTCTTTGCCAATGAAAAGGGAGCCAACTTTCATGAAGTTACTACAGACAACAAATTGTTAAGAATTTTCAAGAATGGGAATGTTCTTTATTCAATAAGGTGAGCCATAGGCTTAAATCCCTGATTTCAGTGAAACAGAGCAGCAGGTTTTTTTTAGTTTTTAGTGAGTGTTTTAAAATTTTTGAGTAAGTGCTTTCATTGTTCCACTTAAGTCCCCACTATACCATTTCCCAAATATATTTAATCAACAATAAGACACCAAGTTCCAGATCCAAGAACTATATGAGTAACTCTTGGAAATCCACTTGTTTAACAAATGGCCCAGGTTCTTACATCAGCCAAGTTAGTGGGTGGTTTAAAGGCAAATTGAACGTAGCCTGAATCATATGTTGTGATTGTATTTTTATGTATGCATACTTCCTTTAAATATTTATACGTGAAGAAATATTTAAGTTTTCTTGTCTGGGATTCATTTCCCATAAATTATTTATCAGGTGTATGTATTTTTTAAGATGTCCTTGAGCTTCTGTGGTCATCCTTTAGAAAAAGATCTTATTTACATTTTAGTTATTTATTATACATTTCTCAGAAGACCATGTAGCCTTTTAAAGCTAATATCAAAACATAACAATAATACCAAAATATAAATACAAAAAATAACATTTCTTGACAGTTGAACTTTAGAACTCATTTAGCTTTGGCTGTTCATTTAATAGCAAACAGGTATAGATTCAGTAAATAGCTACACTAATCTACTTGATGACTTGTGTGCCATCTGAAAACTATTCTAAACATTCTAAAATAAAATGGTTATCTTAAATTTTCCATAATTATTTTTATCACTTAGTTCAATTTAAAAAAAAACAGGAAGTTAGGACGAGAATTCATGTCATATTTCTTAGAGGAGACAATATGCTCTATTTATTGTAATAGGCAACTGCTTCAAAAATATTTGTATCATCAGTAACATGTTTTAAAGGTATCAAGGTAAACTTAATATTGGAGCTGTAGCCTGAATATTAATTCCTTAGATTTTACCTCTCTATTTTCCCTTTTGTTAACTTTTCTTCTCATCAGGAATGGGTATATTTGATTTTGAGTTCATCTGTTCAATATCAGGGATGGTTGCTATTTTTGCCAGGTAATAGTATAAAATAGAAATAACAGGAATGAAAATTTAATCTTAGTAGCTTAGTGATTTTGAAAACATTTTTCTACAAAGTGGTTTTGTAAATAATGCTAATATCTCTATCCCAGTATATTATATCTGTTTTGCATATTTTTCTATTCCATGTGAACAAATTTCCTTTCAATACATTTGTCATTTCCTAAGAATGACAAGGTGACATCACTCTATTGTGAATTGACACTTTCATCAGATTTCTGAAAACTAGCTAATATGTGTTAATATAATCCTGAATCATTAATTGTTGCATAATACATAAAGGAAGATTTCAGGTCTCATTCACTAATTAAGCCCTGTGCTCCCATATGAATGAATAGCTTAGTGGTGAATCCTAGGTCTAAGCAAGAGAATTTTGAACCTTTTTGGAAAATTACTAAAAAGCATAAGTATAAAAAGATAGTGGGAAGATGGAGCAGATATAGTTTTCCCTAGTTCTTCTGCCAAGTACAACTGAAAACCCTAGACACAATGTCTATCACAAACTTGGGGAGACTCCCAATGGTAGTCATAATAACATTGACTGAGTAAGGACCTTGGAACCCAAGAAACAACATGGAAGTGAATTCGTGGGATAATTTTTTCTTTATAAATCTTAGACTGGGATATGAACTGGACTTCTACCTCTACCTGGAAGGAATAAGGTAGCACCCACACCCCCTTGCCCTGACAGAGCAGTGTCAGAGAAAACCAGTGCAAACAGAAGGTTTAAATAAGATCCAGAGTCTCATAAAATATTGTAAACATGTCTAGGCTTCAACCAAATATCATTCACCATACAAAGAACCAGAAAGTCCTGAAACTGAATGAAAAAAGAAATCAACAGATGCCAACAGCAAGATGATGAGGTTGTTAAAATTATCAACAGACGTTAAAATGGCCATGACAAAAATTATTCAGTGAACACTTACAAATATGCTTGAAAGCAATAAAAAAATAGAAAGCCTCAGCAAAGAAATAGAAGGTATAAAGTGGAACCAAATAAAAATTTTAGGACTGAAAAATACAATAATTAAAATAAAAACCTAGTGGATGGGCTCAGTAGAAAAATGGAGAGGACAAAGATTCAGTGAACTCTAAGAATAGTAAAAAAATTACCCACTCTGAACAACAGAGAAATGATAGATTGGGGACCAGGGGAGGACAGAGCCTCAGGGACCTCTGGCAGTATAACAAAAGTCTAACAATCAGATGGAGAGGGAGACTAGGGTATAGAGCTACAAAAAATACTAGAGGAATTAATGACTGAAACTTGCATATACATTTTGCAAAAGGCATAAACCTGCAGATTCAAGATATTGAATTAAATCCCAAAGATATTCATACCAAGTCACATCATACACAAACTTCTGAAAACTAAATAAAAATCCTGAAAACATCCAGAGAATAACAACAGCTTATCTATAGGGGAAAAATAATTGAAATGAAAAAAAATTTCTCATCAGAAATGACAAAAACCAGAAAGAAGTGACACATATTTTTCAAGTGCTGAAAGAAAGGAATTGTCATCCTAGAATCTTGTGCCCAGTGAAAATATCCTTCAGGAATGAAGGGGAAATTGAGACCTTGGATAAAGGAAAACTAAGAGAATTTGTTACTAGTAGAACTCCCCTGAAAGTATAGCTAAAGGAAGTTTTCTAAACAGAAAGGAAATAATAAAAGAAGAAACGTTGGAACGTCAAGAAGGAAGAAAGGAAACTGTCTTCAGAAATATGAGCAAATATAATAGATTTTTCTTCTCCTCTTAAGTTTTCTAAATTATATTTGACAGTTGAAGCAAAAATTATAACATTGATGTAAGGGAAAATGAAAAATAAATAATAAAACATTTTTTATAAACATATTGGCAGAAATTAACAAGATGTAATAGTCAGCATTGTCTGATACCCTTTTGTAGGCATATGACTTGAAATTAACTGTTGGGGAAGATGATTTCTTAGTATATATAAAAATATAAAATACACTTATCCTTCACCTCAACAATTCTGCTTCTAGGAATTTACATTACTTATGTGTTCACGTGTACACAAGACACATTTACAAAGATGCCCGCTGCAACACTGAAATAGCAACAAAAGAAAAGACCCTATATATTCACAAATGAGAACAAGACAGAACACAATGATAGCCCAACATCAAGAAGTACCCTGCATGAGATAGACCTAAATGTATTCATAAGAAAAAGACTCCAAAATATCTTTAAGGTTAGAAATGTTTCATGCTTATTTTTGTTTAAAACATTCTATATATTTAAGCCTAAAAGTGTATGGAAAGATACACGTATATCTAATTCCATACAAGAAGTGCAGAAGGATGCCCACAATTGGTTAAGAATAACCAGTTATGGAAATGAGCTGTAAAACTTGGGTAGAAATAAAGATGAACTATAGATTTCACTATATGTAAGTTAATATTGTTTGACTTTTTCAGTAAGAGTTATATATTACTTATGAATTAAATACATATGTTTTAAGCGACAGAGGCTTTTAACCTGAAGTCACGACCCTTGACTCCTCTGTGATGTGGATTTCTGATGGCTATCAGGGGATCCATGCCAGGTGTAAACAAAGCAAATTTACCTCTTTTCCTGCTAATTTGAAAATTAACTTTGTGAAAGGTATAATTTATTTTTAATTGTAAGGTACCTTTTCATTTCAGACAGATTTTGGGTGTCATAGGTTGCAAGAATATATCACCAGGTAGCATGAAATAATCATTCTGCAAAATAATAATGTCTAGAAGATTTCCATTGATAGAATATTGAAATGCAATGTGTGTGTGTATTCTATTGTATCCTATATGATTACGGCTATTTAGTTGTTTATATCAAGTCATTGGACTTGGAAAATGGTGCCATCCATTATGAATTTCCCACATTTCTTCTAATATTTTGAGAAAAGTTATAGAATAATTCAGAACTGCATTTTTCGTCTTTCAGTATGAGTTCAGATGAAACTGATGATGTCTCTTGGCCCCTGGTTTTTGTTTGCTTTATCCTGGCTCACATGATCAAAGACTAAATTCATTTTTTTGTGAGTTGTTTTTGGAAATCTCACAGGACTTTGAAATTTTCAAATGGCAAACAGTTTCTTTGTTAACAAAAGTTGTGCTAGGAAAAAAAAATCTTGTTCAGTTTACAAATGGAGCATCTGTGATGTTTCATGAGAGATCTGCTTTCCTGCCTGTTCAAAGAAAGAAGCAAAATATCCTGGCAAACCTGACTCATTGAACTTATCCATTTCTCACTACTTCCTTCTCTTTTTTTGGTACATGTTTATTTCTTCATTTTCTCTGCCTTAAAATTCTTCATATTTCCTAGCACCTTGGTGACAGCATTTTAGCTTAATCTGTGATTACTTGAACTACCATTAGGAGGCCAATTTACTTCAATTGATAATCATCTGGAGACAGTATAATTTGCAATTATACTTTCTGAAATCTCTTTCCTCCTTTTAAAATATTTTTCTAATTATTTTTTAAATTAATTTTTATTGGAGTATGGTTGCTTTACAATGTTGTGTTCGCCTCCACTGAACAACCAAATGTATCAGCCGTACACATACAGATATCCCCTCCCTTTTGGACTTCCCTCCCTAGTGCACCTAGTGCACTAGGTGAGTTCCCTGTGCCATGCAGTGTATTCTTGTCAGTTGTCCATTTTATACATAGTATCAATAATGGATATGTGTCAATCCCAGTCTCCCAACTCCTCCCACCCCACCCCTTTCCCCCTTGGTATCCATACATTTGTTCTCTGCGTCTGTGTCTCTATTTCTGCTTTGCAACTAAGATCATCTGTGCCATTTTTCTAGATTCCACATATATGCATTAATATACGATATTTGCTTTTCTCTTTCTGACTTACTTCACTCTGTATGACACTCTCTATGTCCATCCACATCTCTACAAATGACCCAATTTCTTTCCTTTTTATGGCTGATGTACTTCCTTCTTAAAGCCACTAAAACAAAGAAATAAACTGAATAAGGAATGAAATGACATTAACACACAGGAAGATGAAAGTAATGGGAAAGAAAACAGTGACAGATGAGTAATGACAAGATATTTTAGGAAACTTGAAAATGAATGCACTTGTGAAAACTGACTTCACAGAGATAACCAAAACCTAAGCCAAGGTGGGGGAATGCAAAAGGAAGAAAATAATATCCTCAAACTTTTAGAAATTCGAGGCAGGTAGGACTTCAGAAAATGGGGTCTAGGGGACTTCCCTGGTGGTCCAGTGTGCAAGACTCCACACTCCCAATGCAGGGCGCCTGGGTTCGATCCCTGGTTGGGGAACTAGATCCTGCATGCATGCCGCAACTAAGAAGCCCACATGCCGCAACTAAGACCTGGCACAGCCTAAATAAATAAATAAGAAAATGGGGGCTAGAAAGGAGATAAAGCAAAAGAGTTGATGTAACCTAAGCAGGAATGACAGTGAGTCCTTTATCCTGATTTTCTTGCCTGTGTTCTTCAGACTAGGATCTAACTTTTTGCCTTCTGAACTGGGCAGAAAGCAGGAGAACAGAAAACCTCCACAAGTTGGGCCAAGAACTTCTGGAGAGTAGAGACTCCAGGCACACCTGGCATCTGTGGTGAAGCATCACCCCAAGAAAATGAGGGTTCTGTGAGTTCTGCACACTGAATGGTGATATTCCTATTCCCCCTAAAATGCCCAAGAGGAAAGATGTACAGACAGTTGGGGAACCACCAGTGAAAAATCTGGGCAGCCATCCTATGGTGAAGACCATTACTCAGTGAATCATCTGCTGTTAGTTGCACTCCAAATAGTTTTTAGTACCTCGTTCTTCAATATAAACAGACATTGGAGGACATCCTGCAATAGGACCAGTAATGAAAAAAGAAGCAGAGGCCAGAATACACATGCAGAGGAAATAAAGAGCAAAGAGAAGAAAATTAAAGAAACAAAGAAATGACTCAAGGGAAAATTCAGGGAGCAGAAAAGGCCATAAAGAAAAAATAAAAATCTCTGGACAGATGATGCAACAGCAGGCATGAAATACGAGACATTTAGGAAAGGAGAAACGGAGTCATTCAGAGCATAGAAAGTGCAAATAGTAAACCAAAGTGGAAAAAACATCAATCAAATATTTGTTCTTGCAAAGAACAAATGAAGTGAAGAAATCTTCCAAGAAGTAGAATCAAGATATTAAGAAATAGGAAATCAGAAGGAAAGGATATGAAAATCAGAGTATCAATACAGAGGTTCAATATCTGACCAGAAAGGGAGATGAGAAAAAGAAATGAGATTTCTATGAAAAGCAAGGAATTGATCCATTGCCTGCCCTGTTTAATCACTGAGAGGGATTTGGTTCTGAAAGGGAGTTTGTTGAGTGTGAAGTAATAGTAGGGAATAGAAACGGAAGAGATGATTAAAATGAGACAATTGTTAACACTAGGAAAAACAAAATGCTATCCAAGCACTGTAATTACAGCAAATGACTAAGCTTCACCATGAACAGTAATTACATATTCACAACATGTAAACACTGCATATTAATTTAACCATTAATGTTTACATAACTGAATTTCGAATTCTGCTGGAGAGTTGTGTACACAGAGTGTGGTATAAGGGCAGTAAATTCTTATTTTCCTTTGTAGCAATTTAATAGACACCTTCGCAAATTTTAAAAATCAAGCATAACGTGATAGCAATTTAAATATATGAATGTAAGTTGCAGACACATATCTAAAGAAGGCTGCCTCTGAGGAGCTAGAAATGAACTGGGGATAGGGATGGGCAGGGCAAAGGTACAGCTGATTTTGGTATGTTTTATATAACTGTCTGAACTTCTAAATGATATCCATGAATTATACTGATATTTTTTAAATGAAGTGCTTTTCAAGTGAGGGTGTTGGGGTGAGACACATGACTCTAGATCGTCAAGTTTGGGATTTGATTTTATTCTACTTATAAAGTTAGCCTATTATGTATCATATGTATGTATGTATGTATAACATGTTACGGAAAAACCTGAACAAACTTTTTGGCCGACCCAATATTTCATGAGTGCTGACTGCAGACACAGGACTCCAGCGCCAGAGACAAAGGAATTTATTCCTTATTGCCAGCAAGCAGCAGGAGCCTCAGGGTCTTTGCTCAACTTCCCCATGATCCTCAGGTCTCGTGGGAACAGTACATCAGGCTCAGGTGGGCACGACACACCTGCGGGTCTGCCTCACAGCTGTGGAACACTGAGTGTGGGGAATCCACTGCTTTTATATAGCAAGCTGTAAGCAAACCTTCTCTTTGTCCAGGGGAATGTTATCTCATCTCTCAAAATTAGCAGCTACACAAACAGCCATGAGAAATGGCTCAGGTGAAAGTATTGTCAGGGCCTTACCATCTTGGTAGACCCAGCAGGAGGTAAATCTGTGATTTACTAGCTGTGATTTTGGGCAGGTCTCTTTACCTATGAAAGGCTCATTTTTCTTACATGCATGATGGTGAAAATACTAATCACCTTGAGCCTGAAATAATCTATGTAAAACACTCAGGATAATGCCAGGCGTACAATTAGCACTAAAGATTTTAATTTTTATCTTTCCAAAGAGAAAACAAAACCCAAAAAAGCTTAAGTTCTGGTCTTTTCCAGAATCCATAAATTAGCAAATTTGAGGACTCTTGCAAATTACAATCTATCTAAGCCTTGGTTTTATCAATTGAAAATGGGGATGGTAACATCCTATCCACAAGATAATGGAAGCACATCACGGGCAGTTAAATATTATCTGCTGCTTCATTTACTGATACTACTAACATGTACCAGGACATCCAACCCTACTACTTACAGTGCAGAAGCATTATTGTATTAACCGTCAAATAAATACCAGGAAGAAACTTTACATCAAAAATACCAAACACGGCGAGTTGTCAAAGATCATAACACAATTTCAACTTTTACTTAAGCTAAATACAACCACTTTCTTTGAAATTCAGTTGTGAAAATAATTAAAGTTTCCTTGTACAATATGTACTTATTTTTTGAACTTTGACAGACATTAATTTTTTAAAAGACAAGGCAAACTGATTTCAACAGATGCTTTTTAAGAGGCTGTTTATTCAAAGGATATCAATTTACAATGCCATAAAATATATGTTGTAAGGAGATTTCTGCATGTGTGTGATTTTATATATTTTTCTGAAGAGGTCCACAGCTTATATCAGCTTCCTGAAGGGACCATCAATAATACTGAGTTTGCACTGTGATGGGTTAATAAGCTTTATGATCGTCTCTATCATCGGATGACAACAAAACTCCAATTAGAACGCTAGTACCAATGTTCCTTCTAGTGCTCCAACAATCTCATCTCTCCTGTAGAATTATTCATGATAAAATATCAAATCACTCAAGCAAATATGTAAAATCCATGGGCAAATTCCTTATATTTTCTAAAGTTAACTGATTTTTGGGGGAAGAATCATTTATGTATTTTTTTTTTTTTTTTTTTTTTGCTGTACACGGGCCTCTCACTGTTGTGGCCTCTCCCGTTGCGGAGCACAGGCTCCGGACGCGCAGGCTCAGTGGCCATGGCTCATGGGCCCAGCCGCTCCGTGGCATGTGGGATCTTCCCGGACCGGGGCACGAACCCGTGTCCCCTGCATCGGCAGGCGGACTCTCAACCACTGCGCCACCAAGGAAGCCCCATTTATGTATCTTTTACTTTAAATTTAATAACGAATAGTGTGTGAGATGTATCATTTCTTGTGTTATAGAAATATATATTTTAAAAGTCATATTAATTAGATAACTCATTTTCATGAAAAATGTTCTGATGCCTTTGAAAGGCAGTAGACTTAAATGTTAAGGGCACAGAATGGACAGCTAGACCCCCAGAGCGTCTAATTCAGCTCTATCAATTTCTGCTTTGTAATATCAGGTGAGTTAACCTCTTAATATCCTCATCTCTAAATAAAGGTAATGTAGCTTACCTGTCTTATAAATTCATGTTAAGAAATAAATGAGTTGAGACAGATATAAAGTATTTAAAATAGTGCCTACCACATAGTAAGCAAAAGCTGTATTACCTAGTATGATATTACAGATAATACTTCAAAGCTGATAGCTAAGAGGCAATTGTCCGTATAACACTAAATTTAGAAATATTAAAAACTATTAAAATACTTATCTTTTGCATAAGGAACTTAAAGTGGAGTCAGAAAGCCTTTTTTAATACTTCAATTAATGGTTGAGATAGACAGCATACTCTGGGAAATGTTTGTTTGAAAATGGGTAATACCTTGATTTTAATGAGGTGAATTGTTTGTCATAGATTATAGTCATCTTTTTTTAAAATTACTGCTTCACTAAGCCAAGAATTTTTAAGGGGAAAATTAAAAAAACGCACATCCTGTTTGTGTGTCTTGTCTCAGAAAAGAGAACTCTGTGTCCTCTCTTACACAAGAAGACATTTCCAAAACAGGAGAATGCGATTAATTACCTCTTGATTTAGTTTTCTTTTGATGTGGTCAGGACAAATCTTTAATTTATATGTAATGTTTTGATAAAGAAATTCAGGATCACAGTCACCAAGGCGACGCATTTTTTTCATCCCTGTGCTGTTAAAGAAGCAATTGTATTGTACCTTAAACAAAAAGAAAGTCAATAAATAGACTTTTTCAGGATATGAGTTATGACAGAAGTTCTACAAACAGTGTTTTTCTTTGCCAAATAATTCCTTCCGGGGTCTTTTTTTTTTTTTTAAGAATTATGTAATATCTTTTTTTTTACGCCAGAAAAACAGCTAGGATATGAATTTGACATCACAAGCATGGTGAGATCTGGAGAAGATTCTGAGAATGCTATTTACTTCCATACAAAAGGTCACAGAATTAATTCTCTAAGCCAACATTTGAAATTGGCTGACCAGAGAGCCTTGGATGTTTGGAAAATTAATGGGTGTACGTTCAAAATGTATTTGTTCATACACTTCTAATAAACCCTTTTATAAGACAGAGAACATTGTGTCCAGCTGATTTTACAATTGCCTTTTGAAGAGAGAACTTTGCAAATGGACAAGATCACACTTACAGGATCACTTAACCTAGCTGAGTTAGGAGAAAACTGCTTTTGAAGAATAAATTCTGTGAATTATTTTAGTGTGCTCTGGACTCTGACTTGAATGAATTGTCAGATGATCCCCTGGGACTCTTAAAAATCCAGCAGCTTCACATCTGTCCATTTATGTCTCTCAAATGATGTCACTGGGGCCCCACCAAGAGTATTCAATGTCAAACATGCACCATTATAACTTTATGTCTATGGGCTACATAAAAATGTCACTTTGGAGAATGGGGTTACATTTAGTGGAGCTGATGGCCATTTTTTTGTTCAAACTTTAAATAGTTTCTTACCAGTGATTTAGTTCAGTCATCTTCGTGTGCATCCTATATATTTGGGGGAGGAGAAGATGGGGAAGGCTGGGGTTGGGAGAATGTACTAGTAATCCTTAATAACTAATGTTGATTTAGTGTTTACTATGTGTCAAGCACTCATCTGAGCGTTTTATATGTATTAACTCATGTATTGGTCACAACATGTCCCCAGAGTACTATTCTTATCTTCCTTTTGGAGATGTGAAAACTGAAATAGAGTGAAATGAAGTGATCTGAGACCATAAACTCTGTGGTCACAGAGTCTATGTGAATGACTCAGCCTAGGTGCCCACTAATATATTGCATTTCAATGGGAAGACTTTCAATAAAAGGGGCTGGCTAGAGAGTTCTCCGGAAAGAACTTCGTTTGAATAAACTTAGGTTTGTTTGGATCTGGGCCTCTTTTTCTCACGTCCGGAAACTACAAATTCTTGGTAATCCTTGAAGATATCTCAGTAATATACTTTTCGAAGAAAAAGACATTCAAGAGTAGTGAATTATCTGGAATGCCGACATACTAAAGCTTTCTGGAAGGGGGAAAAGTGGGTGGAACGCTGGGGTGGCCATCAGATCATCTCACTTTGTGGGAAGCCACATCAGAAGTTCAATTGTTGAGCATGGAATTGTGTCCCACGTTTTCGAGAGGGCTGTTTCGTGGCCCTGATAAGATCTGGTGAAATGCTCTAATTCCATGACAGGGAAGCCCTCTTTAATACCGAGAATTTTGGAGACCTCCAGATTCTGAGTGTTTTATCTGGGTGTTCACTGAGAAGTTCTTCAGTGTAGTTACAAAGACGATGAAAATTGTCAGACACACTGCTTCCCTGCACCCAGCCTTTTGCACACTCATACTCCAAACCCTGGATCTCCTTCCCTCCTCAGGAGTGCTGTCCCAGTGATTTGGGAGAAGTGTGTCTTTGGCCTTTGGTATTCGTTTTATAAAACTCACACTCAAATATCTTTTTTAAGGGTCTCAGACACCTCTAGCCCTCTCTGAAGGAAAACATAAATAGATAAATAAATAAACGTGATTGCACGTTTATATATACAGATTTTCTTTTCCCCCAGACCAGATTGATGTAAAAGAATACCGTTGTTTTGCAGTAAATGACATACCCAAGCTGGAAAAAATTTTATTTGAGTAGATGTTAGTCATTACCAAAGCAACATGGTTTTCCAATTGTACCTTGAACAATAGAATATTAATATGATATTATAAATTTCTTTTAAAATTTATTACTTTGAATTCTTTCAGATTGACATTAACACTCTCCTGTCCAATGGATCTCAAGAATTTTCCAATGGATGTACAGACCTGTACTATGCAACTGGAAAGCTGTAAGTAGGAACAACTTCCTTTTTCTGAATACTTTAAAAAAAGAGAGTAGATGTATATTTGATGAGCTATATAGATAATTTATTTTGTCATTGTTTTTGTCTAACATTTACTAAATGGGCATGTTATCCTCTACATAGTATGGAAAGGAATGATGTCTGTCAGCACATGCACTCTATACTGTTATAAAGAAGTAAATTCAGGACTAGAAATAACATTTTTTAAGCTTGAAAAACAGCTATTCTCTCTATACAAATCAAAGATAAAAAGGATGATGACCATTAAAGACAAACTACCATTCTTTTTAATGGAGTGTCTGCTGTAGTCCAAGCATTTTGAATATATTATTTCTCATACTCACAACAAAGATGTTGTTATCCCCATGTTTCCACATATGGAAATGGTCACTTTGAGTGATTTTGCCCCAATTTATGGAGGTGGTAACAACAAACCATCTGGCTTCAAAGGCTGTGCTTACTCTGAACCGTTTTGTTGACTCCTCAGTATTTACTCAGAGAGTACACTGCTGGCTGTGTTGTGTGTTATCTCCGGAGAAAAGACATTTCTCACACTTTATCAGAGATTTATCCAAGCTTATAGGCGTTTCTTTAAATTTCTTCTTTCAAAGTGGATCCGTGTGCATCACGGATTAAATGTTAACACACGAAAACTTAAGGTCCTTCTGTTTTTCTGCACTTATCTATAGAATCAGCCCAAACTTAACTGGTTTTCAGTGTTTAATGCCATACGGAAAGTAAGCATTATGCAATATTTTTCTTATACTATGTTATATCAAGAAAAAAAATGTGTGTTTGACATATTCCTTGAGAAAAAATTTGCAGGTGGATCTTCAGACTTGCAGGCCTCAGAGGCCAGGTCTGTAGTGCGGGGGAGCTGCCACTAGATGGCGTGCCTATGTCGTGGGGGGATGCAACCCGCCCTCCACATTTGGTGATTCTTATTAAAGTGAGGAAGTGGAAATACCCGTTTCTCTGATAATATCGCCTTCTTGTTAAATTCAAATGCATTACTTTTATACGTAGTTCTTAAATATTAATCATACTCATGGACAAATTACTAAATTAAATGAAAGGAAAATAAAAATCTAGTTTTAGTTGGGGGAGCTATTTATCAAAAAATGCGGGGTGGTGGTGGGGAGAAAGACAGGATTCCCAGCAGTGTGCATTTCTAACTGTTCCAGGAAGGCATTTTTAAAAATTAATTAATTAATTCGTTTATTTATTTTTGGCTGCATTGGGTCTTCGTTGCTGCGCGCGGGCTTTCTCTAGTTGCCGTGAGCGGGGGCTACTCTTCATCGCGGTGTGTGGGCTTCTCATTGCGGAGGCTTCTCTTGTTGCGGAGCGCGGGATCTAGGCACAGTTGTGGCGCGCAGGCTCAGTAGTTGTGGCTCACGGGCTCAGTAGTTGTGGCGCTTGGGCACTAGAGTGCAGGCTCAGTAGTTGTGGTGCACGGGCTTAGTTGCTCCGCGGCACGTGGGATCTTCCCGTACCAGGACTCAAACCCATATCCCCTGCACTGGCAGGTGGATTCTTAACCACTGTGCCACCAGGGAAGTCCCCAGGAAGGCATTTTGAGGACAGGCTTCTTGGTTGCAAAATTAGGTACATGGGAGAGTAATCGAGAAAAAAAATCGTATGAAAAATAGTCTAAGCCACACTGGTTCCCTAATTTCTAAACCAAGGATGCTGGATGTTATCCAATAGTGAGGAGCTATTCAAGATGTAGGAGCAAGAAAATGAGTTGGTCAATATTATGCTGTTAAAGATTCTCTCAGCCAGAGGAACCAAGGTTATTTAAGAAGGTTTCATAATATTCCAACAAAAAGAATAAAAGTAGGGACCAAAAGGAACAATGTGGAAGGTAGGAACAGTACAGGTTGATGCTGTAGAGAAGGCAAAATGTTATCTTTAACTTCTTAGGCTCTTCAGGCTGGGCCTGAAAATTAAACGGAGATAGGATAGATTAACAGAAGAAAAGGATACCCATTTATTTAATGTTAAGTTTTACATAACATGGGATCTGTCATAAGGAGATGACTAGTCAAGGAAGTGGCCAAAACTAAATGCTTTTATACCAGGTTGAACAAAGAGAAGCAATTGTGGAAAAGTACCTAGACTGTGTGGGGAAACTAAAGGAAGATGAGAATTATTTTAAAAAGTCTGTGTGTACAGAATTCTCTTGGCTTTGATTCCTGGTACGGGGAGCACGTCTTTCATGTGGGAGTTTTTATCTACAGTTTTCAGGAAGAAAAGGGGAGATTAGAATGGTCTTCTTGCATCTGCTGTTTTTCAGGTGTCTTTAGCTCAAAATAATCCTTCTACTAAAGTGGCATATTTAGGGGGCGCATATTCCACCATTCTTCATTCACTTCAATACAAAGTGGATGCAAAGGCTCTGGGAATGAGTGAGTCAGAGCTAAAGAGCTTTCATAGGTAGAATCGTTTTGGAAATACTGACAGAGAAAGAAAACATAGAATAAGTAAATGTTAAAGGGAATATTGATAAATCCAATCTTAATATATTTAAAGTTCAGGAAATTTAGGTATAAAGCAAAGGGAAGAGTGAGACCTGAAGACATACTATTAACAGCCATCTACAGAGTGGTTCAACCATAACGAAATTTTTAATGGAGAGAATGCACAGATGAAAACAAACACACAAAGAAGAGCCAACGCTTAACAAAGGCCTTCATTTCGAGGTTGTTGGAAGGAATTCCAGTCAAGGGGTTTTCATAGATAGCAAATTAAAATCGCAATCATGCAATCTCAAAAGAGAAGGGGCAGCTGAGGAGATCTGTTTAAGAGCATCAAGTGCTGTGAAATGGTGTTTTTTTTTTAAAAGTACTTGAAAAAAGTCATTTTTATTGATGATAAAGACAAATGTGATTAGAATGATGAGGCTCAAAGCTGGATTCCAAGAAGTTTTAAGAAAAAGGGGGAACATGATGAGCAAGTGGTAGCAGTGAGTGAAATCCATAGTTCCATGAATGTTCGTTATTACAGATGAGAGGGTACAGGGCCTAAGGAGAGCTGGCTCACTGGACTTCGTTAGAATAAGGAAAGCTTCCTGGGCTATTTTGCAGACACACATGCTCATGTAACAAGACCTTTCATCTTCCTGCCTTTCCCAGGACATTTCCAATCAATCAAAAACCCAATGCGGGAAAGCAAAGCCTCTTGTTGCCTCTGCCTTCTTTCTTTCTTTCTTTTTTTTTTTTTTTTGCGGTACGCGGCCCTCTCACTGTTGTGGCCTCTCCTGTTGCGGAGCACAGACTCCGGACGCGCAGGCTCAGCGGCCGTGGCTCACAGGCCCAGCCGCTCCGCGGCACGTGGGATCTTCTCGGACTGGGGCACGAACCCGTGTACCCTGTATCGGCAGGCGGACTCTCAACCACTGGGCCACCAGGGAAGCCCCACCTTATTTCTTAATTTCTTTATCAAGAGTTGGTAGACTGCCTCAAGTATCCCTTTCATATTTCAGTCATTAAACACTTCCTGCCCCCTTATTAGAAATTAATTTAGCTAACAATAGAGATACTGTTTGTTAAACTCTTTTAGCAGATGCTAAGAAAATCCTGTCAAAGTAAAAGCTACTGAAGTCAAATTCTTCAAGGTGTTTTTCTTAAACTGTTCTATTTATTTATTTATTTATTAGCATCTTTATTGGACTATAATTGCTTTACAATGTTGTGTTAGTTGCTGCTGTATAACAAAGTAAATCAGCCATAGGCATACATATATTCCCATATCTACTCCCTCTTGCGTCTCCCTCCCACCCTCCCTATCCCACCCCTCTAGGTGGATACAAAGCACCGAGCAGATCTCCCTGTGCTATGCGGCTGCTTCCCACTAGCTATCTATTTTACATTTGGTAGTGTATATATGTCCATGCCACTCTCTCACTTCGTCCCAGCATACCCTTCCCCCTCCCCATGTCCTCAAGTCCATTCTCTACATCTGCATCTTTGTTCTGTCCTGCCCCTAGTTTCATCAGAACCGTTTCTTTTTTTTTTTAGATTACATATATATGTGTTAGCATATGGTATTTGTTTTGTTTTTCTCTTTCTGACTTTCTTCTGTAGTCTTTTAACCTATTTTTAAAAAATGACCGAAGATGAAATTTTTTAAAGATGATAATGGAATACATTTGAATGATGTGTTCAAAATCAGCAAATTTGTACTAGAAAATTTGAACAATAGAAAAACAAAGAGGGACATGCTTTAACCTTGACTCACAACTGTCCTCACGTGTATTAACCCTTTTGGAGTTTGTCTCATGACCCTTTTTCCTTTACTCGTGTGTATGTGTGTGTGTGTGATTATGTATATATGTGATTATATGTGACCAAATATGATTCCAGTTCACTTTTAGAACTAAATGTGAATCTATAATTTACTAATAAATCTCAAACTTGTTTTGAACTTAAATGTATGCTCAGCCCACATTTTCTCTTTAAATAAGTATTACTTTTACGATTTCCTCCTGGTATAAAGTATACCTGATGACAGGGGTGACCATATAATTTATCATCAAAATGGGGACACTTAGGAGAATAAATGAAGGGCACCACATGTATTTAAATTTTTATATCTTTGTAATATGTATTTATTAACTGACATGATTTTTATATTAGTGGATGAGTATCGTTCTAGGTTTTTAAATATAATCCTTCCTAAATCAAACCAAACTAATTTGGAATCATCTTTAAAGCTGCAATTTTGGTACTAAATTTGAAATTGTTGACACCATTAGTGGATCTTGCTATATAGACTATAATGGTTTTATTAAGAAAATAATCTGTGTGCAGTTGAGATAGCTAAAGTACTTGATAATTTTAGAGCTTAATTTTACTTTTCTTTGTATTGAAGTAGGTAACTAGTTCAGCCCATATATTTTTACAGATATTGTCTCTGTCTTTGTCTTGAGTACCTTTTATCAAAAAATGTTTTTATAGAACAAAACTCAGTCAAATTAGTTGCTTTTATTTAGGAATCTTTTAAAATTCTTCACCTAATTCACACGCTGGAAAATGGGCCTTCTGAATTCCATTGAATTTCAATATAAGTTATCCAATTAAAAACAAGCAGTCCATCAATGTAATTTTCTCATAAGATATTCCAAAGCACATTTATTAAATAAATAAATAAATATTGTACAGCATTTGAGACTTCAGTGTTCTCCCTTAATATTATAGGGATTAATCTCAATGTGTACCTGTCTAGAAACATCATATTTATAATTCCAATCTGATAAAAAGTTTCAGAGTCTAAAATTTTAGTGCTCCATTCATAACATAATTTGATTAAATATTTCCAACTGATTTTGAACAAATGCAACCGAAATTTAGAGAACCTTTTTACTGAGAGTTCAATACCATTGCAGAATATATAAGTTCATTTTTAAAGTACTTTCTAATGTTCAAATTTAAAAAAAAATTTATCTGATGGCAAGCAGTAAATAGAGAAATGTGTTATGCCATGATGAAATGTAATTTTTAATTCAACATCTGCTTTGTCACACAGAGAATTATAGTTCACTTAACTTGACGTTCCTATAAAAATGTAAAATTTAACAACTATCACTTCTCTTCAATTGATGGAATGGAGCAGAGCTTATGGATGTAAAATAAATCATATATCCATCGTTACTAATTTCAAGAATACTGCATCTCCATAGATTTTTCAATTTAGTAAGAACATAATTTTTAACATGGTGATGAGTTCCAACAAATATTTTATTCAGATCCATCACAAACAAGTGACATTTATTTTCAATGCTGAACTTTTTAAATGAATTTAACAGACCTTACAATAGAATTTACAGTGACATCACATACTTCATCCTCAACACATGTAATTCCAAAAGAATTAGATTTAAAAATCAAACTCATTTAAAATCATTTTAACCAATTTTCTCTTTGAAGCAGGAAATGATACTGAAACAAAACTGCCATCATTTAATTGCTTGCAAATTTCCTGTTATGCGCTTTTCCAAGAAAACCTGAAGTCAAAAAAGAGTGAAATTAATTCAGAAAAATAATCATTCGATCTAAATAAAAATTCAGTTTTCATAGAGTGATACGTAAATGCTCCCCCTGCAAACACACTTATCAAATGATCATCTTTGGGCAGTATTCCAAAAATGACTGTATCTTTTGAAATAGATGCTGGTATGTTTTCAGCTCATTTGTGTCTTGTGGCTTTTATGTGGACAGTGCTATCCTTGTAGCCCCTTTCGTGAATGGTAAATATAAACAACATTTTGTTCAAGTTGCACCTTCACCATCAACTTTTTGTGTGAAATGGAAATTTGGTGCTTGCTTTTTCAGTAAATATTGAATTCTTTTAGCCATTGCAGCTAGGAGAGTTTATTACAAAATATGAGTGTTGCCAAATAATAAAATAAATGGTTGTAGGTTTTAAAGCATTCGGGTTACTTCCTATATGATCCTTAGCAGTACTAAGCTAGTAGTACTAAGCAGTACTCAGCTTTCAGTTACAACTAACATAATTTTCTGTGACACTTAGGCACTTTGACACTTCACACATGTCCCAGGTTTGTACACCAAGTGCCCAGAGGGGGGAACAAAGGTGAAAACTACTGCCACTACTGCGATCAGGAGTTAGCTGCCCTTGAAATGTTAGTTACTGAAGGGGTCTGATAAAGATAGAGGGACCATTGCTGAAGCGGGCTGTTTTACAGGTTTAACCTAATATTTCATACTCTATTATACTGTGGGAGAATCTAGAAGTAAAATTGAAGATATACCAAACCAATAATGATGTATTTTCGAACAATAATTAATAATGATACCCAATCTAAAAATGAAGAATCTAGAACAACTGATAAGTCAGAGAGGACATAGGGGAGGAAAAAAAAGGTAATCTAGGGCTGTTTTGGCAAACGAAGATGTACGGTTAGAATTCTGGTAACCAATTGACTCCTTTACTAAGAGAAAGGAAGAAAAAGGGAAATCCTGGAAGACTGAATATTTTTTCTCTTAAGACACTAAGCTCTCAAAAAACAACTGAGTCATCGTTTTAAAAAATAAATTTATTTTATTTATTTATTTTGGCTGCTTTTGTTCGTTGCTGTGCACAGGCTACTCTTCGTTGTGGTGCGCGGGCTTCTCATTGTGGTGGCTTCTGTTGTTACGGAGCACGGGCTCTAGGCACGTGGACTTCAGTAGTTGTGGCATGCGGGCTCAGTAGTTGTGGCTCCTGGGGTCTAGCACTCAGGCTCAGTAGTTGTGGCACACAGGCTTAGTTGCCCTGCGGCATGTGGGATCTTCCCAGACCAGGTCTCAAACTCGTGTCCCCTGCATTGGCAGGCGGATTCTTAACCACTGTGCCACCAGGGAAGTCCCTGAGTCATCTTTAAGTCTACCCCAATCAGATGGGATGGAGGCATCATATTAAGATACAAACAGTTGTAAATAATTAAAAACAAACACCCCTCTATTTTTCACATCTGAGAAGAGTAAATTTTTAATTTAACACTGCTACACCTGAATACTTGTTACAGTCTTTCCTCTGGAAGACTTTATCTGATTCTCCTTCTGCTCCCGTACTCCAGCTTAGTTTAGACCCCTTTCTGCACTCACATAGAACTCCACTTATTCTCTATCAGACTCTTCACAGTCTGTTTATCTGTTTTATTGTCAGCTGCCACTATTCTACAAGCATCTTGACTGGAGCTGGGCAGTTCCAGCCATTTACCTAGGCACTTATATAGGGTAGGAACTCAACAATTATTTATTAAATTAATGAACTAGTTAAATTAAGTCCAGGGCAACATTTCGGTAATAAAATTTTTTCTTGTTGGTAATATTTGAATATTTTTATAGATGAGATTTTTTGAAAATAGAGTTTTTAGAGCAGTTTAAGGTTCACAACAAAATTGATCAGAAATTGACAATTTCCCTTACACTTCCCTACCCACCCCGCACATGCACATCCTCTGCTAGTGTCAACACCCCACACCAGAGTGGTGCGTTTATTACAATCCGTGGACCTACATTAGGGTTCACTCTTGGTGGTGTGCATTCTCTGAGTTTCGACAAATATGTAATGACATGTATTCCATTGTAGTATCGTACAGAATAGTTTCACTGCCCTAAATATCCTCTGTGCTCTGCCTATTCACTTCTTCCTCCCCCAGATCCCTGGTTACCACTGATCATTTTCCTGCCTCCATAGTTTTGCTCTTTCTAGAATGTCATGGAGTTGTAGCCTTTTCAGATTGATTGACTTCTTCCATTTAGTAAGATGCATTTAAGGTTTCTCATGGCTTGATAGCTCATTTCTTTTTAGTGCTGAATACTATTCCATCATCCGGATGTACTGCAGTTTACTTATCCACTTACCTGCTGAAGAATATCTTGGTAGCTTCTAAGTTTTGGCATGTACAAAGCTGCTATAAATTTCTGTGTGCAGGTTTTTGTGTAGACATATGTTCGACTCATTCGGTTTTCAACTCCTTTGATTGCTAGATCCTATGGTAAGAGTATGTTTAGTTTTATAAGGATCCACCAAACTGTCTTCCAAAGTGGCTGTACCATTTTTTCATTCTCACCAGCAGTGAATTCTTGTTAGTCCACATCCTCTCGTCAGTATTTGGTGTTGTCAGTATTCTAGATTTTGGTCATTCTAATAGGTGTGTTGGTTTCTTGTTGTTTTAATATGAAATTCTCTAATGACATAACAAGAATTTTTTAAAAGATTATAAATTTATATCTCCTGATATCTTATACAAGCCCCCTACCATTTCTTATGTTTAATTAGAGTTTTTAAAAAACTATTTTCTTGGGCTTCCCTGGTGGCGCAGTGGTTGAGAGTCCGCCTGCTGATGCAGGGGACACGGGTTCGTGCCCCGGTCTGGGAAGATCCCACATGCCGCGGAGCGGCTGGGCCCGTGGGCCATGGCCGCTGAGCCTGCACGTCCGGAGCCTGTGCTCCGCAATGGGAGAGGCCACAACAGTGAGAGGCCCGCGAACCGCAAAAAAAAAAAAAAAACAAAACTATTTTCTTATCTAATGTCAGAGAAATTGGGAATTTGCATGAGGGCTTTTTTACAGAGGGCTGGAAAAGATCGCAAGGAAAAATTACAATTCTTTCAAATATTGCAAACTTCCACAGCATATTAACTGCATATCTATTGAACCCATTTTTTGGTGCTTCAAACTATGATTCTTTATTTAAATATATATCAGGAGTGTATTTTCTAAGATATTTGTGTGCACAAAATTATACACATTTAAAAAAATTCTGCATACATCCATTGCAAGCTCTCCACTCGCCAAAGTTGATGAGAAGTCCAACATCATAAATTCTTCAGGACGCCCCCTCTTTCATAGTGTTAGGAAACAGTGTCTGGGTTTATGTGAGTCTTGAACCAAAGTCTGTGAGGCTATTATGGCCATGCTGCCGCTTCTCCACATGGACATCAGTGTCGTCACCAGATGCTGAACATTGGGCTGCGTTCTGCTATGGCCTACTCTCGACTAGCCCCAGAGGTACCACTCAAGAAGTTCAGGCTCCAGAAGCTTTTTCTGCACCTCAAGATTATACCTACATCTTACTTTCCCGCCCCACAGGTATTCACACTGCTATGGCCCACTTGATGTTCTACACCCCCCTCCCCCCAGTTACAGTGCCGCATGCAATTGGCACAAGTTTTTGATGTTTATACATGCTTAGATAGCTTTCTACACTTTAACTTTGATTCCTTTGATCAGCCTGTCTGTTTCTTTAACAGTAACTAATCCTTTCCTATTCTTTTTTTTTTTTGCGGTACGCAGGCCTCTCACTGCTGTGGCCTCTCCTGTTGTGGAGCACAGGCTCCCAACACGCAGGCTCAGTGGCCATGGCTCACGGGCCCAGCCGCTCCGTGGCATGTGGGATCCTCCCGGACTGGGGCACGAATCCACGTCCCCTGCATCGTCAGGTGGACTCTCAACCACTGCGCCACCAGGGAAGCCCTCCTATTCTTTTTTTATAGTGTATTTTAATTAGATTTATAAGGCTATATTCAATGATATCATAAAATCAGAGGGCTGGAAAAGGCTTTGGAGTTCATCTATTTTAACTAACACAATGATTAAGGGTCTCATAACATTCCTGACAGATCATTTCCTAGCCTCTGCTTGAGGGAAACTTGTTACCTTACCAATTCCACTGTGAAATTCTTTTAGAACATTCTCACTTACACTTATTTAGCTGAAATGTGCCTTCTTGAACTTCCTGTTTGTTACTTTTCTGTCTTCACCTTTCTCTTTCCAAGGTGAAAATTCTCTGATCCCTCCTATAGCTTTTTTTCCCTTTATATATTATCTCCCTTGATAATCTCAGATAGTCTATAATTTTAATATCATCCTTAGGTGACTCTCAAACTTATAACTACAATCCTGATCTCACTTTCAATGTATAGGTCCGTGATTTCAACAATTTTCAACATATAAATCAATGTTCAAACTTGTTAGCCACACCTGCGTCTCCTGCTAGCATCTTAAATTCAGTGTACCGCCAAGTAAACCCATCAGATACAAACACACAAGCACATCTTCCTCCTTTCCCTTTATCTATTTCTAATTCAAACAGTCAACCTCCTCGTACATGTTACATACTATTTTAGGTACTGGAAAAATACGTCAGTGACTAAAATACAATAATCTCTGCTTTTATAAAGTTTAAATTCCAGGAGGCTAGATAAAAAATACAAACTTGATGACTATATACCATGGCAGGTAAAGAGTAGTTCAAAGGAAAAAAATAAACAGGAAAGGGTAATGTAGACTCATTGAAAGAAAAGTATTTTATAAGATGGTCAGAGAAGGCTACTCTACTGACATGACATGTAAGCAAAGACTGTGGCATAGCTACTTGTCAGTGACTTAGACTTGAAACTTTGAAAAGTTCTTTAACTTCTTATTTTCCCTTAACTATATATTTAATTAATTTCCAATTTTGACAAAATGATCTACTGAAGTATTACCTCTACCTTATATTCCTGAAGAACCATTGAGGAAGAATGAAAATTTTTTCTTTACCTTCTCAAGAATGCAGATAAACTTGTTAAAATTTAATTTATTTTATTGTGTTCAAAACACTTAGCATGAGATCTACCTTCTTAACAGATTTTTAGGCGTACAATACATTATTGTTGAGTGTAGGTATGATGCGATACAGCTGATCTCTAGAACTTATTCATCTTGTTTGACTAAAACTTTATGCTTGTTGAGTATTCTCATTTCCCCATCCCTCAGCCCCTGACAGTCACCATTATATTCTTTAATTCTATGAATCTGATAATTTAAGATGCCTCATACAGGTGAAGTCATGCCGTATGTATCTTTCTGTGGCTGGCTTATTTCACACGGCACAATATCCTTGAGCTTCATCCATGGTGCCGCAAAAACTAAAAATAAGACTACCGTGTGATCCAGTAATCCTACTTCTGTGTATTTATCACAAGAATTGAAATGAGGATCTTGAAGAAATACTAGCACTACTGTGTTCATTGTAGCACTGTTCACAGTAGCCAAGATGTGGGAACAAGCTATATGTCCATTGACAGACGAATGGACAAAAAATGTAATATATACATACAGTGGGGTACTATTCAGCCTTTAAAAAGAAGGAAATTCTGTAATATGGGGGGAAAAACCCTTAGTTTCTGAAGGTGGTAGTTTCTTAAATCTTGGTTGCAGTGTGAAATTGGAAACCATAGCAATGAACTCTTCTTTTTTTGTTGAAGTATAATTGATTTACAATATGGTGGCAGTTTCAGTTGTATAGTAAAATACAGCAAAATAATCTGAAAAAAATATGAATATATAACTAAATCACTTTGCTGTATATTTTTCAATGAACTCTTCATGCTCTTGTAAATTAAAATCTGTTTGTGTCTTGAACGTTAAATGGATCTTTTGCCTATGCATAATTTTTAACATCATGCTTTGATCATTTGGAAAACATTAGCTTAATGACTTATTCAGATATTCCAAACATTGACACATAACATTATACAATATTGAAAAGTCACATCTGTTAATATCACCACTGAGCTCATCAAAAAATCTTTAAGTATTGGGAAAATAATTTTTCCAAAATTTAATGTTAAATAGAAAGCTCAAAATCTACCATTGACAACAAATACTGTCAGTTGTTTCCCTCAACACGATAGGTTCACTCACTTCTTTTATTTTCAAGAAAATGATTGGCCATATACCTAATTGTAATAACCGCAGTTTGCCAGTCATTTTTTTTTTCAAGTAAAAATGGTGTTTCGAGCAAAACCAGCTGGTTTACTTGCAAATCAATCACACCAGTGCTTTCCCTTAAAAGAACCATCGTGTTACAACGTGCAGCTGAAGTGCTTTATCCGTACTTCCCATTTTGATACCCAGAATAGTAAAAGGACATTTATATAAGGGTCAAAATTTACTAAGATTATAATTGTTATTGGTTCATCAAGGATTGAGGACATTCTTAAATAAAATGGCATTGTTTATACTGCAAGATACGGCAGTAAAGAATACAATAACCACTAGCACAGTCTGCAGCCACCGCTTTTATTCTAAAGCACTAGAAGTTTTACTTACTGTGTTTTCACCATCTGGACCAATGTCAACACATTGAAAAAGGCAGATAATGTCTTATGAATATGAAAGCAGTTGGATTTTGTGAATCCCATGAGAAGGTTCTACTAGAGTAATGTTTCTAAAGCACAATTTTTGTCATGTCACTCCCCTGCTCAAAAGATTTCAATTGTTTATCATTGCCCACAGGGAATTTTAAAAAATCAAACTTTGCAACCTGGAGTGTAAATTTTACATAATCTTACATTAATTCATCTTTTCATTCCATATGCTTCTTCATGCAAACTTGCTCTAGATAAATAAAGTTATTGCTATTCCTATTATAAACCTTGGGAGTTTGTGGTTTCTTTCAACCAATTATACTGTTTCCTTTGCCTGAGTGCCTCACTGTCTCTCACGTTCTTTATATGCTGGTCTTGCCTTTTTTCAAGGTGCAACTCAAATGAGGCTTAAATGGCTATTATAGATCCCTCTTCTGAAAGCACATAGCACTTTGAACCTCCCCCGTGCCACTTATTTTCTACCTGGTAATAGCACCTCACATCCCATGAAACCCAGTAGGATGCCTTATATATGGTCTGTGCCGAACAAATACTTGTTGAAGAAACAGGTGTTTGCTTGCATTGAGTCATTTGTTTACACGTTTCCCTGCAGCTACCCTATAAGATTGTTGGCTGAAGGTAGGGTTAATGCTTTTGTTCCCTCAATGAACTATTCCTTGTTGTGGAACTCATTATGGTACAAGGCCATTCAGCTCACAGCCTCAATCTCATTAGCCGGTCTCTTCACCTTGGCAATTCTCAGAATTGTATAAAGTTCTGCCAACCAAAAGCATAAGGATGCTAAAACACTGTGAACTGTGTAGAAAAGTACTGATTTTTTTTTAAAGTTATGTTTGAAGGCTTATTGAGGCAAAATTACCATTTAGTTAATTTCCTTGAACATCCACTTAGTTACTTAGAATAAAAGCATTACCACCTAAAATTGTCATTTCACTATTTTCCTTCTGGTTTCAAACTTAAATATTTTATGGACCTTAAGGAAATAGCATAGCTTGATTAGGATATGCCCATGCCTAAATCACTTAGTGTGCATGATTATTTGACACAAGAGCAAGCTGAGTATGCTGTCTATAAATTGCATCAGAGACTAACTAAGCCTTGTCTTTGAGGGAATTTCAGAGAGCTACTTTCTTTTCACAGAAAACCCTAAGAAAAACTTAGAACATAAAAACAAAACAGGGTTTCAGTTCATTTCTCCATTTATCTGTCTAAATTGGGAAATATCTCACATATTTTTGTCTTCGGGGATTGCACGTATGGAAGAATAGGGTACTTGTCTTACCTGGAAGTAAATAAGAATCAGTGCCTATTTTCCTTTTGATCCTTGAGAAATGTGCATCTGTTTTCTCTTTAGGTAAGATGGTATAGACAATGGATATATCAAAGGACTTACAAATAAAAGTGAAAGCCTTCTATTATTAGCCACCAAATCATTAATTGCAGGGTTCAATGAAATGTATTCCAGTGTAAGCAAGTCAAACATAAGTCCTTGCTGTGCTAAGTCCAATGGTCTAGAGGACAGTCTTGCAGGTCTTCTTATCTGTCCTGGAACCAGAATTCCCTTCAGTGTCCCCTTCAGTCTGGAGGACTTTACAACCTCTACCAAAGAATTCCCTTCAGTGTCCCCTTCAGTCTGGAGGACTTTACAACCTCTACCAAATAGCGCTTGCTCCGTAATGAGCCATCATACGGATGCTGCTGCTGCTAAAGCCACCTTCCCCGTAGCTAGTGGAGTGGATGTCGTGAGGTGTGCCCACGGGTCAGGAGGGTGGGCTGGGCATCTGGCTCCAGTCACTATCACCACAGCTGGATCAGATTCAGCTCTTTCGGAGATGTCCTCCAGGTACTGTGGGAGGAAAAAGGACGATCAGTTCCCTTCCAGACACCTCGCCCTGCTCAGCCTAATCTTCCCCGCGCCAGCTGTTTCTAATCATGCACACAGCCCCTTGTCGACAACATTAGCTACCAGAGAATTTGTTTGGGACACTTTCCCTTGTTTGCCGCTTGCTTCATGCACCTAGAGCTTCTGCTTCCTTTACCTGGCCCCTTGCCTTAGTTCAAAGGCCAGACTGTGCTTCCTTTCTTCCTACCTCCGGGGCAGCTGTGAACTCTGACCACCTGCAATCTTCCCCGCAGGTGAAGTTCCCTTTGACTCCTTCTCTGCAACGGCCTTCAAGTGCACCTTTCAACAGCTTCTCACTCAGAGGGAAGAAAAAGATCAAATTCTGCTTTCCTTAGATACCATTCCTATAGACAGATGACATTTTAATTTGCTAAAAGACGCTGGCTTATTACAAAATATATTCGTGAATTCTAGTCAGAATTCACTCATGCTATGTGCAAGAGTTTATCCCTCCACAAACGTGGATTTTCTTTGTATACCGATTTTCCCTGAACAGCAGACATTTCTATCTAAAATATCCTTTTGTCCATTTTGGGACCCGGGACATAGAAGCAGATGCCATAAACTGAAATAGTTAATGATTAAACCAAGAAAGGTATCAGCTCTGGTTCGTTCCCTCCATGGATGTTATAGTTTAGGTCATTTCCTAACCTGTGACAATTTCAGTTTTTGTTGAAGGGGTCCTGAATAATTTGAGAAAAGGTGAGGAGAGATCTAATGCAGTGGAACCAAAATGAATTGCTGAGTTAATGCAGTAGCTGCCCATTCCAAGGAAAGAATGTATATGCCTATTCTTTAAGGTTCCTACATGCCATGCCATACTTATTATTAGCCTACTACATTCTCTTACATTATTTGATAAATATTCTGTATGAAAAGACTTCAGTAGACTGGAATTGTGCCATGCATAGCTCAATGAATAGAGTTAAGGTGACCCTGTTTGGTCTTCCCATCCTATGGGAACACTACAAGTGATTATTTTAAATTTCACTCCTTTGAATGACCTTTTCGCTATAAATATTTTTATTATGTTTTGCCTAGTTGGGTACACAATGAATGATCTCATTTTTGAATGGCAAGATGAGGCACCTGTACAAGTGGCAGAAGGACTCACTTTGCCCCAGTTTCTGTTGAAAGAAGAGAAAGATTTACGATACTGCACTAAACATTACAACACAGGTAGGAGTTGAATGTTCTTCATTACACTTATGACTTGTGGTTTTATGATATTCAGATGTTTCTTAATTATAGCGCTAGGTTAATTATTTTAACAATTTATAGCTGAATTTTTTTTATAGTCATAGAGCAGAGAATGGATGTCTTTGAAACTTACGGAAGCTTTGACTCATCACATCTTGTTATATAATTGGTTTGTATGGAAAAAAAGAAATGCTTGGTGTTCAGTTATATTTAACTAATTTCTTTTGTTGTGAAATGCCTATAGTTACATAGTAATGATGTTTCCAAAAAAGTTCCTTTAATTTCTATGTGAGCGATAAAATGTACTTTTTAACTGTCCTGTAGCTGTAAACATTGTGTTTGCTTAAAAAATGAAAGAGGTCGCTTTTTTTTTAAGGCTCCACTTGCCTAAATTTTTAGTTTAGCCACAATGTCATGCATTTCAAGATATTGTTACTAAGCACCTACTACTCACATTGACACAGTAGCCTTTTACCTTTGAGAATAAATATCAGATACAGTCATCAACATCAAAGACTGCAAGATTTGTACGTTCATGTTATTTGTTCACTTCTCTCACAACTGGAACTGGCTATTTCCGTAATATCTCTTCTAATTGCCTAATCTACAAGTTCCCTTAAACTGCCCACAGATGATGCATCACTCCAAAGTGGTGAGCGCGTGGCCTCCCACTAGCATCTGTGGCTGCTCTTATTATTTCCATATAGTAACTATGATTTTTCTTGGGCTCAACATTTCCAGAATTGTGACCTGGCCTTTCACTATATAGTCAGCCCTCCATATCCATGGGCTCACATTCAAAGATTCAACCAACTGGGGATTGAACATATTGGGAAAAAAAATTCTAGAAAGTTCCAAAAAGCGAAGTTCTCCCTGTACCATTTGTTAAGGAGACCATGCTTTCCCTGTTGAATAGTCTCAGTCCTTTGTCTAAAGTCAATTGACCATAAATGATCAGTTCTTGACTTTCAATTCTATTCCATTAATCTGTATATCTTTACTTATGACAGTACCATATTTTGTGATTATCGTAGATTTGTAGCAAGTCTTGAAATTGGGAAGTGTGAGTTCACCAAATTTGTTCTTTTTTTCCCTCAAGACTATTTTGGCTATTGTATGTCCCTTGCATTTTCATGCTAATTTTAAGATCAGCCTGTCAGTTTCTGCATAAAAGCCAGTTGGGATTTTGATAGAAATTGCAATAAATTTGTAGATCAATATGGGAAGTATTGCAATCTTAACCATATTAACTCTTCTGATTAATGACTACAAAATGACTTTCTATTTATTTTGATCTTCTTTAATTTTGTTCAACTGTGTTTTGTAATTTTTAGTGTAGAAGTTTTATACTTTTTTGTTAAATTTATTTCTAAATATTTTATTTTATTTGGTTCTTATAAATGGAATTGTTTTCTCAATTTAATTTTTGGATTTTCCATTGCTAGTGTACAGAAACACAATTGCTTTTTGTATACTGATAGTGTATCCTGTAACCTTGCTGAACTCTTCAGCTCAAGTAGATTTTTAGTGAATTCTTTAGGATTTTCTAAATACAAGGTAATGGCTTCAACTTATAAAGATAGTTTTACTGCTTTCTTTTCAGTCTAAATGACTTTTATTTAATTGTTTGCCTAATTACCCTGGCTAGAACCTCAAGGTACAGTGTTTAAAAGAAGGCATAAAAGCAGACACGAATCAAGTGAAATAATAGACATTTTAGTACTTTGCAAGTATGAAGTGCTAATCAAATGTGAAGTAATAAGATTATATATTATTTCCTGAAATAGTACACTGTTCTATTACATTGCTTCTAGGTGCTAACAGAAAAATGAGAAAACTATTTTTCAGAAAACAATTTGCATATATGATTTGGGATCCCATTTCATTATAACTTTATAATTATACAGAAATAATAGTTATATAATTTCATTATAATTGTATAATTATACAGAAAGGTGTAGGGCAAAATTATGATGAAAACAAAATTGTGACATTTGCTGCAATAACAAAGACCTATTTTTACCAATTACTGCATTTATTTCACAACCAATTAGGAAAGTTTACATGTATAGAAGTGCGATTCCATCTTGAACGACAAATGGGCTACTATCTGATCCAGATGTACATTCCCAGTCTCCTGATTGTCATTCTCTCCTGGGTTTCATTCTGGATCAATATGGATGCTGCTCCAGCCAGGGTAGCCTTGGGAATAACCACCGTGCTGACTATGACTACACAGAGTTCAGGATCACGAGCTTCCTTACCAAAGGTAAGTGCGCTAAATGGGCACACACGCATATTTGCACTAATATGTATATATATCATTATCCATTTTGGCCAGATCTTTTTCAGTAGTATTTACAGTTGGTCCCTGATTTACCATGGTTCGACTTAACGATTTTTTTGACTTTTATATGGTGTGAAAGTGATAGGCATTCAGTAGAAACCACACTTCGAGTTTTGAATTTTGATCTTTTGCTGGGCCAGTGACGTGTGGTATCTGCTCTCATGATGCTGGGCAGTGGCAGCTACAGCTCCCGTCAGCCACGTGATCAGGAGGGTAAACAATGATACACTCACAACCCTTCTGTACCCAGACAACCATTCTGTTTTCCACAGTCAGTACAATATTCAATAAATTACATGAGACAGTTAACACTTTATTATAAAATATGCTTTGTGTGTTTTAAAGATGTGCTGAAATAAAACATAGGAATACCTTTTTATGCATTTAGCAACATAGCAATAGAAAATTATTTTCTTTTTCTAAATGAAAAAATTTCTAAGAGAGAAATTTCTACTGTCTAAATTAAGTAATCCTGTCTGACCTCCAACAAGCTTCACTATTCTTTTCATTACAATGATGTACGTTAATGTAATAAAATCATATTCACTTTCCTGGTGCGTTTGATGCTATCTCCCTGCCATGCCAAGTAAATTATAAATCTGCTGTCATGGCTTCCTTACCCCTTACTATGAATTGCATCCTCTGGCTCAATTTATTCAATTAAAAATGTCTAAATAAATAAAAGTTGATGGCAGGATATTTTATCACTAAAAATGTTACTTACTATCAGGAGAACTTGATATTTAACAATGCTCACTGTGCCTTGCTAAGATTTAATGGTTGTCTTTCAAAATAAGGTTTACTTTTATTAACACATAATTGTATTTTCAAAATGATCTATATCAACTAGTGTTTTATAAGATATCATCCAAATGAAAATTGTAAATCTGTTTATAAGATTAAATGCTTTTCTATATACGGATAAATGTCTCAAGGGCTCTGAGTAATAGTTGAAGTTCCATAGTCAATTTGTAAATGAAATTGCCAGTTTACTCATCGATTTTTTTCTCCACGAGCTAAACAGAAATGAAAGCTCATTCATTCCGTAAGTTGTTATCCAGATAGTGGGGCACTTTAGTGATTCATTTAAGGAAATTACAGTTTCTGTGAGGCAGAGCAAAAAGGCATCTGGATACAGAGATGAAAGCAGAATTGGGAGAGCATAAAGGTTTGTGTGGAGGAAACAGAAATGAAGAAAGCAATAAATTAAAAAAACAGAACAGAGACAGGAGTTTTTTTTTTTGTTGTTGTTTTTAAGGAAAGAAAGGTCTGAGATGACTTCGTAGTTTTTCTCAAGAAGTTTTTTTTAAAGGCATTAATTTCACCATGATCTCAGGGAAGGAATAAATTTTCAATCATTAGCTCAAATACACACATAGATATATACAAAACCTCTCCATCTCTCAGATCATAGAGATACTGGAAATATGATAACAGATTTAAAGAATTGATTAGCAAACAGATATCTTAAGAGTTGGTGATTATATCATCTTAGGCTTTGTGATAGTTAAGGAATGGGTTATGTACAGACGTTATGTACATTAGAATTCAGGATGACAGATGCTGAAGTCCCAGAATAAACAAGAATTATCCTATTGGATGAGATCATTCAAAAGAGTAGAATTCTCTTGAAAAACGCAATCTTGATTCTGCGATTTGGAAAGGCAAGGGGCGAGGGCTCACACTTGCATTTAGGAATAGGAGTCTGAAACCACGCACCTTAAGATCTGCTATTCTCAACCTCACAAAAGAACCCTCAAATGCCTGAAAATCTTGCCACAGAAACATCCACCATTCTCATACTGACAAAAATCCAGGAAGGAGGAAAACAAAATTAAATTCAGGAAAACAATAGGGGATTATCAGACACAGGAGGAAGAAACAATAAATCACTAATTTATGATAATCGCTTAGTGTTCTGTCCAGGCTCTCTGCCAATGCATCTCTTGTAGATAAGAAGGAGCTTGGAAATTGGTCAAGTAAGACCCAAAGTAGAAAATCTCAGAGAATGTACTTGAGCCAACGCCTTGTGAACTACAGACCTGAGATTCCTCGCTGATATTTCCTGTTGCACTGGCTTCTGCGGTGTCATAGATCAGGCATGTAATAGCCCACAGCCAGAAGACTCCTGTGATTCATTTCTTGGAACTTGGAGCAATCTGGCATTTCCGCAGTGCCTGCATTAGGTGGCCAGAAGAGGGTGACAATGCATCCCGTGGCCAGCATTTTTTCAAAGTTGCAAAACTTAGGAGCACTTTCTAACATTGTGTATTTGGAGGAGAGTGAGTGAGAAAAAATGGCAGTGATCATAGAGCCATGTCGTGGAGGGTTTTATAGAAGTTGGTAAGGATTAAGTTTATTTTGGATGGAGTTTGGAAGAATCTTAATAGGAAGAGGTAAAAATGGAAACAGAGATACTACCAAGAAAACTATAGCTCAGAGCAGAGGATGGTCTGGCTAGATTGGTAGTTGCAGAGATGGAGAGTAGCAGATGGATTTAGAAAGAGGTAGATTTTTTTTTTTTGAGAAAATCTCAAATAGAGATGAAATAGACAGGGTTTGCTTATGAACTGGACTTTGAGGAGTAAGGGAAAGGTGGGAGTCAAGGGTAGCCTTAGGCTAAGTAACTGGGCAAGTAGTGGTAATAGTTACTCATGGGGAAGGCTGGGGGAGGTAAGAGTTCTATGGTTGAACGTGTTAAGTTTGAGATGTTTATGACGGTCACATGGAATCATCAGAAAGGACACCCAAGGCTCAGACTTCAAGGAGTAAACTACAGATGCATAGGGAAGCAGACCAGAGATGGTTCTTCTAAGAGTAAAAGAAAGGGGGAAAGAAGATGTATTTGTGGTTGGCCCTCCTCCTCCAGTTGGAAATGGACCTGCATATTCAAAGTCCCTTCTCTCCTTTCCTCTTCTAGGTCCATCTCTCCCCCACACGCAGAATAGGTTAGACAGCTCAGTTAAAAGCTAGACGCACTCACCCCAAAACTTTCCCCCAAACTCGTTGAGATTCCTAACATTTTGTGATTTTTTTTTTAGATGTGAAAAGCAATCCTCCCTGGGAGAATTAGATTTTAATCAGGGGTCAAAGAGAGGATAGTATTAGTCACTGAACTATTTTTGAGTATATATTTGATTTACACTGATACATAGTTAAGATCCTGGCACTGAGGGAATTATATTTTTTATTAAGTGTAGGGATGGGTAAGAATAGAGAAAATCATAGGAGGGACAAAATATCATTTTAATTTGTAAACTATGATTCTAGAAAGAATTGCTTTAGAAAACTCTGGGAAGATCTGGGTATACAGCAATATTTTTCCCCATTCAATTTGTTTGTGAAACCCACCAGGAGTAGCTTTTTGAGAGGACAAACTATCTCTTACATATTTTTATCCTCAGAGCCTAAATCAGCACATGATATGGGTCTATTGAGTAAATGTCATGCAGATAATTTAAAGACAGTGTGAGCTTTTAAACTTTACTCCATAGTTAACTTGAAAAGCAAGAATATGCCATTTTTCATCTCTCTCAAAAAGAATGTAAAAACTCAACTGAATTACTCTTATGTAGAATCATATATTCCCCTGAGAATCACCAAATTAATGAAAAAGAATTTAAATATTGCCATGTATCTACTGTACAGTGTAATAAAAACATTGGTTCTTAGAAAACATAACAATAGCTTTCACATTGTTTTTTTTTTAACATCTTTATTGGTGTATAATTGCTTTACAATGAATGGTGTGTTAGTTTCTGGTGTATAACGAAGTGAATCATCTATATGTATACATATATCCCCATATCTCCTCCCTCTTGCGTCTCCCTCCCACCCACCCTATCCCACCCCTCTAGGTGGTCACAAAGCACTGATATTAAGTTTTTATTCTTCATAAAGACACCAACTATAGAAGTGATTACAGCTGTCAGAACATATAAATCTAACTGCTATATTTATATTTGGATGCCATGATTGTGTGGGCACACAAAGATCTACATGACATTACACAGAAAAGACGGGATGGGAAGGAAAATGAAGTATTTGTATTCACTACTCTGTTCTTTTCTAATTAGCTCTCATTCTTCTCAAAAAAAAATACCCTGCAGTTTTAAAGGAGAGTAAATTGTAAATATCAGCGGTAATTAAATTGGGCAACGGGCAATGGATTCCAATCTTTATAACCAGGATAATTAATCATGATAAAATCCAATATACACATATTCAGGACACCAGAAGCAGACTTTCTCTGTTTTCTAATAACATTGCAAAGTAGAATAAATGCAGATTTTTCTGGAAAAAAAAACTTTCTTCTGGAAAGAAGTCTACAGAACCTATGATGCTTATATTCCTTTCCCTACATTATAAAACTTAATTTTTAAAAAAATTATTTATTTTTGGCTGCATTGGGTCTTCGTTGCTGCTCGCGGGCTTTCTCTAGTTGCGGCAAGTGGGGGCTGCTCTTCGTTGCGGTGCACGGACTTCTCATTACGGTGGCTTCTCTTGTTGCGGAGCACGGGCTCTAGGCGTGCGGGCTTCAGTAGTTGTGGCTCGTGGGCTCTAGAGTGCAGGCTCAGTAGTGGTGGCGCACGGGCTTAGTTGCTCTGTGGCATGTGGGATCTTCCCGGACCAGGGCTGGAACCCGTGTCCCCTGCAATGGCAGGCAGATTCTTAACCACTGCGCCACCAGGGAAGTCCCTAAAACTTATTTTTGGAATGAAAAAGATAAAGCCTTGCAGTAAACCAGCTCTGCACATTCAAGTGGTAATTTATCAAGCTAATCTGGTCCCAGATTATCACATGGCAAGTAGTCAATGGTCTCCCAGCTCATAAAAACACTTCATTATAGTTAATGTGAGAATGTTGCTGGGGAGACTTTCATTGTATTTCTGAGGATACAATGTTTCCCTGATCTAGTTTTGCTTCTGCAGAGCAACTATTTTGTTTTTATGTGGTAATTACAGTGCTCATAACTCCTTTTCTACATTGTCTTTTAGGAAGCTGATTGCTAGATTTTCGGATCAGAACCAACAAACATATAGGACCTTACAGCATGTATTTTATGTGCTGACTTCACTCTTAACTCTCAGATAAAAGTTGAAGAGGCTGGAATATTAAGATACAGAGAGTTATTTCTACTTAGTGTGTTCACAGTTGTTAACTTACGGTGGTAGCTTCAATAGAAGCAGCCTAATAACCAGGTGATATATTGATACAATAATAGTTGAGTTTATGGCTCTTTAGCCAGATTAGCTGTCTTTCGATCCTAGCTTTGCAGCTTGGTAGCTGCCTTAGTCTGTTCAGGCTCCTATAACAGAATACCATAGATGGGCTGGTTTATAGACAACAGAAACTTATTTCTCACAGTTCTGGAGGCTGGGAAGTTCAAGATCAAGGTACTGGCAGATTCAGTGTCTGGTGACGGCCTGCTTCCTGGTTCATAGCTGGTGATCTACTAGCTGTGTTCTTTCATGGTGGAAGGGGCAAGGGAGCTCTCTGAGGTCCCTTTTTTTTTTTCCTCAGTACGCGGGCCTCTCACTGTTGTGGCCTCTCCCGTTGCGGAGCACAGGCTCCAGACGCGCAGGCTCAGCGGCCATGGCTCACGGGCCCAGCTGCTCCGCGGCATGTGGGATCTTCCCAGACCGGGGCACGAACCCGTGTCCCCTGCATCGGCAGGCGGACTCTCAACCACTGCACCACCAGGGAAGCCCTCTGAGGTCCTTTTTATAAGGGTCCTGATCTCATTCATGAGGGCTCCACCCTCATGACCTAATCACCGCTCAAAGCTCCAGCCTCCTAATACCATCACTTTGGGGGCTTTAGTTCAACACTGGGACTTTGAAGGGACACATTCAGTCTATAGCAGTAGCTATGTGACAAGTTATTTTACATGTCCCAGTCTCCTCATCTTTGAAATGGGAATAGTTTCCTCAACTATTCTGGGGATTAAAAGTGTTACTACTAAGAATACTCAGTAGTTTCATGGACACTACTAAGAATATTCTTGGCATGTTAGTTATTATAATTATTTCTGTAATAATAAATGGCCGATGATGGCAAGTCACTTCACATGGTTCAATCAGTTGAACATTATTTGAGAGCCCATAGTATAACGAGCACTGTGTTGGGTCCTAGAAATACAAAGGCAAATAAGATCTGGCCCTTGTCTTAGCTCACAAGATATATTAGCCTAAAAGGAGAAAGATATGTAAATAGATAATGTTGATACAGTGGGGCCAGGTCAATAATAAGATGAATTGTTTGTTGTTTGCTATCAACACATAGTTTGCTAAAATATCAATATAGATCTTTCACCTTGAAATCCTCAAGAACATACTCATTTTTGAATCCTCCTAACCAAAGTTTTTGGAAAATAGCCCTTAGAGATTGTGGAACAGAGTCATTGGCTGAAGGGGGGACATTTAAATGATGCTATCCAGCAGTCACCTTATAAGAACTACCCACAGATAAACATCGTTACAACTGTGATGAGTGACCTGAGACAAGGGTTCTAGGAGCAAAGCAGAGGTAGGAAGGCAGGAAGGGGCTGTACGGTTCTGGGCATTTGTAGAAGGTTTCCCTGAGAATGTCGTTTTTAAGCTGAGACCTGAAAATTAACCAGTAGTTACACAAAGGAAGGAATGTTCCAGACAGAAGTTAACAAGGAGTTCAAAGCTGCTGAGTCAGGATGGAGCTTGTCAATCGCTTTCAGGTGCCAAGAACTGAAGGAAGGAAAGTAGAGCACAGTAAGCCAGTAAGAAAGTGGCCTGAGATGGTAACTGTCAGATCTGCAGAGAGGCCTTTGCAGATCATCCCCAACTAACACAGCCCCCCTCGCACTGTCCTTCTCTTCCCATTACCCTATTGCAGTTTCATTCTTGCAGTTCTCTTAAATTATCTTTATTTATGTGATTATTTTTTACTGTATGTTTTCCCCCACTTGAATGTAGGTTCAATTAAAGATGTATCTTGTCCGTCTTCCTCATCTCTGTAACTTCAGCACTAGGAGAAACTGCGAAACAGGTTATTGTGGTGGAGAACAGTGCAATGGCAGTAGGAGAGGACAGAAAATGATACATTTGAGAAATAGCAAAAAGGTAGGATTCCCAGGCTTGGGTCTTTGATATGAGAGAATCCTAGATTTGGAGGTGAACAACCACGAACAGCATACCGCCTTTTCACCAGGAGGAAGTGGCCGTTGTGTGTGTTTGCTGTTCATTTGGCTGAGTCTGGTAGGGATTCATAGCTTCTTTTTAAGTCAGATTAAGTCTGAGGTGCGTGTGCCATCCAGAAGGTACTGTCAGGTAAGAACGTGGTTAGAGAGGGGTTCAGTCAGGAAATGGAGATTTGCAGGCCCAGAGCACAGAGGAGGAACTGAATCCATGGAAACAGGTAAGGGCTAGAAGTGAGAAGTGTCAGTGTGAGAATAGAAGGGGCACAGGCCATGTCTCTGAGGATCTCAGGAAGGGGAGGAAAGGCCCGCGGAGCCAAGTGGGGTTGGGTGGAGGGAAGAAACCCGGAGAATGTGGGTCAAGGAGCCACAGGAAGAGCGTGCTTTGAGAGAAGGAGGTGGTCTTCCACACGTGGCTTTGGATTGGTTTCCAAGACAACAGTCTTCCTGCCTGGTGCATCTAATTAGCAGATATTCAGGTTTCATTTTCTCATACTCATATGTCCAAGGAGTCACACTGAGGAGAGATGGTTGCTTAAAATAGAGTCAGGGTTCCAACAGCACGGTGGACAATGGGACTTCAGCAAGGTGGTCCAGAGGGATGGGCTGGCTTAGAGTGAGACTGCCTCAAAGGACAGAGGTGACAGCGGGTGGAAAGAAGGTGATATTCTGAGTCACAGAGGGAGTGAGTCGTGTGTTGTGAATACATCGTGAACGTGTTGGCGTAGGAACTGCTGCTTTATTTTGAAGTTACTAGCGCTAGAGTTCCAAACTTCCCAGGGCCTGTGCTTGCTGTCCGTGGAGGGGCAGAGACGATGGAGGAGAAAGAGAGTTGAAGTTGGTGATGGGAGTCAGGAGAGGATGAGGAAAATAGACTTTTCAGGCTCAACGCTCAGGTACGGATCACAGGCAGCAGAAGGCTGGCTGCACAGATGATGTTTGCATAGGTCTATTGTCATTGAAAACAGTCATCGGGTTCATTTGGAAGTTAAATATCTGATTTAATCTCTTTGGTCATGTTATTATAGATCCAGGTTGTTAAAAAATGCACACACACTCTATGAGTTATATTCTTCCAGGAAGGGTGTAGCTTGAGACTGTGCCTTTGAAAGCTGTATTATATCTTCCAGGACTGTATGTATTTGAGGGCAACCAGAAATTTCTGACATAATTGCAGAGCTCATGAGATTTAAATCTACACTTTACAAAGAGCTGGACACTCAGCACAGCACTAGAATAAATTGAAGGCATACATCTCTTTGCTCAGTAGAGGTCATTCTGATCAGTAGAAATCACACTTAAGATGCAGGAGGACTGACATGGCCCGCCTGAGCTGAGGTGTTGGCAGCAGCCATTCCGCACTAGTAACTCCGGTCAGAAGAGCTGGGTGCAAGGCCTCTGCACGTGGCCCCCTGTGAGCAAGTGAAACCTGACTAAGCACAAAGGGGGAAAAAAAAAAGCCATCACAGAGCTGTGACTATTTTCAAGGCTAATCTTTTTCTCTGTGGAACACTGCCTTTGGGGCAAAACAAGGAAGAAGCAGGTGATTCTAATGTACAGCGCAGGACAGCCACTGCAGGCCAGCTTCTCCAACTCTGAAGGCATGCCAGTCATGTGGCTGACAAGGTCTTGATGATCCGGCTGGGTGTCAGGCCTGAGCCTCTGAGGTGGGAGAGCCGAGTTCAGGACATTGGTCCACCAGAGACCTCCTGGCCCCATGTATTATCAATCAGCGAGAGCTCTCCCAGAGATCTCCGTCTCAACGCTAAGACCCAGCTCCACTCAACAACCAGCAAGCTACAGTGATGGACACCCTATGCCAAACAACTAGCAAGACAGGACCACAACCCCACCCATTAGCAGAGAGGCTGCCTAAAATCATACTAAGTTCACAGACACCCCAAACACACCACCGGACACAGTGCTGCCCAAGAGAAAGACAAGATCCAGCCTCATCCACCAGAACACAGGCACCAGTCCCCTCTGCCAGGAAGCCTACACAACCCACTGAACCAACCTTACCTACTGGGGGCAGACACCAAAAACAACGGGAACTACGAACCTGCAGCCTGCGAAAAGGAGACCCCAAACACAGTAAGGTAGGGAAAATTAGAAGACAGAGAAACACACAGCAGATGAAGGAGCAAGGTAAAAACCCACAGACCAAACAAATGAAGAGGAAATAGGCAGTCTACCTGAAAAAGAATTCAGAGTAATGATAATAAAGTTATCCAAAATGGACAAATTTATAGAAAAGCACAACCTTCTAAGACTGAACCAGGATAAAATAGAAAATATACACAGACCAATCACAAGCACTGAAATTGAAACTGTGAATAAAAACCTTCCAACAAACAAAAGCCCAGCACCAGATGGCTTCACAGGCGAATTCTATCAAACATATAGAGAAGAGCTAACATCTATCCTTCTCAAACTCTTCCAAAATATAGCAGAGTGAGGAACACTCCCAAACTCATTCTATGAGGCCACCATTACCCTAATTCCAAAACCAGACAAAGGTGTTACCAAAAAAGAAAACTACAGGCCAATATCCCTGATGAACATAGACGCAAAAATCCTCAACAGAATACTAGCAAACAGAATCCAGCAGCACATTAAAAGGATCATACACCATGATCAAGTGGGGTTTATCCCAGGGATGCAAGGATTCTTCAATATATGCAAATCAATCAACGTGATACACCGTACTAACAAATTGAAGGAGAAAAACCATATGATCATCTCAATAAATGCAGAAAAAGCTTTCAACAAAATTCAACACCCATTTATGATAAAAACTCTCTGGAAAGTAGGCATAGAGGGAACTTACCTCAACATAATAGAGGCCATATATGACAAACCCACAGCCAACATCATTCTCAATGGTGAAAAACTGAAACCATTTCCACTAAAGTCAGGAACAAGACAAAGTTGCCCACTCTCACCACAATTATTCAGCATAGTTTTGGAAGTTCTAGCCACATCAATCAGAGAAGAAAAAGAAATAAAAGGAATCCAAATCGGAAAAGAAGAAGTAAAACTGGCACTGTGTGCAGATGATATGATACTATACATAGAGAATCCTAAAGATGCTACCAGAAAAATACTAGAGCTAATCAATGAAATTGGTAAAGTAGCAGGATACAAAATTAATGCACAGAAATCTCTTGCATTCCTATGAAAAATCTGAAAGAGAAATTAAGGAAACACTCCCGTTTACCATTGCAACAAAAAGAATAAAATGCCTAGGAATAAACCTACCTAAGGAGACAAAAGACCTGTATGCAGAAAACTATAAGACACTGATTAAAGAAATTAAAGATGATACAAACAGATGGAGAGATATAACATGTTCTTGGATTGGAAGAATCAACATTGTGAAAATGACTATACTACTGAAAGCAATCTACAGATTTAATGCAATCCTTATTTAAGTACCAATGGCATTTTTCACAGAACTAGAACAAAAAATTTCACAATTTGTATGGAAACACAAAAGACCCCGAAGAGCCAAAGCACTCTTGAGAACGAAAAACAGAGCTGGAGGAATCAGGCTCCCTGACTTCAGACTATACTACAAAGCTACAGTAATCACGACAGTATGGTACTGGCACAAAAACAGAAAGATCAATGGAACAGGATACAAAGCCCAGACATAAACCCACGCACATATGGTCACCTTACTTTTAATAAAGGAGGCAGGAATGTACAGTGGAGAAAGAACAGCCTCTTCAGTAAGTGGTGCTTGGAAAACTGGACAGGTACATGTACAACTATGAGATTAGATCACTACCTAACACCGTACACAAAAATAAGCGCAAAATGGATTAAAGGCCTAAATGTAAGGCCAGAGACTATCAAACTCTTAGAGGAAAACATAGGCAGAACACTCTATGACATAAATCACAGCAAGATCCTTTTTGACCCTCCTCCTAGAGAAATGGAAATAAAAACAAAAATAAACAAATGGGACCTAATGAAGCTTAAAAGCTTTTGCACAGCAAAGAAAACCAGAGACAAGATGAAAAGACAACCCTCAGAATGGGAGAAAATATTTGCCAATGAAGCAACTGACAAAGAATTAATCTGCAGAATATACAAGCAGCTCATGCAGCTCAATATCAAAAAACCAAACAACCCAATCCAAAACTGGGTAGAAGACCTAAATAGACATTTCTCCAAAGAAGATATACAGACTGCCAACAAACACATGAAAGGATGCTCAACATCACTAATCATTAGAGAAATGCAAATCAAAACTACAATGAGGTATCACCTCACACTGGTGAGAATGGGCATCATTAAAAAATCCACAAACAGGGCTTCCCTGGTGGCACAGTGGTTGAGAGTCCGCCTGCCGATGCAGGGGACGCGGGTTCGTGCCGCGGTCTGGGAAGATCCCATATGCCGCGGAGCGGCTGGGCCCGTGAGCCATGGCCGCTGAGCCTGTGCGTCCGGAGCCTGTGCTCCGCAAGGGGAGAGGCCCGCGTACTGGGGAAAAAAAAAAAAAAAAGAAAAAAAAATCCACAAACAATAAATGCTGGAGAGGGTGTGGAGAAAAGGGAACCCTCTCACCCTGTTGGTGGGAATGTAAATTGATATAGCCATTATGGGGAACAGTATGGAGGTTCCTAAAAAAAGTAAAAATAGACCTACCATATGACCCAGAAATCCCCCTTCTGGGCATATACCCTGAGAAAACCATAATTCAAAAAGAGTCATGTACCCCAGTGTTCATTGCAGCTCTGTTTACAATAGCCAGGACATGGAAGCAAGTTAAGTGTCCATCGACAGATGAATGGATAAAGATGTGGCACATATATATAATGGAATATTACTCAGTCATAAAAAGAAATGAAATTGAGTTATTTGTAGTGAGGTGGATGGACCTAGGGTCTGTCATACAGAGTGAAGTAAGTCAGAAAGCGAAAAACAAATACCGTTGGCTAACACATATATATGGAATCTGAAAAAAAAAAAGTTCTGAAGAACCTAGGGGCAGGACAGGAATAAAGATGCAGACATAGAGAATGGACTTGAGGATACGGGGAAGGGTAAAGGTAAGCTGGGACGAAGTGAGAGAGTGGCATGAACATATATACACTACCAAATGTAAAATAGATAGCTAGTGGGAAGCAGCCGCAAAGCACAGGGAGATCAGCTCAGTGCTTTGTGACCACCTAGAGGGGTGGTATAGGGAGGGTGGGAGGAAGACACAAGAGGGAGGGGATATGGGGATATATGTACATGTATAGCTGATTCATTTTGTTATATAGCAGCAACTAACACAACAATGTAAAGCAATTATACTCCAATAAAGGTGTTAGAAAAAAAAGATGCAGGAGGAGACCCAGAGGGTCCCTTTGTTGGCATATTTCACATGTAAGTTGACACCATTGGATGTGGTGTAAGTTGACACCTCTTTTGAAAAGAAAATCAATTCATTCCAAGGTATTACCAGAGTGTCACTCCAGAAAGTGAATTTCCATATGAATCATCACCTATGGCTCACTTTTCCCCATGTTTTGACATTTTACACCTTCATTTATCTGCCCATTCACTCACACATGGGTCAAACAACACTGTGGCGGAGAACAAAACAGATGCCATCTGTCTTCAGAGACTTCACACTCTAAACAGAAAGAGAACAAGAAACAAGCAATTACAATGCAATGTGTTCAGGTAAGCGCAGGTTTCCTGGGATTCTGAACCGGATTTGGGTGAAGTTTAGTGTGAGACCTGAAGGGTTAACTGGGTGTATGTAGGAGAGTGTCCTTTTTTTTTTTTTAGAAAAAACACATAATGTTCAGGGCATCATGTCTGCATATTACACTCAAATAATTCAGGCAGAAAAGCATATAAAGATGGAGATGAGAGAGAGAGAGGGAGGGAAGGAGGGAGGGAGGGAGAGAAATGTAACTTAATGTTAACAACTGCAGAACTTGGGAGTTCTTTTTACTGTTCTTGCAAAGTGTCTGTAGGGTTAAAATTATTTCAAAATAAAAAACATTTTTCATGAAGAAAATAAGGAGCTACAAGTTCAACAGCATTATCTGTTTCAATATTACTTCATACTTTTTCAAGCATTCTGCTACCCTAAAGGTATATTTCAATGTTACTGCACACTTACCAAGCATGATACTATTCTACCCTGAAGGTAAAATTACATTTCATCTTATTTTCTTTCATCATACATTTGGTCTAGCGCTTCATTTGAAAAAACTTATTAGGAAAAAATACACATTTTAATGTATGACTAAAACATAAAACTTGCAGAATTAATTTCTGAAAAATTTTTAAGTAAAAAAAATGTTTTAAGTAAAAAAAAAAAAGAAATGTTACTTCATTGCTTTTTTTCCCCAAGCTGGTATATAAATATTATAATTCATTATTGTGCTCAATGGAAGTGACAAGTCAATTTTCTTGCTGTTTCTTTCCTGGCTAGGTTTCATATGTCAAAGCTATTGACATTTGGATGGCAGTGTGTCTCCTTTTCGTGTTTTCAGCACTACTGGAATATGCAGCTGTCAATTTTGTATCGAGACAACATAAAGAACTTCTGAGATTTCGACGAAAGAGAAAGAATAGGGTAGGCGATTAAATGCATTAAGTTCTCTGGGACACAATTCTCCCTGGAAAGTGAATTTGGCATATTTAATAGGGAGGTACAGAGAGGAAATGGGGACAGGGACTAAATGAACTGATGTTCCTTTGGTTTTGTCCAGCTGAAACTTACATTGTCAAAAATAGCCTCAGGGAGAAAATGGTAACATCGAACTATACACAGCAGATCTGGTGACATGAGAGTTTTATCAACTTCTTTCTAATGTATGTCCTGGAACAACACCATTATTTGTTTCCACTAACAAAATCTATCATTTCTTATTGGCAAGGTTGCAGTGTTTCTGATGGTTTTACTTGACATAAGTCAACAAATATAGCTATTAAAGTTGTACCTTTTTTCGAACTAATTCCTTTGTTTCCATCAAATATCACCTATTTATTAATACTATGATGTTGATGTAAAACTCTGTGGTCTCCTTTTTATGTACACTTTTATGTTTTTAAGACATTTCTTCTGAATCCCCACTCGAAACACAATAAGGTGTATTTTTGCCTTGCTATCACTTGATAAGTCAAACCCAGAAGAAATTTTATTTAGAGCATCTTTGGGAGACCACATGAAATTGTAGGAGTAATCTCCTAATTGGATTTGTAAGTACAGGATGGCAGTTGTTCACCTCTATTAAGACTTGTAATGTCATCTCTCTTTATAGTTACATAATTTCAATTAGCCCCTTTCCTTTTCTGCAAGGGAGAGTCTCTATCAACCAGCATATCTTTGAGTTTACTTTTAATGTGAATGTGCCAACTGACATTTTGAAAGCAAATGGTCTCTTAATCAAGAGAAATATCAAAGTTGTATATTACAGGAGAAATTGTGGCCAGAATCCAAAATACTGTAATATTTAAGTCAAAACATTCTCAACTCTTAAAAGTAATAGTCTGGTTTATATGTAGTGTGCATTTTTAAGGATTTAATTTTTTAAGGAATTTCTTATGGTTTCTGAATGACTGACTGTGATTTATATATTTTATAAATTTTTTTAAGAAGCTCTAAGCCATGATCTCCCAGTGCTAAGCCTACTCAGTATTAAACATATTCTAAGGCAGTAACTTATCCAATCATGTCTAATTGACTCCCCAGAATCATCACCTGCTCCAATAAATACCCCAATTCACTGTAGCATGGAAGGAGTTTCAGCATTGCAATACTCTGGGTAACACGGTGGACAGAAGAAACAATGCCAGGGCTTGCATTTGATCAAATTTTTATAAATATTAAAGCACATCATTTATACATTAACATATATTTTCATGGAGAGATTAACTTTTCTTTATCTCCTGCCCCCCACCTCTCCCAGTCTGCTGGTTTCCTTATACTTTTCTCACTCTGCCCAACCCTCCCTCTCTCTCTTTCCTCCTTCCCTTTCCCTCCCTTACTGCCTATTTGCTCCTCTCTTTCATATGATACCTGGCACAGGCTGAAGCACTGTAATAGAACAAAGCATTCTGTATCACAGGGTGAAGCTGTTGTCTTTTTTTCCCATTAATGACTGATTAAGACTATTTTTTCCTTCTAACATGAATCAGAAGTAAAGCAACACTTATTTCCCCCTCTAATTTTCGTTCACTTTTTTACATTTATTTTTCATTTCTGTACCTTTTTTCTCCTTCCTACATGTAGGATGTATCAGCCACGTGCTGCAAACACCAGAAATGGGAAGTCGTTCACATGTGGTGTCCAAAGGGAGGTCTGAGAGCTCACACATTTTCTGCACCCATCACACATCCAGCAATCAGAGTAGCTAATGGATAACATAACAGGCTACAAGTTTAGATACTCAATTCTGATTTCTCCTTAAAAAAAAAAAAAAAAAATCCTTACCAAAGCAGCTCTTTATCCAATTTTACCACCTGCAAGTGTATTGGGATAAAAATATTTGACACCCCTTATTCTTTGGCTCACAGAAAGACAGCAAGATTAATGTTTCTAGTGATTGGCACTCTAGAAAAGTATCAAAATGCAAAAATAGTTACACCTGATTATTTTCTAATCACTATTTGAAATATTCAGGGAGCAAATAGTGTAATTAACATTTAGTGCAGGAAAAAAAATCCAGTGTTTTTTTTTTTTAAGTTCACTTCATACTTTGGGGGGTGGATACCTTGCATATGTGAAAATCTATTAATTGATACATATGTATGTTAAGATGATCTATGCAATTAAAACCAATTGTGCAATTATATTTAATCATCTATGACTTTAATCATCTATCTCTGGTTTCTCAATCCTTTTTGGTCCACTTTACCTTCCCACAGACAGAAGCTTTTGCATTGGAGAAGTTTTACCGTTTCTCAGACACGGTAAATTCACTTTCTTAACTCTAAGTAGAGGAATGTGGTCATTGGTAGAAATGCAGACAGCATACTGTGCACTCAGGCAGTGTTTGGTGGGGAAACACAGCCCCTTGCACACTTAGAGCTGAACAACCACCAACCCCCTTCAGCTAAGGATACTCTCTTTTTCTAACAATTCCCTTTGTCTTCCCTCGCTCAATCAAAAGATATTGAAATATTGTCTTTCATCCTATTAACCAAACTGGTCAAAATGATTTTAAAATATATATTAAACAGAAATATCACATGTATCTTATAATAGTCTCCATAGAAGAAATAATCATATGCCTTGACAAAATTAGTTTCAAAATAAATGGGAAATTTATTTATATAAATAAGTTCTGAAAACAGCCCCTCTTGCCAGAAAATAGAGACCTAAAAATAAGGCAAAAATAAAATGCTTTGTCCGGCCTGTGTATCTTAAGCATCCTTTCTTAATGTTAAAACATGTTGAGATTCTTTAGAGTAAATGAATGATTTTGGTTTTGATAGCATCCTCGGAAGTGTTCGATTAAAAAGAAGTCACAAGGACACATGTCCAATTATAATGGCTAAATATTTAGAAATGTAATCTACAGTAGAGCATATCAGTAGCTTGACTTGGAGGTCCATAATATAGCACTCAGTGATTAAATTTTAAACATACCAAAAGCCAAGAATTTAGCTTGGGAAATCATATACAAACAGTCCAGTCTACTAAATTAAAATTTCTGGGATACAGTGTATTTTAAAATACCTCCCCAGGGACTTCCCTGGAGGTCCGTTCAGTGGTTAAGACTGCGCCTTCCAATGCAGGGGGTGCGGGTTTGAGCCCTGGTCAGGGACCTAAGATCCCCCATGCCTCATGGCCAAAAAAAACAAAACATAAGACAGAAGCAATATTGTAACAAATTCAATAAAGACTTTCGAAAAAAAAAAAAGCTCCATATCAAAAAAAACAAAACAGAAAAACCTCCCCAGAAGATTCTACTACACACCTTAGTTAAATAATCACTGAACTATTTTTCTTTTCTACTAAAATTGCATAGTTGTTCCCAATATAGCTAGCTACTTCTTCAGTTTTCATCCCTGGTGGAAAAAAAATTCACATGATCCAATTACTTTTAGTTGATTATCCTAACGGTAATTTTAAAAAAATTAATTGCCTTGAATTTGCACAATAGCCCATAGTAGCCTCTTTGGGAAAGGTACATATTTAAATTTTCGGTAACTAAACAGTTCATACATATAGTAGCATTAGTATAAAATACATGTATTCAATTAAATATTGCCTTACAAAACAATGCAAAAAGAGCTCTGATGAAAAAAACCAGATTTCCTTCACCAACAGTCAATAAATACTTATTTTTTAAAAAAGAAACAGTATGGTTTTTTACAATATCGTTTAAAATGCAAACACACTCTAAAATACAATAAATGCAAATACATTGATTAGAAATCCGTGCACGCCATTTAGTTTTATAATATTCTAATCATCATGCAAATTTGGGGTTGATCATTTTCACTCTTTGAAAACGATTTTTGTCAACCTAATAGCCTTCTGGGCTGAATGAATTCCTCATTTTTTTTTTTTTAAACTATGCACTTTGCTTAGAAACAATCTGAGCAATCAAAATCTTTAAATCAATATAATGAAAAGGAGGCTCAAGGTGGATGCCATGCCCTTTGTCATGAGTACTGACTTGCATGAGTTCTTCTTAGTACTTTAGTTTGGCAAAAGGGGCGATAACTAAAATCACCCCCTTAGAGAAAGCTTGATCACAACAGAGGGCTGTACACTGATGTACATGGTATTCCAAGGAAAGTTTTAAGTTGGTTCAGCATTGGCTTAGGCATTGCATACAATCTTTTACACCTTTCTTTTTCCTCTATGAAAGTACCAGGGAACCTTTTATATGCTGTGAAAGGATGCACATTCACTCTTGTATCCAAATTTCCCCACCCCACACTGTCGTAGCCTGCTGCGTGCTGATCACCCACCGCTGCACCTTGTCATAAATGCTTATCCCTGGGGCTGTGTGTGTGTGGGTGCATGCATGATATGAAAGTATTTTGGTTGGAAGTTGCTCTTCCCGTGTATGATATCATTACTTGAGTCCTGGAGGGTTATAAAGTCTTCAAAATATTTCCGAACATATGTTATTTGTTGAGCAATATGGATGATATGGGATTGCTTTAATGCATTTCATGCAGCTTCTGCACTGCAGTAGAATACTGCAATGGTTTGCTGAGTGAAAACACATACACACGGTGTTCTAGTACCTCTATCTTCCTACTTATTACTGTACATTAATTATTATTTGTGTACACAAATGAAATAAGAATGGACCAGTAGTTCTAGATTCAAAAAATAATTACCAAGTTTGTATTTTGTTAGGCGTGATAGTTATCTTTTTTAAATAATTGACTGCATTTTGACTATCAGTACAAAAACTTCCATTTATATATGTATTTATATCCTATCTTACTTCAAAAATAACTCAAGGTAACGTTTAAGAATAACAAATAATTGATTTTTCTGCCTTGAACCTTTTGTCAGCTCTACAGTCTTAGGACAATTGCAAATATATACGTGTACTATTTTGGTTGAAGGGATGAGGCTCCATGCTTGGAAGCAACATGGTACCCATATACACTAAATTATTCAATAAAGTTTCCATTTGAGGTCAGTTTATGCTATATTCTAGAGTAGAAGATATTCTTTCAGTAGGTAAGTACTTCCTACAAATTTCTTTGATACATACCTGAGAAAAAAGTAGGTTCTCAGTAATTTCAAAGTAAATTCTATATGAGTGACTCTGATACACAGGGGTTAGAAATTTCATTTTCTCAAGTAAAACAAAAGTTGTAAGAATTTAATTATTTCCTGCCAACAAATATTTTGAGTTTATGTTAAACACAACTATTTCTTAGAACTATATCCCCTCTGAAATATCTCTTTAGGAAAATAATATTCAATAAAGTAATATAATCTCTACTTAATTTAGTGACACTTTAGTGACTTCCATCACAAAGTTAACTAAAAAAGATACACTGCTTTTTATATATGCTGTCCACTGTAATATAGTGTCTTGTTTTGCCCCATAATTATGAGTTGGCAGTGAAAGAATCTAGCACATTAAATAGAAGTACAGATTTTAAAAAATACTTCATTGACTTCTCAGCAATTCCCCAAAATATATGTATTACATTTTCATAATATTTCATCTAAAATATTCATCTTTTTAAGCTTACATTTTACCATTCAATAATCTCCAAACTATTCTGAATCTAAATTCAATATGCCAAGCATAAACTTGGCTAATTCATAATTAATTCATGTCATCTATAAGAAATGCAAGGTTCCCCTGGGATTTCAAGGAATTTTATATTGACAATAGACTTGCAAGTCTAAAGTATTTTTAACCTCATATATAGTTATATTTTTTTAAGCCTTCCATTTTTAAGTGATATAGAAATGTATATAGTTGTCTAAACTGAGGATTTTATTTTAAGCTGATACTTATTTCAGAAAAATAACTTTTAATTCATTCACATACTTCGTCTTACCTTAGAATTTTCTAAGTGATGTTGATTTTTTCTCAACAAAACCAAGCCATTGTTTTGTTTATTAATAATTTTTTCAAAATCTACACACTTTGAAATCATATAAATGGGAATTAATAGCAATTCACTTTTCCTTCCTTTGTCATTTTCCTACTTGACAATGAAAAGTTACAGAAAGTTATTTAAACAAAAAAACCTTTGGGATAATTTACTTAGCATCTTGATTGTATAAAGAACATCTCAAAGGTATCCAGTAGGGAAAAAACATTAGGATGAAAGTAACATATTTAGTGCTGTTGTATCTCAGAGCAATTCACATAATTAATCATCACTCACGCTGTTTTATATAATTAATGTTTTGTTACTGCTCACTAGCAATCTTCATGCTTTCACCAAGCCTGCAAACAATATTTTTTGTTATTGTTATTTTTGAAGACTAAGAGGATAGGAAATTAATTCTTGTTTCATATATATGTTAGTTTATTATGTTTGATGATAAAGATGAAGCAATTCAACTGAATGACTATATTTACCCTTGGGCTTTCTTTCTGTAATAATTCTAGTTATAATATGCATGTTACATGAGTTAGTCTTTGGCATAATTCTCTAATTAAAGTGAAAAGCACTTAGAATGTTTCACAATATGGTATTGTTGCTTAATTACTGAAACATTTTTCTCACTTCCATATTTAGTGAAAACAGGTCCTCCTGTAGAAAGAATTATACACTAACAAAATGGCTTTTTATATTTTTTTATTGCCTACCCTTCTAACTTGCTTGAAGCATAAGAGGATTGACTTGTGGGTAAATGAAGCTATTTCTTCAATTTTACTTTTTTAATCAGCCACGTTCTTTGGTTCATTTTAATTCATTCTATTTAATCTTTATTATTGTCTGTATTTTGAGTTGCGAAGTGGCTTAATTTTATGAACGTTGAGCACTGGCTAACGTATAGTGCCTGAGTCAAAAGTTTTAGATGTTTGTCTAAACCTTGCTTTTGTGGCCTTTAGTCCCTTAGAAACCCAAGCGAAAGACCTCACCAGAAAATTGAATTATCTCAAAAAAATATTTGAGTGTTAATTTGAATAAAGAATATCACTGCACCTCTGAACATATATAAACACGGGATAATTTTATGACTGAGTTTTACAAAACAGAGAAATTAGTTGAGTCATAAAATAATTTAATGCACCTTCTAGTATAGCAATCTATTATTAATGATGAGCTAATAGAAAAACTTCATTCATGCTTAAAGTTATTATTTTAAGTGTAGCCCTTCAAAAAGATCCCCAAAGTCAAGTCATTTTAAAAAAATCATAAGATCGTTTTGGAGTTCAGGGATCCTTGCTTCTCTCATCCTCTCTCCGGGGTAGCGACTGGAGTCTGGTCCAGTAGAGCTGAGATCCTGTTGCTGAAGAAATAAGATGACTCCATGTGCCTCATCTCATGGGCTCACCCCAAATACCTGTGCTGTTTCATGGAACATACCAACAACACTAAAGCCTCCTTGATTGCAGGAATTAGATCTGCAAGAATCCCAGCAGTTGTAGAGCAAAGCCCATCCATCACAACAGTAAGACAGTGAGGCAGCCAAGTGATCCTCCTAGTTTTATGCTGTCAGTTAATTTTTAGTGAAAAGTCTACAAGTGTGAGGCCATCTGGGGAGTCAGCAATTGGTAGGCCTGTTTTATACAGAACTTTAGTGCTCGCTTAGTTTCTGTAGATTTACAATATCTAATGGTAAAATTGTTTAAGCTGTATTTTTCTTTCACATTGTGTATTATGTGATGTCTATAATAATACAATTATAACAAACAAAATATTGATAATACGATAGCAACAATTATCGGGGGTTGTATGTATTTTTCTCACCCTAAAAAAATCTGCTATGTAGTGCTATCATCATCTTTTCCTAGAATAAGAAACCAAGAATCTGAGAATTAAATAACTGGAACTATCCAGACCCCGGCAATAAATGATGAAGCCATGGAATTGCTTAACTACGATAAAAACATTTGCATTTTCAATGTCAATCTTGAGTCAGATTTTAAATTTGGACCATCGAATATATTTGTGTGACTATATAAAATAGTTGAAAACTATTTCCCATAGCACAGACATTTTTAAAAAATAATGCAGATGCCCAATTTATTTTCATTTTTTAGAACAAGAATCCTTGAACATCTTGCTTTCTATTACCTTTGCCAGGAAATAAATATTTGAATGAGACATTTTAATAAGGGAAATATTTTTACTTAAAATTAAAGTTTCTATTTTTTCACCTCCAAAATTAACAGGAAAGCCACTGGCGGTACATTTGTTAGTGAAATCATATTCCAGATGCTTTTGAAAAAACAATACTGCACCAAGTCACATTATATAATGTAATTGTCCAAAGTCTATTCCTAAAGTATTCCTAGGTCTGTCATAAATTTAAAAATGAGTAGAGATACAGGTCATATAAATAGCCTTACAGATAGCCTCTCCTAGAAACAGCCTTACTTAAAAACAGGAATTATTAAAAAATAAAATAATACCTCCATACTAACACAGAAGTCACTACAGAGTATATTTTCATAAGCTACCACTTAAAATTTAAATTAGAAAGTGTTAGAGGTGTTCAAAAAATGTTATATCACCATGAATTCAGGCTAACTAGGATAGCTGCATTGTGCCTCTTGGAAATCTTTGTTTCCACAAATTGTGCGTTATGATCACCTAGAGAGCTTGGAAATGCAGATTACTGGGACAACCTAAATGTTAATGAGTACAGATCTCCGCAACTGAGATCCAGAAAACTGGATCTCAGCAGTCCCTCCCAGCGATTCTGAGACAGCTGCTGAGTGGACCACAGTGTGAGAAATATTGTCCTCGTCTGGACTGTCATTATTGCATGTACATAGAATGTGGTCATTTTACACGTTGCCAGCTTTTATGATGGACGAGTGCTGTATGAAGATGATGAAGTTTAAATTGTTCCAAGTGTCATTTTCTATTTAAACACATATCCAGAGTAAAGTGGCTTTGTCAGTATAACTCCATAGCTCTGATTACAGGTTGAGGAGACCAACTTACTTGCACGACAGAAATAAACTTTAATCTCATATGTCATTTGCTCAGCTTTACAGTAGGATAAAAAGCAGGAGAGAGAGCAGATAAAGCGTCTTCATCTAAGTGCGAGGCCTTATAGCTTCTCAAGCACACAGGACTCTTAGTTCCCTCACCTACAGAGGGCATGAATGGCTTCCTAGTCTAAAGAAACAGATACAGTATCCTAAGTAGCAACGATCCTTTCAGCTAGACAATGCAAATGCAGTCGTGGACCCAAAACCATGCTATCAGGTAATACAAAAGAAAAACCTGTGAGGTGGGACGGAGTTAAGTCACAGCCTTGCTCTCTATCCCCCGACACTTCCACTACCAGAAACCAGAAACCTCTGTAAAGGTGTTCCCCCTTACTGTCGCTCATACCCACGTGGTCTGTGCACTCATCCAGTGAACCAACCAGCCCTTCATGTCCTGGCCATCCTGTCTTTAGTAGTAATGTTTTCATTGCTCCTTCCAATTTCTGTTTAAACCTCAGCTCTGTGAGATGCCCTTACTATGTTGTGTTCTTCGGCCATTTTATACACTAGCCATTTGTAAATGTGTTCCTTTCTCCAAAGGGATCTATTCCAGGGGCCCAGACTGATATAAAAGTGCCTGTTCCAAGCCATTAATAGTATTTTCAGCTATGGCTTCTGTTACAGTGTAAACAAGCCCAATATGGACCATCTATTTCTGCTAAAATCCATTGAATCCTCCAAGAGACTTGGGCAAAGACCCTAAGCATTCTATCTGCCAGCTGTGTGTTAGCTCTTGTCCTCGGGAGATTCAACCCAAAGGCGATTTTCAAGCAATTCTTTATCTTGTTAATATTCCAGACAAGCTCTGACCACATCAGTGGCTTCATTGGGCAACAGAGGGACATGTTCTGTCCATTGCTGCATGGCCTGGACACCACCATGACTACATCAAAGACCAATCCAAGACATGTGCCTTGGCGCTGTAGTCCCCTTCTGAGCTGGTAATTAGATGGGGACTACATGACCTAATTAATTCTACCCTGGGATTTCTATAAGGAATTGCATCTCCCACCTTGGAATGTTCCTTTTTTTCAAGAAGAAATTGTTTTTTCGTTTTTTTTTTTAATATAAAATTTATTTATTTATTTATTTTGGGCTGTGTTGGGTCTTGTTGCTGTGCATGGACTTTCTCTAGTTGTGGCGACCGGGGGCTACTCTTCGTTGCGGTGCACGGGCTTCTCCTTGCAGTGGCGTCTCTTGTTATGGAGCACGGGCTCTAGGCACACAGGTTTCAGTAATTGTGGCATGCAGGCTCAGTAGTTGTGGTTTGCGGGCTCTAGAGCGCAGGCTCAGAAGTTGTGGTGCATGGGCATATTTGCTGCCACAGCATGTGAGATCTTCCCGGACCAGGGCTTGAACCCGTGTCGCTTGCATTGGCAGGCGGATTCTTAACCACTGCACCACCAGGGAAGCCCCCTTGGGATGTTCTTAACTGCCCAATTAAGGGCTCATTTGCCTGACCATAACGCAAGGCCACTGGCCAGGACCCAGGAGTCTCTGAATATCCAGATATAAAGCTATAGCTTTGAGATCAAGAACCGGTTCTTGTGATACTGCCACATTCACTGCTTCTCAAATCAGCCCATTGTGTAGACTTACCTACTCATTCCACTGCAGGTACGCTGTGAGTCCTGACCATCCATATGAGAGTTTCCATTGGTGAACGAAGGGACCTGTTTTTCCTCAGTGGGAAGAGAATCACGAGGTTCATACCACTCTGGGTAGCTTCCATCATGGGTCCATTGTCGAAAGGATACATTTTCATATGATGTACTTCACCCAAGTTACTCCTCTTAGCTTGTTCCTGAATATGTCATTTTCATTTTTATCAGGGAACTTGAATGGAGATGCCATTTTGACATCACGCATGACATGGTAGATATCTTAGACCTAAATAGAGTCTGGTATTCTTCAGATTCCTTTAGTCTAGGGACTGTCTCTACCAGAGCCCAAGAGAATGCCAGTAGCTGTCATTCAAATAGGTTAATCTGCTCACGGCATTAGAGCGTTTTCTGGTGTAGAATCCTAGCAGCCACCTTAGGGTGCTATTATTGAGCTTTTCCCAGAAACTCCAGTCTGCACGTTTTAGTAGCAGATACCTCTACAGTTGATGACTTTTAAGGCCTCAGAGAGGCAGCTTGGGTTATTGCCTGCCTCAGACGTCTTACAGTTGGCCCTTGTTCCCCTTTCGAATTCAGTCTGTCTTGGGACTTCCCGGGTGGTCCAGTGGTTAAAACTGCGCCTTCCAATGCAGGGGGTGTGGGTTCGATCCCTGGTCAGGGAGCTAAGATCCCACATGTCTCGCGACCAAAAACACCAAAACATAAAACAGAATCAATATTGTAACAAATTCAATAAAAACTTAAAAAATGGTCCACATCAAAAAAAAAAAAAATCTTAAAAAAAAAAATTCAGCCTGTCTTTCTGTCACTCTGTACACCATGACCAACAGAAACCCAGAACGTATCTGCCAGATTTCAAATAGTGCTGCACGCTGTTTTCCTTGTCGTGGGATCCAGGAGAATAGCAGTGTGTCCTTTACTGTTTGTGAATTGTCTCGAGTGGTTTTTCCAGGATATTTCCAGAAATTTCACTGATGGCACTGGGCTCTGACTCTTGGCTGCCTCTAGTGTGAATCTTAACCTTTACCTAGTCACGTGTGCTACTATACTTTCCAAACCTTGCCTGACTTTCTCCTCCAAGAGGAAAGTTCTCATTCATCATCAACCAGCTTAGTCTGACAATGATTTGGACCAAACTGCTTCCAACCAGGTTGTGACACATGTTGGAGAAGTCAGGTTTCCTTAAGGGACAAAGAGTAAGGTGACAGTCTACCCCACATGAAGACTCACTGTGTTTGAGGGGTTTTTTGGGGTTTTTGTGTGTGTGTGTGCGGTACGCGGGCCTCTCACTGTTGTGGCCTCTCCCGTTGTGGAGCACAGGCTCCGGACACACAGGCTCAGCGGCCATGGCTCACGGGCACAGCCGCTCCGCGGCATGTGGGATCTTCCCGAACTGGGGCACGAACCCGTGTCCCCTGCATCGGCAGGCGGACCCTTAACCACTGCGCCACCAGGGAAGCCCTGTTTGAGGTTTTTTTAGATTGGGATTGAGAGGAAAGATGTAGCCAAGTGGACCAAAGCATACCAGCCTCCTCTGTCCTGAAACTCCTAGAGAGGTTTTACCATGTCCACCTCGTGGAGGCAGTTGTAGGGACTTCCTTAGTGAACCCATGTAGTCAGCAGTCAGCCTGCAAGACCTGCTTATTTTTATCATAGTCCAATCAGGACTATTCCAGAGAAAATTAACGAGGGGCTAGCACCCCTGCTGCCATCACGTCCTTAATCAGAGCTGAGTTTTCTTTACCTCCCTGGAATCTTGTGCTGTTTAATAGTTACTACAGCGGAAGGTTTAGGCAATTCTAAGGGCTCCCATTTTAGTACATCCAATTACAACTGGGCTAAGGAACAGCAGCCCAAGATTAGGCTCACGCCAGAAATGGCAAGGTCCTTCATCCACAGTCACATCCTTCCCAGTTATACATTTAGCCAGAGGTGATACTGCCTACTGGCTACGTCTTAGTCCCTTCTTTTCCTATCTGCAGTTTTCACTACAACCATGGTACCTACGAATGCAGCGTCACTCTGCCTCCTTCTCTGCTCCACCAGCTTTTTAACATTGCTGTTAACTTCGCCTTCTCATTTCCCAGCAGTCTTACTTCTCATGGTGCACTGGCTTCCACAATCCCAAAAAGCTGTGTTCACCACCCCTGGCCATTCTCCATTAACCATGGCACACAGCCTGGGACCCCACTCAGAACTGGACAAGGAGACCCTGGCCTTCGTGGGCAGGCTTCTTTGTGTCTTCGCAGATGCAGTCAATTCAGCCACCGCGTCAGCGCCTTTTGTTTGCATTCCCATTGGCACCACTGGATTAACTTCCGAGATGAGAGTGCCAGATTTAACAGGGTTCCTTAAGGGAAGCAGCTGCCGGAACTAGAACAGATTTTCTTCCCCCCCCCGGCTGGCGACAACGTGTCAGGAAATCTTTCATAGGAATCCTGTCAGTTTTCGCTCTTTTCACTCTGTGTCTTGAAAGCCACCTAAAGAGAGCTGATAGAGTCTTCTCTGGCCAAGTTCTTTCTTCTGAATGGCCCAGATTTTTTTTCCTTCAGTGAAACCCAGCATGTCAGCTGCAAGAGTAAACGTGTCCATGAATTGTATATACTCTCCTGCCTCTCCCTAAAGAGAGCCACCTGGGAACCCAGGCCTGGGGGACTCCCCGAATCACCGTGTCTACCAGAGTTTAGCTCAGAGCATGTGGTTTGGGGAGGCTCATTTTTTTTTCTTTTTGCATTATTATTATTTTTTTTAAATTACTATATGGCCAGCCCAGGTTTGCTACATCCCTTAAGAGAGCTGCGTCTTCTTCAGGGCTGTTCCAGTACACAGCAGAAAGACAACAGGCGGCTTTCCTTCTCAGCATAGATTCACATCACCCAAGGCTTCACCCACTCCAAAAGCGTCCTTGAATTTACGCCTGCCAGCAATTCCCAAACGGCAACATTGCAGCAAGTTAGGAGTTCGCATTCACATCAAACGTTGTTTTTCAGCTGCAGCATGCAGAAAAATGATCAGCTCTTATGTCAATTAACCTAAAGATCCTGGCAAGTGTGAACCGCCCAGATATCTGCTGGTTCTTCTCAGCAAAGCGGCCCAGCTCCTATTTACTTTGTCCCGTGTGGTGTCTACTAGCCCCATGAGGCTGTTGAGCCCTAGAAATATGGAGTCTGAATTGAGGGGTGTTACAAATGTAAGGTGCACACTGATTTCAAGGACTTAGTATGCAATAAAGAACACAACATTTCTCCTTTAATTTCTACTTGAGTCAACGTTTGAATAATATTTAGGACGTATTAAAATTAATCTTGCCTATTTCTTTTAATTTAAATGTAGCTAATGTAAAGTTTAGATTTCAAATGACACACATAGCTTTCGTTGGTGGTTCCCATTATATTTCCACTGGCCAGGGCTGCACTGTAGTCACTAGTTTCCAGTGTCATTTGCCTGGGGTGGCAGAGGAGTGACATCAAGACGAAGTGCGGTGTCCCTCCAAGTCCCCGCTGGACTTGTGCTTTCATCGTGAGCACAGGCTGCAAAGCTGCTTGATGTACATGCTCTGGTTTCTCTTTCCCCCAAGTGGTTTTAGCTGCACAAAGCTAATCGGTTACTAGGAGACAAAGCCGCTTTCTCCTCAGTTTTATGACCGTGTTTCCCTTCGGTTTTATCTCACTCATCATCCATCTGCCAGTTCAACAGGGCCTATGTGTGTGTCATCCATATCCCAACAGTATGATTTATCCCCAGTATTTTCTGTGGAGCTTTTGCAACCTCAAAGCCAGGGAGGGTCAGGGTCACGTTCTCATCAGAACTCCCTCCCAGAACCTTTGGCTGCATTGAGTCTGAAAGGATCTGAAAGCCAGGTCTCCTTCCGTCACCACCACTGAGGTTTTAGGTTCAAACTGTCAGTCAGACCCTCCAGACACAGTAGGCTTTAACCTAATATTGCGTTTACTTGGTCCTCTAGGAGCATGCGAGGCAGGTGACACGCCAGACACAGCATCTTCATTTCATGGGGAGGTCCAACAGCGACTCAAGAGCTTCTTCCCTCCGCCCCTCCAGGCTTCAGGCCACTGAACTGCTCCCCCAGGGCAGGTGCCACAGTAAAGGGAGAAGACTCCACATTCCTGTTTTCAAGGAAATCATGCTGGAAAAACTAGGTCTTTCTCTGCAGTTCTCAACAGCCAGGCCTGGTGTTACCCCTTTACTCACAGTTTGCTGGAAAGATCCAACTGAGAAAATATAGTTGTTCACTATGTATGTTAAATCTTAAATCTCAAATCTCTGTTTTGAGACAAGTGTGTATGTGGGAGGCTCTCTAAAGGTCTGAAAATATTCAATTCTCCAGAACAGATGGACAGTGGAGGAAGGTGGTTAAAATGTACAAACTTCCAGTTTTAAATAAGTTCTAGGGACATAATGTACAACATGATGACTTGAGTTAGCACTGCTGTAAGATATATCATGTATGATATAGTGGAAAGTTATGAAGAGAGTAGACCCTAAGAGTTCTCATCACAAGGAGAATTTTTTTCTTTTCTTTTTATTGTATCTATACAAGACGATGGATGTTCACTAAACCTATTACGGTAATCATTTCACAATATGTGCAAGTCAAACCATCATGCTGTATATCTTAAACTTATACGGTGATGTATCGATTATTTCCCCATAAAGATAAAGACAATAAAAAGAAAACAGTTACTTAGCCTTAACATTTCCATGGTGGCTAAAAACATTGGCAGTATAAATGAACATCCCTATTAAAGACCACTAGAAAACCAATTTCCAATTTTTGTAAGACTGCAACAGTTACATGTAATTTGGATCATCAGCTTTTATTTTAGACTTGTTTCCTCAAAATTCAATTGCTTATACATCTTACAGTTGAGATATATTCCAGTAATTATATCTTTCTGTTTTTCAGGTATAATTGCCTTATTTCCTAATTCCCCAAAAAACTGTTTCATACATTATTACATCAACTTTGATCATCCTCTCAGTTTTAGAATCCATTTAAATTTCTATTTTTCGCTTTCATATTTTGTAATATACTGTTCATTAGGCCTGTACTATCACAGACCTAAAATAAATTTTCAAGAGTTTGAGCCAGTTAATTACTTTTAACTCTTATGTTACCATCACAGAGTACTTTCATAGAAATTGAGCTGTAACAACTTTTTAAGATGTCATCTTTTAAACATTGAATTTTAGTAGCAAAAATCCAATTAATTGGCAGTTATCTACAGTTACATTCCAAACAAATGCATTAAATTATTCATTAATGAATTTCATTATAAAGGATTAAATACCATATTTTCCTATCATGAACACATTTCACTTATCATTTGTTAAAATTAATTTATTTATTTTATTTTTGGCTGCGTTGGGTCTTCGTTGCTGTGCGCGGGCTTTTCTCCAGTTGTGGTGAGCGGGGGCCACCCTTCATTGTTGTGCACGGGCTTCTCACTGCGGTGGCTTCTCTTGTTGCGGAGCACAGACTCTAGGTGCGCGGGCTTCAGTAGTTGCAGCGGGCGGGCCCTAGAACGCAGGCTCAGTAGTTGTGGTGCATGGGCCCAGCTGCTTCACAGCATGTGGGGTCTCCCCAGAGCAGGGCTAGAACCCGCGTCCCCTGCATTGGCAGGTGAACTCTCAACCACTACGCCACCAGGGAAGCCCTATCATGTTTTTATTAAGTAATTTTTTCTTTAAATTTTGTTTTTTTCATATATATACATGGAGAATTCTCTTCAATTTGCAACATTTTAGAGAAAAATAACAATACTTTTAGGACCATGATAAGTTATAATTTTCTTTAACATGAAACTTCTGCCAGATTTCCTTCATAATTTCAACAAAACCAATGTACCTTATAAGTAACAGTATATGAACTAGAATATCTGGCCATCTGATAGTATGCCAAATGGGTTAGTATAAAACATCAAGTGAGAATAACAATAACCAAGCAGTGTTGTCGATCTAGATTGTATTTCCCAATGAAGTAACATGAAATTGTAGGAAACAGGCATTAAAATGTTTGCCTCCATGAAAAAGAAAAATTCAAACTATGATCATGGTATTTTCCCTTTGACATCATATATGTACACATTTAAACACATGATGTGAAAAAAATCTAGTACATGAACATATATAATATCCAAATAGATTTTTTTCTTGCTCAATTTATTTAGATATTCTAGCAATATGTAGACAATACCAGAATATTTAATTTTTCCATTAAAACATAACACTTGAGTGTTTCATTGAATGAACACGTCTGTATGATGCAGCGGGATAAATCAATAAAACTTGAATAGGAAAGAAAAGCAACTCACCTTTATATGTTTTACCTTTTCATTATAATAATGTTATCATTTATCATGATAAAGCTTAAGTTATGGTTCTGAAATGCCTGGTATACACGCCCTATTCCATGACTAAAGTGCTTTCTTTTTTAACATCTTTATTAGAGGATAATTGCTTTACAATGATGTGTTAGTTCCTGCTTTATAACAAAGTGAATCAGCTATACATATACATATGTTCCCATATCTCTTCCTTCTTGCGTCTCCCTCCCTCCCACCCTCCCTATCCCACCCCTCTAGGTGGTCACAAAGCACTGAGCTGATCTCCCTGTGCTATGCGGCTGCTTCCCACTAGCTATCTATTTTACGTTTGGTAGTGTATATATGTCCATGCCACTCTCTCACTTTGTCGCAGCTTACCCTTCCCCCTCCCCATATCCTCAAGTCCATTCTCTAGTAGGTCTCTGTCTTTATTCCCGTCTTGCCCCTAGGTTCTTCATGACCTTTTTTTTTTTTCTTAGATTCCATATATATGTGTTAGCATACAGTATTTGTTTTTCTCTTTTCTGACTTACTTCACTCTGTATGACAGACTCTAGGTCCATCCACCTCACTACAAATAACTCAATTTCGTTTCTTTTTATGGCTGGGTAATATTCCATTGTATGTATGTGCCACATCTTCTTTATCCATTCATCTGTCGATGGACACTTAGGTTGCTTCCATGTCCTAGCTATTGTAAATAGTGCTGCAATGAACATTTTGGTACACGACTCTTTTTGAATTATGGTTTTCTCAGGGTTAAAGTGCTTTCTAATGTTTTTCTTATGACAGGATGATGAGGTAAGGGAAAGCCGATTCAGTTTCACAGCCTATGGAATGGGACCGTGTCTGCAAACAAAAGACGGTGTGACTCCAAAGGGCCCAAACCATCCTGTCCAGGTAATGCCAAAGAGCCTGGATGAAATGAGGAAGGTCTTCATTGACCGGGCCAAGAAGATTGACACCATCTCCCGAGCCTGCTTCCCATTAGCCTTTTTGATTTTTAATATTTTCTACTGGGTTATCTATAAAATTCTTAGGCATGAGGATATTCATCAGCAACAAGATTAAGTCTCTGGGGGTGTGCAAGTGTGCAAACTGTCAACTCAGAAGGAAGGTTTTTTGCCATAGGGCTGTGTGTGTGTGTGTGTGTGTGTGTGTGTGTGTGTGGTGTACAAATGATGACCATTTGTCATATGTGGCATATGGAAAGGTATTATTATGATTTGCTATGCAAAGTCATGAGGCAGTTGAGTACTTTAATGGATACAAAATATATATATTATAGGGATTCTATTTCATATTAATTTAAGATTATCTGTTTTTTCACAGTAAATCGTACAAGTGGAAGTATTACTGTCAACGTGTTCATATCTAATATATCACATAATATAGTACATGTGAAAACTACTTTGGAATTCTTTGATTTTTAATTCAATATTAAATATCACAAAAGTAAAATTTGCACAGAAAACTTTGGAAAAGGAAAAAGGGGAAACGTTGAAGATAAAAAATCAGTAGTTTGAGGCTTTAAAATATTTTCTTATACTGTAGTTACAAAATAGAAAAATAATCAGATAGGTCAGTGGGAAACTCGCTCAATAATGATAGAAGATTATACATACACATGCTATAGAACCAATTTAGGGAATAAAAAATTTAAATTAGAAGATTAAAATTAAAAACTTTGTTGTTTAGATACTAAATTTAGTTGTTTAAAATACTAAATTTCCCTCTTTGGAAATTTTTTTAATGGCCTAAGCGATCATATTATATACAAAATCTACTTTTCATAACTTTATATCTCTATGAATGAATGTAGGTATACTGAAAACATTATTGTTTTTAAAAAGTGTTATAGCTGTGTATTTTTAATTTTTTAAATAATTTTAATTATTGCCAAACACTGAAAAATTCAAGCCAGCATCTTTGTTTTGTTAGATTTTTAATAGTTGCTTAATTGTCTGTAAGTAATTATGTTTACTGTTTTGATATAATTGAATAAAGTTCAGTAAGGCTTTTATATTTTAGGCTAGAATGAGACTTTAAAATTCAATGGGATTATAGTATTTACATTTTGATAAAAATGAATTTACTGAAAACAAATATGGATTTAGAAAGATTTTTTCATAAGAACAGTTTTCACATCAAAGTTATATGGGTTCCAACTCCTAGCTCCAAATGTAAAGATGGAAGATTTTAATTCTAAATTATATAAATAAGTCATTTCTACAAAGTGAGGATTGATTATTTTATATTTCTGAATTAATGATTTCAATATATAAGCCATCCACTAGATGTGAATGATTCTAAATAAAATTTTTACTTAAAATTTATCAGCATCCCCATGGAATTATTTCAACTACAATGGGGCATTAACTCATTTCGTGCAGTGTAATTAAGTGCAAATATATGATAGAGTTCTAGGTTAAACTGAACCAGATTCTGATTCTTTTCCAGTTTTGCCACTTTTGCATTATTTTTGTCATTAATGTGGTATTTTTAAAAAGCTCTAGAATGCTTTTTAGGAATGTTTAATTTCTGGTCAGATTCACTAGATGGAAACTCGTACCAGCTTATTGACAGAGAAAAGTTTAACCGTTAAGAAAACGATTAACTCAGATTTAAGAGGGAAAAAAAAGCCAGTTCTTGAAATGGATGGTACCAGTTACTGCCCTTTAACCACTAGCAAACTAAAAGTAAGAACTGCCATTTAAAGCTAAAATGTCTCAATGTTATTGAACTTTGGTCTAATTTTATTTTTTTAAATAACTTTAAAAAATAATGTATGTTTAGCAATTTTTGCTAGTAAAAGACCAAATTACCCTCCTTTATAAGTAATTTAAAACTATTAGGAAAGAAAAATGTTTGGCATTAAATGCAAATGCCACAGCCGAAAGCAGTTATTGCTATGTACTTTACTTATTTTGAGGACTGTTCACCCCAGAGTTAAACATGTCCTTCTTCACTGAGGATTGTATGAACCAAAACCATGAAAATATATTCTTGTACTCAAGATAGATTAGACCAAGATATGCTGTTGGTGTTCTCTGAGGGTAAGCTAGTTGGTTTGAATTAATGATAAACTACATTGTCTCAATGTGTCTCTGAAATACTTGAATACATTTTTCTGTACTTCACACATCTTAGTTTTAAAGTTCTTCATCATTGCTTAAATTAAGTGAATTATGCCAAAAGCAAACACAAATACAATGGACCTATGCTCCCAAAGAAATTCATGGACATCACTTGTTTTCATATTTGAGAATATTAAAAATGTCTCTTTTTAAAGCCTGAAACTTGGAATATAAGAATACTAGCCACACAACAACTTTTTCAGCAGGGGCGTTGGTATGGTAGAAATCTCCCTATCTCAGAAGGATTACACTTTGCTTAGGTATATATAGTTGTCTCACTATACTAAGAAAATACATGGACATTTCACTCATATGGCAACAGTGACATTACAAATATAGCTGAATTCAAAATGTTTAAAGGAATCTGTCCCCTCTAATGAACTCTCATAGACCCTTTAAAATGGGAAAACGACATTATAATTAACATCCCGAGATGGTATTTGCCTAAATAAGCCCTGTGTCAAACCCTAATATTTCAAACTAAACCAGACAGAAATCTATTAACGATGAGAAAATTAAAATGTGTGCACGTACCCTGAGTACCCACACATAAGCTGGAATTCTAGTCTGGATATTCTGAAGCATTTTGAAATAGTCACATTAGAAAGTTTGTAATTTTTCTACATGCCGTTTACTTCACTTTTTTTTATAATTATGTATCTCAACCATTGACATCTATGGTTCCATATGAATTTTTAGGAAACCTTGTACCTTAGTATATATGTGCCATCCTTCTCTTTCTTTCCCAACTATTAGAACTGGAGTTCAATTACAGTGAGGACCTAGAACTTTCTTTACTATTTAAGAGATTCCAGAAAGTTACTGTAGAAGCAAGAAAGCCAAGAGTCTTTAAAACTTCTCCATACTTTCTGGATGTTTCTGCATAACAGTGACTCACCTGGAGAGCCCATCCAACTCCCAGTTGCTGTATTTAAGGGACTGTCATGACTACTTATCTTATCCTACAGTCAACTCCTATTCTATGGCTATATTCTAATAATTTTTACTTTAATTTTGATTTATAAATGCTTTAAATCTGTATACCCCTAAAATATAGATACATACACTGGGTTTATAAACTCCCAGGATCTTATGGAAGATACTGGAAATTTTAGGGAAAAATGTGAAAAAATAAGCCAACATGTTTTATAGAAGAGAGCAAGATGTTAACTACTTCAGCACTCTGTGCGACCTAAGTGGTTATAATTTTAAGAGAATAATACGTGTATCCTCCATACTATACATTCCCTTTTCTGAATGTCTTTCATCCCATTTAAAAAATATACTTTTCTATTCTTAACATGATATACCTCACCTGCTAGTCACTTTGGAAGACTGAATGTTATACTGGCAGCTAAATTTTTCTTTCATCGATAAAGTACACATTCCATGAAATGGACCGGAGGAAATATGGGACTTGCCAATATTAAACATAGAAAATACTCTCAATATTAAAAGTAGGAAGCTGGCAATACTGACATCCACAGGTGTCCCCTGACAGCCACTTCGAGCCCTCTCAGAATGAAACTCAGAAGGAATATAAGCCACAGTTCTTAGACCAATCAATCATTAACAATCTTTGAGGTCATGTGTCCGACTCTAAAATAGATTTCACAGACCTTGAAATATAGACAATAGCAAAAGCTCTCAAAATTTACGGGGGTATACCATCTGTATTTCTCAGCTAGTTGATGCTGACCTAGTAAAGAAAAGCAGACCACTCCTAGGACACAGCACTAACTTTTATATAGTCTGTATTCATTCATGCTGACAAGGTGAAGACTGCAAAGTAATGAACTTGATTGAAACACATTAAGAGAATAAGTATGGTTTCCACCTCAAGGCACTTTAATTTTAACAGTCTATCCAAGGCAAATATCATCAATGGAAATATAGTCTATGCACTTATAATTATCTTAGTTCACTGAAGGGATTAGTTGGAAATTGTCTTAGTGACTCAGAGAATAGTTTTTGCACCTTTATAATTGCAAGCTTGCCTTTTGAATTATACTTACCTTTTAAGCACATTTATGATAACGACAGTTTGCTTGTTCATTTGGGTATTCGGTTTTTGAACTCGATAATTTTATTGCCTAGCCTTGGCTTTTGGACTGAGTTACACGCTATTATAGCAGTGTTGGAACTTTTAGCACCATCAGCTCTGGCAGACTATGAAAACTTGCTGGCATCATATGCATTTCAGAGAAGAATTTAGTGGCAAAAACTGCACCATTTATTAAAGTGACAAATTTCAATATTTCTTAAAACTGTATGCAGAAATGTCTAACTTGTTCAAGCAACATTAAAGGACTTTCTGGTGCAGTTTTTCCAATATTTTTGACAAGGCCACTTTCCCTAGCTGAACCTATCTGAACAATGGGCAGTGGAAAAGTACGACCATGAAGATTAGAATTCTATAAACGACTGAAATTTTGAATATAATGGCGAGCAAGTATTGTTCTCCACAATGCCTCCGTAATTCCTTACTGTATCCTCTGCTTGGGACCATTCATAGCAGTGCAGAAACAATCATGTCCATCCCAATTGAATTGAGCATTGAATATCAACCTTTAACTAAGCAAACACTCACCATCTCTCGTTTCCAAGACATATTTTAGACCTTAAAAAATGAGGTTAAAGGGATGCTAAAAATGATAAGAAGAATTACAGTTTGTGGCTGTAAGACAATGGGGTGTTTTCAATGAAATATTTTAGAAAATACAGTGTATATGAACACACACATTCCCTCTTGATTGAATACAAACAAAACACCCATAATACCTGAGCTGTCTTCCTCAGCAGATGCATTGGTTTTTATTTCCTGGTTCATATACTACAAAGAGTGATAAAAAATAACAATCCCATTTTATTCTCATTGCTATATAAATTCTTTGTGAATAAATACGTAGCACACCATAGGAATTGTGTTAAGTTAATTAACTTTAAATTTAAACTTTTATCCCAGCCCCTGTTCCTCTATAAGAATATACTGAACTTCCATAGGGAAACCTCTGTTGTTCTAATTACTTAAAAAGTAAAGTGATGCATATTCTTCCATAACCAGGATGCTTAGAGCCCATGCATAAAATAGAGCCCCCTAGGATTTGAAAATAACTAGGGCAGGGAAAATATTCTGGAGAAGCTTCTACCAGAAATCAGCCCAAAAGACAGAGTCCTGAGCTAGTTGCTAGGATCCTCTTACTCATTTTTTCTTCCACCTTTTTTATGTTGCCTTAATCTCTTTCCTTTTCCCTCTCTTACACATACACACACACCCACCCATACACACACGTGCACACACACTTCTCATTATATATTGTTCATGGGGTAAATTTCTTCAAATTGGAAATGCAAAGGAAGTCAACTTTTCTGGGCAAATGTCCATAATCCTGTGATGTGTTTTGCAATATCAGTGATTCCTGGTGGGAAATATGAGCTGTGCAGTCATTTGATTTGGGCATCCCTTATTTATGAAACCATAATACTTTGTTGCAACAGCTCATGAACAAAGCTATGTGGATCAAATTTTCTCCAACTATTAATGATAGAATTCTAAAACACTGCTCGGACTGTCTTTGAAGAATGACCAAATATTTGTCAAACAGTGCTTCCAAAAGACGATCAGTAATAACTAGTACTATTGGATGATTTCACAGTGTCTTAACCGGCAGTTTTCTCAGTATTTTTTATGGCTCACACATAAACAAAATAAGAGAATTTTAAAGGTGGTGGAGTAGTATTTTAAAAAATAGTGATTCTGATTCTTACCTGTACATCAGAATCCCTTACACACTTTTTTTTTTTTTTTTTTTTTTGCGGTACGCGGGCCTCTCACTGCTGTGGCCTCTCCCGTTGCGAGCACAGGTTCCGGACGCGCAGGCTCAGCGTCCATGGCTCACGGGTGCAGCCGCTCGCGGCATGTGGGATCCTCCCAGACCGGGGCACGAACCCGTGTCCCCTGCATCGGCAGGCGGACTCCCAACCATTGCGCCACCAGGGAGGACCTCTTAAACACATTTTTAAACATGTATACATACTAGTGTTCAGCATAAGAGATTATAATTCAATCAGTGATTCAACAACTATTCCTTAAGCACCTTCTAGGTACCTGGCACTTTTCTGAGTGAAAAGTGAATAAGGTATGTTCAGAGTAAGCATGACATTCTGGATTATTGATAAAGTTCCACAAGTGAGAACAATTGACATAAACATACACAAACCTATTCTTCTAATAATACTTGATTTAACACTGAAAGCTTTTTAATCTTTTCTTTCTTCAAATTCATTTTAACTATTTCTCTTTTATGTCCTTAAAATTAAAAATAAACCTTTGAGCTGTTTCAGTTCAGCTTCCCTTCCAGTGTCAGAATCTTCACATCCCTGGTACATTCTTGATACAAAATTATCCATATTCTCCTGAAGCTCTTAGAGCAACAGGTAGGTCATTATTCTGAAGCCAGCCTCTTCTGCTGTGACACAGCTGTAAGTGATTTAAAAAAAAAAGTTTATCTTCATCAAGAAATGACTTTTACTCAATAAATTCCAACTAAGTCTCCTCCATTCCCTTAAGGCAGCTCATCGTGTGTTTTTCCATATCTGCTGCCTGTGTGCAGGCTCCATCAATACACTTTTTCAATCCCTGATCATTAGCTTTATTCTCATTTAAGCCACTCATCAATACACGGTGTGTTAAACAATGATGAGATGTTTTCAGGTTCATAAAATAATGAAAAATAATGTTTATGTAAATCATTTGCAGTAAGTTTATTTTTTTCTTTTTTAAATTTTATTTTATTATTTTTTATATAGCAGGTTCTTATTAGCTATCTATTTTATACATATTAGTGTATATATGTCAATCCCAATCTCCCAGTCATCTCACCACCACTCCCCCTCCCCCGATTCTCCCCCCCCGCCATGGTGTCCATACTTTTGCTCTCTACATCTGTGTCCCTATTTCTGCCTTGCAAATCGGTTCATCTGTACCATTTTTCTAGATTCCACATATATGTGTTAATATACAGTATTTGTTTTTCTCTTTCTGACTTACTTCACTCTGTATTACTCAGCCATAAAAAGGAATGAAATTGGGTCATTTGTAGAGATGTGGATGGACCTAGAGACTGTCATTAGTAATTTTAAATGTCTTCCTATAATGACACAATAATTTTAAATTAAGTATTTAACAATCTATTTCATGATAGGAATATATTATTAAAAAAACCTACAAAGTAATATGAGTTAAAGAACTATCAGCCACACATAATATTTTTAGAGTAAAGCTATAATAAAAATATAGTGATTTAAGTTGTTTTATTTTAATAGATGGTTTTTCTCTGTGGTGGTTTTAGCCAACGTGCCTTCTGGCAACCCCTCTACAGACTCATTATCCAATCTGGTTTGTAATGTAAACAAAGGAAAAAGCTGTGGCTCAAAGGCCAGGAAAGGATTCGGGCATGAGACTGTATTGAACGTGCCTGAATAATTTTGCACGCCTTCACTTTCATCTCTATGAATTATGCAATGGCTTTTCCTTCAGTTTGTATTTTAATGTATGATAGATGATGATATTGGGGAAAAATAGAGAGAAGTAGCCTGCCCTTCTGTGAATATTATATAACCTGCTGTGGAAAACAAAATGAAAAGAAAATGTGCCATATATTTTCAATGTACTATGGTAATGTCATATACAGGGATTTATTATTAGTGAGTCAAGATGTTTAAAAGACTACCAAAAAAAGTATTGCTATTCTATGGTGTTAATTATTTTTCTGTAGTTTTAAAACACGTCTTCCTGAGTTTGATGTCTCTCTGTCTTCCTGTCCAGATGATGTCATATTTTTCAGGAAACTATGCTGAAAATATATTTAAAATTGTATGCATGGTTTTATCAACTTGTTTCTCTCTGTATTACCTTTAGTTCAATTCTGCAAGTGACAAATTCTCAAGTCAGAGTCATTAACTCATATATAGTATATGGTATTTATCATGTAACTGCAGATTATTTGATCAAAAACAATAAAAATGAACACTTTTCAAGAATATGAATAATTCTTTTGTCCCATTTTATCAAATTTTATCAGGGGGTCATGTTGTTTTCCTGACAAAGGTCATACATTTCTGTTCTGATGGAAAGGATTATACTGAGATTACAAACCCAGTGATATATCATTCAGAGAAGCCTTAACATACACCTTCCATTATAGGAAAAGTACAGTAAGGAAGCTGGTGAATGGAACTTTTCAACTCAGAATAGAATGAGAGAAGATGTGTTACTATGTAGAAAATAATTTGACATTCTTTATAATTTTTGTTTGCTTGGAAGTCTTTTCCTTAAAATCTATTTATTGAATAAACCACTTTTATTTAACTTGCCCATAGAGACCACTTCAAGATAGAATGTTGGTCTTTTTTTTGTTTTTTAGAATTTAGGTATGCTTTTTTTTTACTTTACACAATTAGGCTGGAGTTCAGTGATGGTACAATAGTTGATAAAGAAATAAGAGAAAAATTAATGTATAGGAAATTTAAGAAAATATTGCAGTATGGTCTCTGATAACTTGCTTCTCATTTTTGGAGCACCTATAATTTATATGTATTTATGTATTTATTGGCTGCATAAGGTTCAGGAAAATTGATTGGAAATTCCTTGCTAAATTGGCACTGTGTTTTCCTTGATGAGCTGGCCTTCATCAGCTTCTTAATTTGCACTTGAATGGTTCATCCCATAATGTCAGTGGAAACTCTAGACTGAAATGCTGCCCTAGACTCAAGCAAGGTCATCTGCAAGTGCTAGAGGTATCAAAAGGTGAAAGATACTTAACCAAAATGTATGTGAATAAGCATAATGTGCATAACTTATTGGTAAACTATAACTTTAAAAAAATCAATGTTTATTTTCATGGTTTAAAATATTTTCATTATTCTCATTCTATTCACCATTTCAGTACCACTAAATTAGTTGTTTTTCTCTAGGTATTTTATCCTAATTTACTCTTGCTGTCTGTTGCTTTCTTCCTCGATAAACTTATATTCTATGTATATATTCCTTGTTTATAAGTTTGTACAATTTACATTGTTAATTACCCATTCGTGGAAAACTTAAATTGCAATTTGACCATAGTTACTGAACTATGGTATACTATAAATATGTAGCTATTTTGCTTTTCTCTTTCCCTATATAATATTTGACCCCATGTGTTGTCTTATCAAGTTATCTCAGTAGGCGGTCTTTACCCAACAGTGTGTTGCTCCAAAAAGCCCACTCAGGACACTGGAAACTGGAGGCTGGGCTCACTCATCATCCTTGCTGTGACATGAGGCAAGAGGGTCTGAAGACTTGTTCTCCAAACAATGAATCCTAGTTAGAAATCAAATGACAACCTCTGCTTGTGTAACCTAATGGCTCCTGTTCTTCCAAATGGGTCTCTGTGTTTAAGTCATCCATAAAAAATCATTCTTTCAATCTTTTGAGACGATGTTAGATTCAATTTTCTTTGGAATACATACATACGTACATACATAAATACATACATAAATAAAAAGACTTCCAAATAACTAGTTACAGAAATAATTGTATTTCTAGACTTAACAGGGTCTTTTTTGAAACAGTTACATTTCTTCCAAAAAGTAATTTCATACAGATTGACCTAGCTTGAAATACTTGTTCTATGCAAGATCATTCAAAGTGTAGCCTTGTATTTGCTAAGTGACTAACCAAAAAAACATGGAATGAAATATAAATAGGAAACAAAGTGGATTTTTTTCAAATTTCCAAATTATTTGAAACAGAGTAGAAACCAAAAGCATAGATTTATTTTTTTTTAGTTACCAGAAAGTTGCTGATAGAAGGTTGATAATGGATTATTAAACCCCTTGAAAGAAATATAGTTTTAATCTATTACAGTGTATTTAATAAACACCAGAATGGGCACCAGAAGTCTACCTGGAGATATTATCTCTGGGCTCTTCCTTTGTTCCCATCATTACCACCAACAAATCTTTCTGAGTCCCTCCTGCAAGGGGCGGCAAATAGGAAAGCTTCCTACACCTTCAGAAGCAAAGCAAAGGAGAAAAGAACATCTGCAGGAACCATGTGTCGTGGACAAGAGGCTTATTTTATGCACACTTTATGTGAGTACCATTTCTGAGCAATCATTAATCTCTATACAAGACTCAACCTTTTCTAAAATTACGGAATTTAAATTGATGTGTTGCATATAGCAAGTTAAAATATTTTTGCAATTCAGGTTATTGATTCAGTTTTTATCCATGTTACATGAAAAAGAGGAAGAATGAGAAATAAATGGAAATAATATATTCTCTGTAATTTACTTTGAATCTGAAAAGTCAGCACCCATTTACTGATGCTGAATTGCTTATGTTAGAAATGTCTTTTTGCATATTGTCTGTGAAAGTTAACTACTGAAAATATTGGGATAAATGAAAAAAGTTGTTTTATTTATATAAAGAAATGCACCTAGGGAAAATATGTTCATACGACTTATTTACCTAACAATATAAATTAGTTTCTAAAAGGAAACGTTAAAAAGTAATATTAATGTGATAGTATTTAATATTATTATCATATTTTTATTAACTGCTACATTGGTGTTATTTATGCTAAACATGCATACCTTTTAGTATGTGTTATATATTGTATTATTAAGCAACAAAATATGGCGATCTCACATGCCATTATCGGCATGTTTAACTCTCTAATTGATCAATTAGAGAGTTAATGTTTGATTCTAGAGATCAATGTTTGATTCTTATGACTCAGAAAAGTAATTACAGAATATAAAGGTAATATGCAATTGTCTTTTTAGTATCATTATTCTGTCTTCTGCATTATTTCCTAAGTGAGATGGGCCAAACCCCTTTGGCATCTTCAGTAAGCATTACAACTACTAACTCAGTACCTACTGAAACATCTTCATTAAATAAGAAAATAAATCACAACATGGTATGTGCTATATACCCTTAGTTTCAAACAAGTTCCCAGAATTGTCTAAAGAACAATTACTCATACCCAGAATTGAAGGGTTTTTTTAATTACCTGTAAGTTAAGACTTTAGATCACATTCATAAACTATCTATCATTTATTATTATATTTATTATATATAATGTTATATATAATATTACATTTTCAAAGGTTTCACATTCTTTTCTCTTCTAAATGTAAGCTGCGCTGGGCCTAAACCACAAGATGGCTCCCTCCCATTGGTTTGGGAATTTTAAATGTCATTTCACTGATGACTTAGGGCAATATTTTGGCATACAAGAGTGTATTAAAGTGAAAACAAGTTATACACGTCAGTATAATCCTACTCTTTAACAGTTTTATTAAACAGAGTTTTGAGGGATGACCTACTCAAAACCCTCATTTTTCTAGTGATGAAATGGAGCCTAAAGATACAGGCAATCTTACCCCATGCTTCGGACTGCAGGGCTCCCCTCTTAGGTGGACCCTGATGTTGATCTTGATTGAGGTAAGAGGGCCCTGGTTTGCTGGGATCAGAAGTTCCAAGAAAAATATTAACGTCTTTCTAGAGTGACAATTTCACTATAAAGTTTGAGAAAACTATATCATGAAAGAAATATAAAGTTAAAATAAGTAACAAATAAAAAAGAGAAACAGAAGAGAAATTTCAGTGTTATAGAGGGAAGGCTGCCATGTGCCCATTTTGGTTTCTAATTCCATTCCAATTGCATCAGGGATTCTTGCTGGGAGCCGTGCAGTTGCTCCTGAGCTAATTTAAGAAGTATAAATACAGAGTCAGCACTGCTGAGGATATATACTAATTCTGAAAGCGAGAAAACATATGCAAGGCTGTCATCATCATCTACATCCCAGCAGTCATGTTCCATTTCTCTGTGCTTCGTTTCGTGTCAGCTTAACTCTTCCACAATCGACTGGATCCCAAAAGGTTGGAAACGCTACATGTAGAGACAGAAAAGGAAAGGAGAGAACACAAAGATTCTTACTCTGTCTCTCCATCATCCCAGCATACGAAGAACCTCCATCTTAAAACACTGACACGACTGGTTTAAATTCTCTGACTGGGTGAACTGGCCACTCATACTGTAGAAGATGTAACCCCACAAATATTTAAGAGATATGATCTATGGAAAATTAAAATATGTCTTGAGATGACCAAGTTTTAGTCCAACCATCAGTCATGTTATTTGCCTGTTTCAATGTATGATTTAAAATCTATACTTTCAAAATAGCAATAGTGTCCTAAATTGTTCCTTAAACCACAAAAAAAAACTTCGTTAATTCAGATGTTTCCTTTTACTATTTCTTTTTGGCTTTCAATACGTGGATAAATTTCATTTCTAATTTCAATTTCCATTTAATAATTAAAAGAACTACTTGAATTAGACATTAAAAACATTCATCTCATGCATGAATCCCTGGGTTTGAAAAGCATTTAGATAAAATTTCTTTATTCATCTCTGCTCTATCTATGACATCCTAAAGAAAAATAAAATATATTGTAAACCACTACTGTACATGGTAAAATTATAATTTAAGAAGAAAAATTACAGATAATCTACTCCAACTTCAGACTAATTTAAAAACATAGGAATTGACAGCAGCCTTGAAATACTATGCTAAATCTGCTAAAATTGTAACATATAGAAGCATGCATTGGAGGAAGAAAGCAAACATGAAATTATTTGAATTGAACTAGTGTTTGAAAGTTAATTTGGGTGTCTCTGTGCTTTTTATTATTCACCCTTATGTCTTTCTTTAAGTATGTATTTATTCTTCAATAGATCTATGACATTTTTATTGCTTGTTTAATGGTCAGTGTAAGATTGAAAGTATGAGTTTACTCTCACTTTCTGTACATTTATTAATAAAATTTCCTTAAGATATTGTTGCAGTTTATAAACTCTGCTTAGCTGCCATTTTCAAAAACGGAAAAGCAAGCACAAAAATCAAACCATAGTCATGGTTTAAATAAATCAATTTTTATTGACTTTTCAATGAATAAAATTTTCAGTGAATTTTCAATGACTAAAATATTTTTTATATGACTCCTTCTGGCAAGTTACAAACCATTACAATAAAGTCAGGTTGAGTTTCATTGAAATGTTTCAAAATAAATAAGTTGTCTGCCCCTTCGATATTTATACCTGCCTATGTCATCATCAGCTATTAGAATTTAGGGGAGAGTAAGAAGGCTCAGGGTCCTGCTCAATATGTACCACAATAATGAGATCACTGGTCCACGTAAAAGCAACCTAAACCTTGGGGGTGGCCAAGCAGTAGTCCGGCCACCTCTGAGCCAGATTAATTTTCTCTAGTCTTCTCTAGTGAAAAAAACCCAAAAAAACCCACAAATGGGTGTGAAAAAAGAGTGCTCGAGGGCAAAACTATGTGGATTTGCCTTTGTTATAAATGCTGAAAACCACAGCCTTCCACCTAGTATTAGATGTGTTTCCCTACACCTTTTCCTAATCCTAGTGTCATTCCATGCATGAAACCATGAGCAAGCTATTCCTCAGATATAACAAGACTAATATTCTTTACAATCTGTTGATGGAGTTAAAAGTCTAGTAATGAGGGTCAGGGTCAATAGAACACACACATGTTCTCCCCAATTCATATGTCTAATACCACGTGACTATAATTCCTCTCTTTACACGTCCCTGTTAGAATTGCATTCTTTAGGGACCATAGGTTATTTTTGTAACCTCAACATCAAGCACTTACTAGTAAGTGATCAATCAATATATGATTGTTTTATAAATAAATTAATGAACTAAAGCAAAGTACCAAATGTTGGTTATTATAGAAACTGAAGCATGTAATGAATTGTCAGAATGCTCCTAGCCTAGCTTCCTTAATAATTTCCTTTAAAAAAATTAAATATAAATATTCTGACTACATATAAGCACCAATCCACAAACTGGGGACACGTGCACAAACCGGGGGGCACGTGAAAAAGCAAGTCGGTGAGACGTTTAGTAACATTTGCCAAAGGTTTCCTTGGTTAACAGGTACATGCCTCAGGGAATAAATCTGAAAGTCACCTGCAGCATTTCAAACATTTTAAGCCTTTTGCGCTAGTGAATTTCAAGGGCATATGTTCAACTTTGAATTTCAACAAACGTTGCTCCACTGGGGCTCCTAGGTGTATATCAAAAACATTTGTGGTAGATTTGGGAATCTTGGTGAATGACACCAAAATTCAATAAATCGAAAGAAAAATGAGAAGATAGATGATATTCAAAATATGTTTGTAAGTAATTTAGTGTGAACATAACAGTCTGTGTTCTGGGTCAGCACTTCTGTAAATTGCGGAGTCAAGAGTGAGGCCAACCGGGGTTGTGTAATCATTCCAAGCGTCTGCATGTTTTCAACCATTTCACATAATTCCACAGAATAAAAGTATCTAAAGAAGAGGCAAAAAATAATGGTACCTGAACCAGTAGAGGTTTACCATGTAGCAAAGGTGAGAATCCTATGGAAAACTTTCTCAATGATAGTTGTGGTGCGTGGGCTTAGTTGCCCTGCAACTTCTTCCCGGACCAGGGTTCGAACCGGTGTCCCCTGCATTGGCAGGTGGATTCTCAACCACTGTGCCACCAGAGAAGCCTCTAGGAGAAAATTTTAAACCTTGTTTTAGGTGAAAACTTTAAACCTTGTTTTCCCCTTCATTGCCTCTTCTGTAAAATTGATACTTTTAGAATTATCAAGAAAGGTTAATGCATTAATATTTGTAAAAAAAAACCACTTTAAAATAATGCCTGTGAAAATGAAACAGAAAGAGATAGCATTTTTATTAGACTCTTTCAGACTACAAGGGAAAAAGGCACACTTGCATTAATTCAGGTGATAAAGGTTTATTATAAAGATATGGAGAAAATTATGAAAATAATCTTATCTGCTGGACTATAAACTCCACAGGGGTGAGAGCTCGCCTGTTCATTAATGAATATGCACTTGGCATAGAGCAGTTGATAAGTATCTGTGGACTAGATAGTGACGAGGCACTGCCAAGCCAGTGTTCCTAGACCTTGAGAAGCCATCTGAAACACACAGCAGAACACAGGCCGTAAGTCACTACCTGGTCACACCCTCAATGGCAGGCACACGCTGCTTCCTACTCTCGGTGGCTCACTTATTCCAAGGCTCCGAGTTTCAAACATACTCCAGCTTTACTTCAACTCCCCCCATGAATAACGTCTGAGTCTCCCCTAACTTTTTCTCCATGTATAATAGCTGCTCCAGACTTGTCATGTCTCCACACTGTTTTTCAGCTTCTGCTCCCATTACCAACTACTAACTTCCTCATTTGATCTCCTAGTTACCATTACCAACTACCAACTTCCTCAGTAGGTCCCCTAGTTCAACCGCCCCAAAAGCAAGAATTTAACTGGTCCACCTCGTCACGTTCCAATATAGTCTGCTTCTGGCGGCCAGAGTTTTGCATCTCTGTTAGGTCTTAATTTGTCACCCACTTTATTACTTCGACCTAGTTTGGTTTAGGTAACCATTTCTGGTTTCATTAGTTGTGGTCGAGATAAGACAGTCATCTAGTATAGAGATGGTAAAGATAGAACATGCAATCTGTGTATAAGAAAACCTTGAGGAGACTGTAAGAATAACATTCATTTGGAGGCTCCCGGAAAGGGACCATATAAATAGCAAAACGCTTACTTACCCTATCCAAGACAAATTCATAAAACATTATGGTTTCATTTGGGAAAGGGGGGAAACCCAAAAGTATACTAAATGATAAACAGCATCATTGGTGAGATGCAACCACGTATATGTAAAGTATAAGTATAAGGAGTGGTTTATAAATTATTACATCCACCAGGAGTAGTTTTAAGAGGAATGAAACATCCATTTAGGAGGACTTATCCCGTTATTCACCAGTTGTGTTGCCAAAATAAAATGGGACTAGGTAGAAACTTGTGGAAATAGCACCAGATGTCAAGGGTTGGCTGTTCCTTTGCTGACCCACTCTTGTACATATGCAGATCCTTCAAGCAGAGCCAACTGCAGAATGTGGAGTAGTATTTACATAGACATGGGACATAAACTAAGTCCAGCTATGGCATACATTGGTCTACTAAAACTCCCACCATGGTCACTTCATACAGCACTTCTATTTTATTTTGCACATGAACATAAATCAAATCATTAACCATACATCACATCACTAATAGCACTTACTGAAACAGGTCATCATAACCCAAAACTACCACCGGTATCATTCCTGGGGTGTGTCTCAAGTTCAGTTTTTCCTCAGACTACATCAATTATAGCCTAATTAAAGGGTTTACAATTCACACCACTTTAGTACTACGATCAGCACAAGAAAAACATACTTTTTTGTCTGTTTGTTTGTGCTGTCCTCCTTTCTTCATGTATTTAAAATTTTTATGGGCATACAGTTGATTTACAATGTTGTGTTAGTTTCAGGTGTACAGCCAAGTGAAATCAGTGCCCTGGATGTTTCTGATTTGAGCAGAGAAGTTTTAATATGAGAAAATAAAAGACACCTACGCTCTAATAACTAAGATGGCATTTTAGAAGCATAGAAGAAATCCCCGCATAATCTTCCTATTTCCTTTATATTACTTTTCACCAAGTTATTTACTGTTCATGTATCTATATTTTCCCAATCCTCCAGCTCCAGTTTTCTAAGCCTTTCTTTTTTCTTTTGTCTTACTAGATTCTTCCCTCACCCCCAGTTTAATTGAAGTATAAAAAGTGTACAACATGATTTGATACACATATACATTGTGAAAGGATTTCCACAATGGAGTTAATTAACACATCCATCACATCACATATTTACCTTTAAGAAAAATACTTTTTTTTTTTTTTTTGCGGTACGTGGGTCTCTCACTGTTGTGGCCTCTCCCGTTGCGGAGCACAGGCTCCGGACGCGCAGGCTCAGCGGCCATGGCTCACAGGCCTAGCAGCTCCGCGGCATGTGGGATCTTCCCGGACCGGGGCACGAACCCGCGTCCCCTGCATCGGCAGGTGGACTCTCAACCACTGCGCCACCAGGGAAGCCCGAAAAATACATTTTTAAGAATAAATTGCAAAACAGGCTAAAAATACACTTTGAATTAATCCATGCTTAGTAGTCAAAAGGTGAAGACTTAAAGATGTAGCTAATTTTTATAAATTTGAATTGAAATATCATTCACATACCACAAACTAAACAGTACAATTCAGTGGCTTTTAGTATATTCATGGTTATGTCACCACCATCAGTATCTAATTCCAGAACATTTCATTGCCCTAAAAAGAAATCCCACACCTGTTACCCATCACTCCCCCATTCCCCCTACTCCTCCCCTACCTGTCGGCAACCACTGACCTATCTCTATAGATTTGCTTCTTCTAAACATTTCGTATAAATTAAATCTTACAATATCTGACCTTTGGTATCTGGCTTTTCTTATGCTCATCATGTTGTAGCAAGAATCAACATTTTACTCCTTCTTATGGCAGAATGATAGTCCATGGTATGAATATAAGAGTTCTTGTTGATTTTTTGTTAAGAGCATTTAGAAATACAATGAACAGAATTGCTGAGACCACATAGTACAGAGCACTTTTCAGTCCAAGAATAGCTGGTAAAAATGCCATCTACAAGCAAACATGGCTCAACTGTTTGGGCTAAAAAGGTCAGTCAATTCAGTTAACAAGACTCTAAAAATAGCAGCTCAAAATTGGATTCAACTGAGCACACATCTCAGAAATGCATTCAATATGGGTATGATGTCTTCAAAAGGTAAGATCTGCAGTAATAGTGGATTCTTAACCTCCTCATATTTTTGAAAATTGTGTTCTGTTGTATTTTCCTTGTTAAACAGAGCCTTTTAGTTGATAAGACGACAATCTAAGATACTGTGGATCTCACATGTCTTCCCACTTGTGATCTGGACATAATTCAGTCATCAAGTGCCTCAGATTCTTTGGGATTGAGTCTTATCTGTATTATTAGTCAAATTACAAGACTGTAATATTTCAACTTTTTAAAAACATATTTATTGAATCCTGGGGATGTACTAGACTTTGTCCATGATGTAAATATATCCACTGCTACTTGATATGGCCATTCTAAGGCAGTGACATATGATTGTCATGTATTAAAATTATTACATACTTTACTAAGCAAGTATTCTATATACATGTCATAGTTAAATTGTAATCAATCTATATGCTTGGAGGATGAATGTTCTTGTTATTTGACTTTTTAAAATTGAGTATTAATGTAAGGACCTATTCAATTTGAGTACTGCTACTGAAAAATTTTCCAAAACTTGGTAATTTACTTTTCTCCTGTAGTAAGTATAATATAGTAAGAAAGTAAAATTATGTTGTTTGAAAATATGATAATTTAAATATTGAAAAGCAATTATTCCAAATACAACTTCTGTTGTGCTTAGAGAGAGATACAGAAGTATACAGGTCACAGATATAAATGCTTAATTTATTTTTCCTCTTGAACATCAGTCCAGAAAAGTAAATCCAATTATATCCCATTAATTAAGTCTTCTTATTACTTGGTTACAGGTTACCTTAGGTTATTTATAAACTTTATACTTTAAGTTTTTTGGATTCAATCTTTTATTTTTAATCACCTTGCCCTTTCTTGCCATGCTACTCATGATATGGTGACTATGGTAACTACAAAGATTTTTTTTTTTTCTGTGAGAAATTTGTTCCATGTATCTGTTCCGGTATAATATCCAAAATCAGAAAAAGCAGAACAAATAAATGATGGAAGGTTCTAAGTGTACAAGACATTCACTGAGAAAATAAAAGTTTCCATGAAAACAGATGCTAAAGTCAACTAAGAAAGATATGCTTAGAACAAAGAATTAAGACAACAGAAAAAAAGTGGAATAAATTAATTTGAGACTTTGAACATAGTTATTGCTCTCGGATGTTTCATGAAGACAAACAAGAGTGGAACTCAAGAAACACAACCAGCGGGCTTCCCTGGTGGCGCAGTGGTTGAGAGTCCGCCTGCCGATGCAGGGGACATGGGTTCATGCCCCGGTCCGGGAAGATCCCACATGCCGCGGAGCAGCTGGGCCCGTGAGCCATGGCCGCTGAGCCTGTGCGTCCGGAGCCTGTGCTCCGCAACGGGAGAGGCCACAACAGTGAGAGGCCCACGTACCGAAAAAAAAAAAAGAAACACAACCAGCAATTACACTCAAATTCTTTTTATTAATATAAATTAATTAATTTATTTATTTTTGGCTGCATTGGGTCTTTGTTGCTCCACGCGGGCTTTCTCTAGTTGTGGTGAGCGGGGGCTACTCTTCCTTGTGGTGCGTGGGCTTCTCATTGCGGTGGCTTCTCTTGTTGCGGAGCACGGGCTCTAGGCGTGCGGGCTTCAGCAGTTGTGGCACACAGGCTCAGTAGTTGTGGCGCACGGGCTTAGTTGCTCCGCAGCATGTGGGATCTTCCCAGACCAGGGCTTGAACGTGTGTCCCCTGAATTGGCAGGTGGATTCTTAACCACTGTGCCACCAGGCAAGCCCTCCACTCAAATTCTATGACTGGAAAGAAAAAAATGCCTCATCCACTTGAAAATCTATTAACTTTTTCATTGGTCAGGAAAGCTGATGAAACTTGCTGTTCTTCTGGAAAATTTTTATTTCTTTTGGAGCAGAGACCTCTTCCACCCAAATCCTTATGAGAACTCTTGGATTTTGAAGTTAAGTCCTCTTGCTGTAATATAGAGTATCTCCAAAATAGCGTGCTTTGTCACTTCTCAAATCAGCCAGTGTGAGTTCACCACTCATATACTGATTTACGTTTGGAAAACTTCTTGTCCCCATATGACTAATATGTTTTTGAGAGTCATTCAGTTATTTACATGGAGTATGATTGGGTGATCTCTAAGACATAAAACAATATCATTGTCATATTTATGCATATAATTTACTCACTTATCAAAATGGCATTGTATCCCCTTAAAATAAAAGATTTTAAAAAATGATTGTTACATGTCAATACATTATTATTATCTATATCACACTATGTCTGGCTCTAACCCCACATATTCTAACTAAATTTATCTCCCAAAGGCAACCTTAATATGGTCAACCCTAATGGACACTTCTATGCCTTGATTTTCATGGGCTTCTCAACAGCAGCTGTCTTCAATTTTAGCTCTCGCTCTTTTTTTTTTTTTAACATCTTTATTGGAGTATAATTGCTTTACAATCGTGTGTTAGTTTCTGCTTTATAACAAAGTGAATTAGCTATACATATACATATATCCCCATATCTCTTCCCTCTTGGGTCTCCCTCCCTCCCACCCTCCTTATCCCACCCCTCTAGGTGGTCACAAAGCACCGAGCTGATCTCCCTGTTCTATGAGGGTGCTTCCCACTAGCTATCTGTTTTACATTTGGTAGTATATATATGTCCATGCCACTCTCTCACTTCATCCCAGCTTACCCTTCCCCCTCCCCGTGTCCTCAAGTCCATTCATTCTCTAGTAGGTCTGCATGTTTATTCCCGTCCTGCCCCTAGGTTCTTCATGACCATTTTTTTTTAGATTCCATATATATGTGTTAGCATAAGGTATTTGTTTTTCTCTTTCTGGCTTACTTCACTCTGTATGACAGACTCTAGGTCCATCCGCCTCACTACAAATAACTCAGTTTTGTTCCTTTTTATGGCTGAGTAATATTCCATTGTGTATATGTGCCACATCTTCTTTATCCATTCATCTGTTGATGGACACTTAGGTTGCTTCCATGTCCTGGCTATTGTAAATAGAGCTGCAGTGAACACTGTGGTACATGACTCTTTTTGAATTATGTTTTTCTTGGGGTATATGCCCAGCTCTCTTTTCATCTCACACTTTGTGTGATTCTCAGACAATTTCATCCAAACAAAAAGCTTCAACTATCACCCGTGTGATAACTACTCTCAGGTCAATATCAGCAGCCCAGTTCACTGACCTGGGTTCCAAATTCATTAAACTCACATTAAACTCATTTCTAATGCCAGACTTAACTAACCACAACTTCCTGTGTTCTGCCTCTCAGAAGCATCATTAGGTTTTGCCCTAGACTTTCAAGTTATCTGAAATGTCTTGCTCTCACCATCCACCCTTTGATTTATTGGTCTCTGTGTGTTCTGGTAATTTTGTATCTGTTCCCTCTGCCATTATTATAGTTCAGATCTTAATCTTTTCTCATATGGATTCCAAAGAATTTCCATACTGCAGGTTTTAGTCATCCTCAACCAGTCCAAAAGGCTAATTCTAAAAAGAAAGATACACTTTTGATCATGTCACATCACTGCTTAAAATTCTCTAGTGGAACTCTATCACTGACTTTTGCAGTCTGGAAATCCTACTACTCCAGCCATATCCCTCAGCTGGGACCTACATATATCTTTTGCTGCAAATATATTAAATTACTGAAAAATTTCTAAATATTACCATATGTCAGGGGCACCTTTATACCTGTTGTTCTCTGAGTTTGGCATTCTAATATGTGCAGTTAATATCATGTCATCATCTTACAATACTCAGCTCCCCTTGGAAAACAGTATCAAGTAGATTATAGAAGCATGTTGACTATAGTAAACTCAGACTTTCCTTTGAGTCACTTTTTCTTGACTTCCAAAATACTCTGTGTATACATCTATTAAACAGCTATTCTCTATGTTATTATTGTTTTTCCTGACCATCTTCCCAAATTTACTGAGTTCTTTGAGGTGAAACTTTATTTTTTATGTCTGTGTACCTGAGACTAACACATCAACTAACAGCTAGTTATACTCCATAAATATTTCTGAAAAGTAAAATGGTGAACATATTAGAGACAAGCATAGTAGGCCCTCAGGAAAGGCAAAAGTATAACATAAAATGTCCACCTCACTCACCCTTATAGCATATAACCTATATGTTAAATAGATATATAAAATACTTATATATTTATATTATTTTATATTATAACACTGATCTTAAGGTTGAGTGAAGTAGGCATTTTATATTGTACTTTTGCCTTTATCTATAATATTTATAGATATTAAATATTTATATTTAATATTTGCAGCAGAAAAGAAAACTTTCCGTATGTTTGAAACAATGTGCTTCCTTTTTAGATTTGATTTAGTATATGAAAGCATTAAACAGGCTAAACATGTGTTAATGGCATTTATTAATCCTTCCAGCAGCATGGAGACCAAATTTAAGGAGAATATAATAGCAGAATAAATTATAAAACCAATCTTCCAATGATGGTACTGTCACAACACCCAGTCTCTATTGTACAGATTTATTGTACTTTCATTTGGCATTTCCTTGTCATTAGAACATGCCCAGTGGGGTGTAAGCCTCCAGAAGCTCATTACTTTAAACAAGCTGACAAGTTATTATGAAATTTACTGTGATCCTGTTTGAAATTTAAAGCAGGAACTTTTTGTACCAAGTTGAGACAGTCTTAAGCAAAAAATAACTCTGGTGTACACCTTAAAGGAACTTATGACATACTCTCTTTTAAAATTTATTTTAGTGACGTATAGTTGATTTACAATGTTATGTTAATTTCTGCTGTACAGCAAAGTGATTCAGTTATATACATGTATATATTCTTTTTCATATTCTTTTCCATTACGGTTTATCACAGGATATTAAATATAGTTCCCTCTGCTATACAGCAGAACCTTGTTGTTTATCCACTTATGACATACTCTTGTTTTCAATATTTAAAATCAAAAGTGTATGTTCAGTACTATAACATTCCATGTTCCTTTTTTTTTTTTTTCTTTTTGTGGTACGCAGGCCTCTCACTCTTGTGGCCTCTCCCATTGCGGAGCACAGGCTCCGGACGCACAGGCTCAGCGGCCATGGCTCATGGGCCCAGCCGCTCCGCGGCATGTGGGATCTTCCCAGACCGGGGCACGAACCCGCGCCCACTGCGTCGGCAGGCGGACTCTCAACCACTGCGCCACCAGGGAAGCCCCCTTTTTTGTTTTATAAATGGGACATTGTTTTCTTTCATAAAAATCATAATACATTGAATGAATATTAGGCCATTCGAGTTTTAATGTATATGTATGACAAAAAACAGTTTTACTGTAGCTCCAATCATTACAAAGAGAGACCAGAAGACTGAACTTAGAGACAGTTGAGAGAGCAAATGATTGAAAACTCAGACGCTGAAGTCCACCAAGATCTGCAAGTGACCATTCATGCCTTGGTTTCCTCAACTATAGATAATAACAACATTTTTCAGAGGGCTGTGAAGTATAAATGAGATCATGCACATACAAGCTCAGTCCAGTGCCTAAATGGTAGCGTTGCATTTGTTTTTGTCTGTTCATTTTATCAGCTAGATTACAAAAACGTACTAAATATGCATAATACAGCTAGAAAAAAATTTTTTTATTTAAAAACTTCATTAACTTCTTTGGTCATTCTTTCTAGAAACAGTTCTGGGAGTCTATTCTGTGCCCTCTGCTGTACTATTACTGCAAATGTGATGACAAGTCAGTTCCTGCCCTGCAAGTAGTTTACAACTAGTAGGGGACACAGGCAATAAACGATGAGGTTGCACTGCAACTGTGAGCTCCTTGAGGATAGGGACCCTTGGCTTCCATTTAACACACCATCTGGCACAAAGGGTACACTCCAAAAATATTTGTTGTGATGAAAGCAATTTTCACATATTGAGGTCTAGGGAAGTCATTCTGGCTTATACACAATTTCAGTTGAATTTTATGCTAACTAGAAGAGCCTGTTTGTGGACTAGCAAACATACATTGCACATCTACTTTAATTATTAAAGAAAAGGGTGCATTGACCAGAAGTAAAGAATGTCCATGTTAAAAATAAAAATTAAATGTCTCCCTTCCTGGAACACCAATGCTTGTACTCCCTCAGTGATAAGACTTCCTTCCCAGGTGCCAAGGCCATACTGACTTGCTGTGTATGTGCTGAGCTGTTCTGTTTTTTTTTTTTTTTCTTTTTCGAAACCTTGAAGAAACGTACACCTGACTTGTTTGAGATTCTTTGTTCTGACAAGATCTAACACTGTTCTGAAAACCATGCTTCTCTGGAGCATTTCCTCAGAGTTATCTGAGAGGCTGTCTCCCGGGCTACAGTCCTCAGCTGGGCTCAGATAAAACTCTTTTCTATTTGTATTATAGATTGTTTATTATTTCTGTCTACAGTTGAAAGAATAGAGGGAAAAGAAGAGAAGGGTGAAAGGGAGGAGAGGAGGGTAAGAGCAACTATCAATGAAGGTATAAAGAAAATGCATTAAACGTGAGTGAGCATTTCAGAAAGTCAGTGTGGGAAGAAGAGGTGATCTTTGACAGTGAGCTGTAAAAGATGAGGTGAAGAAACAAAACTACCCTGGGCTGAGGGAATATATGTGATTTTGACAAATCAGAAAATAACACAAGTGGTTTGAAGAAGTACTGTTAGATGGGAGTCTAGGTCCCCAGGGTGGAAACAAGAGTGATGGATAGTGGGCGGTGAAGCTTGAATGATGGTGTTGGAGCAAAGCTGTGAAGATCCTGATAATCGAGCTTGGACTTCGTAGGGATAAGAGGGTTATCTCTTAGATAATGGAAAGCAAGAAAAGAGTGTCATTGGAGGAGAACCATACTTTTCTTACATGTTTTTTTTCTTGTGGTAAAAGACTCAATATAAAACATACTCTTTTAACCATATTTAACTGTGCAGTTCAGTGGCACCAAGTACATTCACATTGTTGTACAACTCTCACCACCGTCTCTCTCCCAAATTTTTCACCTTCCTAAACTGAAACTCCGTCCCCTTTAAACACTAACTCTCCATTCCCCCTCTCCACTCCCCTCCCCACAGCAGAAATAGAGACACAGACATAGAGAACAAACGTATGGACACCAGGGGTGGGAAGGGGGTGGGATGGATTGCGAGATTGGGACTGACATATGTATACTCTATGTATGAAGTAGATGGCTGGTGAGGACCTACTGTATAGCACAGGGGGAAAAAAAAAAAGAACATACTTGCTTTGTTTTAAGAAAGAATCATCAGGGCTTCTTTGTGATAGACAGATGAGCTACAAAGACTGGCGACAGAAAGGTCACTTGGGAGGATAGTACACAAATTCAAACAAATTATGATCAGCCAGGCTAGATTTGGATAAAAGTATGTAAGAGCCGAAGGTTTGGGGAAGCAGTTACCTTCTCCCTTTAGCAGACGCTTCTCCTTCTTCATTCACCCCAGGGACCGCGCACACTACTTCTTGGTTTCTTTGGGCTGCCCACGGCGGGGCTTGAAAAATCCACCCATCCGTGTCCCACGATCCAGGAAGTGAGTCATCACACAGGCAAAACTTACGAGTTGAAACCAGCATCGAAGGATGAACATAAAATCAATTTCTGGATAAACATGGGAACAAAAGAAGATGAGAAAAATAACTAAACTGAAAAGCAGGCAATAATATGAACGGACAAGAAGAAACCAAGAGAAAATACGTGCGAAATGAAATTGGTCCCTGGAAGATACGTCAAACACTCAAACATGCAGTAGGAAAGTATCCAAGCAGATATGGAGAAATAAAGGGAAAAGTAAATAAATAAATGAAAAGAAAAATAGGAAATCTATACAAAACTTTGGAAAATCAGACAGCAAGTGCATCAAGCATCAGTGACTGAGGTTTTAACGACTGATAGTTCCCTATATGTTTCAGTCTGACTTACCTATTTGCTTACTGCTGGGATAAGTGTCTATCTCGTCCAGGTTCTTGTAATGCACACACCCACATCCAAACACCCTCACATTCAAACACACACACACACACCACCACCACCACCACCACCACCACCACCACCACCACGGCTTACCCATAAGAGGAAGTAATAAAACAACAAAACCTGTTTCAAGGAATCGACTGGAACACCTTAATCTGCTTCTCTTATTGTCTCCTTTGTCCTGCAGGGCTTGGCTCTGAACGCAGGCTTTCAATACTATTTGCCTCTCTGGCTCTGTGGTTCCAGGTATCTTTCACCTTCCTGTATGGATTTCACATCCCAGGAAGGTCTCCCTGCAAAATCGAGTCCCAACAGCCCCTTCTGGCTGAGCACCCCTTCCCAGCTGCTTCTAGTGTCTTCACTGGGAAAGTTCTAGAAGGGCAAAGCTAAGTCATGAATCTGGGAGCAAGAACGTGAATGCAGCTGGCTCAGGTGAAGGAGTGGACCTTCCAGAAGGAAAGCGTCCATCAAGCATATCTGGACAGTTCAGCCTATCACTGCTGCTCGAAACGATTTGCACTTGTTTCTACATTTTTTACTTGGCATGTTTTAGATGACTTTACATGGAAGCCAATGTCTTTAATGATAAACCCGTCTACTACATTAATCTGTAATAACCCTAGGAAACATTTTATAAGCCACATAGAAGGAATGACCTTAGGACAGTCGGTGGGAAACAGGAAGTTCAGCTCCCAGCGTCCCGTCCTCCCACTTCTCCACCACCCACGTGAACATCGGTGAGTTCCTGAGGCCTAGGTGCCTGCCATGAGCACTGATGTTTTATGAGAAAATGATGTCAGTGATATCCTTTTTCTCTTTTCTACTTAGTCACTGTGTCCTCTGCAATACGATTTTTAGTGCTCGCTTTGGTGGCACATATACTGAAATTGCCATATGATTTTTAGAGAATTGAAAGAAACGGTTAGCCTAGAGACAGAGGACTGTACTAGGAATGCCACGTATGTGCTATATTTGCCAAAGATTTTATATGAAAGACGGCTTAGAAGGGAATCCAGCCACCTCTAACGCGGTTGACGAGAATTCTGCCCAAAAAAGACACTCTATACCAGAAGGCCAGAAACAATTACAGTAAGAATGATCATTTTTTAGTTCCCACTATTGCAAAGTATTGTACTTAGTTTTCAAAAATATATCTTCTCATTTAATCTTCCTGATATCCTGTGAGGTAGGTACTGGCTCCAGTTTTACAGACATGATAATGAAGGCTTTTAGAGACGTTAAGTAAGATGACTGAGATAACATAACAAGAACACATACAATAACATACTGATAATCAATACGTGTAAAAAGCAAGGTGTAGTTCTGAAAAAAAGAGAACTTATAAATTGTTCATGTAGATCGGCCTTTCATTCATTTAAGTTCACAGTGACAGTCATAGCTCTGCTTGGCCGTAAGTAGGCATCTAACTGGCAATTTTAAGACCTCCTTAAAAATGAGAAGCAAAAAGCTCATGTTCCACTTTCTCTTGTCAACTTCTTTCAAAAAAAGTGAAGAAGACGATAATATTGAGTATTGTCGCCTCAGTAAGTATTAGAAGGTTATCCTTCTCAAGTACAGATTCCTGATATTTACAGTTCAATGTAGTCATTCTTTTTAGCAAAATATTTATTGATTTCCTCCCATGTGGCCCCCATCAGCCTATACCCTGGAGACGCAACGGTGGACAAATAAGCTGGTGTCCCATCCGTTGTGGAGCTTATTTTCTAGTTCAGGAGATATGCCTAAATGAAATAATTCCAAGTCAGGATCAGTGATAGGCAGGTTACAAAGGGCTTAGGGAGAGAATTAAAGGATGGGGGCGGGTGTCAGGAAGGATACCTCTGAGCGACTTTGGTGGACTTCAGAGGTTTTGGTCTATCCAGCCTGATCTGTGAGCTATTCACTCTCGGCACTGAGAAATTTTGGACAGACCGTTGGCCAAGGTGCCTATAGTCCACCTACCGTGGAGATAAGATTGTGTCTTTTCCTCTATAACAGGGATTGGTTTGGGGATGAGCACATAACCCAAAGGAGGGCAGTCAGAATCTGGTACTTTAACAGAGAAAAAAAATTCCCATCTCGTGGAGTTGCTAAACTTTTGAAAAGCTGGCCGCAGTCACATTTACAACCTACAGGGAATTTGTCCAAGAAGTGAAAGAGAAAAAGAGGAAGCCCTCAATTCCAATCCCGGCTGTGACTAAAGCCACAATCACCTCCGCATGTTTCAGTTTGAGGCCAATGCACTGCCCCTAAATTGCTTAAGTTACTTAGCTTGTCGTTGGTTCCTGTAGCATTACTCATGAGATCATCATGAGTTATTCACGGGTGAGATTTCAGCTTTGGCATGAGTGACCTAAAGGAAAGAGTAGGGAAGAGTTGGGAAGAATATGGACGAAACAGCATCTCTGGCAGAGAAAATGGTAGGTGAAAGTTTCCTGAGGTAGGAAATAATTGTAATTTTTCTGAGAACAAATAGCTGTATCACCCATTAAGAGAAGAACACACAACAATGTCTATTGTGATTGACAAAAATCAACATCATATTGGAATTCCTTGCCAATAAAAGAAAGAAGTATCAGAAATAAGAGACAGCAGGGAAGAAAGGAAGAGACAGAACTGTCATCTGTAAACATCTGCCTTCACAGAAAAAATTTAAAAAATATATATAGACAACCTGTTAGAACAAATAAGAGGATTCTGCATGAAATCTGGGGGAAAGATCAATATGGAGAAGTGAGTGGTGTCTTTACACACCAGCAATAACCCATTAGAAAATGCCCTAATGGGACTTCCCTGGCAGTCCAGTGGTTAAAACTCTGAGCTTCCAATGCAGGGGGCGGGGGTTTGATCCCTGGTCAGGGAACTAAGATCCCACATGCCGTGCAGTGTGGCCAAAAGAAAAAAAAAGAAAAGAAAAAGCACTAATATAAAAACAAACATGGTGATAGCAGCAACAAACATGGTGCTTCTAGGAACAAAATTAATAAAAGGAAAAAACTGCCATACAGAAAAATTATAAATTTTCATAGATGGATATAAATAAAATTTAAATAACTGGAGAAAGACATTATTAATACTGAGTGGGAAGATTCAATGTTATGTGTATCTCAATTTCTCCTCAAATTTATCTGCAAATCTAATGTAATTTCAACCAAAATATCCAGGGAATTTTTCATGAAGCTACCGTAAGGGGGTGCAAAGCTTTACCTGGACTCTCCTTGCGTCTGTGATTGGGCCTGAGACGACAGATTCACAGAAGAAAAGCATACAGATATTTCCATGTACCTCACAGCCCCACAGGAAAATAAAGACCCAAAGAAGCAGCAGCAAGACCCAGATGTTTATCTAGTAGATTGAACAAAGAGTGGCAGCCGAAGAAAAGTAACTAAAACATAGAGGGAGGCGAAAGGAAGATAAGAGTTATTTTTCAAAGTCTATTTGTACAGGTTTTTCTCAGGCTCAACTCAGCATCTCTGGTGATAAGAATGTTTCTTTTCTCCTAGGACAGAGAAGGCAAATCTCACATGGAGTTTAATCTCCCGCTTTTGGGCAGAAAGCAGGCAGGCAGAGTATCCCTTTGGTATCTGCTGTTTTTCAAGTGCCGTTAACTCAAAATAATCCTGATGCCAAGTGGTATATTTTGGGGTGGCATTTTCTGCCACCCTTAACTACGTAAGCGAATTCTAAAATTCGTTTGGAAAAATACAAGTCCAAGGACCCCCCCAGGACAATTTTGACACCCAAGTAGGCCAATCAAGTCTCTCTGAGAGCTCTTCTTTAGCGTCTTGTTCAAAGGTGGTCCATGACTACTAAGGCCATCAACTGTCCCAGGGGCTTGTGAGAAATGCAGATTCTCAGGCCCTGCCCAGACCTACAAAACCAGAATCAAAATCCCCAGATGATCTGTATTCAAATGAAAGTTTTCAACACAATCATCTAGTGTTCATCATTATCCCTTCTCCCCATGGATTTAATCTTTTGACTTTTGATTGTAAATTTCAGCATAGGCTATTAGGCTCAAAAGCCCAAGACTTAGATAATTTGGTTTGCTTTCATTCTATAGGTTTCAAGACCTAATCTAAATTTTCTCGACCTACTTTCTTTGTATAAAGACCACAAGAAACATCATCCCAACTAGCAATGTATACCTAGCGTCCTACCATCCTTAAGGAATACCATACATCGAATTATTCTCTCTCATAAGTCCCTCTGCAGATGCAACATAGAGAAACACATGAGTAATGTCACTGGTTGTAAAGGAAGCTAAAATATTCAGGGAAGTCTTGGGTGCCTTCAGCACTTCTGCTGTGACATTGCACTTCCTTCCCTTCTCAGCTGGATTTAATGCTTCCTTTTCACGGTTGACTTTCTTGCTCTGCTTTATGGCAGCACCAAGCCCTTCCTGGTTTTGAAGTTTTTCCTGCTAAAAGTTCCACCCTAGAGCTCCCCAGTGAACTTTCACCTCTGTTATCAAAAGATGAAGACCCTGGGACCTTGCCCCTTCCCTCGCGGCACGGCCGCCTCCCCAGCGCAGCTTGGTCATATGTATAGGACGGGATGAATGTGCCTTTTCTCCTTTGCGTTTCCTTCTACCCACCTCATCTCCATTCTACCAAAGGCATGCTTTTGCCTCAAGGTGGCTCAGGATTGGTGATAAAAAAAGAAAATGTAAAGAAAGTGTTGTCAATATTCAGATGTTGAGATTTAAGATTTTTGAGACCCCAATAAGCCTACAGACTTAAATAAATAGCTTTGCCAAAAGAAGGATTTTCTAAACACTTTAATCTCCCCAAAATACAACAAAGCCCAGTTTCTGGGCAAACTGACTATTAATATTCCAATAATGGAAGCAACTTAAATGTCCATCAAGAGATGAATGGATAAAGAAGACGTGGTACATATATACAATGGAATATTACTCAGCCATTAGAAAGAATGAAATAATGCCATTTGCAGCAACACGGATGGACCTAGAGATTGTCATACTGAGTGAAGTAAGTCAGACAGAGAAGGACAAATATCATATGATATCGCTTATATGTGGAAACCAAAAAATAAATGATACAAATGAACTTATTTACAAATCAGACTCACAGACTTAGAGAATGAACTTATGGTATGGCAGCAAATAGATGCAAGAAAAATTGATAAGAGCACAACCCAACCCTCCTATGTTGTCCTTCAGATAAAAACCCAGCAAGGTTCAAGTTTATTGAAATTTCATGGCATGCACTCCAGAGAATCCTTTGCAAATAATACAAAGCAGTTACTTTATTAGTAGGAGTAAGTTGTTGTAAAATAAAACTTTATTCTATGATATTGTAAATTTTGTGAGGTAGAGAAAATGTTTTATCTCCATTGCCTAGACAACAGGGTCTCAGTAAATAATATTGAAAGAATAAAATGTGGGGAACATTAAATGCAAAGTAGTGCAATGCAGGCAAACACAAAAATAGGAACGTTCATTGTACATGAGGTTATGTGCTAGTAGCTCTAGTTGACGACAAAGGATAATCAGATGTGGTAACACTCTGAAGCCACGTACATTCAGAAACAGCTAGAATACATGGCCGTGCAGGGCTCTGCGTCAAAAAGAGAGTCCATATGCTAACCAAGTGACATCATCACCGAGTGTGTGAGGAAGGATGTATTTCAGCACTGAGGGCCAGCGCCATGATCTCTGGTGGTCAGAAAAGACTTTAAGGATCTGATAGAAACTTGAGTTCTTGAAGAACGGAAAGCTAAGGAAACTAACGTTTAGTGAGCCTCTATAATATATCGGTTACTTTCCTAGGAATTTTATAAGTCTTCTCATTTTAGTCTCATAGCAATTCTCTGAAGCAGTATTTTTATGCACATTTTACATGTAGGTGAGGTAACAGCCCTAAGGAAGCAAAAAAAAAAAAAAAAGTTTGGACCCAGGTGTACAATGTTCTCTCTATTCCCTTTCGTGGGTGAGATTCAAGTAGGTGAACAGAAGGCTTGGGTCACAGAAAATACCCTATAGGTAAAAGGGAGAGGATTAGCAAGAAGGAAATACAGGATATGACTTTAAGAGTGAGTAAGTGAGTAATATTCCATTGTATATATGTGCCACATCTTCTTTATCCATTCATCCGATGATGGACACTTAGGTTGCTTCCATGTCTTGGTTATTGTAAATAGAGCTGCAATGAACATTATGGTACATGACTCTTTTTGAATTATGGTTTTGGCCCGGACATATATACACTACCAAACTTAAAATAGCTAGCTAGTGAGAAGCAGCCGCATAGCACAGGGAGATCAGTTCGGTGGTTTGTGACCACCTAGAGGGGTGGGATAGGGAGGGTGGGAGGGAGGGAGACGGAACAGGGAAGAGATATGGGAACATATGTATATGTATAACTGATTCACTTTGTTATAAAGCAGAAACTAACACACGATTGTAAAGCAATTATACTCCAATAAAGACGTTAAAAAAAAAAAAGAAAAGGGAAAGAAAAAAAAAAAAGAGTGAGTAAGTGAACCAGTCGAGTTGGAGACTGAACAAAAGCAGGATCGCCGGACAACGTGCATGCCCTTCTCATTATCACAAGAATTAACTTCCCAAAGTGTGTATCTGTTCTTTCATTCACCACATATTTACTGAGTATCTTCTCTGAACCATGCACATACTAGCCATTTGGAAGCCTTATTTTTTAAAGTCAGACCAAATATCCTGTTCTTGTGGACTTGAAAATAGATAGTAAATAATAAACTTAGTACATAAATAAATTGCATAGTCTTTTAGGAGGTGGTATGGCTTAAGAAAAAAACAATTTTTTTTAAAGTACAGATTTAATCTTATCATTCTCCTCGCTCCAGATACCTTATGATTCTTCTGGAAGCAATGGAATAATGTCTTAACCTCTGAGCATGTTTTCAAGGCTATGACTAACCCAAAATAATAAATACTTCTCTTCACCAACCACTACAACAACCCTGGAGACGAATCATACCAGGAAACTTGATATCATACCAGGAAACTTGCCAAAACCTCATACAGAAATTTGTTCATATTGTTTCTTACTCCTGGGATAGTACTAATCCACCAAGACTTACTGAAATGTCAGTCGCCCCTTAAAGCCCAATTCAAGTATCACTTCTTTTTCTTAGTCAGTCTGAGTTTCATCTGTATCTTCTATTTGTATTTATATCTGTCTCCTCAAACAGATAGTCAATTTCTCTGTAAGGGAATTGGGAAGATGCCCAGGTTGGTGTAGAGCAGATTTTGAAGGTCCTTAAAGGCCCCAGTTAAGTGTCTAGGTATTTCCCACCTGCAGAGTCACTTGATACGACTAAAATTTATTCCTTTGTGGTTTATAAAACTGTATTTATATGAAGTATGAAAACATAAAGTCAAATATTTACATTCGAATAAAATCCAAAAATAAGTATCGGAAAAAAGAAGACATAAAATATGTATGTGAAGAAGACTTATATAACACACTAGAAACAGATGACATCATTCCTCAAAGGCTGAGAAAGAAGAAATAAGAAAGGTAGGAAATGTTTATAGAATTCCGATAAACAGAGTTCAAACTATTGACCCCCACACGGTGTCCTCCCTCAAGACCTGATTTAACCCTGATCTCTCTTATCAGTGCCCTCTTTTCCCACTCCTTCTCATCTCTAATTACTTTTTCTGTTCTATTAAGTGTAAGAAGTCGCAGTCTGAAATGGATAGACTAGGAATTGATGGGCACACATTCCCGTGGAAACTGTAGCCCAGAGTCCCAGAGGCCTGCTGCCCCCAACACTGCCCAACTGGGGCTTTCAGACCAGGGCTTGTTTCCATGTTTGAAAAACCACAACAATGAGAAAGTTTATTAAAAATATCTGTGCTTCCTAATTTGGATTTCAGTAACGCCTAGGTGTCTTCTTTAAATTGTGTTTATATCCAACTTCATAAGGCAAGAAAAGTAGAATATGGTTAAGGGCAGGAGGGAAAAGATTTCAAGGGCAGAGATAAACTAGAATATTTAAAGTAATCAAATTAGAGGACCTAGCTGATTTATATCACATACAATTCTAATTCTGACTTCTTTTAGTTATAACGTGTGCTGAATAACAGAGCAATGAGAAATAGGACAACTGGGAGAAGTCTTCAGGAAGAAACTAGATTCCTTAGGTGGGAGCAGGGGCGGGAGTCAAAAGCCCAGAAGATGCTACTATTCAATGTATTTGAAATATATTTTAAAAAGTGTCAAGATGGCAGAAGGAAGGAAGCAAGGAAGGAAAGAAGTGAGCAAAAGAAGAATGGAGAGACAGAGGGAGAGAGAGTAAGAGGGAGAAAACAAGACTGAAAAAAAACAACCTTCTTGGCAGTGAAAATTATTTAAGCTTTTTGGGTCTTTTCAGCACTGACCATACAATTTCACTTTAAAGGTTGATCAGAAAATACAATAAGAAGATATAAAGCATGAGAACTAAAAAAGCATTAGATGAAGAACCTGAAACTAAGCAGAAGCTTTTTATTAACAATAAAGTGGAAAAATTTTATTGAAAAAGAAGTAAAAACATTGCAGTTGTATTTTTTGTCTCAAACCAAAGCTACGGGTCCAAATCCAAGCTGTCATGACGCCCCGTGAATCCAATACCATAAAAAACATTGATGGGTACAAGATCCTCTCATTAGCCCCATCCTTTATGCACAGAAAGAAAACACAACAACTCATTTGGAGTTTCTGGATTATTTAAAGAAATTATTCCCTAACAACAACAAAAAAATTTTTTTTGTTTCTGAGATTGTGAAATTCTACTGTTGTGTCCAAATGAAAAATAATAATAATAACTATTTAAGGATTTATTCTTAAATAGTTGGGGGTACTAAGACCATTCTGTGGACCAAATGTTGAAAGACAAAAGGGAGATTTAAAGACATTACCATAAAGGGCACCAGAATATGCCACTGCAAAATATGCCTCTTTAGCATATAGATTATTTTGATCTAAAAGCCGAAGAGAATCAGCAAATCCGGGAAAAGCTCTAAAAATGGGGTTTCCTTTTGTAAAGGAAATTTCCATTTGTAAAGGTGTATCCCTCTCCTGTACCAGGAAGAAGAGGACTCTTAACTCATCAGTGGAGAAATCTCTGACTTAAATCTGCCCTAAAAATGCTAAACAACCCTTGTTTACCATACTTTTCCTGGGCATATTCCATTAACTTGTGTCCCTCACTCAGAATTCCCAACCCTCCAAACCTTTCCCTTTCTGTAGCCTTGGATGGTGTATAAACCCAACTTCTAACCACCCTTTTGTGTTACTCATCACTGAGTACTCTCATGTGTACATGCGTGATGCACGTTAATAAAATTGTGTTCATGTTTTTTCTTGGTAATCTGTTTTTTTCAAGTTTAATGTATAGGGCTCCAGGCAACGAACCCAAGATGGGTAGAGGAAAAACAAAGCCAAAATGAGAAATTCCACAATTGTGTAGAATTATGTTTAATTCTAAAGTCTAAAAGAGTTCATACTATGGATTCTAAATTTAATCTGATCCTTAAAATTAAGCCCTGTCTAGTGGTAATTTAGAAACCTTCAGAGATATGAAATTCAGTTCCTGATTGAAAAAATGCTTATGTCACCCTTAGCCTTATAGAGTTATAGCAAACCCTGTTACAATACTTATTTTATTCATAAGGCTAGAAATTCTTTGGATAGGGACCACTTATTATATCAAATAGGCAAACTAATTTTATTGTCATAATTACCCTCAACATATTAGTGCAGTTTAACTACAGAGGGTTGCCAGTTGGAGCAGAAGCAAAAATAAGTAATAACACACTAGAAAAATAAAAAGGCAGAGAGTTATTTCTACTTAAGCACCATGTCTGACAAGAAAATAAATTAAATTACAAACCATAAAAGAGGTAAAATTTAACAAGTGGAATATTTAACTTCTACTTATGGAGGATATTTTTGTTTTTTATTGTATTTTCTCTCCAATTTCCTTTCACACAGCTTTTTCCTTTGTATAATTTTAGCACACCTCCTAGGAAAGTTCTTTGCAACATTAAAAAAAGTAGTATACAACGTATTCATTCTAAGTTTGCAAAACAGCCAAGTTTTCACCTTTCTCCATGGTCCCCTGGAACTCTAAATTTGGAGTAAACAAAAGTCATCATAGAACGCAGTTATTTTTGAAATTATTTTGGCTCTATTTGTTAAGCAACAGCCCCTAAATTCTCATTTCTTTGGTCTCCAAGTTTCAGTCAGGGATTTCCCTTTAAAGTTTTGCAGTGTTGTTGACTCTGGAGCAAATTCGTGAGAATAGTTCAGCAAAAACTTCTTTCTTTTCCAAACTATCAACTGTGTGTGAGTCCAGAGGGAGCATGGCATAGTAGAAAGAGCACAGATTTAGGAATAACACAGATTGAGGTTTACATTCCATATTACAAAGGCTTTCTGAGTCTCACTTCCTTCATTTTGAAGTTGGAAAAGTATTGCCTACCCTGCAGTTCTGTTGTAACGCTTAAATATAAACTACATAAAGTTTCTGACTCCTAGTATGTAAATAATAAATAATATCTGTTATTACGGTAAATCCTAAAACTTAAAAGTTCTATTCTGCTTACCTCCTTACCAAAACAAAACACACTCAAATGTGTTTTGACTTACATACATACTACATAAATATTCTGCTTGGATCATATTATTAAAAATTGCAAAACGCATGTATTTATATGTTGGCCGAACAAATCTCAGTTTATTACATTTAGCAATAGTTTCTCATTGGGTTTTAGAGACGAAATAGCCTAACTACCCTGTAGCTACAATAAATGACCTGCACAGTCTGAACATTTAAACAATTGGCTTCAAAACTAGGAAGTATTTACAGACCTTAAAACCATGTGCAGAACAACTTGATAAATAAGGTCAGTCGGGGGTCCTGCTCATCACCAAATGGGAGTGAAAGCATTTTTACGTCCAATAGTTCAGAGTTCTGCAAATCCATAACTAGAAAGTTTAACTAGACTAGTAATGTCTGGATGACAAGACAGATTTAAAACTGTGGTAATCGTAGACACTTGTATATGCAAAGGACCATGAAATAAATAGAGGGCAAAAGGGAGGATCTCTCTCAGTGGATCCTACCGTTAACCATACACAGCAATTCAGCAAAATGTTTTCCACCACACAACAGCTGTCTGTCAGAGATAAAGCTGGATACTAGTTCAAGGTGGTTTTGTTTAGTGATACTTCCTGTAGTAGGAAAGAGTGCAGAGTAAACTTAGCCCTCCTTGGATTGGTGAGGGGGTGACTGGGGCTTTAAAGGAAGAGTGGGGGAGTGGAGGGCGTGGTGAGCAGAGGCCCAAGCACATTCAGGGAAGTGAAACATTACAAAAAACGGGGTAAGAGGTCAAGGTCAAGGCTGCCTCGAGGCCAGCTGTCCCTTCCAGCTAGCCCTTACTGAAGTTAAGATTCTGTCCTCCCACAGAGAATAGGAGACAGGGGCCCCATCCTTCCTGCTGATTACATTTCAAAGGAATGGCTTTCAAGTCCCTGAAAAAGACACCCTTGGTTGTAGGGGGATACATACACATCCCAAAGGGACAGAGGAAGAATTTACAATAGTAAGTTTGTTTGTTTTTGTTAATAAGTGCTCTAAGACAGAGATGTGAAAACCATTCTTTGGTTTGCCTTTGGAAATACCACATTGCAGTTTCCAGTATTACAGCTATGGTCACCTATCACGTGCAACCTAGGTTTGCATCTTCCTTGAAATATGAATATTTTTCAAACTTCAGCAGCAGCACGAGTGTCTAAATTCTCTTAGGTGGAAGTCTTCCCAGTCTATTTTATGTAAAATCTTGTTATCCTCACCTGTGTGATATTTTCTCTTGTAGTTCTTGAATTTTAGTTTTAGGATCAGTCTTTCCAGGCCATTCATTTAATATTTTGACTAGATTTTTAGTGGGAAAAAAACTGACATCACTGTTAGAAAAGATTTGGTGTTTAGTACCTAGTCATCATGAAACCGTGTACAAGCCCCTGTGTCCTTGTCTTTTGAAGTAAAATGCTAACTCAAGAGTAATGATTGGGAAATGTGAAGATGGAGAAACAGAGAATAGCTGTTGGGCTGGGGAACCAGTAACAATTTAGACTATAGATCTGCCACATCGCAGAATCACCGAACTCCCAGTTCCCTGAAAGACATAGATAAAGGCCTGACCTACATTCCTAAGTTGTTGGTACAGGAAGCCGACCCACCAGCTGAAAACTGCTGACCACAAGCACATTGACCCTAGACTGGTTGGAACCAGAAGGTTGATGATGCTTGAAACTTCACCTTGATGGCAACCAATGCCAGAATTGTCCACAGCTGATCACGCCCTGCTCCTTGAACACTATGAAACTCCTCACTACCCCCTCCAGGGTGGGTCATACAGTCTTGAGGACATTAGCCCGCTGTGGCCCCCTGTGCCTGGTAAAGCAATAAAAGCTGCTCTTTTCTACTTCACCCAAAACTGTGTCTCTGGGTTTCTATTCGGCACCGGTGAACAGAGGCCGAGTTTCGGCCACAATCCTGACATATATTCTTCTCCCGTTTCCTTAAAGCACAACAGAGTAACACTAATTCTTTTCTCAGAAAATATAACATAACATATATTATGTATTAACTTGAGACATATAACATGTTATGTTAATACATATAACATGTATTAACTTGAGACAACAGCCAATGGAAAATTAGGAAATAAGATACGCAAAAAGTACTCCAAAGAGTAAATACTAAGGACAGTATTAAAACATTTTTTTTTAATGCCTTTTTCCAGGGTAGATGGCCTTTATTGGCAGGCGCTAAGAATGCAAAATAGTAACAAATCCAGAGGGGCATGGCTCTCCTCCCCCCAGGCAAGGTCCCTGTAACTAGGCCAGTGGGCAGGAGCACGTGACTTGGCCGTGGCCACTTTGGGCCCAGCACTCTCCAAAGAGCAAGCTCTCAGGCACAAGGTGGTCCTCACGATATGCGGGGAAAGAGCAACAACCTGGAAGGGGTATGGGCTGCATCCCACTCCAGGCCACTTGGCTCCCGTCCACTGCACACCTCAACCCTTCAGGAGGAAGGCTTCATAGCTTGGAGTAGGGGTGTTTGGGGACTGGGCTAAACCTATCCCTCTCCAAACCCAGGTAGGTATCTGCCTCTTGCCTCAGTTTCCCTCCTCCCAGTGGTTAGCCAGCTTGGACAAATCTGGAAGAAACCATAGGAGAATGTCTTTTTGATCTGTGGGTAGATGCAGATTTCTTAAGTATGGCATAAGAAGTAATAACCATCAAGCAAAATGATTAATAGACTTTATCAAAATTAAAATCTTTTCATCAAAAGATTCTATTAACAAAATGAACAAGCAAGCCACAGAATGCGTATATTTATAAAAACCCAAACTGAAAAAAAATATGATATCTAATCTATATAAACAACTCCTACAACCCAATAATTAAGAAGACAAAAAATTCCATTTTTAAGTGGGCTAATAGATATTTCAAAAAGAATACTGTGTATGAATAGCTAAAAGGCACTTAGGAAGGACTCAAAATCATTAGTTATCAGAGAAATACAAATTAAAACCACAGTGAAATACCACCACGCACTGATGAGAATTGCTAAAATGGAAATCCTGACAACATTTATACTATGTTGGGAGCAACCAGAACTTTTATACATGGCTGGTAGGAATGTAAAATGGTAGAATCAACTTGGAGAAAGACTTGGACATTTCTTATACAATTAAATATGCACTTACAACGTGACCCAGCAATTGCATCCCTACATGTTTACCCAAGAGAAATGAAAACACACGTGCACAATAACTAATATAATATCATAGCAGCCTTATTCATGATAGCCAAACACTCTTACAGCCCAATGACCATCAACAACACATCGCATCAACAAACGTTAGTATATTCATTCAATGGAAAATTCCTCAACAATAAAAAGAAACAAACTACTGCTGCATTCAACATCATAGACGACTCTCCCAGAGACTATGCTAAGCAAATACTAGACACGAAATGGACTAGAAGTCCATTGGTTTGCAGTTCTGGAACAGGAAAAACGAATTAGTGGTAGAAACAACAACCAAAACAAACAAACAAACAAACATAACGTTGGTTGCCCCTGGTTGTGAGGAGGGGTGGTAACTCTCCAAGAAGAGGAGTGGGGAATTTTCCAGAAATAGTACCATCCTAACTTGATATGGTTATGGTTGCAGGAGTGTAAGCCTTTTTCAAAACTCATAAGATGGCATACTTTAACCTTTGGGGAAATTCTTTTCCTGAAGAGAAGGAATTCTCTTGAAAAAATAGGTGGGAACTGACAATCAGTGTTACAGTGTACAATTTCCGTACACTACAATTTCTGTAGTGAACATAAAACACCCCAAATCATAAATTCCATGGAAAAGAAATCTTCCATGGAATGGAAATACTTTAATTATGTTCTTGGCTTTGTCTCAAGCATGGTTTATAGGCAGCAAGCTCTTCTGCTAGCTTGTATTCTATCAAATATGATTACGATAAGGCTGTTCGGAATCATGAAAGGAACATCAGCAGAGACCACTAAATCTGCTGCAGCAGAAATTGTTTTCCCTAAAAATCGAATCTCATTTCATGCTTTCAACTTGTGACTACTAAAAGTCATCAGTTAGAGCTCAGAAATGACTCACGAAATGGATTCTTCTTACTTCTGCATCTCTCATCCATGGGGAGAGAAGAGGAGGTGCTGGGACAGGGCCTAGGATTCCATTATCCACTCTAGTTTGGTTGGCACTTGTTTGATACTAAATGTTCTCAATTTGTTCCTGATAAACAATGGTGCACAGTACAAAACCAAAGCATGATTGGCAGAGAAAGCTGAGAAAGCCCAAAGAAAGGGCCTAAGGCATTTACATCTTAGATACACTGGCTGAGCAATTCAAGAAAGGAAGGCATGAGGCCAATATCCTGGTCTGAGCAGTCCTATCATATTATCGTTTCATGGGAACTTGGCATTATATCATGAAAAAGCCAACATCTAAAGTTGGAACTTGTCTTGGTAGGTAATAATGTTCATATATCTTTAAAGATAGAGTTGCACTGACTGTCTCCTATGAATTGACTACTTTTGTTTTCTCATATTAAATAAGAGAGAAATCTGGGATTGCCCAAGGTCTTGCCATATTTTAGAGAAGGCAGAATAGCAGTAAGGAGCTCTTGAATGACACCAGCATGTGAGTGGATAGTGCCTTAGGTCTGGCTCCCCAGAAGCACATGCTGAGACCAGGATTCACTTGCAAGTGATTCCTTAAGGAGGGGCTCCTGGGGGAGATGGGTAAAGAGATGGGGGAAGCAGGTCAAAGTAAAAAGGCGAAGCCAAGCATTGAGGGGACCACAGGTATGAGTCCCACTGCTGGGTAGGCTTCAGCCTGATTCCATCAACAAACGGGAATGAAAGTGACACCTCAGAGGTGTTCCAACCCCAGGTAAGGAAGCCGGGCTTTCGTAAACTCTCCTACTCAACAGCCATCGTTTACCTGCAGTCAGGGCGTAGAGTAGGAAGCTTCCAGGCACTTCTGCTCACTGCGTCTGCTGGTAAATGAGCTCCAGAGGCCCCAGGGCAGTTCTCTGAAGAGGGACCCCGGCCACTGAAAGAAGATCTCAGAGCACGCTACCAACCCTCATAGAAGACAGAGAAGGGTATCCCAGAAATCTGGGTGGAACAGCAACATGGCCCACTAAATCCAGGATATTTACAGCAAAGATTGGCCAGGAAAAGTGGTGAGCTGGGCGACAAATGCTCATCAATTGGCAACTTCCCTTTTATTCTTTTAATTTAACTTAATTTATATTTTTATATAGCCGGTTCTTATTAGTCAACCATTTTATACACATCAGTGTATACATGTCAATCCCAATCACCCAATTCATCACACCACCACCACCACCCGCCGCCACATTCCCCCCTTGGTGTCCATACATTTGTTCTCTACATCTGTGTTTCAATTTCTGCCCTGCAAACCGGTTCATCTGTACCATTTTTCTAGGTTCCAAATATATGCGTTAATATACGATATTTGTTTTTCTCTTTCTGACTTACTTCACTCTGTCTGACAGGCTCTAGATCCATCCATGTCTCTCCAAATGACCCAGTTTCGTTCCTTTTTATGGCTGGGTAATATTCCATTGTATATATGTACCACATCTTCTTTATCCATTCGTCTGTCCATGGGCATTTAGGTTGCTTCCATGACCTGACTATTGTAAACAGTGCTGCAGTGAACATTGGGGTGCATGTGTCTTTTTGAATTATGGTTTCCTCTGGGTATATGCCCAGTAGTGAGATTGCTGGGTCGTATGGTAGCTCTAATTTTAGTTTTTTAAGGAACCTCCATACTGTTCTCCATAGTGGCTGTATCAATTTACATTCCCATCAACAGTGCAAGAGGGTTCCCTTTTCTCCACACCCTCTCCAGCATTTGTTGTTTGTAGATTTTCTGATGATGCCCATTCTAACTGGTGTGAGGTGATACCTCATCGTAGTTTTGATTTGCATTTCTCTAATAATTAGTGATGTTGAGCAGCTTTTCACGTGCTTCTTGGCCATCTGTATGTCTTCTTTGGAGAACTGTCTATTTAGGTCTTCTGCCCATTTTTGGATTGGGTTGTTTGTTTCTTTAATATTGAGCTGTATGAGCTGTTTATATATTTTGGAGATTAATCCTTTGTCCATTGATTCATTTGCAAATATCTTCTCCCATTTTGTGGGTTGTCTTTTTGTCTTGCTTATGGTTTCCTTTGCTGTTCAAAAGCTCTTAAGTTTCAATAAGTCCCATTTGTTTATTTTTGTTTTTATTTCCATTACCCCAGGAGGTGGATCAAAAAAGATCTTGCTGTGATTTACATCAAAGAGTGTTCTTCCTATATTTTCCTCTTCGAGTTTTATAGTGTCCTGTCTTACATTTAGGTCTCTAATCCATTTTGAGTTTATTTTTGTGTATGGTGTTAGGGAATGTTCTAATTTCATTCTTTAACATGTAGCTGTCCAGTTTTCCCAGCACCACTTATTGAAGAGACTGTCTTTTCTCTATTGTATATCCTTGCCTCCTTTGTCATAGATTAGTTGGCCATAGGTGTGTGGGTTTATCTCTGGGCTTTCTATCTTGTTCCATTGATCTATGTTTCTGTTTTTGTACCAGTACCATATTGTCTTGATTACTGTAGCTTTGTAGTATAGTCTGAAGTCAGGGAGTCTGATTCCTCCAGCTCCGTTTTATTCCCTCAAGACTGCTTTGGCTATTCAGGGTCTTTTGTGTCTCCATACAAATCTTAAGAGTTTTTGTTCTAGTTCTGTAAAAAATGCCATTGGTAATTTGATAGGGATTTCATTGAATATGTAGATTGCTTTGGGGACTATAGTCATTTTCACAATATTGATTCTTCCAATCCAAGAGCATGGTATATTTCTCCATCTGTTGGTCTCTTTAATTTCTTTCATCAGTGTCTTATAGTTTTCTGCATACAGGTCTTTTGTCTTCTTAGGGAGGTTTATTCCTAGGTATTTTATTCTTTTTGCTACAATGGTAAATGGGAGTGTTTCCTTAATTTCTCTTTCAGATTTTTCATCATTAGTGTATAGGAATGCAAGAGATTTCTGTGCAAAATTTTGTATCCTGCAACTTTACCAAATTCGTTGATTAGCTCTAGTAGTTTTCTGGTGGCATCTTTAGGATTTTCTATGTATAGTAACATGTCATCTGCAAATAGTGACGGTTTTACTTCTTTTCAAATTTGTATTCCTTTTATTTCTTTTTCTTTTCTGACTGCCATGGCTAAAACTTCCAAAACTATGTTGAATAATAGCGGTGACAGTGGACATCCTTGTCTTGTTCCTGATCCTAGAGGAAATGCTTTCAGTTTTTCACCACTGAGAATGATGTTTGCTGTGGTTTTGTCATATATGGCCTCTATTATGTTGAGGTAGGTTCCCTCTATGCCCACTTTCTGGAGAGTTTTTCTCATAAATGGTGTTGAATTCTGTCAAAAGCTTTTTCTGCATCTATTGAGATGATCATATGGTTTTTATTCTTCAATTTGTTAATATGGTGTATCATGTTGATTCATTTGCATATATTGAAGAATCTTTGCATCCCTGGGATAAACCCCACTTGATCATGGTGTATGATCCTTTTAATGTGTTGTTGGATTCTGTTTGCTAGTATTTTGTTGAGGATTTTTGCATCTATATTCATCAGTGATATTGGTCTGTAATTTTTTTTGTAGTATCTTTGTCTGGTTTTGGTATCAGGGTCATGGTGGCCTCATAGAATGAGTTTGGGAGTGTTCCTTCCTCTGCAATTTTTTGGAAGAGTTTGAGAAGGATGGGTGTTAGCTCTTCTCTAAATGTTTGATAGAATTCAACTGTGAAGCCATCTGGTCCTGGACTTTTGTTTGTTGGAAGATTTTTAATCACAGTCTCAATTTCATTACTTGTGACTGGTCTGTTCATATTTTCTATTTGTTCCTGGTTCAGTATTGGGAGGTTATACCTTTCTAAGAATTTGTCCACTTCTTCCAGGCTGTCCATTTTATTGGCACAGAGTGGCTTGTAGTAGTCTCTTAGCTTGCTTTGTATTTCTGTGGTGTCTGTTGTAACTTCTCTCTTTTCATTTCTAATTATATTGATTTGAGTCCTCTCCCTCTTTTTCTTGATGAGTCTGGCTAATGGTTTATCAATTTTGTTTAACTTCTCAAAGAACCAGATTTTAGTCTTATTGATCTTTGCTATTGTTTTCTTTGTTTCTATTTCATTTATTTCTGCTCTGATCTTTATGATTTCTTTCCTTCTGCCAACTTTGGGTTTTGTTTGTTCTTCTTTCTCTAGTTACTTTAGGTGTAAGGTTAGATTGTTTATTTGAGATTTTTCTTGTTTCTTGAGGTAGGCTTGTATAGCTATAAACTTCCCTCTTAGAACTGCTTTTGCCACATCCCATAGGTTTTGGATCGTCGTGTTTTCATTGTCATTTGTCTCTAGGTATTTTTTGATTTCCTCTTTGATTTCTTCAGTGATCACTTGGTTATTTAGTAACTTATTGCTTAGGCTCCATGGGTTTGTGTTTTTTATGGTTTTTCCCCAGTAATTGATTTCTAATCTCATAGTGTTGTGGTCAGAAAAGTTGCTTGATATGATTTCAATTTTCTTAAATTTACTGAGGCTTGATTTGTGACCCAAGATGTGACCTGTCCTGGAGAATGTTCCGTGTGCACTTGAGAAGAAAGTGTGATCTGCTGTTTTTGGATGGAATGTCCTATAAATATCAATTAAATCTATCTGGTCTATTGTGTCATTTAAAACTTCTGTTTCCTTATTAATTTTCTGTTTGGATGATGTGCCCACTGATGCAAGTGAGGTGTTAAAGTCCCCCACTATTACTGTGTCACTGTCGATTTCCTCTTTTATAGCTGTTAGCAGTTGCCTTATGTATTGAGGTGCTCCTATGTTGGGTGCATATATATTTATAATTGTTATATCTTCTTCTTGGATTGATCCCTTGATCATTATGTAGTGTCCTCCTTTGTCTCTTGCAACATTCTTTATTTTAAAGTCTATTTTATCTGATGTGAGTATTGCTACTCCAGCTTGCTTTTGATTTCCATTTACATGGAATATCTTTTTCCATCCCCTCACTTTCAGTCTGTATGTGTCCCTAGGTCTGAAGTGGGTCTTTTGTAGACAGCATATATATGGGTCTTGTTTTTGTATCCATTCAGCAAGCCTGTGTCTTTGGTTGGAGCATTTAATCCATTCATGTTTAAGGTAATTATCAATATGTATGTTCCTATGACCATTTTCTTAATTGTTTTGGGTTTGTTTTTGTAGGTCCTTTTCTTCTCTTGTGTTTCCCACTTAAAGAAGTTCCTTTAGCATTTGTTGTAGAGCTGGTTTGGTGGTGGTGAATGCTCTTAGTTTTTGCGTGTCTGTAAAGGTGGTTTTTTTTTTTTTTTTTTTTTGCGGTACGCGGGCCTCTCACTGTTGTGGCCTCTCCCGTTGCGGAGCACAGGCTCCGGACGCGCAGGCTCAGTGGCCATGGCTCATGGGCCTAGCTGCTCCGCAGCATGTGGGATCTTCCCGGACCGGGGCACGAACCCATGTCCCCTGCATCAGCAGGCGGACTGTCAACCACTGTGCCACCAGGGAAGCCCTGTCTGTAAAGCTTTTGATTTCTCCATCGAATCTGAATGAGATCCTTGCTGGGTAGAGTAATCTTGGTTGTAGGTTTTTCCCTTTCATCACTTTAAGTATATCATGCCACTCCCTTCTGGCTTGTAGAGTTTCTGCTGAGAAATCAGCTGTTAACCTTATGGGAGTTCCCTTGTATGTTTTTTGCCGTTTTTTCCTTTCTGCTTTCAATAATTTTTCTTTGTCTTTAATTTTTGCCAATTTGATTACTATGTGTCTCGGAGTGTTTCTCCTTGGGTTTATCCTGTATGGGACTCTCTGTGCTTTCTGGACTTGGGTGGCTATTTCCTTTCCTATGTTAGGGAAGTTTTCGACTATAATCTCTTCAAATATTTTCTTGGGTCCTTTCTCTCTCTTCTCCTTCTGTGACCCCTATAATGCGAATGTTGTTGCGTTTAATGTTGTCCCAGAGGTCTCTTAGGCTGTCTTCATTTCTTTTCATTCTTTTTTTCTTTATTCTGTTCCACAGCAGCGAATTCCACCATTCTGTCTGCCAGGCCACTTATCTGTTCTTCTGCCTCAGTTATTCTGCTGTTGATTCTTTCTAGTGTACTTTTCATTTTGATTAATGTATTGTTCATCTCTGTTTGTTTGTTCTTTAATTCTTCTAGGTCTTTGTTAAACATGTGTTGCATCTTCTCGATCTTTGCCTGCATGCTATTTCCGAGGTCCTGGATCATCTTGACTATCATTATTCTGAATTCTTTTTCTGGAAGTTTGCCTATCTCCACTTCATTTAGGTGTTTTTCTGTGGTTTTATCTTGTTCCTTCATCTGGTACATAGCCCTCTGCCTTTTCATCTTGTCTGTCTTTCTATGAATGTGGGTTTTTTTCCACAGGCTATAGGATTGTAGTTCTTCTTGCTTCTGCTGTCTGCCCTCTCTTCTCTTTTATTCTTAAGCAGTAGTTGCAGCACTCACTCCACCAAAAAACAAAACAAACCAACAAAACCCATATATATATATATATATATATATATATATATATATATACATATTCTGAATATTTATGTGTGTATTTAAGTACATATAGATCTACTTTTTTTCTTCTTAATGATTAGAAAGGATTCTACAACGTGTATTAATTAAACTTATTTTCCCATTCACCCACTGATGGACATTTCTATTTGACATCTTTATTGCTTTCTTTAACAAACTATGTTCAATAAATATCTTGTACATGTGTATTGGAAAATGTCTCCATGTATGTGCACAAGAAAAATTGCTTACAATGAGATTGCTGGATGAAAAGAAATGTACATTTTTAATAATAACTATAAATAGAGTATAATCTATAAAAACTTTGAATCACTATGTTGTATACTTGAGACTAATATAATATAATTCAACTATACCTCAATTTAAAAAATAAAATACATAGACTTAGAAAACAAATTTATGGTTACCCAAGCAGAAAGGGGGTGAGAAATTAGGAGTTTGGGATTAACATATACACGCTACTATATAAAAAATAGATAATCTACAAGGACCTACTGTATAGCACAGGGAACTCTCCTCAATATTCTGTAATAACCTAAATGGGAAAATAATTTGAAAAAGAATAGATACTTGTATATGTATAACTGAATCAATTTGCTGTATACCTGAAACTAACACAACATTGTAAACCAATTATACCCCAAGATAAAATAAAAATTTTTAAAAATCTGAAAAATAATAATATCTGTCTATATATTTATATATATATACATATATAAATATACAATATATACATATATTTGTATAACGAAATCACTTCACTGTCTATCTTGAAAATTGTAAATCAAATATACTTCAATTTTTAAAAAAAGGTTGAATTAAGGAAAACCAGAATACTTCTACAGTCTTGAGCAATAAAACAATGACATCTTTTTGGTAATGGTCAGAAATAAGAGTTACAGTGTCTGCATTATTTGGAGAATAATACAGGAATTTGATCACAAGCTTTTATATGTAAATACCAGTCTCTTTCAGGGCTTAAGTTATATAGGTGGTAAATGTCATTGAATACAATAGATGACTTAGTACTTTGTCTGGAAACTATTTTAATCAATATTAGTATGACGATTCAATATTACATATAACCAAACATGAAAGGTCTTAATGTCTTTAAAATGTTAATGCCTTCTACTTTAGAGGTACTAAAGTGAAGAAAAATACCTTAAATAACCCAGCTTGTCTCATGAAAATCTGAACAACCAACCATAAAACATAAGGCTGCTTAATATAAATGAGGAAATAATATAAAGGGCTAGACTTAGTAAGGAGGCAATATGATGTCAGCTGCAAACAGATGCTCAACATTTTGTAACGAAGAAAAAAGACCAACAATGCCACATGTCTGCTTGTCTCAAACTGCCCATGTTTTAGAACTCTGGAGAGTACCTCCCTTCTTGTTAATCCACATAGATGCTGAGTTTTGATTGGAAACTCATTCTGAAATCTCTTGGGACTCTCAAGCACTGTAATTTTGACTTTTGCAGGATGGAAAATTCTAGCAACAGAATGACCATCAGCTAATGACTCACCCAGCACAGCTTTGTGCCTCTAGTCATGTGGTGAAAATAAAAAGTAGAAGCTGACCTGGTGGTAGGTGATAGCTATAGTCCCTGGTCCAGGTTTATCCTAGAGAAACAGGCCCCTGGATTAGACCCCCAAACTGGGCAGGAAAGCCACTGTGTGCCAGGATTCCTTAAATAACTTACAATAAGATAACTGATTACTAGAAAAAAAAAAAAAGGTACTGTTCATTCTTATTCATTCATAATACATGAACATGACAAATCCAAAAAATTTGGAATAATAAAAAAATATTAATAATAAGCCTATCATCTTATCATTCTACTGGTAATCCTCCTTTGCATCCAGTTTTCAGCTAGGACTCTGTGTGTTCCTTCTCACTTCAATATATTAAGCTTTGAAAGGACTTAGTTACTGTGGAGTTCAAGGTATTAAAACAAGACTAAAGACATAAATGTTCTCTCTCCAAATTTAAGATCTAACCCAGATGCTTTTCTTTAATTTGGTAACAAGAGAAGCTTTTTTTTTTCCCATTTAAATTACTGTGTGTGTTTCAACTCTTCCCCTCTATTTTCCTGTACATCTCTTCTCTAATTTCTTAATTCTACATAATTATTGGATTAAATTGCAAGAAAGTGCTTAATTTCTCTGTATCACAATTTCTTTTTGAAGCAAGGATAATCACAAAACTGCGGACTGCTGTGCACCAACCACTGTAAATATTAATGAAGAAACAGGTAAATTCTTGAAAACAAATCCCAAAGTTCCTCACCCAAGATAAGATACCATTATTATTTTTATGAAAGTACACCAAAATGGCACTGGCTATATACCCTCTTATAACAGCTATGATGCTTTTTGGTTGCAAATAATAAAAACAAAAATCAATCCAGGGAGTTTATTAATTTATGAACCTGAGAGCCCAGGAGGACAAACTTTAGGCATGACTTGATCAAGGTTCACACTCTATTCCCTTGTGATTGATTCTCTAGGCTCTGTAGTTCCTGGTGTGCCGGCTTCATCCTGGAAGAATATGGCACTGCTGGGTATATTCTACCTCATTTACATCTCCTATTTTCTTGCAGTCATCAAAAAAGTTCCAAGTTTGATTCTAATCAATTCCTTCTTCGTGAGACGCTAACTAACTTCAGATCCAAACCCTGGAGTCATGTGTGGATTTGTTTCTGTCTGGATGGCTCAGCCATCCAAGAAAGTATCACTGTGGCAAAGTAAACATAGGATTGCTCTGATTGCCTTGGAACAATCAGGGCTCACCCCTAGAGTTGGAGGGAGGATGACAAAACTCAAATCACATTGCAGCTACACAATAAAGGAAGGACAGGATGGATGCCGCGGTGGCCAACACAGGCTCCACTGTAACTCGGTTATAGCCATCATTTCACGTAAGTCAGCTGAGTAAAAGGAGTATTTAAATACGGAAACTGCCGTAACTGTAGGGTACCCTACTAATACTAACAGATGAGAGATTAAACAATAACGTCACCCGCATTCTTGCTCTACTGTCCTATTAAGAAAAAAAATCAGTCAAATTTCGTTAACTGAAAGATAACCAACATATTTTCTAACATTCTTTTCATGCTATCTGTCAAATATTCAAGTTTGGACCTCCTGTATCATAATAAACAGCTTGGATAAATTTCAACAAACTCTAAAATACTTGCTTTTTTGTAAGAAAACTCTCACTAATTTGCGAGAGGACTGTTGAGAGCTTTAGTCCCTCCATATGCTCCAACAGCCTTCCCAAAGCCACTGAAAGCAAACATAAAATGTCAGTAAAAGCAACATACTTTCTAGGCAAACACAGATCCAAGATAAATTTCCTAGTCCCTGCCTTCAAAAAGATTACTGCATGGACTCTTCTTACAAAAAAGTCTGGAATTGTGCAAAGCTGAGGGTCAGGGATTACACGAAATGCTTTCACATACATTATCACAAACATAAGTTTTAAAAAAAGAAGGCTGAGGAACTGGCCCAGATCAAGGGAAGCTCACAGTCCCAGAGAATGATAAGGAGGGACAAATAGGAGTAGCCATGGACACTTAGCTAGGAAATTTGGTGAGGGGTGGGGAGCCAGGAGGGAGTCACCCAAAGAGGATAAATGTCTTCTCAATTGGTTGGGAGTGTTTGCAATTTTCTCATCTAGAAAGGAAAGAAAAGAGATCGAGGGACTCAGTCTCCTACAAGATACAGACTTTAGATAAATATTATTTCTAAAGATAAAGATTATTTCTTTCTCTAGGGAGACAAATTTTATCTACCATAGGAGTTCTTATTGTGCTTAGGTATTCACTTACTTTGAGCCTCCCCCAAATCTCTAATTTGTATTATGAAAGAGTACCTAACAACTCAAATGTCTTTAGACTACACAAGCATTTAGATACAAATGAAGCACAGAAACGTTAACAGGGAAATTTGACTAAGTGTTTGCAGTCATTTGCTATGAGATTTCAGTGTAATTGTTCTCCAGATTTGATGAGGATTTCATATATGCTCTCCTCCTTCCTGTATCACACTGGTATCTCTTACTGCAAAGCCATATAAGGATGGTGGACAGCATCCTTGTGGAAAATATCACAGGACATCCCAGAGCTTTTAAAACGGCAAGGTCCACACGGGCCAAAGTGCACTGCATTACACTCCGCCTCCCTTGAGCCAGATCTATATTGTGGAAAAGTTTGGTACAATATTTTTAAAGTATAAGCTCTGAACCCAAACAGTCTGGGGCTTAAATCCTAACTTTGCCGCTTGTTAGCTGTGGAAGAGTTGGCAAATTGCATCCTCTCCTGAGCCTCCACTGTCTCATCTATAAATTGCAAATGATACCAATTAAATGATACCTTACTATCAAAGTGTTTAGTGCAATGCCCAGCACTTAGCAAGTTCTGATAAACAGTTACCATTCCACTAAGAAACCAGGGAAAATGTCCCTTTGACTGTGTAGGGCTAGGTCGCAGGTCAGACAGCACACTTGCCTTTTCATTTTCTCTTTTCAACTAGCTTCTTAAGTCACCTGTGAGGTGATATGATGATATGATATATGGTGATATGATAATCTCTTGAGACGTGTACAGCTCCCAGACATCCTCAGACATAACATGATTTCTGTTTAAGAGGCTGAACCAGCCCTCATAAATAAAATCCATAGTTTTAAATTATTGAAAACCGCAGCTAGAAAAACTGAGGTTATTTTAAAATCTGTTTGTAACAGAGGGACACACTACAAGGAGTACTGATCACCATAGCACGTTAGGTTAGAGCCTGACCACCTGAGTTTGCGTCTCAGTCCTGCTACTTACCTTCTGTGTGACCTTGAGCAGTTTACTTAAACATCTTTGAGCTGAGCCTCTATTGCCTCATCTACAAAATGGGGTAATAAAGCTCCCTACCTAGAGTCAGATGAGGTACTCAGCTGATGATGCTTGGTGTACAATAAGTGTTACATAAGTGTTTGTTCCTTATCATCGTTCTTGTTATCATCTAAATCCTATACCTATAGGTTAAATAAGTGTCTAGAGCAATACTACCTAAAAGGTCTAATGAGACAGTGAACTGATTATATCTGGGGAAATACAAGAAATTTAGAAGAAATCCCCTATCAGTGCCTCCTCACGTCCCCTTAAAACACACACTCTTGCTCATGATTGTATCCCACCACTGGAGGAAAAAAAAAGTGTATCACCCTGCCTCAGTGAAGGGCTCCATCCTGGCTTTTGACTTGCCATCAGTGGAGCACCAGAGAGGGCAGGGGTCCAACTCAACGACTGGTCCATCCCTGTGCACACCCTGAGCAAGGACAAGGTTTCATGTGGCATGAAGGCGGTCTGCTCTGTGCAATTGCAGCAGGGATGGGGAAAATTAATACCAAGTCAAAGTGTATGTTACATCGACAGAGGGGCTCCCCTTTATGAATGGAATAAAAATTTACAGCAGTCCATTGAGTTGGCTTAAAATGCCCTTTTTGTGTCACTAGTTGAATAGAAAGATTCCCTTTAGGCTTTTCTTAATAGAAGAATATTCTAGTCAAAACTACATTGAGGTAACAAAGTGGTATTACTTAATATTATCTTAAACAATACTAGTTACAGTTTACTAAAAATTGTAAAAAAAAAAATGTATATACACTGCCAATTAGAGTAACAAACACCCTCTGAAGGATCAGGTTTCATTTGATGCTGATGCTGAGGATAACACGTAACTCTGGAACGCCTCATTCAAAACTCAGTTTTCCGTGGCAGCTGTTTTAGTGAATGTTTTATTTGCGATGATAATTGGTTTTGGAATACATGGCAAACACCATGGTATAAGAGGTCAAACTAAGTTTCAATTTTCGTTTTGGAAAAGAGTCAAGGGAAGATCAGGAAGAATATCTTAATAATGTTCTATTTTTGTGGTCACAGTTATGTTTATTTTCAAAATATCCATGGAAACCCTTCTTGGAAAAGTCCAGTCAACAAATTCAACTTATTTTAAAAATGTATTCAGTAACTGGAAGTTTTTTTAAATCTATGTGAGACATATGTATGTTATAAGACCAAACTGAGGTTAAAGGGTGTATATGTTTATATTTAACTTAGAGTTGAAGCTGACCCATAAAATTCATAAAATAACATTTTGGCAGCTTGATTCAAATTGAGCTAATGAAAAATTGGGAAAAACAGATTTTTGTTGCTCCCAGGTCACTACGAAGTAGCCAAATGTCTATTTTAAATAGTCCCCACTGAATCAAAATGAATTTTTCTTGGACTTAGACAAAATATACTACCTTTCCACACTCTGCATACTTCCACGGCAGCTGGAAATGCTAAAATGCAGCCAATAATGTCTTCGTCCTTTTCTTCCTTTTGCTTCCTTTCACACCATTCTGGTCATGAAATCTAAGAGTCTCTGAAGAAAAATTTCACAGATTTTGTTTTTCTTACCTCAGGCTCTCTCTACCTTCACTGGAATTTCTTGGGTTTTGTTTTATTTTTCTTTCCAACTCATGTTAAGCTTATACAATGAGCCTCCAGTGTCCGGTCCAAACTATCCACCATTTCAAAGCCCACCTGTTTCCAATTTCCATGGAGGCCAGATCCCACCTTATGTAGGGGTCTCCACCAGTCAAAGGGGGAACTATGTAGAGTCAGAAATTGAAGCCAGGAAGTAGAATGCCCCTGAAGTGCTTCATGCTCTTGTCCTGTAATTCTCTTAAGTCATCCTTTAAAAAGCACCAGCTCAGCTAATGTAGATTAGAAACTCTAGCTAATGTGTGTTGGCTAATTCCATTACTACATTAATGAGTTCCAAGCCATAGCCTTCATTCCCATATAGGTTTTTTATCTTTGCTGTCTTTGGTAACAATTAAAAACTACAAACCCCAAAAGTGAGAGAATAAAGGTATTCGTAGAACCATTGTTTCTAATAGAAAAAAAAAAATGGTAACTTTGTTTTCTAACAAAGAATATTTATATTATACCATATAATTATTATAGAATATATACTACATATACTATATTACATGTAAAATATATGCTATATAGTTATGGTGTATGTTATATTGTCATTAAATGGATATTTACATAAATTTTTATTCAATAATTTATAAACTATTAAAATAGAAATATTTTCACTAAGGTTACACTTATGTAAATATATATATGAAAGTAACCTGGAGGGAAACAACCAAATAATAGTAGGTTACTTCCTGGGATTGCAGGTGATTTTCCCCTTCATTTTTATGTATCCTTCTGTGTTATTTTACTATAAATGAGCAAATAAAGAAATAAGAAGAAGCACAACTGACTTTATGTATTTGTAGATCAGATATAAACAAACAGTCAATAATCTCATTTAAGATTAAGGACTCATAAATCACAAAAGTTTTCGGTAAGTAGAAGGCATTTTGCTGACTTGTTTCAGATAACCAGCTGGTGGTCAGGCCTGACATTTACGTTCTTGTATTTATTTATACATTCCCTGATCCACGTAATCCTACCCTCCTACTTCAGGATTTCTAAAACCTGGGTAGGGTTTCCTGGTAATTTCCAACCACAAAACAACTCTTGATTATTGACAGGTTAGCAATTAGAACATGCAAATGGAGAAGGAAGGCTTGAATCCTTCCTAGTTATTCGTTCTCTTTTGACCCTGGGATTTGCTCCTCTCCCTCACTCTGGTTTTGGGACAGTGGTAGGTTGTCTGGTCATGGAAGGTGCAGGCACAACCCAAGTCTGCAGCTGTACAAGGCCTCATGGTTTCATGTGTCGCACTGAGAACAAATGATGCCATAATTGTGAATCTGCTAGTAGTTTACAACTATAATTCACTCTGCCAATAACTGCTACACGGTCGTTACAGAAACACCCGTATCGTGTGTGCTGATTTCTGACTTGCAAGATTGCAGATGAGGGAGCACTGAGAAAGATTTAATAAGACAGAGTAGTCTTACAAAATTCCAAGGAAACTATTTTAAGCTCTCATGAAGCAACTGTAGTACTATATAAATATTTTTATTATTTTTGCATCATTTTATTTCCTGATTTCTCCGTCTCTGGATTTGTGAATATCTAAATATAACCTTCTTCTTAGAAATAAAAAATAATGGGAAATCACCTGATTTAGCTCAGAGGCAAGAAAAAATATATAGCATTACAGGGCACACTTCATGTTTATTCTTAACATGGACTTAAATATAAAAACTGAACACCAAAGTGGAGACTCACAACTACAAACTCACATTCTGTGTCCCTGCTCTTTCCTTCCTGCCACTGAAGCCACAGCATGCCCCCAGAAGACCAGATGCTGCATTCATCAGCTGTTTCTCAGAGCTTAGAATGTGCCACAAATCTCAATGTGTACTGGTAAGTGTTTCCTCATTTCTTAATGTCTGTATCTCATTTACGTTACTTTCCCTTAACCAAACATCTTACTTCAAGGCTTACTCTCTTGTGTTTCTCCCCTCTGCAGGTGTGCATAGGTTTTGCAGCCTATTCCTATGTTGTTGACTCGGTAATAAGCAGTTTCTGGGCAACAGTACCCACAGGATGCTTCTTTCAGCTTTCTGCTTGCTCTCTTTCCTGTTCTTTCCTTAACGCATAGTGGCCTATGTCAACTGCCAGAGAAAAGGTCATTTTAACCTGCCTTTCAGTGTTCTGTGACCTAAAATTCCTTCCCAGCGTGGTAAGCATTATCAAACCCAAGAAATTTGATCTGGTCCTTCAAAATACCGAAATACTACAAATTAAGGCTAAGATTGGTGGGCCAAGTAGGGCATAGTGCTGGAGAAGCTGCAGCTGCAGCTTCGGTCCGGTACTGATCAAAATAACTCTTTTCCATCTGTTCTTCAATCATTTCTTACAGCATCTTGGTCACTGAGGTGGATCGTATGAGAGAGGAAGACTGGGTCTGGGAAAATTTAACACAACGCCTGGAAGACTGCATCGGAAGGTCAGTGGTGTTGTTTTATAAGTGAGTAAAATATCATTGTGATTTAAATTAATGACTGTCAGTTCTAAGAATCTCCTAGGTTTCTGACATCCCAAACCACAGAATTCCTCTGAGCCAATGAATGTAAAAACACTTCCTCCACTTTGGATTTCTCCCTAAAAATATTTTCATTCATTACTTCATTCCCAAGCCATCAAATTTTAATCATTTCTTTCAAAGGAAATGGAAACTGTTCTGTCTTATTATAATAGTCTGCTCACGCTGCCACAACAAAATACCCTAGACGGGGTGGCTTAAACAATGGAAATTTATTCCCTCACAATTCTGGAGGCTGGGAAGTCCAAGATCAGGGTGCCAGCATGGCCAGTTTCTAGTGAAACTCTCCTTGGCTCACAGACAGCTGCCTTCTCTCTGTGTCCTCACGTGGCAGGGAGAGAGAGGAAACTCTCTGTGTCTCCTCTTAAAAAGGCACTAATTCCAGAATGAGGACCCCATCTTCATGATATCATTCCACCTTAATTACCTCCCAAAGGCCTTATCTCCAAATCCCATCACACCGGAGGTTAGGGTTTCAACATATGAATTTTGGGGGACAAAACAATTCAGTCCATAGAACCCATCAAAACTCCGGATTTTAGTTTTGCCATTTTTATCTTCTCCACTATAAAAGGTGTTATACTAACATATTTTACGTATCTCAAACTATAAAATGCAAATCTAACCTAAAGTTTTCTGCACATTAATAAATGTCAACTCTCTGGCCCGTTTTTTGTAGTAAGCATCTGGCCCTTTATTTTCAATAAAGACAATATGATCATATTTTCTGCAACTGCCTTTTTCTGAGTACATCAGTCAAGGTCTGGTCTGGAGAGAGAAATCTCACCAGTTATTTAAAGGGAAAATAGTTTCATATACAGAATTGCTAACTAGATATAAAGTCGTTAACTAGTTAACAAAAGGGTAAAAAGGGAATTGGAAGGTAACCACTGGGGCAGTAACTGCAGGAAACAGCTTATACCCTTAGGGCTGGGGAAACAAGGAGAAAGGTTAAGATTATTGAAATGTAGAGACTTATAGGAGGAGCCCCTGGAAGTGACAAACTCCTTAGGGAGAGGAGCTGGCTGCCAACTGATGGTGGTGCCCCTGAGCTTGGAGAAGGGCTCCTTGGAAGTTGGAGAAGCACCCCAACTTCTGCAGAGGCCACCTGCTCCCAGTGGGGCAATCAATAAGATGAGATGTGATGGAGCTGGTTCTGCAAGTTCTGGAAAAGCTGCAAATGGGATTCAGCTGCTGCTATGAGGAAGAACTGGTGCCTGTAGGCACCAGTGGTTAGGATGACACAGGAAAGGCAAGGGGACAAGAAGTAGAGGGTTGACTCCACACGGAAATTAGAAGGTAGTTGAGTTCTCTCCTGCACACAAAATAAATGAAAAGTCAAGACCACAAAGTTCTAGAACACCAGCCAAAGTCGACATGGTTTTGGCCCAGACTTCCACATGGAGAGTTACCAATCCACCATCATGGTCAATACAAATTTTCTTTTTAAAAAAACCACTAGAAAAGATTCTCATTAAATATCTCATTTTGAGTGAGGCAGCTTCAGACTGAATATTTCCAATGGCTTAGATTTTTATGTGCTGTAAACAGAAGTCACTTAAAAGGCAGGATTATCAGAGAAATACAAGTAGAAATAACAAAGTACCATCTTCAAGTGTGAAATTATTAAAGTTTAAAAAGCAGTACTCAGTCTTGTAGGGCTTGGCATTAATGGGACTCATATATTGCTGGTGGAATCTAGAAAATAATTATATACATATATTTAAAGAAGCTCAAAAATGTTCAAACCCTTTGATCTTCAATTCAGTCGGTGTAGGTATACATTCTAAGGCAACAATAATAACTGTATATATTGATTTATGGGTAAAGAAATTTCTTGATGTGCTTATTATAATAAAACCTGGGAACTATATAAGTGTTCAATGATAAAGATGTGATAAAGTATATGGTGTTACAACTATATGATAAGTTGTCTTCCACAATTAAAATATATTTGTTATAGCCTATATTATTATACACTAATGCTAATGTATAGTATTAAACTTAAAAGTAGGATAAACTGCATACACATAGTATGATCTCATTAGTAAATCAAAATATACTCTTAAGAGTTTCTACTCTTAAAGTAGAAACTAGAAGAATAGGCATCAAAATTCAAAAAAAACTAGTATTGTTTTCTGAATTCTTGGTGATTTCAATTTCCTTGTTATTTATTTTATGTTTTTTGTTTTTTAACAATAAGCTTTTACTATTTTTATATACTATCTATTTTGTGTTATTACAAATAACATTTGAAGTGACATTTTTATACTATTCAAGAATGGCTGTTTTGATTAGAGCTTGTATAAAAGACTTGGCTTACTATTTTTCATCCTGTAACACAGGAAAATGATGAGATACTCACATAAATATGGTAACATTAATAGAAAGGAGGATTTTCAAACATTAAAAAAAAGAGAGGGACAAGTAGCTTACATTCAATTGATATACCATTACATTCGTTGTGTTAGTATCATAAGTGACAATACTTTCATTATTAAATTTCAAATATATTATGATGGGGCTTCCCTGGTGGCACATTGGTTAAGAATCCGCCTGCCAATGCAGGGGACATGGGTTTGAGCCCTGGTCCGGGAAGATCCCACATGCTGCGGAGTAAATAAGCCCGTGCGGAGCAAATAAGCCCGTGCGCCACAACTACTGAAGCCCGCACACCTAGAGCCCGTGCTCTGCAACAAGAGAAGCCACCGCAATGAGAAGGCTGCGCACCACGACGAAGAGCAGCCCCCGCTCACCGCAACCAGAGAAAAGCCCACGCGCAGCAACAAAGACTCAACACAGCAAAAAATAAAATTAATAAAATTAAAACAAAACTCATATATTATGATGAATGTTTTACCTATCAGAAATTTGTTGTAAGACCTTTCTGCCACGCCTGGCATGTATTTTATTACATACGTACAACATATTTTTCTTGTCTTACTCTCAGCTGAGCCTCCACAGTGGAGAACAAAGAATTTCAAGGGCCCATACAGTCTAAAGAGAAAGGAGGAGGGGGTGGGGAGGGAGGGGTTGGGAGTTTGGGGTTAGCAGATACAAACTATTGTCTATAGGCTGGATAAACAACAAAGTCCTACTGTAGAGCACAGGGAACTGTATTCAATATCCTGTGACAAATCGTAACGGAAAAGAATATGGAAAAGAATGTATATATGTGTGAATCACTTTATTGTACAGCAGAAATTAACACAACATTGTAAATCAACTATACTTCGATAAAAACTAATAATAATAAAAGCAGTACAACTGACATATAAAAATAAATAAAGACAAGTTCCAGCATCTGTGCAAAACTTACTAATAAGATGCTAAGAAAGAAGTCCCATGACCCTTAACTTCTTAATTTGTTTTCTCAAATGTATGTAAAAGGAGGCTTGAACATTGAGAGATAGCAGACCATGGATTTCTTCAGGAGTTTCCAGCATGAGAGCACCTCATGGATGACTTCCTTCCCACCCAAGCCCCCAACCCCCATGCTAAGTGAGAAGGATGAATTAGGGATGATCCTTTGACCTCAGGAAATTGAGGAATGCAGGTCTGGTACCTGACTCGTGTCTGGGGAGTCTAGAGGCACGAGGCTTACTAGAGCAAACTATGGCAACAAGCCCAGAGGTGGAGCCAGGTCTCCACTTCCAGAGCTGCAGGTCCTGTTTCATAGACCAGGTAGGGGCTGGATGAAAGTCTCTGAGCTTGTGTCACCCTAAAAAGGAGACACCCGAGAGCACTGTCTAGAATTAAGTGACCCAAGAGATGCAGTCAGTGTGGGGTGGCTGCCAGAAGCCAGGGACTGAAGCCAGCCTCCTAGGGAACCATCTGGGATACATATGACCCACCTCAGGAAGCTGATGGGGCTTCCCTATGGGGGAACTTCAAAGAACCCACGAGTCTGCTTATAAGAGAAATGATCAGCACTCGGAACCTGCCACACCAGAGGGTCCATGGCAAGATTACAACTGCACCAGGCAAGTAAGAATTCGTGCACCCTTTGATGCTCTCACACGTGACATCTGAAGAGTCAGAGGTCCCGAGGTGAGTGGAGCAGAAAGACGTAAAGGAAAAGATGGGGAAACAGTGCAAAAAAAATTCAGTATCCTCCTTCCTACCACAGATTTTTCTGCAGCAGAACTGAACTGGAGGAGGAGAGAAAATTTAAATACGATGACATCCTGATGGTTTGGGTTGGATTGTGCTTTCTACCTGCTAAAAAAAAAAAATGTTACTATTCATTAATTCCTAAAAGTGGCTGGAGAAGCTGTGGAATCTTCATCCAGGGATAGAAGGGAACGATTTGACAGATGAAGTCGAAAGGAGCATTTAGGGAGAAAGAACAAAGTTGCTTCATGTTCATACCTAATCAAACCCTGCCGATGTCATAAACTGGTTACCTAAGCACTGCCAACAACAAAACATTTCAAATTACGGAAATGACAGAAAAGAGGGAAAAGAAGCTGGTACTACAAAATGTTAGAGTTTTCTCCAAGAAACCACTTTTTTGGACAAAAACAGCAGGAAATGTTATCAAGGGAGCCCTATATTTTCAGAAAAGGTTGTACTCTGCTTTCAGAAATATTTGTTTACAATACTGCAAGTTTTTTGGATTTATCCTATAGAAATGTGATGGAAAATGAGGGTCAGCCATAAAAAAGCTAAGTTTCAGAGACAAATTACAACCTATTCACACAAAATGCACGACGTATACATCCGATTTAAATGGCCTAGGGAAATTTTATGTTGGATGACTGAAGAGACCCACCAGTGTTTCTTATTTTCATCTGTGGTTTGAAGAGAAGACTGAGGGGTTCTTGTAACTCCTGAATGTCGAGAAGGAGGGAGGCTGGGACTCCAAGTACCCCAACTTTGGAAAAAGTCAGCAAACCAGGACTCTCAAAAGCAGCGAGGGAGCCTGTGTCTCTGAAGGAATTCAAGCCTGGGGTCTCTGTCCCTTTAAATGGAAGGAGAATGGGGGAGAGGGGTGGGGGAGGGGTGAAATAGGTGATGGGAATTCAAAGGTACAAAGGGCCCGTTTTAAAATAAGTAAGTCGTAAGGATGTAACATACAGCACAGGGAATATAGTCAGTGTTTTATAATAACTTTGCCTGCTGTGTAATCTATAAAAATATCAAATCTCTACGCTGTACACCTGAAACTAATAGAACATCAACTATACTTGAATGAATGAATGAGGGAATAAATAAATAATAAATAAATAAATGGAAGAAGAAAAGGTCTGTATTTGACTGTGAGACGTGAAGCGGACCCATGAGATGAATGACCCCTAACCAGCGTGGTGGTAATAGTCACAGTGGTGGTGGTCGGCGCGCTAGTCATCAACACTGTTGAGCCATGCGCTAGAGACCACGTAAACCTCATCTCAGTCCTCACCCCAGTCCTACGAGATAGGTTTTATTGCCTCTATTTGGCACGTTAGGAAACCAAGTCTTAGGCAAAGTAACTGAATTAAATTTTCCAACAGTAAGGGACGGATCTTGCATTTAAGCCTGTTTTTTTCTCACACCGCAATCCAAACTCTTTATCCATCCTCTGTACTGGTCATTATTGCATTTGTTTAACTCATTCAACAAGCACGTATTTATTATGTATCTAGAACTTCTTTGTTTCTGTCGTAGTGAAGAAGCAAAAGGAGAATACTTGGGGGAAATGAAAGTTAAGTTCTGTCCGTTCTGCACGAGAAAGATTCACAAGAAGAACTGGGAAGGAACATGCTGCTCTCCGCTGACACTACCCTCCTCATGGCTTGGGTTGTGCTCTCTCTTCTGCCTCCATATCCCTAGTGTGCCCTTATCTGCCAGGTGATCGATCTTTCCACAACACCTCCCATCCTTTTATTCAGCTGCAGTTTGCTTATGGTTCATGCATGGGATTCAATAAATATATACCAAGATTACCATTAGAAGGTATTCCCCTAGGAAACGAATGTTTAAGCAGCTATGGATGTGCTGGTGTTGTTATGCACAGAATTGATACATTTTGGGGACTTTGATCAACTAACTTAGGGAGGACCGGCTAAGCGGTGAGTGTCAGGGTAGGAATGGAAGAAGGATGAAGGGCAGGCACTAGCATTGTTTGAAAGTCTGCTGTATTCAAAGCAAAGTGATAAGTGCCTTATACTTTATATAATCGAGCCATAGCTCCATGCTCTATATCTGAATATCGTCTTTAACACCAGAGTCAAAGAGGCTCATAGGACAACTTGCTTAAGTTCACACAGCTAGTAAGTCTGGGAACCTGGGTACAAAGGCAAATCTGTCTGATCCTTCTCTCCACTACATGAAAAATAGCATGTGTTTCAAAGGACTTGTACTCAAGTTTATAGCAGGAAGGCCAAGAAAGAGTTGCGGAGAAGATATAAAGCTAAGCGTTGTTCTTAAGTTAAAAAATAATAGTAAAATCTGGGGAGTTTTAGGAAGAGCCAACAGAAGACTAGGAATCTGTCTCCAACCCAACAAGAGGCCAAGACCACATCCCAGGAGCAATGACACATGATACGCTTAGTATGATCATCAATATCATCATCATTATCATGACTATTAGAGCTTCTGATAATGATACATGGCTGAGTCTCAGTGGTAACTTCTTTCTTTCCTGTTCTGAGATAAAGGGACCCCATAGTTAATAGCTTGGTAGTAATGTTCCTTCTCTCTACTATGATGCTTTTAGTTTTACTGCATCCTAGAAAGGCGGCGTCCCAGGGCACAGGATGGAGGAAGGGTGTGGGTATTGATTCGGATTATCCTAAGTGCTAACAAGCATGAAACATAAGCCAAGGCAAAGAGGAAACATTTAAACTTTAAAGCAAAGCCAGATCCCGGCCAACTGCTAAGAATTCAGACAAAAGACACGAGCTGGAGAGAGCACACCAGAGAGAGAACGTTTAAAATAGAGTGAAGGAGACAGATTTACAGTACGATGACCTGACCCTGCGGAACAGTGATTTTGCACAAGCTGACACGTGCATCTGGGAGTGTTTGCCCGGAACAGCCACATTTGCTTCTCCTCCCCCAGCTGGGATGGGAAGAATGCAGAGACACCTGACCCGAGCAGAGGCTCAGGAGCTCTCCAGCGGGTCACCTCAAAGACATCGTCACTATTCACCAGGTAAATCAGTTGTCACGTGTATCACAAATAATTTTCTATCACTGAAAACAAAGGACTAACTTTGTGGATGATTTCGTTTAAAACAAACAAACAAACAAAACCCCCAAAACCTTTTTACTGACATAATACTCTGCACAAAGAAATGTGCACAGATCAAAAGGCTGTACACAGTGATTAAAATACTGCCTACTCAGTCAAAATGGAAGAGGGGGGCAAAGAGTCAGTAATCAAGGCAATTATCATCTTAGTGCAAAAAAATCCAGGATAAACAAAATATCCAAACATAAAAAAAAGGCCGTACAGCGTGGCGGTTTTCCAAAATCAACACACCCATGTAACTGACATTCAAATCAAGAAATGGAACGTTTCCAAGTCCGCTGCCTCCTCTTGGATGATGACCTTGATCTCTCACCCTGAGATTCATTCTGCTTGTCTTTGAACTTTAATAAATGGAGCCATCTAAAACGTAGTAGGTTGTCTGGCTCTTTTTTTATTCAATATTGTACCTCACAGGGTTATCAAAGTGTGGAGTACAGCAATCATTTGTTCTTCCTTATTTGATATTCCATGTATCATTATACCATAATTTATTTGTCCGTTACTGTATTAATAGACATCTATTTTGTTTTGCTTTTTGAAAATAGTTTTGATATAAAGAATGGTGTGGTGAACATTTATGTACGTATCTTTTGGTGTATTCCTTAGGAATTGCTGAGTCCTAAGACTTACTATCTTTGGATTTAATAAATATTCCTAAAGAGCTCCCCCAAGGGGTTTGGTACCAACTGCTACTCCACACAGTGGTGTTTGAATGTTCCAGAGGTTCCACATTGCCACCAACTCTTGATAACGCTAATCATTTCTATTTTAGCCTTTCTTCTTACTGTTACCAGATAAAGTATAGGACTTCCACTTACATTTGAAATATTTGGGACATACTTATATCAAAAATATTATTCACTTTATCTGAAATTCACCTATATCTGGGAATTCTATATTTTATTTGCTAAACTTGGCAACTCTATCCTGGTGCGTGTGTAGTGCTATCTCACTGTGGTTTTCATCTGCATTTCCCTGGTGGTTGATAGGTTGATCATTTTTTCATAAGTATTTTGGCTGTTTGGATAACCTCTTTTGTGATGCTCCCATTCAAGTCTTTTGCCCACTTCCTGTTAGGGGTTCAGCTTTTTCTTATTGATTTCTAGGAGTTCTTTCAATATCCTCTCTTTGTATTCTTTGTCAGATAAATAAGTTTCAGATCTTTTCTACCAGTCTGTCTGCAGTGTATCCAATCTCATAAAGGTGTCCTTAAGTCTTTAATTTTAATATAGTTCCAATTTCTCAATATTTTTCTTTACACACAGTGGATTTTATGTCTCGTTTAAGAAATCTTTTCCTCTTCCAAGAATATGACGAAATTGTTTTATATTTTCTTCCAGAAGCTTTATTGTGTTGCCTTTTATATTTAGATCAACAATCCATCTGAAATTAGTTTTGTGTTTGATAGGAGGTAGGTAGTCATTATTTTCCCCCAAACAGATAAATTATTTAGTTTAAGACACAAATTTTAATACAGTAAATTTATTAATAATATTACTCACAATCATTTGCATTCAGATATGCTTTTCAGGGTGAGAGAGAAAGGGGTAAAGTTCCTGCTATTTGTAGCATAGTGCAAATAACTCTAGGTTTGCACAATGGAGTGTTTTGTACATGTCTATTTGATTAATTATGTGTTGGGACAAATGGCGTTTAAATGGTACGTGATTCTTCATTGTTGCATGCTAAGGGAACTTCAAACAAAAGTACTAGGGAAAATTTTCTCATATTCTCTTTAAAATTAATCAGATGCTGGCTGGCTGTTTACAAAGACTTTTATGTCCAAAGCATCTTCATTTTATTAAGTCCTGAAAATTTTCAACGTCTAGAGATAACTCTCCATTCTAGAAGTTATATACAGAAGTCATTTCACGTTAGACAGTTATAGGATAAACTTAAGAATAGTGTATTAAGCTCCTCTTATTCCAAAGACAAAACTAAAGTGACAGTAAAGTACCAAACGGGGCATTAATCCACAAGGCTAAAGAAAAATGAAAGAAGAAATAATAGAGGATGAGATTTGAAAAAATATTTATGAAATTAAAAGTAGACAGAGATTGGTCACTGATATGGGAAAAATGAGGAAGCTATGACATAAGAACTAATGAATTTGCCCCGCAGACAAGCTAAAGATGAGTACTCATGGCAGCAGGTATTAGGGCAGGGGTGTGGCATGGATCTGAAGGTGGGAAAAAATATATATCGATTAAACAAAGGACAATCAGAGAAAAGAAAGGGCCCTTGGGAATTAAAAATATAATGAAATACAAGTTTAATAGAAGAATAGAGGTACAGTTACAGGGAAATTTTATGAAAGGCATAAACAGACAAACAGAAGGAAAATAGGAGAGAAAAAATAAAAGTAGAGTATCAGTCTGAGAGGTACAGTGTCTACCTAAAAGGAGCTCCAGAAACAGAGGGCAGCTAAGACAGCAGGGGAAAATAATAAAATGATTAATATCAGAACATTCCCATCACGCGTGTCCAGATTGAAACCCATCAGTTGCAACACATCCACTCCAAGACTTTTCACTGGGAGAGCTTAAAACACCACAGATCAAAAGAGGATTCTAATAGTTTGAGGAAAGTACAGATTGAGAAACTACTCAAATAGAATAGAAGAAGTATTTGAACAGCCACTGATTGTTTGACCATTAACACTGGATGCTGGAAGACAGTAAAGCAGAATATTCATCATTCCAGGGGATAATGATTTTCGACTACAATTGTACCCTCAGCTAAACTATAAATCAGTGTGAGGATACAATAAAGATAATTTTAGATAAAGAAAGCTTAAAAAATTGGAAACACTTAGACAATATATTTCAGCAAAATAAACGAGTAAATCAAGAACGAGGAAAACGTGAGATTAAAACAAAAGGAGATTCAAAACAGGAAAATGTTTGAACTTTTTGCAAATTTATTGATAGGTGTTTGATATATCAGGTGGAACATTTGGGAAAATATTAGGGATTGTTCTGTTGACAACTAAGCACCAGGAAAAGTTAGGCAATTTAAGTCCAAGACACACAAAGTGTTGTATGAAAATGAAAAATTAACGTCAAGGGTTATATAACAGATCTAAATCCCTAATATCATGAAGAAGTTAGTGTCTGTCTATCTGTCTGTCTCTTTCTCCCTTAACAGTAGTAGTATAATATGTATGAATAAAGAAGAAAATGTTTTAAAAATAGCTAAAAGATTTGACAACACATTCCTCTGAGGAATGGGCTTGAGTGCAGAGAATACTGGGGCAAGAAACCGTTTATAATCAGTACTTTCTCGATTTTTTAATTTGTGCACGTGTCACTTTGACTAAAACAGATGACGTTAACGTAAAAAAGAAAATCCTAGCAATTATCTAAACTTATAAGGCATTTCTTGCAAAAAATTTAAACCTAAACGTAATCTTACCTTTTACCTTCTCCTTAGATTCCATTGCACCACGCTAGATCTTATTCACCTGGATTAAACAGAATGTTTTTCTAGATTTTAAATGAAATATTTGGGGGGGGTGTCTTGTCTATGCTCCTATATTATTGATAAAATAATATCTACATTTAACAGTTCCTCAAAATGCATTTAGAATTGACTAGAAGTATAAGGGAAGATAGAAGAGTTTGTGAAGATATTCCCGATCTCAACAGTTTCCATCTCCGCCCCATCGTCTTGTTTTAAATGCACAGTGGCATGTGTGAATGCAAATGACTGTATCTATTTTAGGAGGGATATACTGAACAGTAATAGTATCTGAAATGTTCAAGGGGATGGGGACTTTATTTATCATGAAATAGTTAAATCTTTTTTACCTAAATGCCTCAAAAAAGGAAAAATAAATGGTTTCTTGAGATCAAAACATGAAACCAAGGCAGAAAAAAAGTTTCTACCCTTTGCCTTGAATAAGGTGGCAAAAACACTTTCTCCAAGGTTTCCTCAGTTATTTTAAAGTTCTTTTAATTATTCTTCAAAGTATATTTGAAAAAAAAATTTTTTCTTAAAAAATGTTTTGATCTTGGAAAAACATAAAGGCAATATAAATCAAACAGTTGCTATTCAGTGTCAAGTAGCAGTGGCCTGGGGAGCTATTTTCACTTATCATTGGCTCCCACTTACAGTGGTTGACTTGGCTTGGTTTCTAGAATTCCTTGGATTTATGTGGAGACGCCACAAATCTCTTTCCATTAATTGAGCCCTACCCTTGAACTCTGGAGCAAGATGTCGCCTGTGGCCTATTCAGTTAGCTACAACTCAATAGGGCTGAGGCCGGTTAAAAACTCTACCAGGAGAGAAAACGTGAAGATATGATCAAATTTATAACAGATCTCCAAAAGTACGGCAATCCCTGGTTCTACCCGAAGACAGGGACTCCTCAAATAGAAGTTAGAACACAGAGCTACCCATTTACTGCAGGGCGTTCTCTGCCTGACATATCTCAACCTTCGACCTGGCTTCCCTTTGACCTGAAATGCCCATTGCATTCTTAGTTTTAGGGATGCCGGACGTGTGGATGTCTGAACAAAAGCTGGCATCTCTTTCTTATTACAGAGGAATCTGATCATCTCAACCTCCCCTGGACTTATCTCTTGAGTCTCTCTTCTTTCCCCTGACCAAACCCCGCTGTCCCATCTGCCCTCCACAGACACATCATCCAAAGTGTCTGAGAACCCACATTGGCTCCAAACATTGTCTGTAGATGCATAAAAAGTAGCTTTTACACATTTTTATACATGCATATAACTACTTTGTGTATGAGGATTCATAAAATATTGATTCATTTAAAATGGTTTTTGGATTCATAGTAAAAAAAAATTGTCAGATTTGGATTTTTTTAGGCAGTTGACTCTGAAGTGTTTTGCATGCGTCAAAAAGATTCTGAAACTTACATTACTACTATGTTCAGACTGTCTCACCCTAACAATAATACATCCGTTTCAATACAATGAGAGAAAGTTTGAATGTAACATTTGAAGTATGCACTCAAGGGAAAAAGTCTGATTTATTATTTCCAATGGTTGTTTTAGTCTCAGGTAGAATTTTATTTGATCTGTGTTTTAGTCTGTCTCACTTAGTTGAAAGTCTCTACAAATATCATATTACTCTGATTATGAACCCACACTAACCTGAGCAACCGGGTTTGACTTTCCTCCAAAACACCATGAGAGAAAAAAACTTAACTGCTCATTACGTTTACACACGTGTTTGTTTGTTTCTTACAAAGGGGCACAAGAATTCAAGGAAGAAGTGAGGCCACCTTCCCACGCTTGCTTAGATCATAGTGAAAGAGGGAGTAACCTGAACAGTGAGTGGATGTTGCCCCCCTACAGAGAAAAGCCGAAGAAAGAAACGCAACTGAGTTATTTATACAGAGAGAGCTAACGGCCAGAGGCAATGTCATAGAAGACCATCAAAACTGTTTAATTGACATGATGGTGTGAAAAAGACAGCGTAGGTGGCAGTGTTGAGCATGGTCATACATTAGTGATAAGGAATAAATAAAGAGGTAATTAATTTAAGGTACTAAGTGTTTAAGGGAGTTTATACCTGAGCGTAATAAAAATAGCAACAGTAACAGTAACAGCAAAAGAGAAACAAGGATCTCTTTTCGTATAGTTAAATGATGATACCAGAGAATATGCCAAAAAGAAATGAAACTGTAGAAAATACGAATAACATCAGAATCAGGTACAGGGTTAGGGTTAAACTTGCTCGCCAGAGTCCAACGTCAACAAAGCTAACATGTATTTTGTAATGCTAAAAAGAGATAAATTTAAGTCAAACAAAAATAAATAATATTTATACAGCGTGCATGATATTCCACAAATATGGAGACTTTCCCCCCAGGGGTTTATACAGGTTAAAATGTAAACATCTTTAAAAATATTTAAACAAGTCATTCAACTTTCAGAGTGACTGTTTCAACATGCTTGTTGCTCCTCTGCTTAAAAATCCTTCAATATCGCCCATTGCTCACAGGAAAAAGATAGATTATCTTCTAGAAGCCCCTATGACCAAGGTCTAGACACATATCTCCCTTCTTAGTCCCCGTATCCAAACCATAATTTCTTATACATCTTTAAATGTTTAATCCTAACTCACACTCTAGTGCTTTTGTACTTCTTTTCTCTCTGAGCGCACTTGTTTACCTGATGTTCACATATTTACCATAAGAATCAGATGAAAGATTACCTTCTCTTCAAAAACTTCTCTGATACTGCAGGCAGAATTTAGGAGCCTCTCCTGTGTGGGCTCACAGTCCTATTATAATGATTGGTTTACGTGTTTGTGATCTGCATGGAAAATAAAGAAGTTGAAGAAGTCCTAAATAAATGGAGAGACATATCTCATTCATGGGTTGGAGTCTCAATATTGTTAAGATGTCAGTTGTCCCCAAATTGCTATATAGATTTAAGGCAATCCCAATCAAAACCCTGATAGAAAATTTTGTAGAAATTAGCAAGGTGTTTCTAAAATTCTTATGAAAATGCAAAAGACAGCATAGCCAAAGCAACTTTGAAAAAAGCAGAACAAAGTTGAGAGTAAACACTATTGGGTTTCGAGACATATTAACTTACTACAATTAAAAAATTATACTTATGGAAGTAAATAGAGATAAATAGATCAATAGTACATAATAGAGAGTCCAGAAATAGACCCACACACGTATAGACAACTGAGCTTTGACAGAGGTACAAAGGCATTTCAGTAGACAAAGAACAGCTTTTTCAAAAATGGTGCTGGAGTAATTAGATGTCCATATGCACAAACAAAAAACAAAAACAAAAGCTAACAAAAAAACCCTACTTTGCTCAATATCTTGTACCATATGCAAAGAACTAACTCAAAGTGGATTTTAGGCCTAAATGTATAAGTTAAAACTATACTACTTCAAGAAGAACACATTGGAGAAAATCTTTGTGACTTTGAGTTAGTGAAATTGTTCTTAGATATGACACTAAAAGTACAATCCATAAAAAGAACAAATCGATTTTTTAAAAGTCATCAAAATGATACATTTTTGCTCTTCAAAAGTAACTGGTAAGAGGATAAAAAGATAAGCCACAGGCTAGAATAAAACTTTTGCAAAACATATATCTGAGAAAGGATTTATATCAAAATATACAAAGGACTCTCAAAACTCAATAATAAGAAAGCAAGTAACCAAATTAAAAGTAAAATTTGGACAAAAAATTTGAACAGACACTTCACCAAATATATGGATGGTGTAGGGGAGAAAAATCTTTTCCTTCATGCTCTTAGGCACTGCATCTACGGCATGAGTATCACACTGACAAAAGACAGATTAACAAGAGGAAAAGGCATATAAATTTTACTGATGGTTTTAATTTTATCTGCAGGGAGAATTCACAGGAAAGGAGTGAAAATCCAGAGGCAGTTAAACTCAGAGTTTATATATCATTTAACAAAGGGTGATACCTTGTAGAGAGGTGAATAGATAAAAGAAGGTTTGGGCTCCTGGGGTTGGAAAAGCTGACTAGGAAACTCTGGTAGATAAGGATTGTTTAGTAAGGTGTGTTATGCAGATAAGAGTTGTTCTCCGTTTCCTGGTACAGGAGAGAGGAACGCCTTCACATATGGAAATTTATGTCACCTTTACAAAGGGAAATTTATGTCCTGCTTTTTAGGCAGAACAAGAGAGGGCAGAGAGTTCTTCCTGTGTCTGCTACTTCTCAATTACCTTCAGCTCAAAATAATCCTTATGCCAAAGTGGCAGAGTTTGGGGTGGCATATTCTAATGCACTTCAACGGCAAGTAAGTATAGTATAACACGTTCAATATCATTATAATTAGGGAAATGCAAATTAAAACCACAATGAGATGCCATCACAAACCTATTAGATTGGCTAAAATTAAGAAAAAAAAACCAAACTGAACATACTATACTAAGTGCTGGAAAGGACGCCATACGTTGCTAATGGGTACTTAAAGTAAAGCCACTCCAAAAAAAGTTCAGCAGTTTATTAAAAAGTTAAGCTATGCCTACAATAGGAAAAGAGAAATAATTTTCCTCTACCCTTCTGAGTTCTTAGCTGAGACTTCTGTATTAAAAGACAAATTAAGAGGAAAACAAATAGAAGTTTACTAACATGTACACCTCAAGAATACATGGGAGATACTAAGGAAAAATGAGTAACTCCCCAAGGTGGCTTAGAACTCCAGCTTGAATATCATCTTTAGCTAAAAACAAAAGAAAAAGGGGTGTGTTGCGGGGCAGGGGCAGTTATGGGGAGGTACCTGGAGAAGCATGATAAACAAGAAAGTTTGTGATGTAGATTTGTCAGTGCCTTCTCCAGTGATAAAACTCTCTTGGAGAGTTCCTTTATAAATGTAAATTTCTCTCACGAAAAAGTAACTTCTACTCTGTTTTCAGAGCTTCTCTTCTGTCTGCTCTTTCTCAAAACAATCAGCTCAAAATAATCCTAATCCTTTTAGGGCGGCATATTCATTCTGCTACTCTTCACCCTTCAGTCACCATTCAGTCACTTTACTCCTAGGTATTTACCCAGGAGAAGAGATCATCTATGTCTATCCAAAACTGGTCACATACTGTTCATTGCAGCTTTATCTGTAATAGCCCCAAACTGGAAACAAGTCAAATGTCCATTAATAGGTGACTGCATTCGCACACTGTAGTATATACTAAAAAGAATGCTACTCGGCAATGAAAGGGGAGACTACTGTAACCTGTGACAACATGCGTGAGTCTCGAGACAACTACCCTGAGTGAAAAGCCAGACCTAAAAACGTACCTACTGAATAATTCCATTTATACAGCACTCTAGAAAATGAAACTAATTTATAGGGACGGAAAGTAGAACAGTGTGTGCCTGCAGAGGGGGGAGCAGGAGTGGTGGAGAGAAGGAATTACAAAGCAGGGGGAGAACACATTCGTGGATGATGAATAGGTTCACTGTCTGGATTGTGGTTGAAGGGGATCAGAAGGAACCTCTCCAAAATGTGTCACTTTGGCACGTGGATTATCTTGAGCTGAAGACAATCAAGGCTTAAAGACTCACGAGAAGCTTTTAACCTCCTCCTTAACTACCTAAAAGAATTTGGATAGAGGGTCTAGTCTAGGAAGAGGGTGATCACCAGGGATAACTACAAAGAATGTGAGCAGGTGTGGTGGCCTGGGGGGAGCTCAGGACAGCTTGTTTGTTCAGATTCCTCTCTGTTCCCCTTGTCTCCAGATGGCATGCCCAACATTTGTTTACCAAACATTTGCTCCTCCCATCTTCCAGTAAATTGTCTTCTTCCCTCTTTGAAGTCCCAGACCCTTACCCCTTCTGCTTAATTCAGGATGGTGTACAAGCCTCAATTGCCTGACTACCTGTGGGTCTCCTATCCTCATGGGGCTCCCGTACATATATAATTAAATTTGTTTTTCTCCTGTTAATCTGTCTTATGCCAATTTAATTATTCGAACAACCAAAAGAACCCAGAAGGGTAGAGGAAAACTTTTTCCTCTCCTTTGTGGTCACGGTTTCACAGGTGTGTACCTATGTCAAAATATCAAATTTTACATTTTAAATATTGCAGTGTATCTGCATATGTATCTGCAGTGTATGAAATCTGCAGTGTATCTGCAGTGTATGAAAATTATATCAATTATATCTCAATAAAGCTGTTTAAAAAAAATAATTAGCACCTAAGGAAAGCTCTCCAGATGATGGAAAAAGGGGGAAGGGAATTATAATGGAATAATACTATTTCTCTATTTCTGTGGGTGGTATCAAGGCAAATATGAATTAAAAATAAGAAGATTAATTCTCCCTCCCTCGCCCTTTGGCTCCAGAATTTTTTTCCTCTGTCCTTTTCAAATGTTCGTAAATCTTTATAATGACTAAATAAGTCTCTGCCAGCCTCACAACTAGGGAATGTTCCCTCAACGTTCTGTGAGCCATCTTTTTGAAATGCAAACGTTTAGGGAGATAGCAGCCCTATCTGCTCAGTCCTGTGGGCAAGAGTCTAATTTCCCTGCAGCCTCCTGGACTTAGTAGAAGTTTGTTTCTCCTCTGGGTAAGGTCAACACAGGGGTTCTCCCCAATTATCATGATAAAGTTAGGGTGAATCAGGTGTGACAAAAGGTGCTATCAAGTCCTCTTCCTTGAGGACTAGTGATGTTTATCGTGAGAACATACATATAATGGGTTATACATCTGCTTGGCGTTATAGAGAGGTGAGGTTTCTTGCCGCCTTGGCAATCTCCAAAGCCAATTGCCTGTGATGTGTATCACATTCTGGTTTAAGATTTATTCACTAATAGAACTGATTTATTTTCCACTACCTTTGTCAAGAGGTTTTCTGGGTTAAAGATTTTGTTTTTAATCATATTTCAACGTTGATACACTGACTCTTTTAAGTTTGAATTTTTAACTTTAATGTTTAATTAGAATTCAAGCAAACTTAGTCATTTATCTGGGGCTTTGTGTTCCAGGGTTAAAATTATAAAGCAAAAATAGAATTGCATTCTTTTCTCATACAACATAATTGCCAAAGAAGAATCAGGTCTGTTTTAAAAAGGGTGGTGATAGTCTTGAAGATGTGTAAACACATCCCCTTTATCAGTTAATTGCATCCCTTTAGAATCACGAGATTCATAGAACACTGTTATCTGATTTCAGCAGTTTTCTCTAGTGTTTATTCTTGATATATAAATATTTTATAAAAGAAAATACCATAGAGAAGTTGAGTTTATTTTAGCTCGTTTAATCTTTCTACTTCATCTTCTCTAAAATAAATCAAGTTCTGTATAGAATGACGTCTTTTGAACAATTGTTATTAGAGTGATTACTGTTAAAAAGTTATACTTAATGGATTTGCTTGATCTCACACAATTGCTATATGTGTCTGACATATTTGACTTAAATTCCAATTGAATTTTGCTCTAAAGTGAAGACTGGGAGGTAACTAAACTCAGGTAGCTGAAGTTCAAAACTAATTTTTACAACAAACACGACCTCTAGTAAATACTTTTGAAATTATTATTTTTTTTTGAAATTATTTTTAAAGCAATTGTAAAAATAAAGTGGAAGGCTATTCTTTGTTTACATGTATTCAGAAATAATCTCTCACCATCGACAATAATCATGTACTCCATTTTCTAGTGGTGACTTGTACCAAGTTCCTAGCTGATTAAATCCCTCGATAAGATTGGAGCAAAGATGAAGAACAGTCCAACTGATTTAGATTGAACAGCAAGCAGCTCTTCATAGGTAAGTATCAGAGCTGAAATCTGCATCAAAACAACCAGATGAGAAGAACATTCAGTCAAACAGTAGTTGATTATTTCCTCAAGTTTGATGGCATATTAAGTTGCTTTAAAATCTAAGAGTCTGAATATTACTATTAAAGAAACATGGGACATAAGAGTTAAAGCATAGAAAAACAGAAACATTATGTCCTATTGTGACTGATTTCACCATAGTTTTATTTATTGAACCATGAGCTTCCGATGACTGTCCTAATTCTCTATGTTGCATTTTAATTAAATTAGAATAAAAGTATTTTTTAAATCCATGCAAGTATAATTGGATGAAATTTAGAAAAAATAATCAGTTAAATCTTTCTCTTCTCTTTGGCAACATATGGTTAGAGTTCATTCAATCCAATTCCGTAAGCATACAGTTAGTTCTTACCTGCGACAAACAAGAGTTGATTAATAGTAAAAACTAGCTACATACTTAATAGTTCATGTTCTCCAATGAACCTTGGTCAGAATTAATGATCTCGTTTTCATTACATTTTATATTATTTAACTTCCATAAAAACTGGCCTGTCATAGTTTGCATATCCTCCTGACCACACTCTACTGTTGAAGCAGGAGATATTCAAATAATGAATAAGATTTCTATTCAAAAAGTACATTTACATCTCTTCTCAGAGTGAAATAAAAATATTGCTATTAATGGCTCCTTTCAAAAGTGTGGTCATTCAACATTCAATGAGACACGGAAGAAACTTAAATGCATAATACTAAGTGAAATTAGCCATTCAGGAAAGGCTATGTGCTGTATGATTCTAATTATATGACATTCGGGAAAATGCCAAACTATGGAGGCAGTAGAAAGATCACTGGTTGCCAGAGGTTTGTGGTTGAACGGGTGGAACACGGGATTTTTAGGGCAGGGAAAGTATTCTGTATGATACTATAATGGTGGATACATGTCATTAGACATTTGTCAAAATCCATAGCAAGTACAACAGGAAGAGTGAACCCTAATGTAAACTATGGACTTTGGGTGATAATGTTGTGTCAATGTGGGTTCATGGATTATAACAAACGTACCATCTTGTGGGAGATGTTGATAATGGGGGAGACTGGGGGTGGGAAGGGCATACAGGAACTCTCCTCACTTTCTGCTCAACTTGACTGTAAAACTAAAACTGCTCTAAAATGATTGTCTATGAATTTATAAAAGACCCAATAATGTCAATCAATTTTCCCTACCTTCCCTCACCACCATCAAGGACAATTGTGTGTTCACTCAACTTGTACTGGTTATGTAATCTTGGGTAAGTTGTTTAGCTTCCAGGAGTCTTCATTTCCTCACCTATAAAATGGAGATAGGAATAATTATGACCTCAAGGGTAGAATCAAGTAAGCACAGACTGAAAGCATTTTTAACAGCACCAGCAAGTGTTGGCAGTGGCGGCTTTTGTTACCGTGTCCATTCAGCCATCCATCTACAGATAGGCTGTAAAGGTCTCTGGAATGATGTTCACAAATGGTAACAATGGGTGTTGAGTTTATTATTGTTTTCTTTTACTTGCTTTTCTGAATTGCTAAAACTTTTATGAGCAGTTCAATTTTTTATAAAAACACCTTTTTATTTTAAAAGACATGAAACCTGTGAATTGGAGTGGAGTTGACTATAAGGATTTATAGTCAAGAGGAAGGAAACAAGAAAGGTGGTGAGAAAGAGAAGGACGAGTGGAGGAAGGAAAGTGGAGGCTGCATGATGGATAGGATAAAAAATAGAAGTGATGAAAGGAAGAAAAAGACCCATGGTCTACGTGAATGGACCTGCACTGGAATACAGAAGAATAAATTAGAAAGTTGGAGGTGAGAATTTAATGTAGCTATTCAAGCACCTATTTTTTGTATTGAATCAAAAGTATATATATAAGACCTGGACACTACAGGACAGCTAATACAAATACAAAAGTAACTGGAGCTTCCCTGGTGGCGCAGTGGTTAAGAATCCACCTGCCAATGCAGGGGGCATTGGTTTGAGCCCCTCATGCGGGAAGATCCCACATGCCGCAGAGCAACTAAGCCCGTGCACCACAACTACCGAGCCTGCGCTCTAGAGCCCGTGAGCCATAACTACTGAGCCCATGTGCCTAGAGCCCGTGCTCCACAACAAGAGAAGCCACCGCAATGAGAAGCCAGCACACCGCAACGAAGAGTAGCCCTGCTCGCCGCAACTAGAGAAAGCCCACGCGCAGTAACGAACACCCAATGCAGCCAAAAATAAAATTAATAAAAATTTAAAAAAAACCACTAATAACCACAAGAGAGAATATGGTAATCCATAGAGGAGTTAGAGGTTAAAAGATGTGACAGTTTAGAAGAAGGAGCATGACAGTGAAGTTGTAATGTTATCCCATTAACCTACTCCCTGACTTTAGAACCTGGTCATCATCTCATCCACATGCATAGATGTGAGTTCACTGTGTCTCTTGTCATCTTCATAACACTGTTGGCATGAATAAAGCTTACTGTGGAAACAGAAATGTAGTAAAATGTACTAGGAAACAGGACACTTTTTAGTCTTCCGTTCATCTCCAATTCACTGCTAAGAATTTTGTGCCTGTCTTAAACCAAGACTGGTTTGAATAGACAGACATATGCGTTGTAGATCTTGCTTTAGATTTGTTTTTTAGTCAAGCTTAGTATTATAGTTCCCATATTTTAGTATGTATGCAAATAGTAATGTACTTGTTATTTTTATGCACAAAACCATGTTCAGTGTGCTTCATGGGCTTTTTAAAAATATTCTCAGTAATTTTCTGTGTGTGTGACTTTTGCTCTGCAGGCTAATTGCAGAACATACCACTTCCTTAAGGTGTGAATCATTGAATTTACAGATGGAGGGGAACCAGTCAATGAGGAATTCCCATGGTTACCTAAACCCACGGGTATAGGTTACAGCAGCAAGCATCACTCAAAGATCAACCAGGGGGCTTCCCTGGTGGCGCAGTGGTTGAGAGTCCGCCTGTTGATGCAGGGGACGCGGGTTCGTGCCCCGGTCCGGGAGGATCCCACATGCCGCGGAACTGCTAGGCCCGTGAGCCATGGCCGCTGAGCCTGCGCGTCCGGAGCCTGTGCTCCGCAACGGGAGAGGCCGCAGCAGTGAGAGGCCCGCGTACCGCAAAAAAAAAAAAAAAAAAAAAAAGATCAACCAGAAAATCTAAACAAAATTTCTAAATCTGCCTTGGAACAAAATAGGTTAGATCTGAGAGTAGACTTTTGTGTGAAGCAGGTTCTGAGCTGACCTATATAGCAATGATCACATCACTCTGATATTACTGATACTCTAATCGTTAATAGCAGTCAGTTGGAAATATTTTGTTGAGTAGCTGTTTTCTGAGGTAATGAAAGTCCTGTGATTCAGGTCTCATATTTTGTAAATAAAGAATAGACTGTGTTTCCATTCCGACAGTAGAAAAGCTCAGTAGTGTGTGAACCTTCTCTTTAAAAGCACTCAGCTTTATTCCACACTATTTCAATTCACCTACAGTTACTTTTTTGTCCTGATGTCTTAGAAAATGCAAAGGGAGACGTTATGAGGCCAATAGGTGGAAAGAGCTCAAAGGTATCACAAGAAGAGAAATCTTGTCAAGAAAACCATAACTAGGAAGTCAAGGTGGTCATTCATGTCAGTGATAACTAGCCCTAGTTTCTGAAGCTGAGGAGAAGCAGAAACTAACACAACATTGTAAAGCAACTATACCCCGATAAAAAAAAATCTTCATGGTGATGAAAGGTTTGACTAAAAAATAATACAGTGATGGGCTCCAGCAATTATAATTAACACTACTATATGTAAAATAGATAACTAATAAGGACAGGGAACTCTACTCAATACTTTGTAAAGACCTATATGAGAAAAGAATCTATTGATAAAAAAGAGTGGATATATGTATAACTGATTCCCTTTGCTGTACACCTGAAACAAACACAAGACTGTAAATCAACTATACTCCAATAAAAATTATTAAAAAAGAAGCACATTTGGAGGATAGAAAAAAAAATAATTCTTCACCCAGAGGAGAAAGAGAAGAACCAGCCATCTCGGTCAGACAAACATCTGGCACACATTAGGGGTGGACTAATGTAACCCAAACCTGGGGACAGAGCCGAAAGCAATAACTTATCATAACTTATAGTAAAAGGAAGACAACTGAAAAGGAAGGACGAATGATTGGGCAGTACAGTTGCACAGCTGAGCAAAATAGAAACGGTTGCTGAAGAGTGTGTAAAATCCCCTCCTCGTGTCTTTTGCACAATCATACTTTCTCTCACTTCAGTTTGTTTCAGATGTGGTTCTCTCTAAAGGAACCAAGAGGAAGCTTCCAGAGCCACGATTCTTTTATGACATTTATTACACCAGCTAATACAGTTTAATGAGCGTTCGATGCATGCTTGAGATGAACACAAAGAAAACTACTTAAGTCTCTCCAATATTTATTCAGTGTCTGTTTGCTTTTTACTTTGCTTTTATCATAATATTTGACATAAAACAACTTCCTTTACCTTTCTGAGTTCAAAGATTTTGAGGTACTTCAAACTATGACTCTTCTGGAAATAATGTCCAAAATTCTAAATAAAAAGAATAACAGAGTAATTAATGTACTTCATCACAGAACAAAACCAGTGCAACTCCAAACAAGAAAATCATGTACCGTGCATGACAAATCTAAAGGTCATGTGTCAACTTCAAGAAGCTGTGATAACCTCTGATTATTATTTACAGAAAACATGGTGTGTCCTTCACATAACATTAAATCCATGACATTTTTCTTTCTCTGCTGTTTCACGGTGATTTGAATATGTTTCTTTTCTCTTTAACAAGGCCATCTATATTTACAGGTATCATGATTTAGATAAAAATTATTTACTACTTTTGCCTTCTTTTCTTTAAGTAATTATGCTGAGTTAGTAAGTCAGTTTGGTGATTTTTAGTTCACTCTTTTTATGCTAGAATGTTTAATGTACTTTAAAAGTGTTCTGGGAAAAAAAACACACCAGTAGCTAGCTGATACTCACCTTTACAGTGTAATTCACCCTATAAAATGAAAAAACCATAAGGTAATTCAAACCTCAACAGGATAAAATCCCAACGCATCTAGGCTGCTCTCATAATGCGTTAGGCTCAAAAGACAAAACTGAGATAAAAGGATTCAGGTCTTTATTCTCTTAGTAATTCCAATGTTCTGTGTAATTGTTCAATCTGAATAGAAAATTACATTTATTTCCTCAGTAATAAAAAACTAGAAGTTAGAGTTCTATCAGGTAACACAGATATTGTCTAAGTGGTATTTATAATCCAGATTAATAAGCATATTATTAACTGACTTAGAAACTAGATGTAATTTTGTAAGGACTGAATTACAAGCATCTCACGATTCAGCGTCCATTTTTACTCTGCCTACACAATGGTGCCTCAAAGTTATTTGTATGCTAATCTCTCGAAAGTACATGTAGTCTGGTAATTAACTTTTGGGGATTTTGCATAGTGGTTTCACATCTATCCTTTAATACAAGTTTATTATCAAAGGATTTTTTTTTTTTTTTTTGACCATGCTGCACAGCATGTGGGATCCTGGTTCCCAGACCAGGGATCTAACCTGTGCCCCCTGCAGTGGAAGCACGGAGTCCCAACCACTGGACCAACCACGAAGTACCTATCAAAGGATTTTTGCCATCAGTGCCTGTACAGATTTTTCAATAAAGAAGAAAACATGCTATCTATGGATATCTATTGTACTAACATTGGTCATATTTTATAGCTTTTGCTTGATTATTATTTTTATTTTCTTCTGGATTTTTTTTCTTGTTGATAATAATAGTAATAGACATTACAGTAAATATGAGCTACTCAGAACAAGTTTTTTATTGTTATTAAGTCATTTCTTATAAAATCAAATATTCATTTTTTAAGAGGAATGGAGGTAGTCCTGTCTAAACAGTCTTTCAAAATATCCTCTCTCCCAGTTTTTTTTGTGTGTGTGTGTGGTACGCGGGCCTCTCACTGCTGTGGCCTCTCCCGTTGCGGAGCACAGGCTCCGGACGCGCAGGCTCAGCGGCCATGGCTCATGGGCCCAGCCGCTCTGCGGCACGTGGGATCTTCCCGGACCGGGGCACGAACCCGTGTCCCCTGCATCGGCAGGCGGACTCTCAACCACTGCGCCACCAGGGAAGCCCTCTCCCAGTTTTTAATGTGGGCCTTTGCCATTATCTACACAATCATTTACTTTGTAGGTTAGCCCCTGCAAGTTAAAAATCCCAGCCCTGGTAAGTGCTGATCACTCAGCAAATCCTCTGCTCTTGAATGACAAAATCAGTTTAATATTACTCTAAGCTAAATATAATTTTTAAGGTAAATCTAATTCAAAAATCAAGGTCTTGTGACAAACTGCAAAGTCAGGATAACACTTCTCCGAACTGTCTGTTTTATATAATAAAATTAGGTACAAATGTGAGAGTCCAATAGAAGTAAGACTCTGTCCCACCCAGGCCTCTTATTATCTCTCTTGCTGTGAACATAATACTTAACCTCTTTCCTCCTGTTTCCTCATGTACAAAATGAAGATAAAGTAGGGCCTACCTCATAGAGAGGCATAAGCATTAAAGAGATAATATGTAAAGCCTATAACATGGGTCCTGAAACACATCAATCACAAAACACTATCATGTTATTTTATTATATTAAATATATATGTCTTGTAAATAGTATCTATTATACATTATAAAAAGATGTATTAATATATATGTATTATAAATATTAAATGAAGTGTATGTAATATATCTATAGGAATAGTATATATTAAATATTTATTACATTAAATATTAACATTTATTATAAAATGTTATTTTTAGTTTTATCTTAATCATTGCTGTTTGTCTCCTCTCTGTAGTACCGTACGTCCCATCTTAGTTACATATTTGAGAATTGTATTGGCAATCATGTAAAATATTTTAAGATTTATTAATAATGTTATCTGAGTTCTATGTTTATTTTAAAACTTCAGTCACAAGATAATGTCAAAGGGAATGTAAAATAGTTTCTGATTGAAAATATTCTTCTATTATGATCCTTTTTAAAGAATTTTTTGACTTCAGCTACAACTTAGTGAGCAAACTCCCTATGAAGAAGAATGCGAAATAAAGGGGAAAATAAAACTATAAGACTGATATAGAGAACAATTATTTATCAATTTCTTCTTCCATAATTTACATCCACATTCGGCTACTATTATAGCACTATATCTGCTGCTTTATAATGATAAACTGGTTTTGAGTGTATATATATGTGATAATCCTACATTTATAATACATATGGAGAGAAATTCAGAATTATTATTCCATCTTACCTTGCTGATTTCCAACGTCTCTAATATATTTGGTACAATTATAAAACTGTAACTCAAGCTGTCATCGTATAGTGATAAAAGGTGCATTTAAAACTCTCCCTGAACAGGAAGACTGAAGTGGAATACACGAGGAAATCCTCCTTTTTAAGCATATTTATATAACTCCAAACAAATAGAGTGGACCTCTCTTCTATCTTTTTCCTTAAATAAACAATCGGCCTGGGAAAGGCACACGTCTTATGGATGGTAGATCCAGCACCTTCACTGTGTGGAGCTCTGAAGGCAGCAGGAAATGAAAACAAACGAGAAGTAAGCCCTGATGTATGGCAGTAAAATGATGTAGCCGGATTCAAAACTGCATGAAGGACAGAGATCGGAAAAAGATAGGGACGGAGAAGCATTGCGCTGAGAACATTATTTTACGTTTTCACCAAACTACCCAGAAAAGACTCAACACTCCAAAGAACACACATTGCTGAAAATAGATGCACTTTAAAGAAAAAACATCAAATACATGTACTCCTGAGGTTGGATAACATGTGACTTTTGTAACTATCATCTCTTCAAAAATAGATATACTGACTAATTAAAATCATTTTTTCCAACTCTTTACTTAATGTGGACATTATAGACAATATAGCATTTATAAGTTTATTTTCTCCATCATGTCAGAGGAGAGCACATGTTTCTGATGTTTTATGTTAAATCTAGCTCTCAATCTATGTTCAATTCCTTTGATGTAGATCTAAAAGCAGGAGTGGGTGACATCCAAAATATTTAAGAACTGGTCTGGCATCAAGAAATCAGAAGAGGCACCAGCCGCAAGCCTACAGTATAACTTGACAGATTGTGTGAAATGGATGAAGCATAACCAATGCTTCTATCATTTTCAAATACAAAGGAAAACCAAATTGCTATAAGCTGATCAAGATTGACAAGTTTTTGCATGAGAAATTTGACACCCAAAGTATCCTTGGATGGTGACATTATAACAACAGATTTCACAGAGTTAGTAAAATTCAAATATTGAGTAAAAAGAAATAGTTTTTTTAAAAAAGTACAATACAGAGAAGGAGGTAAGATAATAATGTATCTGAAAAATAGTTGACACTTTCATTTAACTGTAAGCATCATAGGAATCATACCATCTGATGGGACTACTCATTACTACACACAACACACATATCATTAGAATTTCGTGTTCAGATCTGGGAAATGGTCTAATTCAAAATAATGGCCAGAGAAAGAATGGCGAGGACTGTAAAGAGACTTGAAACCTCATGATGAACAAGCTATAAACATCTGTGATGAAAACAAGAATATTTGGGCAAAATATCATGGTTGCTTCCAAGTATTTGAAAGAATAACAGGAGGAAGGGGGGAGCTGAGTGGGTCTCTGTCATCCCGGGGGATAGAATGAGAACAATAGACCTTTTTCTAGCTAGCAAATATTTTGCTGTTCAACGTAACAAACAACTTCATAACTGCGCTCTTCAACAAAAACGCAGACGCCTGGGGTAGGGAGTGAGTTTTTCATCGTTCAAAGTGTGAGAGGAAGCCTGGGCGATAGTAATGAGGGTTGCAGCCCAAGGCATGCCAATATTGGATGAGGAATCTTACAAGATGATCGCATTAGGATGGTGATGGTTGATCACTGATTACTGCAGCACTGAGACTGATTAAATCCTGAAAGTAGAGAAATGAGCTGGTTTGATGCCACAGCTGGGTGACTAGCTGTGAGGTGCACCTCTCCTAATGAAGGCTTCTTACAATATTCAGGGCCGCTTCTGAGAACCAGCGGGGCCAGCTAATTCTTTTCTCTGCCTACCTGTTTAGTCAGTAGCTACACCCATGAAACCATTTCCAAGCATCTTGCACAGCCTGTTTGAGTTATTGCTAAACAAGAAACGAAGACTTCATAATAAAGCAGACAACACAAGAGGTTCGTCACAATTAGTCCTGATTCAGAAATAGGTTCCTACGTAGTAACCTACTTATACATTCCTCAGGAATCATCTTGGTAGATCGTAGAAGAAAAGACAGCATATTATTTTAGGAGTTTTTATTTTAAAGTTTTGAGGCAGCTTAACTCTAAAGTTCTCTCAAGTCAATTTTCGGTGGTAAATAAATGTTTGTTGCAGAAAACTTAGAAAACATTAAAGCATAAAGAAAATAAAAGTCACTTCAAGCCAAAAAACATGTCATCCATCAACTGCTCTCACAGCACTTCGCCCAAGTTGCTATTATAGGGAATTTTCATTTTACCTACAACAATTGTAAATGATCTGTTTCCTCAACTAGATTCTAACCTTTTTAAGGACAGGAAGTCTCTCTTCTTGGTATCTCCGGATGTTGCCTTCTCAGATTTGCTGAATGAGTAGCACAGTTGTAAATGTAACTCCACTTTTCAAAACAAGTCAGGCAAAAAACATATTAAGTGTTACATGTTGTATTCTGTTTCTGCCCACCCCCTGCCTCCAGAAAGATACGTTGAGGTTCTGATTCTCAGTACTTCCAAATGTGACCTTATTTAGAAATAGGGTCACTGCAGATGAAATTAGTTATGTTTGGATGAGGGCCTACTGAACTAGGGGTGAGCTCCTAACCCAACATGACTGATGTCCTTTTAAGAAGATGGCCACGTGAAGACAGAGACACACAGGAATAATGCCCTGTGACCCCGAAGGCAGAGATTGGACTTATGCATCTGTCAACCCAGGAACACCAACAACTGGCAGCAATTCACCAGAAGCTAGAAAGAGGCGAGGGAAGATTCACCTCCAGGTTTCAGTGTGAGCATGGCCCTGCTGACCACCTGATTTCAGATTTCTAAACTGCAGAACTGTGAGACCATACATTTTGGCTGTTTTGTTTTTTAAAATTTATTTATCTTTGCTACTTCTTTTTTACAATTTTTTATCTTATATTGGAGTATAGTTGATTAACAATGTTGTGTTAGTTTCAGGTGTACAGCAAAGTGATTCAGTTGTACATATACATGTATCTATTCCTTTTTCAAATTCATTTCCCATTCAGGTTATTACATAATATTGAGCAGAGTTCTCTGTGCTCTACAGTAGGTCCTTGTTGGTTATCTGTTTTAAATACAGCAGTGTGTACATGTCAATCCCAAACTCCCAATCTATCCCTCCCCTGGTGGTCCAGTGGTTAAGACTCCTTGCTTTCACTGCTGGGGCCTGGGTTCAGTCCCTGGTAGGGGAACTAAGATCCCACAAGCCTAGCAAAGAAATACAATAAGCTGTTTTTTATTAAACTCTCTTCCTTTTAGCTTAGTTCCTTGGTCCAGCTGTTGCTGTATTTTATTGGTTTATTGGCATCAGAATAAGGGAAGAAATCAATTAGATGTGCGTTTTGGTTTTTTTGTTTTCTCCTTTCTTTCTATGGTTGGTTGAGCTTGAGAAACATAGCTGTTACTAATTGGGAGCTGCACAATGTTAGAGGGAGCTCCCGTCTCTGAGTTAGACAATACTTTCATTCTTTTAATCTCTGTGAGATAGTACTTTCATGATGCTGAAAGAAAGTGGTCTATGGGTTTCACGTGCTCATTCGTTTCTTACTACACGTTTATAAATGCAATGCTCTGTGAATATTTATGTTTTATCCACAATGCTTCCAGCCTTCTGTTTGAAGGTGAAAAATTCAAGTGTCTGAAGAGTCCTATACCCCAAACTGGCATTTCTTGCTCAGGTTAGAGAACAGATAATTTGGAGGGCTTTGGTGGAACATCCCACAGTGAAACTACTTTGAAGAACTTCCAGACTCTCCACTCCAGAAAAATAGATATTCTGAACTTTTACTACTTGCTTAGGAGGCAGAGGGACAAATGTGTAATTGATAAAAAGAAAATTACAGTCTCCTTAGGGCTTAATCCAATCTGCTCTTGTATGGAGCAAAGTCCTAGGTAAAACCTTAAAAAGAGGGACAAATTTCTCCCTAAATATATGAGGAAGAGTTAGAATGACCTAGCATGGTCCCTGAACAAAGGAAATTTAATCGCAGGAATCTACGAATATACATATCCTTCTTTAATGTGTAAATGCAGATATCTTACAATAAAAGATGGTAAACGCTTTAGGGAAACATACTAAGAGCTGAGCACATAAATGCATCAATATTCCCATTAGAAGGAAAAATATCATGTGAATGGTGGACAGAGGACTGGAGCTTTCCCTTTCCATACACCCAATTCCAAAGAATGATTAATTTGTGACCTTATATTTAAGTGCCTAACCGATTAATGATGATTTTGTATCTCTACAGACACACTACAAAATAAGCAGGATTTAATTTGATTCATGCTACAAATGATGCCACAACGTTTCTAACTTAGAAAAACAAAAGACAAAACTGTTGGGCTGTTGCAGAAATTACTGATTTTTAATTTTTAAATATTTCCAAAGTCAGGAGCTAATGTCTGCTTTATTTTATGTTGATATTGTAGATTTAAGTTATATTATTTCCAAGGCACTTGCAAATAATTGGCCTTGGAGCACATGGTAGTTTTTAAAGTTACAAAAAAAACACAAAAAATGGGAAATTTTCCTCTTTGCTTTCCATTCACTCAAGATACTCTCTTAATGAGTATGATATTTTGTAAGATGTTTTCAATATTTCTAATGTTAGACTGCAGTAATTTACTTTCATATCTATCAAAAGGCTTGATAAAAAGTGAATAAATGTGGGCTTCCCTGGTGGCGCAGTGGTTGAGAATCTGTCTGCCGATGCAGGGGACACGCGTTCGAGCCCTGGTCTGGGAGGATCCCACATGCCGCGGAGCAACTAGGCCCGTGAGCCACAACTACTGAGCCTGCGCGTCTGGAGCCTGTGCTCCGCAACAAGAGAGGCCGCAATAGTGAGAGGCCCGCGCGCCGCGATGACGAGTGGCCCCAGCTTGCCACAACTAGAGAAAGCCCTCGCACAGAAACGAAGACCCAACACAGCAAAAATAAATAAATTATTAAACTCCTACCCCCAACATCTTAAAAAAAAGAAAAAAGAGGGCCCCAACAAATGTGAGGATATTGTTTCATACAGCAGGAATTCTGGAATAATGTCTAGTCTTTTATACCAAAGAGGCTTCTTGCAAATGAGATCTGGCCATGGGGACATTCATCCCTTAACTTACACAAAGGGAAATTTACCCACTGGCCATGGCCAAAGTAATTTTTTAAGAGAGTGATTAATGAAAAAAAATATGCAAAAAACCCTGACCAGTATTCCTCAAGACTCCCAAGGTCATCAAAAACAAGGAAAGTCTGAGAAACTTAACATCCAAGAGGAGGCTAAAGAGACATTGACAACCAAATGTAATGGAGTATCTTGGAAAGGATCCTGGAAACAAAACAAAAAAAAGGACATCAGGCTAAAAACTAAGACAATCTACATAACATACAGGCTTTATTAATAATAAGAGGTAATATTGGTACATTAACTGTAACAAATATACCCTACTAATGTAAGACGTTAATAATAGGGGAAACTGGGTGCAAGGTATAGGGAAACTCTCTGTACTGTCACAATCTTTCTTTAAATCTAAAACTGTTTTCAAAAATGAAATTTGTTTTAAAAACAACTGTTTAATATATATATGCATATATGACACTCTAGCAAATGATGCACCTGAAATCTTACTCATATGAAGTTTTTAATTCATATCACACACATCAATGTGTATATGACAATAAAATTTCTTTTTTTTTCCATGCAAAGGCCCTAATAAAATGAAGAAATACATTTCCTGAACTGCATTATTGAAGACAGTTTGTGATGACCTTGAAGGGTAGCAGAATACGCTACCCCAAAATATATCCCTTTGGCATAAGGATTGTTTTGATCTGAAGGCAACAGAAGAAGAAAAGCTCTCTGCTCTCCCATTATTTGCCCCAGAGCAGTACACAAATTTTTAAAGGTGCCTCCTCTCCCCTTTCTACCAGGAAGAACAGGAAATAATCATCGGAGACAACCCTAGACCCATATCAGCCCAGAGGCAGTACCAGAGGAATCTATATAACAAACTTTGCTAAAACTAGCTCTTATCTACCATCATCTTCCCATATATTTGCCTTCCCAGAATTTGCTGCCCTAAGAAGCTCAAAGTCTTTTTCTTCTGGTTTGCCATTTCTCTATAATATTATCGTTCTTTTGTTAAGATGCTACATAAACCCAAGTTCTAACCACCCCTTTGAGTTACTCATCACTGGGTGCTTCCGTTTATATGTGCAATAAAAATGTTCATAAACTTCTGTTGGCTTTTTTCTTGTTAATTAGTCTTTTGTCCGTCTAATTGACAGAGTCCTAGCCAGTGAACCTAAAATGGGTAGAGGGAAAAGATATTTTTTCTTCCCCTACAACCTTAACTCCCACTGATATACCTAGAGTACCAGTTCTTAAAAATTTCTTCCCAGACCTGGACACTCCTTGTATCTCTAGCTAGGAAAGATAAGCCCGTGAGGCAGAGGAGCCCTTGTGCAGCTGTTTCTGTGATTATAAAACAAACAGCTATTCTACTGTCAATGAGCTATATGTTGAAGAGAAATTACAAGTGACTCACTTGCTAACAAAAAGTCTTGGGTTTTAAAAAGCAGCTTCTCTCATGGTCTAGGGAACAAGGAGACGTTCTTTAACCCAAGCGTCCTACAGCCCTGGTGTGTGCATATACGTAGGTGTTCAATTCATATGTTTAGAATTTAAATGAAGAGAAAAAAATGTGTTTTTTCCCAAACTTGGCTGCAAACAGATAATTCTACCATATCATTCACCCTAAAAGGTTGCTGTGAGTTTTATTTTTCCTATATAAAGATTGAAAAAAAGCCACAATAATAAGACAAGGCCTCTCGTGATTAGCATATGCACTGCAGAATGCAGATGTTACAGCGTATCCTAAGGACAAATTGAATACGCCAGCTATAACAACCCTGGAACTCAGTTTTGCCAAATGTTTGAAGCACAGGAAATGACTTGAGCCACTCTATATTTCTTTTTATTTAAAGCATGACTAAAGGTTGAGTCTTTCAGATCCGAGGCAGACAGCCCATTAAAGCTATGCCCATCATCTGCAAATTTCTCCATGAGATTGCCGTGCACATTAACCCCAAGAGTTATTACTTCAATTACCTAAAGTAATAGGTTGTTGATAAGACCCCTATCTTATCATCAACTTATGACTGAGTTATCTGCAGTCATCCAGACTGTATGGTCTAAATTAGAGGGGCTGAATAAGGAATTAGAGGAAATATCAAAAATTTTAAAAATCTCAGTGTGATATTGTTTCACATTTTTTATTCTCTGGATTATAAACCTTGTACTCCTGCTTTCATCCTACAAATATTTATGAGTGTTTTCATCCAATTCTCATTCGTAATTACAGACACCCCAAACATACTAAGGGGGCACAGAAAATTTTTTAAAAAAAATTCAAGTCATCTATAATCATTTAGTGGATTAATTTTGTCAGAAATTGTAGAATTTTGTAATTCTGTAGAAATTTGCCTAAAGGAAAAATCAGGAATATTGTTGGACAGATATTGTACCTATATGTGCATATATTTATTTCTGAACAAACAACCATTAAATCATTTGACAGTTTATGCTGGCATAGGACTGAAGGTCATATGTTTAGCCTCAGTGTGTGACAGATGACTTTCTTGTACAATCTCTGACAACACCGTTAAAGGATTCCAGCTGTATTGGTCACAAATTTATCATCAGTGTCAGAAAAACAAGTCAAAGTACAAGCAGATTGGGCCAATAACATCATGATTTGCATATGCATGGCAAGTCTTTTAAATCCTGCTTCCTTGTTTCTATTTGTCATGTGCCCAGATTACATTGCCACTATAATCCTAAATCATATCAAAGATATACAGAAAGGGAGTGGCTTTCAAGTGGTTGTATATATGAAATATACTTAGTGTAAACGGCTCCTGGAATTATCAAAATAAAGAAACTAAAGATGGATGACTCTTTTGTTCTGGCCAAACTTCATCCTCTCAGAACCCGGCTTAGAAATCATTTCCTCTGGAAAACAAAAAACTATCCTCCACTTACCCACCTCCTCAGATAATCCGTTTCTATTGTGCTACATGGGAACTCTGTACTTTCTGTTCAGTTTTTCTGTAAACCTGAAACTGCTCTAAAAATTAAATCTGCTCGGGACTTCCCTGGTGGTGCAGTGGTTGGGAATCTGCCTGCCAGTGCAGGGGACACGGGTTCGAGCCCTGGTCCGGGAGGATCTCACATGCCGCGGAGTAGCTAGGCCCATCCGCCACAACTACTGAGCCTGCGCTCTAGAGCCCGCGAGCCACAACTACTGAGGCCCGCGTGCCTAGAGCCCGTGCTCCGCAACAAGAGAAGCCACCGCAATAAGACCCACACCGCAACGAAGAGTAGACCCTGCTCTTCAGAGCTGGAGAAAGCCTGCACGCAGCAGCAAGGACCCAATGCAGCCAAAACAAATAATTAATTAATTAAAAAAAATTAAATCTGTTCACTTTAAAAATGTATTGCAAAATAAAATGTTTAGGGGTCAAGATTTTGTTTCATGTGACCGAGCAATATCAAATTTTTTCTCAAACATTACAACTGCCATTAGCGTATTTAAAAACTCTAATGTCAGCATATTAAGATTAATTTGGCCAAGCTGTAGTTTGAATGTCTCAGATTCTTTACATTTCTGACACGCTGCCAGTAATCATTACTTGGCAAAGCAAGTCTCTCCTTAGGGAATCTTCCCTATTTCTTCTTCTTTTTTTTTTATACAGCAGGTTCTTATTAGTCATCTATTTTATACATATTAATGTATATATGTTAACCCCAATCTCCCAATTCATCCCACCACCACTCCCTGCCACACTTTCCCCCCCTTGGGGTCCATAAGTTTGTTCTCTATATCTCTCTATTTCTGCCTTGCAAACTGGTTCATCTGTACCATTTTTCTAGAAGGAATCTTCCCTACTTGTAAACATACTTTTCTATCTGTCAGCAGCCTGCTAATGTTTAAAGTATATTAGGTAGAGTTCCCTGTGCTATACAGTGCAGGCTAACACAATATTATAAAGCAACCATACTCCAATAAAAATTAATAAAAAAAAATATAAAGTATATGTGCACACAAGGGAAGAGTTTCATGTTTAGTTATAGTAGTATTTATTTGAGGATTCTATGTGAAGTTTTTATAACTTGTATAATAAACTTATTACACTAATAGATTATATTCAAATAGTATATTTTTGACTCAAATCTATAGTGCTGAGATTATTTCCTCGATCAAGATAAATCTTTAAAAGACTGCCCCAATATATACTTTCAGCTATTGTGTACTCAATACTACTAAACTCAAAAATACTGAAATAATTAAATTAATTAAAATTATAATTTATCTAGAATCTCTTATCCTTCCAAAAATATTTTAAATTACACAACTTCCAGACCAGGTGTGAGAAGCTGAGAAGATAACAGAGAACATTCCTACCATTAAGGAATTTACACTTTCTTGAGTGAAAGGGACCAATGAACAGACAATTATAATACAGTACAATTATTTCTACAGTAATGGATAAGTTTAAGATTTTTAGTGAGTAAAAATTGTTCACATACCTATTGCTTTTATGCCAGTCTGAAAGATATTGCAGAGTTAAAATAGACAGGATAAGAAAAATGATTAGGAAAGGAAAGAAAAGGTGGAGGAATAGTAAGGATATGATGATGGTCTCTGACTTGGGGAAGTGGGGAGATGAAGACATGGTGCATGGGAGCAGGACCTGATCCTGGGGCCTGTTGGAGGCGAGAAGGGGAGAGTGATCAATGCAGATGGAATTGCAGATGCAAGAACTGGGCTTTAGATTTGAGAATGGTTTGCATTTAGATAAAACTGATGCCAGGAAACGAATGTGCATAACCAGCGAGTCTGTGTAACGTGTGAAAACAAGAGAAGGCGTTACCATTTAGAAGTTGACATCAACAGGTTAACAGAAGAAGACCTTGCAAAGAATCCTGAAAAGACTCAAAAATTAGAGAGAAAAAAGCATAGAGTGCAAGGTCAGGAAACTCAAGGCAAGAAAATGTTTCAAGAGATAAGTGATAAAGAGGGTTAAGTGGGGAAGAGAAGTAAATGTGATCAAGACCGAAACGTGCTCGGGCCTTGCGGTGTGGGTACTATTATCATCTTAATGGAAATTTAAGATGGTTCTGTTTCACCTGCCCACTCTCAGTGCCCAGCTCACTAAGCACCATCCATTCACTGATTCAGAAAATATTTATTAAGGGCCTATTATGTCCCAAGAAATGCAGTTCTTTCAAAAGAAAAGGTGAGCTTTTTCAGGTTTGGAATATATCAAAGACAAAACACACCCAACTCTTTGCCCTTGTGGTGTACCCATTCCAGAGGTAGGGAAGACAGACAATAAAACATATATATATTTTTTAATGGATTGAAGAATGAACAGAAAGTGATGGATTTAAGATAATGAATATATACCAATATGAAAATACGTTAACTAAATATGACAGCAAGAGATTTTTTTCTAATTCAACAGAAAAGAAACTGGAAAATTTTCGCATAGCATTGATGCTAGCAGAGAAAGAAGAACTGAAAATAAGGGGGAAAGGAAGCAGATAGATGGTGAATTAGCATTGCCATGAAGAGGGAAAGGACTAGATTTCAAAGTACAGATGGAGAGATTAGACTTACACCAAAGTGACTTTGCTAGCATGATCTGGATACAAGGAGAAAGGAAGTAAAGTCACAGGTAGGTTGATAATAATAGAGGAAATTCCATTTTATACTTTCAGGGAAAGTAAAAGGTTTCCTCCTGACAGTGAAAGGAAAAGAATAGCGATAAAGGGGTTAGAAGAGAATTCGAACGCTTGAATTATATAATTACCATCGGGCATGAGAGAGAGGACAGCATTGTTAGAGTTTATGATTTGCCCTCATAGCACCCTAGCTGCCTGAATTTGAAAATAAAGAAGCTGGATAGTTGTGTCGTTATAGGTCCAGTAGACGGACAATGGCGCAAAGGTTACTGGCAAGAAGGTAATGCGCTAGTGGGTTGTGGGTTCTAGAAAAGACGAGGAACGGGGAAAAGCAAGAGAGGCCGGATAGGCAAGAAGGAGAATGCCCAAAGATCTAGAGGTGCAAGTTTGAAAGCCTCGTGAAGTCCAGCTTATCAATTCTTTCTTTCATGGATCATGCCTTTGGTGTTGGATGTCCAAAGTCACTGCCAAACCCAAGGTCAACCTAGATGTGCACCTATGTCATCTTCCAGGAATTTTATATGTTTGCATTTTATACTTAGGTCTGTGGTCCATTTTGAGTTCACTTTTGTGAAGGGGTACTGTGAAGGTCTGTGACCGTTCATTATTTTTGCATGTGGATGTTCTGCTGTTCCAGCACTACTCGGTGAAAAGACTATCTTTGCGCCATTATATTGCCTTTGTTCCTTTGTCAAAGACTGGCTAAATATAAAGATCTTTCTCGACCTATGATGTTGTTACATCCTGATAAACCCATCATAAGTGGAAAATATCATAAGTCAATAATACATTTAATACACCTAACCTACACCTTAGGGGGACATTGTTCTCTCCTCTCTGACCCCATTTTGGCCAAGAAGACCCAGTCTGAACCTGCTGTATAAAAAAATAAATAAAATAAAATTTTAAAATTAAAAAAATAAAAAGACCCAGTCTGGATATTGCTGGCAACTTGCAAAGAATTTTTTCTTCTCCCAGTTTTGATCTACTTTGCATTGCTGACAAAAGGCACCTAGGAAAGACTACAGCACTTTGTGGTTCTCTTCTGTGGCCTGGATGCCAGGGGTTTTTGAGGATCCAGAAGTCACCCTGAGGAGGGGGAAGTTGTCATGACAACCTCTAGTGGTTTGGGGAGAAGGATGAATTGACTCCCTTTTTGCCAAGAGATGTCACATAACTCCCAGCATATAGAGGGGGAGCTGTTCCCAGGTACTACAAAGGAACATGCACCCTGATGTCCAGAATTTGGTTTGCTAGAGTCACTTGTGGTAAGACTACAGGGGCCAAGCTGAAACCATAACTGGTACAGAGACACTGTGTGTGATATGAATCACACAGGGTCTGGAGGAGACTGTACCAAACTAGAGAGACAGTGCCTTTTCTGAAGGTGCATCCCCAGATGTCTTGATGACTATGGTTATACGAGATGAGTGTGTACATATCACACTGGGGGTTTTCCTGGAGTTGAGGTCATTGTCAGAGCAAATAAGGGTTTGTTTACTCCTGTAGCCTATGAACTGTTCACCTCAAGGCTATTACTGCACAGACAAGAAAATGAAGATAGAAGAAAGGGAAATCCTATAGTCTTTTATCATCCAGCCAGAGTTTTGTCGACTCAGATAGAAATGATCTTTACTGCTTACCAATGTTGCCGGTCCCTAAGGAGGGCTACCCTTCCCAAGGCATGGAGAGACAGAAGGTCAAGTCAATATAAGCTTGAGAAATCTTCCGGTTTCTGGAAAAAAAAAAAAAAGAAGTAGATCCAAACTTTTACTGAACCATTTTTTAAAAAGTTCTACTGACATCTGACAAACTATAGACTGCACATAATTAAAGTGTACAATTGGATTTGTATGATGTACATATAAACCCATGAAACCATTGTAACCATTCTAATGAACACTTCCGTCACCCCTCTATTCACCCTGTGCCCTTTAGTAATCTCTCCCTGCCCTCACTGACCCTCAGGGAAACCACTGATTTACTTTCTTTGACAGTAAATTAGTTTGTATTTTCTAGAATTTCACATGACTGGAATCATAACATGTTTGCTTTTAAAAAAAATCCTGGTTTCCTTCATGCGTCATAATTATTTTAAGATTCATAAACACTATTTTTGTGAATAGTCCATTATCTTTATTGCTGAGTAGTATTCCACTGTATGGATACACCAGTACTTGTTTATCTATTCAGCTGTTAATGGACACTGGGGCTGTTTCCATTTTGGGGCTATTACAAATAAAGCTGCATTTTTTTTTTTTTTTTTCCGGTAAGCGGGCCTCTCACTGTTGTGGCCTCTCCCGTTGCGGAGCACAGGCTCCGGACGCTCAGGCTCAGTGGTCATGGCTCACGGGCGCAGCCGCTCCGCGGCATGTGGGATCTTCCCGGAACGGGGCACGAACTCGTGTCACCTCCATCGGCAGGCGGACTCTCAACCACTGCGCCACCAGGGAAGCCCTAAAGCTGCAAATTTTAAACGTACAATTTGATGTCTTGATACATGCTTAAACCCTTGACACCAAAGGTGTCCTCTGGCCTTTTTAATCCATCCTTAGTGACTAATAAAATTATTGGTACAAGGACATATCCTAGCTTTTGGAGGATATTCACATGGAGTGGATAGTCACACGTCCATACAAATAGCCAGGAATGTGCTATGAAGGCTTAGTCCTCACTGCATCTCACGGCCATTCTTGCTTCACTGGTGTCCACCACGTTACGGGGTTATTTTACTTACAATTCCAAACACCCTGTCACTTAATGCATAACCTCTTCAGAGTGCATTTCTAAGATATAATTTCATAATCTTTGTAACTATCACACAAAATAAAAATATTTAAACTATGATCAGAAATGGATACGGTGAAGGAGCTGACAATTCATAGAATAAAAAAAAGTGACCAGTAAACATAGGAAAAATATCCAACTACACTAGCAATAAAGATATACAAACTCAAATACAGCCACCTATTTAAATTTTTTGCCCACATTTGGCAAGCCAAGGAGAGTGCCTCAGAAGAAACCAAACCTGCCAACGCCTTGATCTTAGAGTTCCACCTTCCAGAGCTGAGTGAAATAAATATCTGATGTTTAAGCCACCGAGTCTATGCTATTTTGTTATGGCAGCTGGAGCAGACTAGTACGCTATGAAAGGTTAGAAACATCTCACCTGTATTCTGGAGCCGAAAGTTTACCCTCATCAGCATTGTTTTTCCATTTTTACCTGTCTTTTATCTCTAAATCCAGAAATAAATATGAACATCAAGGAAGAACCTAATAACAAGGATTCATTGGTCAAAGTATGCATGGCAGGTCCTGTAATGGGTGCTTCACAGAATGCCAGTTTACTCTGCACCTAACAGTCCAGGGCACTTTGGGCCATAGACATTGAGTAACCAGCCCAAGATCATACCATCAGCACAAAGGTGGGGACGGCATTTGAACGCACATCTGTCAAAGAGCTGAGTTTGCTGGAAGGAGCAGAGGCTTGGGTTTGAATCCAGGTGTGTTGCTAAAATCTCAAAGTCTGACCTTGGGAGAGATTACTTGTCTTCCATGAGCCTCAGTTTCTTCATCTGTAAAACGCGGGGAGTAATATTTACTTTGCAGGATTGGAAAAGGGATTCAGTGAGATAACATGCAGAAGAATGAGAACATAGTAGATATCCCAAAGTGGTCAGCTCCTCTGCTGTAGCTTGCAGAGGCAAAGCCGAGACAAGAATCCTTGACCCTGGTGTTAGCAGAAACTGCCGTATGTCAACAGGGCTTCTTGGTTTCAATAAGGAAAAAGCCTATTTCTGTGTTTCTTTATATGTGATTGTTTAAAAATTAAACAAGCTTTTATCTATCAGGTGACTGATCTGTCACAGGTAGATCAGTCACCTGATAGACTGGGGCCCTCACAAGCTGGGGCCTGTGACTAGGTACATTTTGGGATGTCTGTGCTCACCCCTGGGCACAGGACAAAGGAAAATCAAGTGGAGACTGGCCTGTCTTAACAAGTCAGGGCTGAGCTACAAGCACTAGTGTGTGTGTGAAAATATAATGTGATCAAGGAATTCTGATTTGAATTTTAACTTGAATTTAAGTCTGTTTTTAACTTGTGTTTCTTAAAGAAATCACTATTCAATCATGGTGAAAAGTACTGCTCAGCTACAATTATCTCAAAAAATAAAGAGTTTAATTTAAGAAAAAGAAGAAGAAGGAGTACCACTCAGGAGTCAGCCACACTTGGAGTCAAAGCCAGCTCCTTCTATTTTCTAGATAAGTGACCTTGGCCAAATCCCCTAACCTCCCCAAACCTGTTCTCCTCATCTGTAAAATGACCACAATAATAACCACCTCACAGTTTGGTAGTGAATAACAAATTCAATTACATATGTAGTATTTATTTAATTCGGTATAGTCTTTGCAACAACTTTATGAAATAGGTACTATCATCATCCTCATTTTCCTGATGAGGAAGCTGAGATTCAGAGAAGTTATGTCACTTGCCCAAGGTCACACAGCCAGTAGGCGGTAAAGCTGGATTTCAGAGGCTGTGCTTTTAGCCTTTACGGGATGACTGTCCCTGAGTAAATATCAAACACCTGCAATTGCATCAAAGGAAAAATAATCCCTTTTTTTTTAAACATCTTTATTGGAGTATAATTGCTTTACAATGGTGTGTTAGTTTCTGCTGTATAACAAAGTGAATCAGCTATACATAAACATATATCCCCATATCTCCTCCCTCTTGCGTCTCCCTCTCACTCTCCCTATCCCACCCCTCTAGGGGTGGGATAAAAATAATCCCTTTTAATTCGACTGTTAATTAATTTTTGTTTTTATTTTAAGAGAACTTTGTACAACAAACTAAATAAAACATAACCTATAAATAGGAATGCTTTCACAAAATTATATGAATGATGGTTTGTTTCAGATTTAACCTAGTTTTAGCTAAGAATTATGTTTTTAATTACACAAATTACATTGACGATAGAATTATAGAGTTAATGTAAATGAAATTAAATAATGTTATGAGCACGGAAGATGAGAAATGTTTATCAAAAAACCACAGAGGAATGGGGAATTTGTTTATTGGGTAAAGAGTGCTTCTTTTGGTTTTCAAATATACTATACATAATATCCTTTAGATATTTTAAAATCAAAATGTACATTTAATATAAAATATCAAAACGTTCTTCTTCCAAACCGCCATACCCACATATTTTTTCCAGTCTTACTTTTAAGTTATATAAAAAGGTAATCACAGTATATGGGAATTTTCACCATTTTCCATCTTCTCTCAAACACATATCTTATATTTATCTGTTCTTTTCTTTATTCAACATGTATTAAGCACAGACCCTGCCATGGGTGCTCAGGACACAGCTTGAAGGCACTCAGGGACAGGAAGGCAATTACAATAATGTGAGTGAGAAGTGTTTCCACTGTAGAGTTCTCCAGCTCAGTGGGAAGACAGGTGAAGAAAGCAGGAGGGGACTATACTCAGGTGAGCAGATACTGTATGGCAAAGGCCTGAGCCTGGACAGTGGGATAGGTTTTAACTGATGTGGCTTCCCAGGCTGTAAAGAGGGGTTACAAGAAAGATATGGGGAGTGGCATGCCCCCTATGCCATGCCCTGGGGTTGAGATAGTTTAAGGGTTTTAAACATCAGAATGTCTAAACACGATCAGATCAGTGTTTTAGAACTTCTATTGGGAGGAGTGTGGAAACCGAATTGGATCTAAGAAATCTGGGGGCAAGGAAATCATTCAGGAGTCTAAACTGCTGCTGCTGTCACAGGAAAGAGTATAAGGGTCTGAACAAAGGCAGTGGCCATGGAAACCAACGGGAGGGAAAGGGGTTGGGGGTAGATCCCAGTCCTTCCTTTGTGCTAATAAACCTGTTTCTCACATTTTTCTCCATCTCATGTGTATTATTTGTTAAGGACCCAGCAGTAATTAGTTGAACTAATATTGTTATTATCTTGTGCCAGACGTAATTTCATTGTTGCAAGAAATCTGAGGCACAGAGCGGAAGCGACTTGCCCAAGATCCCACAGCTGGGCAGGAGCAGAGAGAAAAGACCCGAACCAGCTTTGTGTGAATCCACAGCCAATGCTCTTCCAGTTCACCCACCCACCCCCGTACTGCTTCCTGTTTCCGGCTTTGCTCTCGGTGACTGGCAGCCTTTTAACCTGAATCCGTCCCCTTCCTTTCTTAAAGGAATAACTTATTGGCTTACTAATCTTTCCAACTACTGTCCAATCTACTGCTTTCCATATCATGTTGGTCTGGAGCCTCTGCAATGTTCATCTTCTCATCATTTTTTTCCTTAAATTTCAGCCATTTGGTTTCTGTACCATCTAAATTTACTGACGTTGACTACTGTCTGGAAAAATTCAAAGTATTTCTTCATCCTTCCTTCCCTGCACTTATCAGAGTACTTTGTGTTAGGAACAACTCCTTTATTCTTGAAACTCCTTTCCCCATATGTGCTGCAACACTTTGCTTTCCCAACATGTCCCTGGGTCACTCCAGAGGCTCCTTCTCTGGCTCTTAAGGTGTTCTTTCTTGATAAAGAAAAACAGTTCCTTTTCTCCTTCTATGTTCTGTGCGTGCCCCTAGAGGTGTTGGGTTTTCTTTGGTTTCCTATGTTTGTTTGAATCCTCTGCTGTTCTCTTTCAACGTGAAGACTTGTTTCAGTGATTTACTGACAACATACGTTTCACACAACCTCCCCAAACATTCCTGCCCTGTCAGTCACCTCGTCTGCCGGTGACAAAGAAGTACACAAAGGATTCATTCTGCTGTGTAAGCTTTCTGCCTGACCCCCACCTCCCCAGGTGCTTAAATTTCTTTGATCATGAAAATAAATGCCAAGTAGGTATTAAGCTTACAGAATTAGAATTGAAGCCTGCGGGCGAGAAAGACAGACAGACAGACAGACTAGGTCAGCTGCATAATCCCGGCTGAATGCATCTCAGTTCACAGCTCAAGCTCAAGTTCCTGGAGGACCAGGAACCTCTGTCCCATACTTAACTCAGAGCCTCCAGAGCTAGTATGACTCAACCAGCAAGCATACCATTGAACCAGCATGCCACCAGGCTGACAGCGAGTCTGGGAGTCCCGTGCAGTCAGTGATAACAATTCTTGCTGGGCACTCTCAGGATGACCCAGGATTGATACTGATCTGAAACATAAGTGCCAATAAGACTCCTATTTCCAAGATTCAAGAGTTCCAGCCTTGAAATGATAGGATCCAGGGGTTTCTGTTCCGAGCACAGTGCACCTTTCATCTCCAATATCTATACAGGTTTGTCCAAAACACCATTAAGAAAGAAAAACAAAAACCCCCCAAAACCCACAACGTGTTCGTGACCTCTGCTCCCTCCATCCCCACCCCAATGTCCAGGAGATGGGAATTCAGACAAAAACTTAGACAAAAAAGCAACATCCCTAAAATTGTGCTTTACAGTTTGCTGGGTTTGTTTGTGGGTTTTTTCCCGGTTTTATTTTTCTTTGGGGTGGGGGGTGGGGGAGGAGAGGGGAGGACCTGGGCGCAGAGGAGGAATCCAGGCTCTCAAGCCTCTCCTCCACCATTCTTTTGTGGGGTGGTCTTCAGCGCACTGAAGGGAACACTTCTTGGGGAGCACCCTTTCTGCTTGGTGCCTCCCACCGCCAGTCAGGCAGCCACAGGCAGAGGGGGGGCTCTGATCTGGGCTTGGCTGCGAGTCAGGAAGGCAAAGATCGCGGAACCGGAGCGCTCAGGGCCAGGTGACACAATCGTGGGTGCCCGGCGGTGCTTGACAGCTTCATCCCCGCCCACTGGCAGGAGAACGCGGACGGGCAGCACGCGAGCGCGCAGGGTCCTTAAAAGCCGCGGCCGCGCGGAGACGCCGAGCTCGCCCACCGCGCGCAGGCGGCGACATGCACGTGAACGGCAAAGTGGCGCTGGTGACCGGCGCGGCCCAGGGCATCGGCCGAGCCTCCGCCGAGGCGCTGCTGCTCAAGGGCGCCAAGGTAAGCGAGGCAGGGCGCACGGCGCGAACCTCGCCGGCCCACCCGCGACCCGCTCCCCCAGCCGGGGCCCTGGGGGATGGGGGCAGCGACCGAGGCTGAGCCCCCGGTGCCCGCCGTGCAGTCTCCAGAGCTGCCCAGGCTGGCGCGCTCGAGCGGACCTCGAACGCTCCGGGAGAGATCCCGAACTGTAAACTGCCCCATCTCAGGTCCAAAAGAGGAGCGTCCTGTGGTCTCTTTATTGTTGGTCTATTTCAAGAGCCGCGCAGGATCTCGATTCCTCTCCTCTTGTCTGTAGGTAGCGCTTGTCGATTGCAATCGTGAAGCAGGTTTAAAGTGTAAAGCTGCCCTGGATGAGCAGTTTGAACCTCAGAAGACTCTCTTCATCCAGTGCGATGTGGCCGATCAGGAACAACTAAGAGGTAAGGGCAGGGAATCCATCCATCCACGCGGAGCGTACCTTGAGTAAGCAGCAACATGAAGGCAACCCCCGGCCAGAGATCCAGCCTGGGGCGGGCGGCCGGCTATCTCCTGGAGAGCAGCTACCTCTGAGCTGCAAGAGATAGCTGGGACTGTTACGTTTCCTCTGACGTCTCAGTAGCCCTAAAAGCTAAGGGGCAAGAAAAGCCAAGCATGCTTGAGAAATCCTTTTATTTTAGTCATGTGGCCGCACTGAATGTAATCAAGATTCCTTGGTGTATTCCAAGACGGTGCTGCTACAGTAATTATTAAATGATTGAACCTGCAGATGGAACTGGGAAAGACAAAGTAGGCTAGGCGAGTATGGCAAACAACTCCCAGAAAGCTGGAAGTCACAGAGTCCAATGACAATCAAATGTGGCAGTGTTTCTCTTTGGAATGGACTAGAATGAAAGGTCAAGGGTTGTCATCACAGACGTACTGGATACTTTTAACCACATGCTCTCTCTGGTGTTTCCCCTATGAAATGATATTTTAAAAACAATAATAGCTGTACTGTAGTCTTAGAATTGCAGAAGAAAAGTTTCTACCAGACTTTCCTCAATGCTTTCCTGTTTCCGTCTACTCACTTAAAATAGACCAATCTAGTTGTGAAATATCAGGGACAGAATTGGTGTAGACAATTAACAGATTTGGTCATATAGAAACCCAATAGATCTATATGAAAAACATACATATTTTTCTGGGAGAAAATGGGAAAATAAAATATTTGTATTTCACAAAGTTTTTTTGAAAGACTAAGTAAATTATTAGGCACGTCTTTAGTCAAGGGACCAAAAATATCTTCATAAAAGTCACTCTGGTACTTCTGTTCTTAACGTGGATGTGTGTTTTTTCGAAAATGTTGGGCTGTTCTGTGAAAGAGTGAAAATGGAGCTATATGTTAGAAGGAAGCCAACTGCGGTTCAGGGAAATTGTTTTAAAGGAAATTATATAATTAAAATCCGAAAATGTTATAAAGACCTATAACATGGATTACAAGCATGAGTAGAAGAGACCTGTAAACATAGTGCTAGTTGCTAGAGGATAAAGTTTTGCTGATTGCACAGGATAGTTTTCATCAGGGATGAAGTCATGTCAAATCCCAACAGCCATGCTGATGGAACAGGGAACAGATTCCCTACAGATCATCTGAAAGCTATTTCTGTCTGAATTTATGTAGTTTCACACGTGACATTTAACCTTAATTGTTTTGCTTCCCAGTATTTAAAATTAGTACCTTGACTGTAAACACATTCCTTAAGGATAAGTGATTGTGAAGGAGGAAACCAGACATGTAAGTGACCAGCAGAAGGCATGTTGGTCGTGAGAAATCCACATGTTGTCTGGACATCAGCGTTTATTTGCAGTTTAGGAAAACATGGCATTGGCTCTTCCAGTGTCAGGATTTAATGTTGCCTACAACTTTTAAAACTGCTTAGACATGTGGCCAAAGAGACTTCATTGAAATCATAAAAATACAGAGGTGAAAAAGTTCTTGGAGATGACTTACAGATGAAAAATGCAACCTGAAGAGTTTAGGCAAATTACAAAGAGTACCACAGCATATAAATGTCAGCAAGAGTTACTAATAGACTGTAAGTTGCTTGAGCCCAAAATTCAGTGGTGTGTTATAAAGAAGAATACACCAATGTATAATTTGGTGTGTTATACATCAGTAAGGGCAGAGTATAAGGAATACAGTGGACACCGAAAGAGGAAAGAAAAGTAAAGAAGCAAGTAGACGTCCATATTTGACAACCTAATTTCCTGTAAGGTGGATGTGGAGTTCTGAAGAGTAGAATATATTTAAGATGAAATGCAAAATTTAACAATAATAATATTCCTTAGATCTTTTCTACTGGAGGACCCTTTCTGGAATCAATTTGAGATCTTAAGAAGCATTTTAAAGGTTCTTTGAAAAAATGAACAGTTTTTATATATTTTGTCGTTTTCCATTCCAGTACAGTAAAAGGTACTGTAAAGGGTACATATTAGAAAGTCTTGGCAATATTTTTGGCAGCTAACTTGCATAGTAATTTATCCATTTGGCAAATTGGTCCATGCCGTCTTCAATATGTCTGGTGGTTGTTAATAATTCTTTAATTTTATTTCAATCAGTATAAAGTTTGTGCGGATCTATTTTTTTCAAGGAACCCATATGTTGGACCCAAGACCCGAGAACACATTCCTATCATTTGGAAGAATAACCACAATTGTTATCTATAGTTTCAAGTAATAGAACTAGAACCAGGGGTAAAAGGCCCAGGGAAACAATAGAACTATGTAAAAGGCTACTTTGAGAAATAATGTTTCTCAATACCAAGGGGTAAAGCCTAATTTTAACTGGTCAAGGAGGGCTGGCAAGGACTGGAAATGTGGTTGGACAACGTAATGAGGGACCTTCAGACCTCAGAATCTATGCAGACTTGACCTTAGTTGAACACAGTTGTTATACAAACTTGCAATACAAAGCTGTCAAAATAGAAAAAGAAAAGGCAAACATCGAAGTTACAATAATCAAATAAAATCGTCTGAATGAAAAATAGACTTACTAGGATATCCAAATGCACTGAAATGATCATTATGGATCTGGATACATAACTGTTTAATATGACACTTTATGAAGAAAATATGGCTTATTTTTAAAGGGATGCTTGTCATAGTCTAAGCCACAGAGCTTCAGTAACTTCTTAGGGACAGAGATGCTGGCTGCCCAGACTGACTTCTAAGAGCTCTTAGCATATGCTGCTCAGTTCTCTAAAATTTACACCACTGATACTGCTTACAGAACTTTAATGTGCATACAAATCATCTGCAGATCTTATTATGGTTAAGATTCCGATTCCATAGGTCTGTGGTGGCCACAGATTCTGCATTTCTAGCAGGTTCCCAGGTAATACTGATTGATGCTGCTGGCTCACAAACCACACTTGAGAAGCAAGGCAGGAGGAAGTCACCGTCTAAGAGTATAACTTTCACGAGAAGCGTGGATGAATTAAAACCTCATTTCAGGGCACAGACTGTCATAAATGTGTCTGTGCAAAATAAGAACGTATCTATGATGTCTTTTTTCTTTTTTTCTTATTAGATACTTTTAGGAAAGTTGTAGACCACTTTGGAAAACTGGACATTTTGGTGAATAATGCTGGAGTGAATAATGAGAAAAACTGGGAAAAAACTCTGCAAATTAATTTGGTAAGCCGTCTTAGCCATGTTCATGGTCTACAATTACTTAACAAAATGTTTTAAAAGGAAAAAAGGTTTTTTTTCATGGAAACAATACAATGACCTACAATGTAGAAAAAGGGAAGTTATAAAAAGCTGGGGAAAAAAAGCATTTCCTTTTACAAATAGGAAGACATTTGAGGTTTTCAATTATGAAAATAAATCTGTCTTAAAATATTAAAAGGAAATATCAGAAAAAACCATCGTTTACTGTGTAACTTAGGAGTTGGCAAACTACGGCCCTCAGGCCAAATGAGCCTGCCACCTGTTTTTGTGACCTGCAAGCTAAAAATGGGCTTTACATGTTTTAACAGTTGAAAAAATAAGAAAAAAAAAGAAATATATGAATATACAAAATTCAAATTTCAGTTTCTATAAAGTTTCATTGGAACACAGCCAAGGTCGTTTATTTACATGTTATCTCTGGCTACTTTCATGCTACCGTGGTAGAATCGAATAATTGTGACAGAGGCCCTATGATGTGCAATGCCTGAAATGTTTACCATCTGACTCTTTATAGAAAAAAAAATTTCTAACCCCTGGTTTAATTTATGTACTTAAAAAATAAATCTTAATTCCAGGACTATAACAGACAACAAGGCTAAAGTGACCGTTGGACTCTGTAATTATTAAGATTTTTATCCTGAATGCCGGTGTGTGTGCATGCGTGTGTGTGTGCATGAGTGTGTGTAATTCCCACAATGTTTGATGACTACTTAGCTCTTCCTTGAATTGTAAACATGTAGAATAAGGAAATAAAATTTGTTTTATTCATTGTATCATAAGCTTGCTGATTATCTTATTTTATACAGACTTGACGTAAGATATTGGGGTTTAGTAACAAACTTTAGCTAAAGCCAAATGTCAGAGCTGGGCGGGGGCATGGGGTCACCCTGTTTTTGGTAAGGTCTTTCTTACTAGTCTCGCAAAGCAGGCACATGTAAAGTACAGAGGGGCAGCTGTGTGTGTATAAATGCACAGGGAGTGGTCCCTACTTCACCACATCCAACTCCTTAAAAACAGGAACCATGTGATGTTTTTCTTTGTTCTTCTCTCAGTAATCAACACAGTATCTTGAAGATAGTGCTTAGTCAATAAATGTTTGACTTGAATTGACATTCTCATGAGTAATGACTTAACTGTAATAACTTGATAGGAGTAATGAGAATTACCCTAACTCACAAGAAAGCTGAATCTGTGAGTACCACTTTGATAAGGTACAAGCTTGAAAGATGCCTAAAATCCTTTGACCCAGAACAAAAGGTACTATTTTAAAGTACAAACACTCTCCTTCCAGTTCTTTCTAAAATTTGTCTCAAGTGTTCCTGGATATCATTATAGTTCAAAATAACTTTAAAACCTATTTGTCAAGTGTCCCTCAAAATCTTTCTGGTGGGTGTGTGTGTGTGTGTGTGTGTGTGTGTGTGTGTGTGTGTGTGTGTGTGTGTGTGTGTGTGTGTGTGTGTGTGTGTGTGTGTTTAGAGACATGACAACTGCTGTTCCTGAGTTGAGATAATTCTATGATTTTCTTCTACTTTAGGCTAATAATGTAGTGAAATAAAATGAAACATTTTCATACTGTGAACCATACTTACATCTCTTGGCTAAATCTTACTTTGTCATGGTATATCCATGTCTAAGATACCATTGCATTTGCTTAGTTAATACCTAATTTAATTTTATATTTGTGTCTCTCTGTTATAAATGATAAGAGCTTATAATTTTTTTTTTTTTTTAAAGAAGATGTTGGGGGTAGGAGTTTATTAATTAATTAATTTATTTTTGCTGTGTTGGGTCTTCGTCTCTGCGCGAGGGCCCTCTCCAGTTGTGGCAAGCGGGGGCCACTCTTCATTGCGGTGCGCGGGCCTCTCACCGCTGCGGCCTCTCTCGCTGCGGAGCACAGGCTCCAGACGCACAGGCTCAGTAGTTGTGGCCCACGGGCCCAGCTGCTCCACGGCACGTGGGATCCCCCCAGACCAGGGCTCGAACCCGTGTCCCCTGCATTGGCAGGCAGACTCTCAACCGCTGCGCCACCAGGGAAGCCCTAATTTTCTTTTCTTAAAATATTTCTATTTGGTTTGTCTGTCAGCTATTCCTTTGCTTACTTCTATCTCCTTGATCTGTCCGTTTCTGAATAGCATGTAGTCATATCTCAAATGACAAATGTCAACTTGCCTACCTCTTTCAGTCATTCTGTCAGTGTGAATTCTACATAAGTGGCTGGTGATTATAATTTACTGATCTTTGATTTTTTAAAGTTGTAGCCCCATTTGCAACCTGTGATTTTTGATTTGTTTTATATTTCCAGAAATAATATTGGTACCTTATGTTTTCTTTTGATTCACATTTACCTAGGCGTATCTTTTTCTATTTCTTTATTTTGAAAATGAAAGTAACCTTTTATGTGAATTTTGTCTCTTGCTAACAGTATAATGTGAGATCTTAGTTTTCAAATCACATCTAGAAACAAATGCTTTTTATATTTGTGAATTTAAGTCACTCATATTTATTTTTACTCTTCTATTAGGACTTATTCCTTCCACTTTAGTTCATGCTTTATGTTCACTAAATTTTCTTTCTGTTTATGTTCTTTTTCCATTCTTGTCTTAAATTCCATTGGATCACTTTAATTTTCTTCAGCTGGTAAGAAAACCATACATTTTATATGCAATCTTTGGTGGTTACCCCTGACTTATTATGAACCATACTTCATTACATCCTTTGGTTGCCAGATTTAAAATAATTTTTTTTGGAATATGCAACCAATTGGAAACTGCAGGAATTTTTAAAACATGTTTTTATAAACTTATGCCCGTCTCCAAAACCACATAAAGTGACAAGACTTTTTTTTTAATCAAGCTATGCTAATGAAAAAGCACAAATCACACAGCAGCTCTCTCCCTAGAACATCGCTACTGTTTGTAGTTTCATCAGTAAAACTACAGATATTTTATAGATAGAGGTTCCTAGGGTATAAAGTTCCTATATTCAGTGTATTCATAATGGGCACCTACTGTGCCTTTCTTCTGAGAAATCAGCTGTCAGAAAACATGTGCAGTGATTAGAGTTAATATAATGAAACATGAAAATAGTGAAGAGATTGTCTCAGAGGTAATAGGATTCGAATTATCTATCTTCATCCAGCAGACAGGGCATGTTTGCTTTAATATAATAAATATACAGGTGAATTAACACCTGCTCCAATGTGGAAAGTTCCTCCATTATATGCAAATAGAAAATTCTGCAAGACGGGAATTTTATTTGCCCTGTTTGGTTACAACTCACTCTCCTGGAGCTGGCCTTTATTTTTCTTTGAACTCTGCTGACAAAGGCCACTCCTTAGCTTAACTCCAGGGACTGATGACATTTATTTAATATTACATAAAAAGAACAAGCTATAACCTTTGTTACCCATATATAACTTAAAAACAAATTACTTCCCCTCCTACTTACAACACCCATTGCAAAAGTAGATTAGAGTCTGACCAATCATTATCCTTATAACTTGATTATCTCTGTTAGTATAATGCAAATATTTGTGTGTGGTTTGTATAATAATTTTTTTCAACTCTGCTCTGGATGTAATTTACCTCCTTGTACAATTCCCTGTGTGGTCTTTTGCATATTTTTCCATGTTCTTGTCCATGTCAGAGAGTAACGGCTTAAAGGACCTCACCATGTATCTTTCCCTCTTCTGAAATTTTATACAACATAGTTTGTACCATCCTTATAAGGCATGTCAGTTTTTAAATTTTATTAGAATTATTTCTATACATGTATAACTTATGCTACTCTACTGTAAGTTCTCTGAAGGCAGAAAATTGTTGTTTTGCATACACAGATGTTCAATTAAAGTGTATTAGAAAAATAAACTGCTATTCTATGATATTTTGCATACGTGGATATTCATTTTTGTGTTTCAGTACAATGTTTGGATGGTTTCCTAACACATCAGTGTTGCAAACAGTGTACGACAAACAGTATATATGTCCTTCCACTTTTACTCCTTAGCAAATTTGCCCTTTCTTTATTCTCCAGCCAGCAGCTCCCACCGCTCTTCCCACACAAGAGATACAGTAAACCTCTTCCCAGTCTTTTGTTTCCACTAGGCTCCTCTGTGTGTCAGCCACAGCTGCCTTATTTATAGCTGCTCAGGCTCACAGGGAATGTTCAGGAAAGAATGAGTCTTTGTATAACTCTCAAGGGTTGGTCTGGCCATTGGGCAGAGGTAGACTTAACTCTGAATATTGATAAGACCATTTGGTAATGTATTTATTTTACTTTTTGAAGCTTTAATAAACCTAAATAATTCATTCCCACTCAGATGGGACTTCCAACCTAATTTGGACATATGACTAACTTATATTGACGCCTTTAGTATATTCAAATAAAAATTAAACAAAATAGATGGCTATTGTTGGGGATTTTAAAAAAGATTTGTTTCAGACCTGAATTTAAAATTCATGAACTTTTATTTCATGTCTCTGATCTTGAACTTCCCAGTTTGTGAAAGGATGAAGGTAATCCTCTTACCTCTAAGGTTGGTTAAGCGTCACTAATCCATAATTTGTATGAAGCATCCAGCACGGTGCTACTACATAGCAGTCACTCAAAAAATTGCATTTCTCGTCCAGAGACTAAAAACCTACATTTTCTTCATTCGCACTATCTCATTTCTAAACGAGGTGGGTCCCTCTGCTCTATACTGTCTCTAATGAAGAGTTGAGGAAATGGATAGAAACAGTGTTGTCAAGTGTACTCCTTTTTCTAGGCTCCCAGGGGTGTTGATTACACCTTAAATTAGTAACTACTTTCTGTTATTGCTACTCTGCCATATCTAAAGATCCCATTGAAATGTTATAGTTAGGGAAAGCTTGCTAAATTTTATAAGCAGCTTCTGCGAGGGGGAAGACAATCATATCTACCCCCTAAATACGCAGAAATTTTAAAAGATTGAACATGGAAGAATAAAAGATGAGAAAAGGTTTCGGGAAAAAAATGATCATCTATATTAGTATCCCTTGAGAACTGGCTGGAGAAAAAACAAGAAACCTGAAAGGCAGAGTTTCATGATTTAGATGACAGAATCTTTTAAAAAATTGCTTTAATTACAGTGTAGCACAAGAATCATAAATAAACTAAAAGCAACTGCAGACTGGAGGGAAATTAAATAAAGGAAATGACAGATTAGGAAAATTCCGTAGTGAATACGCACACACATACACACAAATGTTACAGAAACATATATACATATATGTGTGTATAATAGGAAGACATTATGCCTAATAAGAGGAGTTAAACAAGTTCATTTATCCATTTATCTGTATTACTAGAGAATTATTTCCAGGATAGAGGAATTTATGAGAGTGGTTTTAAGTTATAGAATGCTTTAACTTGTTAAAAAAAAAAAAGTATGTTAACATTTGGAATACTATACAATTTCAGTATTACATATAAAAATTGTCTCTTCGTAACTAAAAATGTTGAGTAAGCGTGTGTTAATTATATCACTTTGTCAATAACTGAATTTTCATTTATCCTCACTAAGTAAAAGTAGACTTTGGATTTTCCTCTTTTTTTGTTTGAGAGTCAAATACAAAATTTTAATACCTTTACAAAATGGACTAAAATAATGCTATAGATTCCAGCTTTTTTTTGTATCTGTAGCGAGAACATATCTGTAATTTTTGTTTTCTTTTTTTCCCTGGATATTACAATGGCCCAATCTATACAATGTATAAGCATTGCCAAAAGGCCACAAATATATTTAGGAAACATTTTTATTCTGCGTTTTTCTAACAATTCCATTAATATATGATCTGGGATATGGAAGAGGTTGTCAAAGTAAAGGAAAAGAGGTGAAAATTTCTTACATGTACAGCTAAAACCTTAGGCTTTGTCTTGCAGGTTTATCCTAAGAAGCCTTTTATTTGAAAAGTTACTCAGTTCTTAACCTGATAATGGATGGCAAGATAATCCTTTGCCTTCTCCATCAAAAACCAGGAAATAAATCTGGCTTTTAAAAAAAATTAAAAACATTCCCAAATTTTCTATCTGGCTGCATCTTGTAGATGTTGAAAACACAAAAGCAGGTGTCAGCAAAGCTGTAAATACCTGAGAATAAAAGCGTAGCGCCAATACACATAAACAGAAATTCTGTTCAGACATGCTGGAGACTTGGGCAGAAACACACAGAATCTAACTGACTTCAGTAATTTCAGCCATCTACATTCTTTTCCTTCTTATATAAGCCATTAATGTTTTGTTTTTCCTTTTTAAAGGGAATCATGTGCAGGTTTTACTCATTCTCCCTAAGCCTACTTAATATCAAACTGATGCATGGCTTAAGTGAATAGAATCTTCAGCTTACATTTTTTTGTGCTAGAACTACTGTTAGGTAGAGAGGCAACTCTGGATCCTTGTCAAAAAGACTCCAAAAGGACTTTTTAAAATAAAAAGAAGGTAACCACCAATATATACCCTGAGGTTCAGACTCGTTATCTCATTATCTGTTGTATCATTTTCTTTGCAGTGCTATAAAGAATGAGAGACATAGGAATTAAGATGTCAAAAGCAAATTTTCACCTTTCAAAAGTCTGAGTTGGAAGGGAGAGGAGTTCTTAAATCTAAAAGGGAATGCAAGGTTTCAAATATGTTTCATGTCACAAGTTGATTTTGACAGTGGTTAATTCTTAAATGTTAGGATAAAACCCAAAAGGTGCCTATACATGGATGTGAGTAGCAAAGCAGGGTAAGCTTTCAAAAGGACAGCTGCAGGAGTGATGAACAAAATTAAGTGATTTCATTACTGAAGACCATATGTCCAAGGAACAGAAATGCCTTTTGCTCAAACTGGGTACAACGGCTATGTGATCTCATACGACACAGAGTTCAGGATGGCTAGACGCTGCAGCTCCCAGATCTCATTCCCGTCTGCCAGCCATCATGGTGGTTTCCTCTTAAAGATGCTATCAATATAACTTCATTCCAGCCATCGCCCCCATATGAAGCAATGAGAAAGGAGTAACGCAATCATTTCTTCCTGGTTTTCTTAAGAGCGATGACAATTTTCTCCACAGAGTCCTCTTCCATCACCCTCCCCAGCCCAGACCCCACCTCCAGTGGACTGCTTCTCAGGTCTCGCCAGAAATGGTCACATTTGGCTCCTAAACCAGTCACGGGCAAGGGGAATGGGATTTCTGTGATTGAAATAGGTTAATCACTGTCTGCACTAAAACAGGGGAGATCACCTTCCTCTATATTACATGCAGAAGAAGTAGACACAAATGCAAAATAGAAGGAGGAAATGAAAACTGTGTAGGAAATCAAGGGTATCCACTATTACATATTCCAAGATCCAAGAGAATGAAACAGAGCAGATGGATGTAGAATAGTTGGACAAGAGAACCATGTGCTAAGAAGGGTGAATACATTTTGTATCCAGTATTTAGAAAAGAAAAAGAATGTACAGAATTCTTGAAGATGCTGAGGATTAGTGAAAGTAACAAGACACTTGGAATATAACCTTTATCATAAAATCTCAGATCAGGCAACTAAGTGAAGTTTTGCAGAGATGTGATGAGCTCTACAAGTTTAGGCAAATAAAAGAGAATCCAGTCAGTGCGTTTGAAAAAAACACAGCCACTTCGAAACCTTTCATTGATAACATGTGCAGGAGTCTCCCTCGGTATCTGGGATAGCAATAAAAACTGTGGTGTGTGACCATATGATAAAGTATGATAAAGTATAATAGCTCTTTATCAGAGCTATACTCTTTAATAGAGTATAATAGCTCTGTTGCTTTTCCCATTTCTGCCCCTGGACTAGGTTTCTGTCATCAGTGGAACCTACCTGGGTTTGGATTACATGAGCAAGCAAAATGGAGGTGAAGGTGGCATCATTATTAATATGTCCTCTTTAGCAGGTAAGGACAATTATCATGTTAATAATGATTTCTTACTGGTAATTGGGACCACAAAAGTAACTCTTCAAAGTGTATTTATTATTAACTCAGGTTTGAAATTGAAACTTGGTTTACTTTTTTTTTTTTACTGGTTCTATGGAATTTTCTGTTATATGATATCAGAAGTTCAAACTCTAAGTTTATTCCTATTATCTTAAATTGTGACTTTATCTTTCTGCAGTACTATTTAAAAAAAAATGTATAGATATTTTCCTAGAGTTGCTATTTGTCAAAGGTTACCGTGAGATTCCTAAGCAGTAAAACATGTAAAAGCACCTTTGATAAGACTAAAAAGGACTAAAACAAAGTTAAGGTATCTCTAGTCCTGTGTGATTTTAGTAAGCATGCCTAATTTTTCAATATGGCATATATAGTTAGTTGGGATATACTGTAGGGGAAGCCAGACTTGATCTCTACTTTCTCAGCCTCTCTGGCCCAGCCTGAGAATGAAATTGACATAAGATGGATCAACAAGGGCAAAGCGTACAGGTTTTCACACGTCCATGAGAGTCCCCACAGGAAAATGAAGACCCAAAGAAATGGCAAGGCCTCGCTGTTTATAAACTAGGTTGAACAAAGCAAGGCAACTGTGGGAAAGTAACTAAAATATATGGGGAGACTAAAGAAAGATAAAGTTATTTTAACAACGTCTGTACAGATGTCTCTTGGCCTTGACTCCTATCTCCAGCGATAAGGTTTCTTTTCTCCTGGTACCGGGACAGCATCTTTTACATGGGATTCTGTGTCCTGCTTTCAGGAAGAAAAGGGAGATTAAAGTGCTCCTTTGCATCTGCTGTTTTACAAGTGCCTTTAGCTCAAATTCACCCTTATGCCCATGTGACATACTTTGGGGTGGCATATTCCACCTCCCTTCAGTGCTAAACTGCAATAATAAATAGACCCAAAGGTGTAATGGTTTAAACATAGCGTAAGCTTATTCCTCACTCATATATCAGCCCAGGGCAAGGGAACCTCTTCTGTACGCAGTCTTTTGGGAAACCAGGCTGGCAGAAGCTCTTCAGTGTGGAGCTTCCAGGGTTACGCTGGCACTGGGGGACTCCTTTCTCTCCTACAGAAAGAGCAAGAGAACCCTGAGGAGGTGTGGCTCCTCTTCTAAATCCCAGCCCTGCAATGGCAAACCTCACTCTGTTCACATTCCTATAGGCTTTGACCTCATGGCTCACCTGACGACAGGGAGTCTGGGAAATGTAGTCTAGCTGTGTGTCTAAGGGTGGATGTCAGAGGAGAGCTGATCATCCTTGCCACAAAGGGCAATCCAAAATGTGTTTTATTCGGGGCAGTGTGATTTACAATCAGCTGATGTCATCTTACTCAGTATTAGCTATAAACCTTTGGCAGGAACTTTTGGAGCAGAAAGCCTTTACTTTGAAAATTCTAGGAAAAAATCATTAATGGGTCTTGAATAGTTAAAGTGAAATCATGAAATTTTAGAACACTGACCAATATTGACAGCAAGTCTAAACTATTCGTGTCCAAAAAACAGTGAGACTTTCTTCAGTCATTGGGCTGGTTTCAGTTATTGTGGTAACTGCAGAATCGGTGTTCCCCCACCCCCATCCTGTCCTCCACCTCCCGGCTGCAGTAGCACTGGGGGAGTCAGGTGACCACACTAGTGTCTGAGGCTCAGCGTTTTTCTCATTCCTCCAGGAATCATTGTCAGATGGTCTTTAAACCACTGTGAACTTAGCACGAGTGGAAACTTAGACATCTCCCTCTTCAGAAGTTCTCAAAAATAAACCCGCATCTCATTTTCTGAGTTGCTTCAAGACAAAAATGCCATCCCTAGAGTTATTACAGCCCTGCTTCTATAAATTGTTCAGGGTAATCTGGTTATTTTTCCTAACATGTCATCTACTTATAAATTATAACATTTCAAGTCCAAGAGTACATTAAAAGATGAAAGCATGGGCAATACTTAAAAGAGATATTCAGCCCCAGAGAGGGCTGAAGTTTGGATTCTCAGAGGCTGGAACCCAAAAGGCAAATTGTCACGGCTAAATCTACACTATTTTGAAATGAAATCGTAAGAAAAATATATAAATGATTGGAGACTTAAGAAGAAATATTTAATAGTTTAATATAAATGTACAAAAGAACCTAGGGTGGTGATTAAGACATAATTCCATGAATTCTCTCTTAAAGTTAAGGGGGCTAGTGACACTGGAGAACCATGAACATCAGAGACTCTTGACCTTGTATCATTGGAGGCACTGGTTTCAATCTCAGGAAAGAGAGAAGGCCTCGGGGTTGAATCAATATAGGACTCTCTGGGAGAGCCTCTGTACCGGAAGAGGCTTACTTGCCCCAAAGAGCATGAATAGAGAAATGCAGGGTAGTACTGCCTTTTATCCAATAAAAATATTTAAATATATAGTAACAATTAACTTTCACTGAGCGCTCACCGTTTGCATGATACTCTTTTAAACACTGCGTATGTGTTCTCTCATTTAATACTCTCAACAGCACAGTGAAGTAGATTCTATAATCTTCATCTTGCAGATAAGGGAACCTAGCCTGGGGAGTGTAGGTTTCTTGCACAAGCTTACATGCAGGGAAGTGGGGGAGCTGCAGTTCTCATGCTAGCAGCCTGATACGTGATCCCCTACTCTTAACCACTTGATTTTCTCTCTCTTCTATCTATGAGTCTGTCAGTCTCTCTCTCTTTCTGTGTCTATCTTAGCCTAATTATAAAGAAAGGAAACTGAATTCCTGTAAATTGATTAAGCCAATGCGATGTGCTAGTATCTTCAGGCCTCCTGGGCACTACTTGAATCTCAGGACTGTTTATTAAACCTTCAGCGAAAGCTTAAGCTATTACCCCATTTGACACACACAGAGTAAAGCCCTGGAACCATTTGGGGAGCTTACCAACATCACAAGTCAAAACATGCCATAGAGAAGAGTAATTTAGGGATTACAATTAGATGTCCACTTGGCTTTCTTGGCTAAGAGCTTGCTTTGTCACAGTACCCATCCTGGGTGTGAATTTTCCTCTTAACCTATCTCAGAGCCAGTACTGGGAACCCTGTGTAGATCCTTCTCTAATCGTGCAAATAAAACAATGAATGGATATAAATTCAATGAGGAGACCACTTTGGCTTTGAATTACCTTTCTGACACTCTTACAGTCTAGTGAATAGCAGAACAGTCTAAAGTGGAGTAGTACTGACACATATACACTACCAAATGCAAAATGCATGGCTAGTGGGAAGCAGCCGCATAGCACAGGGAGATCAGCTCAGTGCTTTGTGACCACCTAGAGGGGTGGGATAGGGAGGGTGGGAGGGAGACGCAGGAGGGAGGGGATATGGGGATATATGTATACTTATAGCTGATTCACTTTGTTATACAGCAGAAACTAACACAACATTGTAAAGCAATTATACTCCAATAAAGTTACTTTTTAAAAAAACAAAGAAACAAACAAACAAAAAAAGCAAAGTGGTTCTCCCTCTGATATTCCTCCCAACAGGCAGGGTAACTCTGTTGATCATGGTTCAGTAGTTCGTCTCTGTCCATTATACTTGATTGGGTACTTTCATAATGCCCGTCCTCCATACTTGTGGCATCTACACCATTTCCTTGTTGCCTCTGGCCAATCCAGACAGCCCCTGCTACCCCTCCTCTGACCCTGGGCTTTGTCACTGAGGTGTCCTCATCTCAGAAAGAGTATTAAAATGTATTGTCTTGAATTTTATCCACTCACCAAGAGCTTCTGTTCTTCCCATAATGAGATCAGTTTGATAAAAATACAGGATTTTGTAATAGTAGCAGAAGATAAATATAGACGTCTCACATCCTCATACCTTCCTCAGAAATAATATCAACAATTTTGTTCCCTTGAAGTTGGAGCATGTCGGCAGAGGTCAGATGACCAAAAACGTCTTTGAGGGGTTACTGGAGTCAAAGTAATTCTTTTTTTTTTTTTTTGACTCCTCAGCTTATATGAAGTATAATTGACAAATTTGTAGGAAGAGAGTTCTAATGCTTGCTTCCTCTGTGTTTTCCAAATATTCCTTCCTTACAGACTTTCCCTCTTTTCCCCCTACTGCTCACTCTGTTGAAGGAATGGTGGGTAATATTCAACCCAACCAGAGTCCATCCCATGATCTCTTGCACAGATCCAGTGGAATCATTTAGTGTCATAGTAAAACCTCAAGTTGACACACTGGTTTCGGCAGAGAAGTTAATGAGTAACGACCGCTGACGCAGACCGAGTATCAGATGCAATTAATAAGTTTAACAAACAGAGGAGTAGTTACAGGGGAGAGTGATTCCTCGGTGTATTGAGGGAAGGGTGTGCTTGTCCCTGGAAGCCCTGGAAGTTGTTCCAACCTCTGTTAACCACATAGATTCTTCTGTACAAGTTTTTGTCTATAAATACAATATATAAACCTGCACTCATTTTACCACATCCATCCTTAACTGTCAAACAAGAAAAAGTTGAACAAGAGAGAAGAGTGAAGTCTGGTTTAAAGCAGATAGACAGCTCTGCTCCCATGAGGCATCCCATAGGAGTCGAGTATGCTGCTTCTATACATAGTGGGAAAGGAAGAGTAGTCATCACAGGAAGAGTCTGCCCACCAACCCTGCTCCCACCTGCTCAGCTACTGAGGTCTTGGTGTTTGCTATGCCTCAAAAATAAGTCACTCAGTAGCATTTGGTGAGTGACACCACGAAGGTCGTATCTGCTCTGAACTGAAAACATTAGAGTCCCAAGAAAATACCTGAAAATCTTAGAACTTGTTTAGCATGTCTTAAACCCAGCCCAGTGACATACTCACTTGAGCTCTAAGTTGTATCGACAACTATGTAATTACTTTGTGTTACAGTAGAAGAGCTCAAGTTACCACTTTAAGTAACACATTCAAGTTAACCAAACGTGTTAAACATGGACAGAAGGGAAGTGGGGCTATGAAAGTAACTGGCAAAGTTTCTACCCCAAGAGCTATACGTGTTTCGTCAACATGGCAGCACCAGTTAGCGTGGCACAGGTGTAACAGAAGCACGATGAGAGGAGGTACAAGGCTTTAGAGCTCACATGGCCTGAAGAGCAGCTGGACTGGAATGTCACAGCAGACCAGAAATTTCAGGTAATCACGTGGTACAACCCTCTGCAACTATTTTTGCTTTAAAGAAGAGGGAGTAACATATTTAGCAAGTGCCAAGTTCCAGGCACTGTGATGAACTATTGGCTCTGTGATATCACATTGAACTTTTACAAATCCCTACAATAGAAGTCTGTTTAATTCTCTCCAATTTATAGTGGAACCACTCATCTCAAACAAGCTGCGTAACATGGGAAAGGTGGTGACGATTAGCAGTCGTAATAAAAGCAATTGTATGTTGCTCTATTTTAGTGTATATCGTACAATGGCTGAGTCTGCATTATTTGGATCTTAACTGGTCAGATGTCAACGGCTATGAGTACGTGGGCCACCTCCCTCGCTTAGTACCAGCGAAAGTCTTCGTGGTGTCCGTTTTGCTGTCCTATGGCTTAAAATTATTAAGAAGACACATACTAAAAGGAATCAGTAGGAAAGGCTAAATATTTATAAATTGGCCTTTTGAGGAATGGATAAAAGATGTAGGGGTTCCTAGCCATAAAGACTATTAAGAAAATGAATAGTCTTCTAGAATTCAACATGAGAGACATTACCTACGGGCTCTGTTTAGAGGCAGATTCTTCTGACTCAGTACGTCTGGGGTGGATCCCGCAATTCTGATGCTGATCCTTGACCCACACTTTGAGGAACCAGCCTCTAGTTTGCACAGGGACATTCTCTGAGTGGCTGAGAAAGCTCACCTTGGTTTCCTCTGATCGCAGCCTAGGGGATAACTGAACTTTTAGGAAGGGGGATTGTGATGGGACCTTAGGGACAACTTTCTGAGAATTAACAATCCCTGGAAAGTGCTGCTGGGGTTACCTTTCTGGAAGGTAGAAAGATGTAGTCGTTCTGTGGAAGTTTACCCCACTTTTTATGTCAGGTCATACTTTAAGACATAATTTGTTAACGGCAAGCATGTGACTGGGGAGAAAAAGCAGCATCAGATAAGGTGTTCTGTTGTGTGGAAAAGCATCTAATAAGGAAGTCCACCAGTTACTTCGGTCCACTTTCTGCACAAACATAGATAAACGGATTCTCACCAGTTCTCTTTTTTTTCCTTATTAGAGAAGTGCTGGTTAACCACAGAAAGATGGGTAGACCGTTTCTTTTTTGATTTTAAAGACAATGTGAGGAATTTCGACCCCTGCTTTTTAGCACAGCTGCTGAACTCAAGTTTTTATCATGCAAAGATCAGTATCCTTAGATTCTCAATTTCCTTTCCTAAGTTGAATTTCTTTAGCACTTCTGTATAGTCTATCTTACCTAGTTTCTATCCATTTAAAAGAAAATATGTTTAAGGATTCAGTACAACTGCCGTCTGAGCAGATTTCAGTTTTTTGCACAAAAACTTTTTGAGCGATTTACCTCCTGTGAAATGTAGATATTAAAGTTATCTTTTGTAAATACAGGTAGAAAGAATATTGAAGATAGAGGAACTAATGTGGAAAGGGAAATGATATTTTACTTTTCCAAATGCCTTCTTTATTTGTTCTATAATTACATGTGTCATTTTCAAGTATTTAAAATTTTTTTCATAATTATCCCATCAGTCAGTGCCATTTGGTGTTATTATCCTGAGTGGCTGTAGAAAATATTTCTCTGTTTCGTGGGTAGAATTTCTCCCTCTGTTGATATTATTTTTCTTAATCTACAGTTAGGACGGACATAAACCTGCAACTAAATTACACGTGTTGTATTTTGGAGAGAGAGCCATTTCACAATTCTTTAAGTAAACTTGCAGAGTGCTGGGCCCAGAATAAATAAGTATTGAAAATCTATTCTTAACTTTTTAAATATAAGGCATCCATTTTTAAGCACAATTAAGGATTCCCCACATCAAACAAAATGACATTTTTTTAGAGACTGTTCTCTCATGGTCTCAGTCCTTTGTTGTGTTATTCTTAAATCCTTCAACATGAAGACAAAATAATTTTGCTGTGCATATGGGAATTAATTTGCAAGATTTTAAAAAATCCAAATTAATTCCAGCAACTGGGCCTGCAGTCACTATCCTGGCAGAACTCCCTGTGAAGTCAGATGGGGTGATCTGGATGGTCAGATCTCAAAGCTCTACCCTAGCCCTGCGCCAGGGGCTCTCAATAGAGCAGATTTAAAATACTACGTCAATATCCTTTGTATTTAAAGTAACTAAATACATAGTTCTTAAATGGATGCACTTCTGTAATACTTTTGAATTAGGATTAGCGAGAGTCCACGGTTTGCCAAGGTTCAGAAACCAAACCCAGTTAGGATGCTGTACCAGATTTGTGGCATTTTAGTGCAAAAGACACATTTTCATAAAAAGGTCCAATGTGGATAAACAGGTAAATAAAACAATAAATAAGACGATATGTTTCATCTTTAGGAAAAATGATTACATTTATATAAAGATAATGGCAAATAGTAATGCTTTTTATGTGTCAGGCACAGTTTTAAGTATTTTATGTAAATTAGCTCATTCAGGACTCAGAATAGCTACTATTACTACTCTATTTCACAGAGGAAAAACACCATGGTAGGCAGCAGTAACCCCTCCAAAAGTAACAGAGCTCATTGTGGTGGATTCAAGATTTGAGATCAGCCAGTCTGGCACCCAAAATCCAAACTACTGTGCTACAATCTGTCTCGACCAATTCAATTAAAAGGACATTTTTAAATGGTTAAGTAGTGTAAGAAATAACATTCTGGCCAAATGGTGATCCTCCCCTTGGTTTTATACATTTCAACTAACTATTTAAAACATGTTTTCATTATATTTGGCACTTATTTGGTACCAAACACATATTTCTAAAATGAATTCACTCCTATAAAACCTTTTGAATTAGCACACACTGTATTTTAAGGGAAGAAAACTAAATTTCCCATCTCAAGACAGAGTAGAAGATCTTGGCTGGACATCTGGAATTCAAATTTGAAAATTATGTGTGTGTGTGTGTGTGTGTGTGTGTGTGTGTGAGAGAGAGAGAGAGAGAGAGAGAGAGAGAGAGAGAGAGAGAGAGGGAATGAGAATGAAGGAGGCATGGAGAGAATGAATTTCATCCATAGGAGTGGATAAGGTCACCTAAGGAAAGAGTGCACATAGAAAAGCAGAGAGGACCAGGACCGGCTCTTGGGCCCCCAGCCTCTTTGTGGGTCTGGTCGAGGAGTAGGAGATGCTAGTTAGGGTGAGGTGGCAGGACACCAGCGTAAGGAAGGAGGTGTTTTAAGGAGAGCATCATGAACTGTGCTGGTTGCTACTGAGCAAAGTATCAAGCAAGATGAAGACCTAGCCTTAGCAGACGCCCGTCACTGGCAACCACCACAAGATCTGTTGCACTGGACTGGTCAGAGGAAAGCCTGGTTAGGGGGAGCTGTGGAGCAGTGGAGAGGTAGCTGGAGAAGGAAGTGAAACCAAGAAGGCTACTATTTTTAGATGAGTGATTTTGAAATGTTAATATCTCAAAGAAAAGCCATTCTCTTTTGATTCTGCACATGATAAAAGTAACCACTCTAGGCTTCTTAAAATAGTCCCATCTTTAATTTCTGCAACATGATGCTTAGCTTGTTTTCTTCCTACCTCCACTGGTTCATCCTTCTCAGTCTCTTGCCCCGTCATCCTCCTCTACCATGGAGGGCTGCCATGTATAGTTGTGCAGGTTGTAAACTGCAGGAACTCTGTGGGGCACAATCTCCACAAACTACCACGTGAGTGGTGTCCCCAGAGTCATATCAGACACATCCTGAACAATTCTCTGAGCTGACCCTTATTACTAGCCTCAGAACAGGTTTTTATTTGAAGCACATGGAAACATTATATGTTGGTGCTGCAGGTCTAAGGTTGGTAACAGAGGTATGGCTAAACAATACGATACTGAAGTTGACCACAACAGCAGTAATGTTATACTTGGAAGGGAGAAATGGATCGTGAGACCCAATAGAAAATGTTGGATTTCTGAAAAATTTCCACCCCAACTAAAATCATTGTCAAAAAGAAAAACCTTAAAAAAAGCCTTAAAAAAAAAAAACAAAAAAAACCCTTTTCTCTCTCCCTTTAGCCTCCCTTTTCAAAGCAGCAAACTGAGGGAGAGAGAGCAAACTTCTACACTGAAAGTCAGTTGGCAAGTTGGGGACAAAATCCCACACATCTTTACCTGTCTGAAACATAAGGAGCCACAGTTAAAATCTGCATGTACTGGGGAGATAAAGAAAAACTCTCTACTTAACTAAATTAACTACAACTTGCCTAAATAAAATAATTGAAAAACAGAATTCTCTTTTTTTATAAGACCCCAAACTGAATATATCTATCAAAAGAGCAATGCATATGCAATTGATAGGTATATCCTTACAGTGTAATACCATTCAGAAAAAAAAAAAAAGGAAGAAAGAGAAAAAAAAAAAGGAAGAAAGAGAAATGGGCTATTGATACACATTACAACATGGATGAATCCCACAAGAATTATCCCGAGTGAAAGAAGTCAGACAGAAAAGTTTACACTGTATGATTACATTTATATAAACTTCTAGAAGAGGCAAACTAATCTATAGTGACACAAAACAGATCAGTGGTTGCTTAGGGGGAGGGGAAACGCAGAAGGACAGGATGATGGGGCACAAGGAAACTTTTAGGGGATGGCTGTGTTCATATCTTGATTGTGGTCGTGGTTTTGTGGGTGTAGACCTATGTCAAAACGTATCAAACCACACACTTTAAATATATGCAGTTTATTGTATGCCAGTTATACCAAAAAGCTGGAAAAATATCTTAAAAGGATGCTTGATTTCTGAATGTCTGAAATGGATTTATGCAGCCTTTGATCTAATGCCAGAGAGTGAAAGCAATGCAAGAGGAAACATTCTGCAGGACTGCAGTGAAAAATGTCATTGGAATGCCACGAGAGTCATAAAGCTAAGTGCCACTCTAAAAATGCAAACAAATTCTGATTGCATCTGCAATTCTTCCTTTAAAGGAAAGTATGTGTTTTGCAGCTGGCTTCTTAGACAGAACCAACACAACAGTATTTGCTCTCTTTTGCTGCTGTGACACTTTGAACCAGTTTGGGTTCAGAAGTTCAGTGCCTCCACATGCATAACAGAAATTCATTCCCATTCATCTTTGACATCCTTGTGTTTTTTGTGGCTGTAAACAGCTCATCTCTGACTCAGGTTCACTCTGCATTTCCTGCTGTCCGTGAATGCCACCTACAACCACTACCTTGGTCTCATAAACATTGAAGGAGCGGGTAGAACAGTGACTAACTTACAAGAACAAGAAGCAGCAACGCCTGGCTGCACCTGTTTATTGTCTTTATCTCGATCTGCTAATACACCTGTTCACCCTGTGGAGGCATCATGAATTCTTGTTGACTGACACTGACAAACTTAATTAACTTACACACGCTACTGAACAGAAAAAACAAAACAAAACAAAACAAAAAGAGAACCACGTTACAGTACTTTGAGATCATTGGGAGGACGCACTCTGTGTGATCTACCATCCCCAGGGATTTAAACTGCTCTTGAGCAAACGTACTTCATAAATTGAGACCTGGCAGGCACCCAGGGAGTGGTTAAGGTCCGCCATTATTACTGCACTTTGGTACAACACGCTCACCATCGGTGGGTTCTGGGACTAGTTAGCTGAGTGGAGATGACCACGTCTCAGCAGAATCATTTAGTAGTATCATGACATTTGACATTAATAACATTAAAGTAATCAGGGATCGCTCTTCCTTGGAGAAATCACAAATTTTAAAAATGGTAGAATGTGTTAACTCAAGAAATTAGTTAAAAGCCAAGATGTACAAATGGCTCTAGTTAAAAGTTTCACTGTAGATTGAGACAGAGAATTGACCATTATGAGAAATAAGCTTGATAGTGATAATAACTACAGAAAAATCAGTTTTTCTTGTTTTGTTTCTTCTGGTAGGGGGGAGTGGGTAACGTCGGGCTGGGAGATAGGGGGGAAAAGATGCCATACCTGCTGCAGTACCACTTTTTCTCCACACCATGGATTTAATCATAATTTTGAGCAGTTACTATTGTGTGTAAATGGAAAATTAAGCCAATTCTAAAGCTGCTTGAATTCTGTTGCTGAGTACATAATTATTAAAGGAAATAAAATAGGATCAAACATTTTTATTTCTGACTTTCTTTTCCTAAGTCATGGGATGAGAAGATCTAGGCATCTGCTACAGATCAGAATCAAAAGAAGTTAATTAACTTTTAATTTTCTTAAACACTTAGCGGCATTGTTCAGTGCAATTCGTGACAGGGAAATGCTTACCAACTTATAACGAAGACAAATAATACTCTCCAGATCCCGCTTAAGCAGTTTAAAGTCCTTCAGCCATTTGGAAGCCTTAAAAAATAAAGAATATACACTTCTTAAAAATCCAGACATAAAAACTGAAAATTAGATAGTAACTTACTGGATTTCAAGATGATTCTTTCGGTGTTTTAGATAACACTGACTTCTCTTGTCTTCATCAGGGAAGCAGAAAAACTTATGTATCACTCTTGGCTACATCCCTAGGCGGTAGCTTACTGACCATAAATTTTGGACAGTATAGTAGAGGTTATAGGAGGAATAAACTATGCCTGGACTAGTGAGTTTTACAAAACTGTCCAGTGATTACCTTAGTGTATTTTCTAGATTAATCTTAAAATGGAACAGGCACAAATTATTCATTTTCATAGCAAGTATTGGGGTTTGTTTGCTCATTTTTTTAATAAAAGTGTTTTTGTTTTTTATTTGTTTGTCTCAGGGCTGATGCCTGTTGCACAACAGCCTGTTTATTGTGCTTCCAAACATGGCATAATTGGATTCACACGCTCGGCAGCGGTGAGGATACAACGACCGCAGTGTCTCTTTTTCTCTTTTCTGCACATATGTGACGCATGAGTTCTATGAAGTAGAGGGGAACAGGGTCAGAATTCAATACATCTGGATTAAAGATAGAAGAATAAGTTCTACTTCAATATTTATTATTAAAAAATAGTTTTCAGATCATGTAAAGGACTAAATATAGAATAGATAATTTTATTTTACTTTAACATGAAATTAGCCATCTTATTTATTTATTTATTGGCCTCACCACACGGCATGTGGGATCCTAGTTCCCGACCAGGGATCAAACCTGTGCCCCCTGCACTGGAAGCACAGAGTCTTAACCACTGGACTGCCAGGGAAGTCCCTAGAATAGATAATTTTAAAATGAAGTAGATTCTAAACATAGGTTACTGAAAAATATCCTTAAGGGTAAAAAATGGGAAGATATTCCTTATTTTTTTGAAATTGACTCCAAATTTAAAAATCATTAACTTAAGACTTCCTTAAACAGATACAGTATGCTCCAGGTGTTACTTGTCCCTGAAGATATGGTAAAAATGAGTGAGAGCATGGAGAATGGAAGGAGGGGTGCGGCCAGAGTTTACCTGATAGGGTTGTCAAGGATGCTGTCTCCATGGAGACCTAGGGTGAAAGTGTACAGAGCTTAGGAAACTATTTTAGAACTTACTGACCACATGCATTGATAGCATGAAGTACCTTTTTATAATAACTGAAAAAAAAAAAGGGCAAGCTTGAATGGAGCCTGATGAGCAAGGGGAAAGGAGCATGTGATTGACTGGAGATGTAAGCAGAAGCCAGACGAAAGGCGGCTTATGAGTCAGGGTCATGAGCTTGGATTTTATTCTAAATACAGCCGTCAATGGGTTTTTTTCTGCACAAGAGTGACAAGATTATATTTCCATTTGAAGAAGACCATTCTATCTGCTCTTTAGAGAATGTATGGGAATTCCCTGGCAGTCTGGTGGTTAGGACTCTCACTGTCAAGGGCCTGGGTTCAATCTCTGGTCGGGGAACTAAGATCCTGCAAGCTGCGTGGCAAGGCCAAAAAAAACAAAATAAGACATAAAAAGAGAGATTCAGAAAGAATGTATGAGAGAGGACAAGTGCAGAAAAGGAAAGAGCAGTTGGGAGACCTCTACAGTGGTTAGTCTAGGTGAGATGGAGAGAGGGGCCAGATGAACAGGAAATCATTGATAACAAGAAACGCTAGGGATAGAGAAAGCAGATGGTGAACGGTAAATGTTCAGTCAAAAAGGAAGATTGGCAGCTCTCACACTCTTAATTAAAATTGCTTGGAAATTTTAATTTAATTTGCAAAGACTTAATCTTTAATTCAACTTTTAATGAACACATAACACTGCTACAAAGCAAAGTAAATCAAAGCGAAGACCAGAACTGTTGCATTTACAGTTATAAGACTGGACACCTGTACAGCTGATGCTCATTATTTGTTAGTTATGTTCTATAAATTCACTTGCAAACACTGAATTAGAGGGTACTAAACTGTTGCTCATAGGGGAAATTCAGGGTTAAGTTCCTTTGAACCTCTGGCTACAACATTTTGAATAACCAATCAACACATAGCCTAGTTTTATGTATATTTCTGTTTAAAGACACCTTATTTAATATGCATTGTGTTTAATATGTATTGTATTAGCATAGCAAACAGCATTTATACCTCATGCCTGAAGGAAGCTCCTCTAACACGTGTATTTTATCCATAGGCACATTGCAGCCTTCTTGCACTTAGAAATACTAGACAGCACTTCAGCACTATGCCTTGAAGACATTTCAGATAGCAAAATCATCAACACAAGCACAAAGATGAGAAAAACATGGGCAAGTACCGCGAAAAGGACACTTGTTCATGGTGTAAGAGCTGAAACAAGGAAGCAGAGCATCGTTTTATTTGACCTTGGTCCACATCAGGCAACTCAAATTTCTTATTACTCTGTGCTTGTCCACAGAAAACCTTGAAAGCACCACAAGTATTGATTAGGGGGGTTATGAATGAATGTTAGCAAGAAAGCAAATGGAATCCACAAATAATTGACTTACATTTTGTTTTATAAATAGTTCAAATAAAAGCCAAAGAAGGTTAGTCTAAAAATAATTAAAATTGTCTTCCAGATAGTGCAAATTACTGAGTGTCTTTAGAATCAATCAAAGTCCTAAAATTTTCCACTAACAGTATTTTTTAAGTAAGTATTCTCTTTAAAATACAACCCCAATTTCAAAGAAAACTTGGGATATCAATTCTAAGCCTCAGCTTCTTACCTTCAGCTGCCTGCAGTGTTCAGTACATAAGAGCACTTTAGATAATCAAGTATTTTCAGGAGTCGCCCAGTAATATTGATATTTTAAAAAAAGTAATTAGGTGAGACTTGCAAGAATTAGTTCAGCACTTTAGTTATGTATTCTTTTACTTTCTGCCACCAGTCAGCCTTACCATTGTCATCATTATATAGCTAGAAGGACAGCTGTCTAGTACTTTTCACATCAGCATCTTTTAACTAGCTTTAATTATCAGTTTATCCTATGTTATACATTTACAAAACTCCTGAAATCTGCAACCTTCTACTTCCAATTGGCAGATGGCTGCTAATCTCATGAACAGTGGTGTGAGACTGAATGCCATTTGCCCAGGCTTTGTTAATACACCCATCCTCAAATCCATTGAAAATGAAGAAAACATGGGACAATATATAGAATACACGGATCATATCAAGGATATGATGAAATACTATGGAATTTTGGAGTAAGTAAAACTATACCTATCTTCCTTTATACAATGGAGCAAAGTGCTATCTAGACATAAGCAATCGAAAGGAAAAAAATTAGCTTTTAAATTTGAGAAACTCATGCAAGCTTCAAAGTTTTGGTTTGACAAAATCTCTGAAAAAAAATACTTTTTCTGGGTTTCCGAATAGAATATGTTGACACATCATGAATTTTGCTGTTAGGTATAAAGAATGCATCATTAATACCTTCAACCATAATCAGATACTTTTTTTTAAAGGTGATGTTTAGTTGTCTTTGGAAGCAATGATACCTTATCTGCCTAAATTCCAAGCAATATTCATATATACCCTTTGTGAAATTAAACATGCCCCCCTAACTTCAACCACTTTCCTAGAAACAACTGGTCAACACACGTTTGGGGAACCATGTCTGAGTTAGAGCAGTTGGCATCTCACAGGACGGAGTCATCTGGATCTAATCCTGACTTCACCACACTCACCATGAACTTATCCATCAACCTCTACTTACCTTGATTTTCTTGCATGTAAAATGGGGATAATACTAAAACAAACTTAGGGGACTTTGGAAAGTCCACAAATAAGTTGATATATGTAAGGTACTTAAAACAGTAGCAGATAAATAATAGACGCTCAATAAATGTTAGTTACAATTCTTCAAATTTCTACTCTAATAAACATTTCTATCTGATAAGTCTAAATTCTACTGATAGGTTAAAGATGGAAAAATAATCATTTACTCAATGTAAATAATAAATATAAATTTATGAATCCTTCCTATAAAATAACAGAAGGGTGGGTGTGGAAATCTACCACTAAATTTATAATTTAGTCATCTAATTGAATAAAAAACGAAAGTAGCAATAGCTTCATGATATACATTTCCCTATTACATGTTAAAGGTGATAGATACTTCAAAAATAACTCAAGACGATGTGATAATTATGCCTCATTCTTTAATTTTAAAACCCTGATGTTTCCTTTATTTTTAGCCCATCAATGATTGCCAGTGGATTAATAACACTCATTGAAGATGACACTTTGAATGGGGCTATAATGAAGATCACAACTGCTAAGGGAATTCATTTTCAAGATTATGATACAACCCCGTTTCACACGAAAGCTCAGTGACCATCTTATGTGTCAGCTTTAGCCGAAAATAAGCACAAATGACTTAGACCACATCTTCATTTGAATACAGCTTTTTCAATGAAATGTTATCGTTTGAAGCTTTCCTTTCATGCACGTGATGTTCATTTTTTCTAAATGATTAGTTAAGTATATAGATTTAAAAAATGAGGAACTATCAAAAATATGACGTGGACCAAAGCTAGGTTTTGACCTTCATAGCCTAAGTAATGATTAAAACAAAGGATATTCCAGGAATATTCTGCCTTGCAGAAAATATATTTAAATTTGTGATTCATAAATGTTAATGTTTTTCAGAACATCATTTTAAAGGAGATACTTGAACTGTTATTTATATCAAACCAGATGTGAAAAACTCATTTTGTTTCTATGTTCGCACTTTAAAAGAAGGAAGCTACCTACAATGGCAAATATTTAGTAACAATAACTTTTACTTATATACCATCTTTCAGCCGAATATTTCAGCTCTTTGAGGATGTGCCACCTTTGGGAGCCCGTAGGTAAGGAATAAATTACAGTGTGAATATATCCTAAATGAAAAATCTAATGTATGGAAAAGTGACAGAAATGAACTGGCTGAGATGTTAATCCACAGTTCAGCCTCCCATCTGGGGAAAACATTTCTTTCCTCTCTGCTTACTTTAAGAATTTTGACTACAAAAATCTCAGGAATTAAACTCTTAATAGTTACAGCAAAAAGGATAGTTAGTGCTCCTAAAACAAGCTTGTTAAGAAAAAAATACAAATGTAATTTTTTTCAGATTACTTCTTTGTTTATTTGTACCAATTTCAAAAATGCCTACTTTTCAATAAAACTTTTTTTTTCTAATCTTCAGAAGTTACTTAGTGTTCTATGTGTAGCTACTGAGAGAAGGAAACCAATTTTGTCAACACCTCAACTGAAGATGCTTCTGTGTTTTCAAAGCGGTAATAACAAGAGGTAAAAATAGGTGTGATGTTTTGCCATTTTCCCTGTCAGGTATTTTAAGATAGGATCATTCAATGCACCTGCTTTGGGTAACACGATTTGCAAGCAATAATTAATGCTAATAATAGTGAAAGCACAAGATTTCCAAATCAATCATTTCTTCATAGAAATACTGTAGAAGTAACACATTCTGCCTGCTAACTCCAAAGCTCCCAGGTGGGAGCAAAATCCATCCACATGAGATTAATAAGGATTTCCTAGAGATATTGGCAGGTTGTCAGATCTTGCTCTGTTTTAATTCTGCCACAGAGAACTGTTGCCTTCACTTCTAAGGAGTGCATTGAATATGAGTGACTGTTGTCTAGATGTCCACATAACGTCTTTGAAAAACACCAAGTAGTGAACATCTAAGAGAAGTTGTAAAATTAGGCACAAACTTGTTCATACCTTGTGGCAGTAACTAACCAGTCGATGATATAGGTATGAGGAATATCATTTATCTCAACTCTTTTTTCCATGGTAATGTTCAAAGCTATAGCTTAAACTTTTCATTTGCGGATAAGTCTTTGCACTGCCGGCCTTCAATATACTTTGTGCTTTGAATTATTGTTTTTAAATCAATAAACTATGCAGACATTTAAAACCACATACTGAGTAGAACTGAAAAAAAATGCATTATATTTTTAAAAGTTATTTTTACATTAAAATGTATCTTATATAAATAGCTTTAAATAAATCTATAATGTTATAGGTGTAGAGCCCTATATCAAGGGCACAGGACAAAAATCTCTGGAATTAACTGAGCCCGCATAGCGACTGTTGCCATGGGCTCTCCTGACCTAAACCGGACAGCCCTCGAGTCCATATTAGGTAAAATATTCACCATGTAGCAACCATGTAGCATCCTGACCAATCACCTAATGCCATCCTGCCAGCAGGAATTTTCTTTGTCTTGAGGCTATAGAAGTTGGCTACTAGCCCACAAAGGGGGTCGGCTCTCTCTGGTCCATCAGGAAGTCGACCCCTGTATTCCCCGCACCCCTCACTAACTCTGCTCTTTGTTCTCAATAAACTCACTCTCATCTAAAATACTTTGTGTCTGGAAACTCTTCTTCCAACCCACGCACGGACCACAACAATAGGGTACCTCTATTTACCGGCTGAGAAAAAAATAAATATTATATTTGCAGCGGGGGGAGTCTTAATTTCCTTAATTGAATTTTTCAGTGAAAACTCTAATGTAAATAATTTTTTTCAAACCTATTTTTCTTAATAAATGAAGCAGGGCTCCCAGCGCAGCAAAACTAAAAATATGTTGGCACTGAAAAAAGATTAAGAGACTGGATAATGCCATTGAAATATTCAACACAATTGTATAAAATTATAAACATAATTTTAAATATTTGCAGTACCATTTAAAATACAAGTGATTATGTGATGATTTCAGTCTAATTTTGCCCTATCTGTTTATAAATTTGGGATACTGAAGAGGTCTGAAAGTATACATTTCTAATTTAGGTCATTTCACAAATTAAGTATCATTTGTAAATAGCTTTTTCTTACATTAGAATTTCAGAACTCAGTTTACTGGTGCTCAGGAAAAATGAGCGGATCCAGGATCACAAATGTCATCGTCCCTCCATGCCTTCCCTCTTGGTAGCTTCTCTATTAGGCAGCTCTCTCCATCTGATGGCTCCCAGGATCCATCCCTGATTCTCACCAGCTTCCAGTCTGGCCAAACAAGAAAGTGTTTTTGGTGAGAGAGTTCATTGGCCTATCTTAGCTTATGTGCCAACTATTGAGACGTTCCTTGTGGTCACAGAGATAGCGTCTCTGCTTGACCAAAACTAGATGACATGCTTCCGCCAGAGCTGGTCAAGTTGGAGAGTCGGGGGGACAGGAGAGGTGGGCAGGAAGTTGACCTGAACCCTATGGACTAAGAAAAGGAGAGGGATAGTTTCCAAGAGGAAAGCAGGTGAACACACACTGAGATAACCAAAACAACAGGTGGCCACTATGCAGGAAGACAAAGAAAGAGTGAGCAGAGGATGAGTTATGCCTCAATCCTTTGGATACATTTTCAAAGATGATCACGGTTCCTGTAATATGCCGAGACCCATGTTTTCAAACTGTGTCACACTGGGTAGGATATGCTAGAAGAAAATGAATAGGAAATATAGCAGGAATCTCATGCATATATGATTGCACTCATTCTCAATATAAAATATATTTCCTATTATGAATCAAAGTGGAAAAGGGTTGAAAAGATACTTGCTTTAATAAAGGCTGTAATCTTTCCCTCTAGATTTCCTTCTCTTTTGAATTTATGACTGCATTACCATTTTAATTCTAGGGCTCCACTCAAATTTATTAGCACGATTTCTAATACCTCTTACTAAAATTTCCTCCTTAGCATATAGTTATGTAACAGAGAAGAGCAAAGCGGACTCCTTATTAAGTCTTTCCGTTTAGTTCTAACATTTGTGTTCTATTGCCTGTGCTTAGTCATGCTGGCTCTGCACCTTTTAGAAAAGAATATACAGGATAGCCCATTCTCAAGGCTCCGACCTTTGAAGGTATAACACTTTTCCATTCATTTAGAGATAAAAAGTTGCAGAACAGAGAATAACATTTGTCTTGTTGGAGGCTTATAGGAACATCGTGACCTGACCTCCGCGGACAGCTGCAAGAACAAAGGATTCCAGCACCAAGAAGTCTGCAACAACCAACCACACCCCCTCCCCTTTTAGTACAAAAGATGCCTGAAATCTAAGTGGGGTAAGATGGTTCTTTGGGACACTAGTCCAGCATCATCACGGTCTGCTGGCTCTCCAAATAAAGTCGCTATTCCTTGCCCCAACAAGTCGTCTCTCGATTTATTGGCCTGTCCTGCGGTGAGCAGTACAAGCTTGGACTTGGTAACAGTTACACAAAATATTAATAGGGATTTCTAGGTTTAACTTTGAAACATTGAAATATCTCCCCCTATCCCCAGTTTTCAAGTAACCCTTCCATACATATATTCACTCATTCAACAAATAATCACTGAAAAGTTATTTTGTTGGTAAGTTTATATATGCAAGTTGTGTTACATATTGTGTTCTATGTAGCCATTAGTGCACACATGTATTGATTAGGGTCCTCTCTGGAGAACAGCATTCAAGTCTGAAGGACTCTAATATAAGGAACCAGTTACAACAGTACTGGAAGAACTGAGGAGACAAACATGGGATGATGAAGTAATCCGGCAGCAGCAGGAAGGCACCACCACCTCCAGAACTGGTGGGATGCAGGGTATCAGTACCACCAGGAACCACCAGGGAGGCTGCCATGCAAAGTTGTGACTACAGAGCAGGGGCTGTCCCGTGGTTCTTAGGGATGCCACCTGCCCTGCCAGGGATGCCACCTTAAATGAAAGTAAGAGGAAATCTCCCATCTGCCTGCCCTTCAGTATTCCTGTCAGTGTCTCCCAGCTGAGAAGGGGGTCAGGAAAATGTAGTTTGCAGGGTCAGCCCCTTGTGATACAGAGCCAAGCAGTGGAGTGGAAAGGAATGGATTTGAGAATAAACAGGCAAATGACAGGCATGACATACATTGGATATGTTCCCTGCTACAGTCATAGATTTGAGCTTTAGCGTCAACTTGCTTTTAAAAGTCATTTGTAAAGATATCACTCTAACTCCATAATAATACAATGGTGCAATATTCTGGGGTCTAATTCCACAATAGCTAGTGACCTTACAGTCATCTTGCATGTATGTAACAGCCTATGCATTTAGGCATAATGATGCATGAATTTATTATTAATTCCTATCAGTAATCCTTAAGATCATTTGTCTTCTTTGTCTTAGACTCAAGAAATACTGTCTCTCCATCACTGTATAGATGCTGTGAAGGATACAATGATATTAAAACACGTTGACTGTCTTATTAAATCCTATCACATTTTTGGGTTCAACCTCCTGAGTTTAAATTGTAAGAGGATAAACTGGTAAATTCCTAGATTTATATTACCCTAAAGCAATTGCATGCTAATCAGACACCATTATCTAAAACCTAAATGTATAAGCTTAAGTAAATTTTTATTTCTTTGCTCTTAAATTTATATATGTGTGATACGTAGAGAGAAACATATAGATATAGATATATATTTGCTCCTGGACCCACAAAGTAATTTATAGAACTTTGTGTACTTTGTAATCATTGAGTATGAGTAGCAGAGGATTCAGATAAACCTTGAAATTCATGACTTAACACAACAGAGTTGTTTTTCTTTGCTCACAGAGTCCAGTGCTGGTATTCAGTGAGCATATTTCCACGAGGTGGTTTAGGCTGCTTTGCCTTGTAGCTCCACCGTCTAGAGCTTTGCAGTCATTCAATTCCAGCCAGTGGACTGGAGAAGAAAAAATGGAGAACGTATACCTGCTTCTTAAACATTTCAGCCCGAAAATAACATTCATTATTTTACTCATAGCCCACTGGTGAGAGCTAGTCTAAAAGTCCTATCTAGATGCTGAGAAATGCAGACACATACATGCCTCCCAGAAACAACTCTACACAACAGAAAGGGTGCATGAATTTTCAAGGGACAAACACATCTTTTGTCTTTGCCACATCTACTGTCTCTATAAATCCCGTGTTCCTCACACGGAATACATTCGCTCCCACTCCAGGGAAACATCCTAAAATCCCATGCAGTTACTATACCCAACTCAAATCCAGATCTCCAATAGCGGCACTGCCCTCTCCTTTAGGACATTGTGGCTTCTCATGATCAAGGGATGATTTATCTGGCCTGAGCACACACTCTACAGTCATGAGCAGAGAGAAAATCTACAATCAAATCTCTCATTTAGAAAAGGGAAGAATGGGATCACTGGTCAATAGCCATGGTACAACCCTACAAGTAGGCATTGTGAGGTCTCTGCCCTGAAGTGGAGACTTTCTTGACTTTCCTACAGTCTTCAATTTGGGATTAATGATTTCACCATTGTGCCGAAAGGGAAGGCGGAGGGGGACTCTGACTTTGCCCTAAGCGGGAGGGGGACTCTGGCTTTTTTGCTGTATTATCCTCTGTGGTTTGTTTGTTTTTTGGGGTTTTGGGGTTTTTTTTTGGTACCAGATCTTCTGGGAAGTGATGTAGTTTTCACACATGCTATCCTGTCAATGCAAGTTTCAAAACCCAAGGTTTACTTTAAGTCTTAAACAGTTAAAGGCTTTTTCAGTCTGGCGTGTGATTTCTTTAGCTGAGCAATTCAAAAAAAAACGAGTAGGCTTCTGCTCTGTTTGCTTCCAGTTGATTTCATTTGCCTGAAAAACACCCAGATATCTTGAAGAGTCATAATTACTAGTCATAATCCTTCAGGCTGATATATTTCTTTGAACCTCCTCCCCCCATTCCTTCTCTTCTTTCAACATAAGGGTAGTTACATTGAGGTAAGCCAGCTTGGAGGGAACTCTACACTAGTAGTTTGTGGCAGAACTCTGCTTTAATGGATCTTTAATGCAGAAAACATTTCTGAATCTTATCTTTTCATATTTGGAGTCTAAAACCATTTGAGTTTTCAATCCAAAAGGCTCCAAATTTCTGGATTCTCTCTTCTCCTTTTCTTTCCATTTTTACTGCCAACTAAACTATATCAGCCTGAGTTTAACTGCTAGTTCTATTCCTTGCTAAATGTAACCAGAAGACACCAAAAGATACCACTAGCATTCTGTCTTCCAACCTCTTCATCTAGAAATCAGCCTGAGTAGGCAGGGGAGACACTATACTTGTCAAATGTTTCATCTTTGCTTAACAAGTTCCTCCAGTTTTGCAGCCTCACTGAGTACTGACCTACTAAGCCAATGACACTGCTGAGAAGTATAACAAAATGGCTATCCAAAATGTGTTGAATATCTTGTGATTGCCCTCCCAGGCTGCTGATATATAAAGACTAACTACTCCTTTGCCTGTCAGCACCTGATTTGGTTCAGTCAACAGGAGGCTCTCAAAAGAGGCTGGAGGACCAGAGGAAAGTGAGGTCAGGGTATTTTTCCTTGGCTTCATTCCTGAGTTGTTGGTATCAGCATCTGTCTGGGAGTCCTTCCCCTATAGCTACTCACAATACAGCCTGGTAACCATTTTCTTCTCCAGGTCCTTGGGTGGTAATAATCTCCTGCAGTTACTACCCCAGGGTCCTACGCTCCCCCTTGCTATTTCCCTGAACACCACAGATAACTTTATAAATAAATGTTTTACTCAGCTCTCTTCAAATTGCCCAGTTTGAGAGTGCCATTTCTCTCCTGCCAGAACTATAACTAATAAACTCAAACTTATCAAATGACTATTAGCTAGAGCTGTTACTCTTTCACTCAGTAGCACCCTGTCGATGGAGTTTAAATTAGGTGAAACTGGGGTAAAACACCTCATACTATTGGTAGTAAAAGGAGAATTCACAAATAACAACTTCAGGAATAAAAACAGGTTCTGTAGAAAATGAAAAGATAGTACAAGGATATTATTAACAAATTGCAATAGTAAATACATTAAATGGGAAAATACTGAGAAATATACAACTTACTAAAATGGACACAAGTAGAGAAAGAAAATTGGATTAGTCAGATAACTACTAAAGAGATTGCAAACTAGCCAATTTATTTGATCTATAATTGGATACTTCCCATAAAGAAAGTCTTTACCCAGATGGCTTCACTGGTTAATTCTCTCAAATATTTAAGGAGGAAGCAATTCCAATGTTACGCTGACTCTCCCAGAATACAGAAGAAGCCAGTTCCCAATTTATAACCTTGATTTCAAATACGGACCTTAAAAATAAAACAGTTATTTTACCACCAAAAATGGGTTTATTCAGGAATAGCAGAGGAATAGCAATTCAGGAAAAGCAAGCTATGGCAAAAGCCATAGGCAAGTCCAACACACAACAAAAAGGAATGTTATTTTCTAGAGAGAAAAGGAGCAAAATGGAAGGGGTTATTTTGAAAAAAGTCCATCCGAGAAAAGTGAGAGTTCAGGGTGATGACGGTTTCTCACTGGCTGAGTTGCTGGGGTAGTCAATTTCTTGTAGGAGACACCATGTACATCTTTTCCTGTTGGGACCTGTGATGCATGATTCTTTCCTGTTGATGATTCTTCTGTTGGGGTCTGCAATTGACAATGCTTCCTGTAATTGACATCAGGTGGTACTGCCTGAGTGCTCCCCCTTTTGGCTTCCTGACTCCATCTTAGTGAGGTTTTCCTTTATTAATTTTCACCAAAACCTTCCAAAGACATTTTTTTTTTTTTGGTGGTACGCGGGCCTCTCTCCCGTTGCGGAGCACAGGCTCCGGACGCGCAGGCTCAGCGGCCATGGCTCACGGGCCCAGCCACTCCGCAGCATGTGGGATCTTCCCGGACCGGGGCACGAACCCGTGTCCCCTGCACCGGCAGGCGGACTCTCAACCACTGCACCACCAGGGAAGCCCCAAAGACATTATTTTAAAAAGTGTAGCTCAATAACACTTGTGCCACAATAAACACAAAAATTCTAAATAAGTTAGCAAAAAACTCTTCCACATCAAAAAATAACAGAAATCAACAAATTGGTTAATATAGTAATTAAATTTGGTCTAATATTCAAATTGAATCAGTGAAATTATCATATTAACAAAATAACTTTAAAAATCATTTTAATATATGCAGAAAAAATACAAGTATCCACAAAGTACAGCATATTAATATTGAAAAGTTTTTCAAAATCTTTTCTTCTGCAATTGGGAACAAATCAAGGATGTCCACTCTCTCTCCTTTTATTTTAAATTGTACTGAATGGTCAATCCAGTGCAATCAGGCAATGAAGGGAAATGGCATTGTAAAACATTGGAAAGGAAAAGATAAAACTATCATTGTTTGCAATGGATGTGACTATCAATGAGCAAAAGTCTAAGAAATTTAAATTATTAGAATTAACGATGACTTTAGCGTTGTAGACTACCAAAAAGTGGCCACAATTCTTTGCAGCTTCTCCCAATGAGAGGTGGAGTCTATTTCTCCAACCCTGAATGTGGGTTGGCCTTGTGACCTCCTTTGTCACAACAGTGCAGGAGAATCGATATTGTGTGATTTCGGGAGAGGCCTTTGCATGTTTCTGCTCTTGTGCATGGAATCCCGCCACCTCATGAACAAGCCTGAAGCTAACCTGCTGGTGGATGAGACATCACATAGGGAAGAACCAAAACCCTCCTATTAGCCAGTTCCCAGCCATCCCCCCACCCGGCAGCAGATACATGAGTGAGCCTCACTGAAAGATTAGCCAAGCCTGACTCAAAGCAGCTGAGCCCAGCCCAAATCACCAACCTCCAGAATTGCAAGATAAATAAATTGTTGTTTTAATCCATGAATGTATGGGTTCTTTGTTATGCAACAAATGCTAACTAATGCAGGAAGGCTCTGAAAACAAAGAGAGTATAGAAAAATATGAGAAATTCCTAAAACCAGGAAAAATATATATATAGTATGTTCAACAGCGTAAAAATTACCAAGTAGCCTCTGGCTTTGATGGGCTTCAGGAAAGAAAGAAAGAAGGAGAAGAAGGAGAAGAAGAAGAAAAGAGGAGAGGGGGAAATGGAAGGAAGAAAGAAAGAAAACTAAAAGAAGCTTGACTGAATGCAAAAAAAAAAGAATCGTCTCACTGATGGCATAGGAAAGCTATCCAGGCAATCAGAATTTAAGGGACCAAGATGCTGGAGAGAAGATAAACCCACTGAAATGAGCATGGTATTTCTGCTATTTTCTGTTGAGACACCACCAATTTGTAAAAGCACAGAGATGCTTTTACTGAGCAGAGCATGGTTGCTAAACTGCAGAGAAGTAGAATAGAACAGACTTAAAAGAGTTACATGGCGCGGAGAAATGGAGCTTAGGACTATCAAACAGCCAGGACTTAAGAGGAAAAGATTGTGGAAAGAAAGGATATACAGAAAAGAAAGCCCAACGATCTGAGCCAGTTTCCCCCCAAGCCATTCGCAGCTTGGTTTGAGAGACAGGCAAACTTGGTGAAAAGCTAAGCATAGCTCTCATCAGTATCACTACGTGAGGGAGAAAACAGTAAGAGCCAGTTCCCATTATGGTGGTGAGGTAATAAAAAATAGACCAGGCTTTCATCTGAGGCCCCCAAAAGGTTATACTTTATAAGTAAGGGCAAACCAGAAATAGAGACCAGGCCTTATGAAGACTAAAACCCAGACTCAAATCAGCTTAATATCGTATTAGATTTAACTGATATAATATTATTCTCCTGGTCTGCCATATGCTATTAAAAACCTTCTCTGGAGAAAAATTATCAGCCAAAGCTTCCATAACTTTTCATACACAATTTCTAGCATTCCAATACAAATTAATATACATAAAAACAGATAGTGATAAAATAATAATGTATTTTTAAAGACAGTCCCTAAGGGCCAGATATTGCAGTCATCAGAAACAGACTTTAAAATAATTATGATTAGTATATTTAAAAATTAGATGACAAGATTGGGAATTTTGCTAAAGAACTAGAAATAATAAGAGTCCTAGAACTGAAAATACAATAATGGAAATTTAGAAAACAATAGATGAAATTAAAGATTAGACATAGCTGAAGACAGGATTTGTGAGTCTGATCTGTGAATAAGAAAATAGGTCAGCAGAAAATGTCTAGACTGAAACAAAAAGAGGAAGGGGGATGAGAAATACGGAAAACAGTATAAAGGAAATATAGACCTTCAAACAGTCTAATATGAGTGCAATTAGAGTCCTAGAAAAGAAGGAAACAGAAATTGAGGTAGGAGCAATATTTGAAGCCAATGTTCAAGAATTTCCCAAAAGTAATTCAAGCTTCTGATTCAAGAATCAATACAAATGACAAGAAGAAAATCCTGCCTTGCCAAATAGATAGTAAAACCCACTGAAAACCAATGACTGAATGAAATCTTAAAACCAGCCAGAGGGAAGCAAAGGAGCAAAAATAAAATTGGCAACAGACTTCTTACCAGTAACTGCCTAAGTCAGAAGACAATGAAATAATGTTTCAAGTTTCAAAACAAACAAAAAACCTAGAGTTCTACATGCAGAAAAAAAAAATCTTTCAAAATTGAAGGTGCAATAAAGATATTTCCAGAAAAAACAAACAAACAAACAAACAACTGGGAGAACTTATCACAACAGATCCACATTCAAAGAAATACAATCAAGGAGTTTTTCAGGCAGCAGAAAGGATCCCCAGATGGAGAAAGAGAAATGCAGGGAGATATGAAGGATATTGGAAAAGGAAAGGGAAGTGAGGAAATAGAAATAAGTATTTATTTTATTAAGCAATGAAACTACTGACTTTCAGGATTTAACATATATGAAAGCACAGAAGTTAAGAGTAAATAGAGTTAAGGTGCTCTACGGTATCTGTATTTTCTAAAATTTGGTTAAAAAACACTAATTTATATTAGATATCAATAAATCAAGCATGCCTATGGTAATATATAAGATAAATCATGTATAACCAGTAAGCTAATTGAGAAGAGATCTTAATAATAATAATTAGCTGATGAGTCCAAAGGAAAGAAGAAAAAACAGTACATATAATGGTGGACCCAATAGAACACAAATAGGTCTTTGAGTGAGCAAATCGTAATTTGTCATCCCACACTTCTCTTTACAACCCCCTTGGTTTCCCCCCGCAGTTAGGACAAAAATTCTCATTTGAGTTATTGTAAGGAAGACAGAATAGACGTAGTTTTCTCCAAGGAACAGAACTGTGAATAAGTGGAGGTCCAAGTGATGTGGTATAAGGTACCATCAGAATTAGGATACTCCAAATGAAATACATTTGCCCTGGAAGCAGACAATTCATTGCTCATTGAGATGATGGAGGCTGATACCAGTTAGCCACCTATTAGGGATATTGTGCACAGCATTTCTACCTAAGTGGGAAATTGGACCAAAAGAGCTTTAAATCTCTTTTAACTTTTGCTTCTATTCTATGCACTATATAATGGTCTTTGCAGTTTAGTTTATACAAAGGAAATACCATCCATGATAATGTTGATACTTTTCCTTAGTCACAAAAGGTCATTATGGTATTCCTGCACTATTTTGCTTCCTTTCTAACTTTTTTAATGTCTGTTTTCCCCTATCTATTTAATAGATGAAGTATTTGGTAGGAGGCTTTCCAGAACTGTGTACCTACTTTGCTGCTTCCCCATCGTATAGCCAGGTGCCTACTTCCAGCCTACGGCAGGGACCTTTTCAAATGAATCACGGAGGCTGCCTAATTTTGGATAAATCCAAAGACTACTTTATTCAGATTGCGTGGCAAAAGGCTCACAAAATGTTAGTTGATTAATGGCCTGCTCCATTCTTCCTGCCCATGGGGATGGGGGGGGGAGGTTTTCTTGGCAAGGAGGATGTTTTGAGCACTGTTTTCTTAAGTAAACTTTATCACCCTTATCTAATGGCTGCTCAAGTATTATGGTGAAAATGATTTTTTTGGTCACTTCCTATGTCTTACCAGTGAGGGGATGTTGAAAGTTTACAGGAACAACACAAGCAGACACCTAGGGTTTTATGGGGATGAACGTGCTGCCTTATATGAAACTGAGTCAGAAAGTTGCATCTTTCTGGTCTTTGATCTTTTGTTTTCCTCATCCCTCTGACCCACTTCTACTGCCCCAAATCAAGTTCTCATAACATCTTACATGTGCTAAAGTAATTTTACTTTTCTTATTAACTGCTCTTAAGTCCCCAGTGTCTATTAACCCGAAATACTGATGTGGTGTAACCTAACACATGCTCTAACTGGGTCACTCCCCGGCTCAGAACCTTCTGCCTTCTGTTTCCAGAGGCATGAAGTCCAGACCTCCAGCCGAACATTCCAGACCTTTCCCAATCTGACCACCACTCACCAGTCCTGCCTTATCTGAGCTCATCCTTATCAAATTATAGGCTTCCCCAAATCCAGCCCCACCCCACCCCAGCTTTTGCTTATTCTCTTCCCTTTTTATCCTCATCTGTAAATCTTCTCTATATTGAAAGGAGAAGGAGAATGTGCCAGGGGATGTTTTGGATAGAATTCCTGCAAGTGGAAGAAAATTAAAATTGGGGGTGGGGGAGGCGATGATGGAAGTTTTAGGGTAAAGATGCTAGGAAAAAAATTTGGATAAATTTCAGAGAAACATGGATTTCATATTTAGCCTAGTATAAAAGCATAAGGAATAGATTTCTGAATTACCTGCATACAGATGTTTGTAATCATTGTTGATTCAGATGCAACTGAACAATGAATAAGCTTTTCTTATTATAATCACAGCACCTAAGACAGAAAAGCAGGCCTTTCCATGGTGCCCAATACCTCGCTGGTTAAGTGCTTATCACATAGTTAAGTGCTTTTTTACATGTTGGTTCACCTGAACTGTTTAGTGGTGAGGGGTGATCAGTCATAACCCGAAACGGCCCATCCACCATAGGGCTTTATCCCTGCCAATTCTTTCTTTGTGTTCTAAAACGTCTAAAACAAGTCAGGCACCAGGGTTGCTGGGTTGCTCGGTCTCTCAGCATCATTTCACACACAGGATGACAGAGTCCTGCTTAGTCCCTGCTTCCCATTATCTTTTTCATCTAATTATCAGTTGTGGTGAGTGACTAATGAGGATTGCTGAACTCCGAGCAATCCTATTTTTCTTGTCATTGCTGTAAAATATTCAAAACTTAAAAAAAAAAAAACCAACAAAAAACTAAGCAGAACAACACTATTTGGAGAGCTCTACACACACATACACGCAAACGCACAACTTGATTGGGTAGAAACTCAGAACCAAGAGAAATGGCAGACTTCCAATACAACTTCCTCATTTTTAAAATAATTCTTATTGGAGTCTAGTTGATTTACAATGTTGTATTAGTTTCTGCTGTATAGCAAAGTGAATTAGTTATACGTACACATATATCCACTCTTTTTTAGATTCTTTTCCCATATAGGTTATCACAGAGCATCGAGTAGAGTTCCCTGTGCTCTACAGAAGGTCCTTATTAGTTATCTATTTTATATATAGTCGTGTGTATGTGTCAGTCCCAGTTCTCCCATTTTATCCTTCCCTCCCCCTTTCCCCGCTTGGGAACGGTAAGTTTGTTTTCTATACCTGTGACTCTATTTCTAAGACTTTCTCTTTTAATAGGCTCCTCACTTTTAGATGTTTCTAAGGCAAATGCTACTATCTTGTTTCATTCACCTCTTCATGGCTCCTTAAGCATTTTATAGAAAAGAGAAGAGGCTGAGTCAGCCCAAGTAATTCTCGGTCATAAGCTTCCCTGAGTCCATCCCTGCTTGTGTTCTCCCCCTTTACACCGAAACAAAACGTAAATAAAGGGGAAAACTAGCCCTTCTTTAAACTCCCCCTTGCTTAACTTAAATATAGTCAATCAACCCTGTTGTGTTTCAGCTTATCTGTGAGAAATCTTACTTTAATGACGTTTCAACCTGCATGTAAAAAACTAAAGCAATAAAGTACTTTTCTATTCTTCCCTGTCCCTCTATCTCAAGAAAGAGACAATCTTGCTTTACTTTAATTTAGTGCTCTGTTACAGTCTAAACCAGTCCTTTCTACCCATAGAAGAGAAATTTGTAAGGAAAGTTAAATAATTTTCTTAGGGCTCTGAAGTAGGGTATTTCCTGAGTGAAATTTTAAATTTAAACTACATTTAATGTTGTAAATTCCAAGAATAGTAATAGATCTACCTTCAGTTCACATACGTTTACTGAATAACCTCCTTGTTTCAAGCACAGCCCTAGAAACCAAGCAGCCAAGGATGAATAAGTTATATGTCTGCCTTCAAGGAGCTCACAATCATGTTTGGGAAGCAAACATGTAGAGGAAAGAATTACAATTCCATGCTATAAAGATTGTAACAGATTTCTGTACAAGGTGGATGGGAAAATTGTAACGGAAACTCTGCTTGGGTGGGTCAGGGAAGGAGAGACTTCATAAAAAGGAGACACTTGAGCCCAGCCTTGACAGATTTTTAAGAATTTGGAGGAAGATGTTCCAAGGAGAGGGAAAGTGCATAATTGGTTCAACAAACTAAAATCAGTTCCTTATGATTTCAGCATAAAACTTAGGGTTGAAAGCTGGTGTAAAGCACCCTGTGAGTCATTCTAAGAGGTCTGCACTTTACTTTGGCAGTTGGGGACCTTTCTTGGACGTTGAGAAGAAGTAATATGGACTTATTTGTGTTTGAGAAGATGAGCTTGGGGTGGTTTCAGAATGGAATAGAGAAAAGCTGACCTGAAAATCTGGGTAACTTAGTGGGAAAATATCACAAAATTCCATAGAAGAGATGATAGAGGCTTCAGTACATGCAGTAACCATGGAGATGAAGAGGTAAACACAGACAGGGGCACAGTTAGGAATCAGAATCAGCAGTGCCACATGAGAAATGAGCAGTGACAAGGAAGACAACTCAAAGTTTAAAAAAACCACAGAGTTTATAAAAGCATCATCAGCATCACTGAAATGCAACAGTAACATCAGCAACCTTGAACCAGAATCATTCTTTTCAGCACATTTTGAAACTGATTATTTCCTCCACAGCCACATGAGGCAGGGCTCAACTATCAAATCTACTTGTTCTTAATAAACAGGGAAATGGACAGATCTGGGAAGAAAGGATGGCAGGTCAAGAGTGAAATGGTGTCTCATCATTCCCATCCTGGAGAGGTTTTCTGACTCTCATGGTTACTATTATTAGAGACGATAGTGTGTCCAGTGTGTGTTTCACAAATTACATTTCTGCAGAAGAGATTATAGGGAAAAACATGAGTTTGGGCTCTTGGTTTCAAGAGAAAACAATTGTAAGGACATCAAGGTGTCTTCCAGAACTCGAGGGCAGGAATGCAGCTGATGGCAGGCAGGAACACCTGGGACCAAGATCTCCAAAATATCGGCACTGCCCATTTCTTCTCATCTATTTGAATCTTCTCTCTGTTTCTCTCTCTGAAGACTTGCTTTTATCAATGTCAGATTTCATTTTCTCTGAGGACATTAATTTTTTTTCAAAGAAAGGACAAATTACAGCTACTGGGATTCTCTTCAATTGATATTCAATTTACTAAAGTAAAAAATACTAAAACTTAGTTTCCCTTAAGCCCTTAATCATATATATATATGTATATACATCATATACTCGTATTTATAAATTTAGTAGAATTTAACAATAACTTTCAAATTGGTCTTTGACTGCTCTTTGAGTCACTCAAGTTACAGAACTCAGTACACACACAGGCTTCTCACAAATTAGTTAATTTAATTGCCTTCAACATTTTAGATGCATCCGTAAGATTAATACATTTGTTGCCTGATCCGACCTGACAAGTGAAGTTTCCCCCAAGTACTTTCTCAAGTATTTACACTACTGTAGTAAACCTAATATATTAAATTCATAAATATGGTAAATCTGAAGTCCCCTCAAGCATCTCAGTAGTCTTTACAATCTTAGGAAAAAAGTCTCTCTTGTTTTGCAACATACATCCCAAGTTCAAATCAGTTCTTTAATTATGATTTTAAATTAGAATTTAAAAACCTCAACTGTCAGATTCTCTAACAAGCTAAATGTGGTAGCAACCTTTAAGCTGGCCCCCCATGACCCTCCCCTCCTGGTATTCACATTCTTGTGCAATACCCTCCCCTTGGAGGGCTGGCATTTAGTGACTTCTAGTGGATAGAATGCAAGAGAAGTGATGTTATGTTACTTCCAAAATGAGGTTATGAAAAAACTGCCTTCTGTCTTTGGTGACCTCCTACCTCTCTTGATTGCTCACTCTGAGGTAGCCAGCTGCTGTGCTGTGAGCTTCCCTATGGAAGACCCATGTGGCAGGGAACAAGAGGGAAGCCTTCAGGCAACAGCCAGTGAGGAGCTGGGACAATCAGATCAACAAACCATGAGGAACTGAATCTCGTGAGCAACCAGGTGAATGAACTTCGAAGCAGAACCACCCTCTCCCTGCCCTCAGTTGAGCCTTCAAATGAGACTGCAGCCCCAGCTGACACCTCGACTGCAGCCTTGAAGAGACTTTGAGGCAGAGGTATTCAGCAGAGCTGCACCTTGATTCCTGATCTACAGAAACTGTGAGATAATAAATACTTGTGCCTTTAAGCCACGAAGTTTTGGAGTCATTTGTTATAAATATGTACTCGTCAGGGTTCTCCAGAAAAGCAGAACCAATAGCTTGTGCGCGTGCGCGTGTGCGTGTGCAGTGTGTACACAGAGAGGAAGAGAGACAGAGAACTGGCTAGTCCAAAGGGCAGACTGACCAGATGGTAGTTCCAAAAAGAGTTCACGCTGCAGCCTTGAGTCCAAAAGCAGTCTGGCAGGGAGCACGTTGAGGGTGGGGTGGTTGGCAGAACTCCACCCTCTTTGGAGGACCTCAGTCTTTTCTCCTAAGGCCTTCAACTGAGGCCCATCCACTCTATGGAGGGTCCTCTGCTTTGCTCCAAGTCTACTGATTTAAATGTTAATCATATCTAAGAAATGCCTTCACAGCAACATCTAGACTGGTGTTTGACCAGACAGCTGGGCACCCGAGCCAAGTCTCAAGCTGACATATGAAATCAACCATCACAGCATCAATAAATAATTTACACATATTAAAACTATAAATAATTTATTACCAAATGTAAGCATATTTTTCCTACATTAATACCAAAGTATGTACTTAACCATGTCTATATTTAACTTTAAACCTCTTCAAGGAGATTGTTTTGTGACTCAGAGAAGAACTGGTATTGTCATCTCAGTGTGTCAAGGTTGCTACTGACCTGTGTGATTTGGGGTCAGGATGAAAGGTCTGGGACAGCAGACATACAGACTGATACCGTTCCTGCCTCTGAAAGCAGGCTTCAGACATTCCTTTAGCATATATTTCCATCTGATTTGGATAAATGGAATTTTACCACCTGAGGCTTCAGCTACATTTTTTTCACCATTTAATCGGATTTTGTATTTTTTTGTTTGTTTCCTTTTAGATTTAGGTATATCTGTTGGAGCTTGCATATCCTTCACGCTTTTGTATGACTCAAATACCACAGTAGTAACTGCATCCTGGCTTGTCCTGTCCACAGAGTAGAAAATATGGCCACTAATAGCTCCCATGCTTCTACCTTTATACCTACATGTCTGGCATCCTGAAAGATATTAACTTCATTTCTATTTCTAAAACTGTTGTAAGGATTCTAGTTGATCTGGTCCAGGTATGTCCTGTCCAATGAAAAAAGACACACAGCCAGGGCCAGATAGGCAAGGGCCAACCATATTACATTCTAAGCTTGGCACGTGATTTAAGTTGCATATGAACAGCATGTTTTACTCTGTAGTCTGTATTAAGAATTCTGAAAAGTAACTTGCTGGGATAAGGTCTAAAAGCAAACAAGGAATGATCCTACAGGTAAGAATTCTAGGCACTAGAGGAAGATAAAGAGGTACTTTTAGATGTAGAGACTCTGGTAGCCATAAAGTTGGGGACTGGAGCATGGCTGCTCTAGGCCTACTTGTCAATACCAAGCAGAAAAATACTTATTTGCTGCTTTCTGCTACCTGGATTGTCTTAAATATTTGAACATGATGATCTGAAAGTTGAAGACAGGTTTTCTTCTTCCTTTTCCCTTCACTGTAATAAAGTAAGAGCTATCGTAAGGACATCAAATTAAAATTTCTAATGATTGACTTTTAGAAGACATAGAAGCAATAGAATCAAGAAGAGAAATGAGAATAAAGGAAATCGATTCCTAGGTAACTCTTTAAGCACTGAATGGGTTCTTTCCTCAGAATTACCTTTTTATAAATAGGAGACACATACATGCCCTGCATTCAGTCTCAGGATGGGCACGTAAATCTTACACCAGTTATGTGGAATTCATAACTTTGGCTGGCTACCATCTTTTCCTCTTAATCATATGCGGCATCTCAGAACTTACCGCCACGGCTGGGGACTAGAAGTGTCATTTAACCATGTGCTCCTTGGAATCTCTCACATGATTAAGTATGTATATCCAGTTCTAAGAAAGAGTAAAGATTTGGTTACTAGAGCAGAATGGAGCTTTCATCAATCTTGAGAAATAAAAATGAAGCTGGAGGAATCAGGCTCCCTGACTTCAGACTATACTACGAAGCTACAGTAATCAAGACAGTATGGTACTGAGACAAAAATAGAAATATAGATCAATGGGACAGGATAGAAATCCGAGAGATAAACCCATGCACATATGGTCACCTTGTCTTTGATAAAGGAGGCAAGAATATATAATGGAGAAAAGACAGCCTCCTCAATAAGTGGTGCTGGGAAAACTGGACAGGTACATGTACAACTATGAGATTGGATCACTCCCTAACACCATACACAAAAATAAACTCAAAATGGATTAAAGACCTAAATGTAAGGCCACACACTATAAAACTCTTAGAGGAAAACATAGGCAGAACACTCTATGACAAATCACAGCAAGATCCTTTTTGACCCACCTCCTAGAGAAATGGAAATAAAAACAAAAATAAACAAATGGGACCTAATGAAACTTAAAAGCTTTTGCACAACAAAGGAAACCGTAAACAAGACAAAAAGACAACCCTCAGAGTGGGAGAAAATATTTGCAAACAAAGCAACTGACAAACGAAGCAACTCCAAAATACACAAGCAGCTCATGCAGCTCAATATCAAAAAACAAACGACCCAATCCAAAAATGGGCAGAAGACCTAAATAGACATTTATCCAAAGAAGATATACAGGTTGCCAACAAACACATGAAAGGATGCTCAGCATCACTAATCATTAGAGAAATGCAAATCAAAACTACAATGAGGTATCACCTCACACTGGTCAGAATGGCCATCATCAAAAAATCTACAAACAATAAATGCTAGAGAGGATGTGGGGAAAAAGGAACCCTCTTGCAGTGCTGGTGGGAATGTAAATTGATACAGCCACTATGGAAAACAGTAGAGAGGTTCCTTAAAAAACTAAAAATAGAACTACCATATGACCCAGAATTCCCACTACTGGGCATATACCCTGAGAAAACCATAATTCAAAAATAGTCATGTACCACAATGTTCATTGCAGCACTATTTACAATAGCCAGGACATGGAAGCAACCTAAGTGTCCATCAACAGATGAATGGATAAAGAAGATGTGGCACAGATATACAATGGAATATTACTCAGCCATAAAAAGAAACGAAATTGAGTTATTTGTAGTGAGGTGGATGGGCCTAGAGTCTGTCATACAGAGTGAAGTAAGTCAGAAAGAGAAAAACAAATACCATATGCTAACACATATATATGGAATCTAAAAAAAAAAAAAAAGGTTCTGAAGAACCTAGGGACAGGACAGGAATAAAGATGCAGATGTAGAGAATGGACTTGATGACACAGGGAAGGGTAAGCTGGGATGAAGTGAGAGAGTCACATGGACATATATACACTACCAAATGTAAAACAGATAGCTAGTGGGAAGCAGCCGCATGGCACAGGGAGATCAGCTCGGGGCTTTGTGACCACCTAGAGGGGTGGGATAGGGAGGGTGGGAGGGAGATGCAAGAGGGAGGAGATATGGGGATATATGTATATGTATAGTTGATTCACTTTGTTATACAGCAGAAACTAACACAACATTGTAAAGCAATTATACTCCAATAAAGATGTTAAAAAAAAAAAGGAAGCTTTCTTTGCTGAACTAGATATGAGTCACATACAATTTTCCTGTTTGACAAGAGATTAACTCTATACCTCTGTTTTCCTGTGCATTTGTCAAAAAGTTGAAAGAATGCACTTCACATAAAGGAACTTGGTGAATAATATTTGGTTACATACTTAGAATTTATTCCACTTTGGCAAACTGCCCTCAGATTCTCTTTGGAAATGTCCCTCACTCAGTATGCCATATGCCATGAGCTTTGGAATGGATTGACTCCATCCCAGCTCCAAGGTATATTATTTTTTCCCCACTTAAAGCAAAGGTTGGTTCAATAGAGGCTTTCATCCAAACCTAGATCAATCAGCATTTGGTTTCTTCCTGGCCACAGTGATTGGCCCAATCAGAGTAAATCTCAAGACTTTTATTAAATGGTTATAGGAAGTGACCATCTCTGTCCCCTTGGATGTGAATCAAGTTAACATGTTGCCCCGGTTGCTACTGGCAGCCATTCTGAGAATATGATGGGAACCAGAGTGAGAATGGGATGAAGCCAGCATGCAGAGGAGGGCATAGCCAAGGGAATCACAGAAAACTGGGAGACCGCCTTAATCAAAACACGCCTGGACTTTTCAGACATGGGAGCCAGTAAATATGGTTTGTTATTTATGCTAATTTGTGTTGGAGGTCTGTTACTTACAACCGAAAACATCCCAACTAATACATAAATCATCTGGGAAGGTGGACTTATCCAGAGAGCAAATACTAGAATATAGTAAAGGTTAAATTAATCACTACTGTTTATTTTCACTCACTGCAGCATTTCATGAATTCAAGAATATCAGATGGAAAGAAACTAAGTTTATCAGGACCAAGCACTCCTTTGATAGTATATATACGTGGTCATCAATTCAAGTGCTTTTTAATAAATGTTGGATGCCAACTTTGAAAGTCTTGTTTGAAAAATATGCCCAGTAAGGGGAGTGCGCCATTGGGAGGTTGCTTAATCTAATATGTTCTCTCTACTAACCAGCTTCTCTATTCTATAAAATACCCAACATTAGTCATGCTTTCAAAGATAAAGCTTTGAAAGATCTTCCTTTTCAAAATTATGATCTTAGATGGGCAAAGTAGGGGCAATTATTTATTACTTAACAACTCAGCAGGCATTACCTTATCAGATTAGGTCCAGCAGAGAAATAACCCTCAGGAAATGGAATACAAACATTATTAGGTGGAGGAATGGGGGTGGAAGAGAGTTTTGGATCTCGCGAGCCTACAGGGGAAGGCAGGTCTCAGGGGAGACCAGATCATAAGGTAGGGGTGAGGAAAGAGTAGTAAAGTGACAAAGAGTATTCAAAACCCTAACCTCACTTTCCGTAATTTTCTCCAGAGCCAGTCTATGTATGTAGAGAACGTTGATAAATGATATCTTAATATTTGGACTATGTATGTCTACATTTGAGTATGAACCCTGACACCAACAATTGGCAAAGTCCTAAGAACATGTCCTTGAACTAGAAGAGGGTTCAAGCCAAAAACCTGCTACAAACAAACTGAATCAATGCCACGTTTTAAACCTTAGGCTTTGCCTTCCTACTCCCTTTCCCCATCCCCTCGCTTCACCTAATCCTGCCAGTCAATGATTTTCTTGGCAATCTGTCCTTACAAGATATTTACATGATTTCTCTGCTGCCCTTTCCATCCAAACGGGAAAGGCACCAGCTTCGCGAAAAACTTCTACTTGTCTCACTGGACAAAAAGCAATAATTAACTACTAGAATTGCAACCAGACATAGTTAAAAGCTGGTTCAGCTTTCATTTAATAAACTTTGCTTTTCCAAAAGAAATGGTGTCCTTCTTTTTCCTTCCATTCTGTTATCTGTCCACTACATCTTTAACTGCCTTTTTTGGGTAACATATCAAATAAAAGGTCATTTGATTTAAGGGAGGTTTCCAAATATTTATGGAGTAGCTTGAAAGAAGAATGTCTATAACATCAGTTTGGGAAAAACATTTTTTTCCCTACAGATAAAAGACCTTAAAAAATATGCTCTAATTTCTTTCTAACCAAAAGAGAGAGACAGATTATATTAAGGTATAAAACTACAACCTGACCACTTGGTATTGAGTTAATATTTTATATAGAAAAATGATAATACTAACAAAACTCTCTGGTGTATAAAATTAGACTATTGAGAAAAACTAATGCCATGTACAATTTTTGGAAGCGAAAACTCCTGTCCTATATATCTGGTTTATGGTTTGCTTTCAGGAAGAAAGGTGTACCATTCAAGCCTCATTTGAACCATGGTAACAATTTACCAGTAGATTAATGTCATATTGTCCTATTTTTGAGATTCTGACCTTTTATTTTGTTTAATCAGGAAATATTTTAAATTATACTGTTTAGGCTTCTAGGTTTCACATCAGCTGGTTTGCCAGAAGGCTGTTCTCCTCCATAGTTCTGGTAGAAGCCTGGTAGAATATCAAAGTTTATCAAGCCACAGGATCCACAGAGTCTTAATTTTCCCTCATTTCTCCCCAATCCACCCACCCACCCACTCCCACCCTAGAAATTAGTAAGGCATTCCAGAAGGGAACCTTGAAGTTACTAAATCAGATAGAGGGTGGCAGAGGATCCTAGACTCAGCAGAAAGATCTATTTAAATTGGTTTATAAATCTCTAAAAAAAATTCCTAAGAATGATGCTGAAAAATTAATATTTAGAAAGTTCGTTAGTACACCATTCTCGCGATGGCCCCTGTGATCAGTTGATAATTATACTTTATTCTTATAGCCAAAGAATCTGAATCCAACTTCTAGAAAAGACATGAAGTACTTATCAGAAAGAACTTGAAATAATGGTATAAGGCAAACTCAGGAACTTATTTTTTATTTCCCTCTGAAAATGTCTACCTCAAAGATAGAAGCTTTAGTGGGAAGCAGCCGCATGGCACAGGGATATGGACTCGGTGCTATGTGACCGCCTGGAGGGGTGGGATAGGGAGGGTGGGAGGGAGGGAGATGCAAGAGGGAAGAGATATGGGAACATATGTATATGTATAACTGATTCACTTTGTTATAAAGCAGAAACTAACACACCATTGTAAAGCAATTATACCCCAATAAAAATGTTAAAAAAAATTTAAAAAAAAGATAGAAGCTTTGACTGTGTAAATGATAGCCTTAAAATATGACATTTGCTAAAATCTTTGAGCAAATTCCTCAGTACGACTTCTAACCTTCAGTATACTGTCATATTTCCAAGAGGAAGAAAACAAAAACAAAATACAACTACAGAAGTCATGAGATTTTATACGGAAAAAATACTGAATATATTTAAATTTTAAAAAATAATTTATTGTTCTTACCTTTCTAGCTACCCAAACATCGGTAGACAACTTCTAAATACTAAAAAACAGACAAATAATAAATGTAACTCAACGGCAACCTTTAGGTTTTGAATATCTAAATGCTCCTGTATTTTCCTAACGTGCTGTTCTTGGATAACCCAGGTACCTACCTTCTTGTACTTCTCCTCTGGCTTTCTCACACATTTGCAAGGAAATGGACCAAAACATTCATTAAACACTGGGAAAATTAAGCTCCAGAGGAAATATTTTAGGACTATAGCAATGGGTTTTATTTTCTTATTCTAAAAACAATAATGATAACATCTTGTGTTTAAAATGTCTTTCTTTGAAAGCATTTGAGCATGTTGTTTTTGTTTGCCCAGTTAATAGATTACCCACTGTTCCCATGACATACTTCAAGCTACTTGACTCACTGGTAGAGCTAAGTCTCGAACCTCAGCCTCCCACATGGATGTCTAAGGTTCATTCCACTAGGTTATATATTGGCCAATTCATAAGGTAGCCACCTGAGAGACAGAGTCCAAAGGCCTCTGAATAACAGCAGAAGGTCACAGCAATTAAGCTTACTTTCCTTCCCTCTGGGTATGAGCTCTGTTCCTTCATGATAGAGCTAATTTTGATTTTTAAAATCAGCTCCTTGCTTTTCCCTGCATAATTATTATCTAAAGAAAGAACTGTCTGAGCTGTTGCCTTGGGGTCTAATTTCAAGTCCATCACTTGCCTAATATGGCCTTGAGTCTGCCAAATACGTTTTAGTACATTTCTTCCTACACAGATAAGCAAAAGGACCTTAGCACAATCCAGGCCAGGAAGCCAGGTCTCGGTAGTAATGAATGGGAGAATTTCCATTTACTATAAGTAACTAATTTCTTTCTACCTTAATTTTTTTTAATATACTGGGTTAATCAAATTAATAATAACTATCTCACAGGATTCCTGTGAATTTTAAAGAGAAATTATATATATGCCATATATCATATATATATAAAACATAGTATACACAGTATATTACCTATATGCATGTGTAAGTTTCATGAGTGCTCAAGTAATTTTATTTTATTCTTATTTTTTAATTTGTATCATTTATTTTTATCTTGATTAGGATTTATCCCGACAGGTCCAATACTGAGCTCAGAAACACCAGCTGGCCAGGTCAGGGACAGTCAGGTCCCCAGTGCAGCCTGCATAGACCTTTACTCCTACCCTACCCTGCCCCTCCAAAAAAATGATTAGGAAATTTCGGCAGAATGACTGCGGTCATCCTAGCACATTTACTCAAAGCTGAAATTATTTGTGAATAGCCTGGCTGTTCGTGAATCTAAATATATATATAAACTGTTGTAAAACTCATTCATTAATTTTTCTATTGAATTCTCAGAATATTTTCAAAATATGGGTGTTTGAAGATTATGTGAATATATATTCATATATTACATGTATATATGTATTATATATGTATATATGTGTGTAATATATATTCAATAAAAATGGGAAAGAAATCTCCATGTATTAAATCGTCAAGAATTAAGAATGTTCAGCAGTAATAAAATGAGTATGTTTAAATTACTGCAGGCAGAAGATGATTATAAAGGAAAAGAAGCATTGTTTTAAAGGTTAAATGGATTTCCTTGCAACATTTCAGTGTTAAACGTGGCTTTGCATACTATGTACAGTGTATGATACTGAACTTTTCAGTTCTCCATTTTAAATATATATATCTAACATTTTCCATTCCATTTTTTCTCTGGAAACACTAGTTTGTTATTTTTAAATTGTTGATATAGCCAAGATGGAATTGCAAAATCTTTAAGGGCTTTTTCAGTCTTCCTTGTTTAAAGTGGATATTGTAAAACAGAAGAGCAAGTATGAAATTCATATACATGCTTTTGCTAAAATATAAAGTCAAGAGGCTTTAAAAATACTAAACTTTATATTGAAAAGGAAAGTTAATTTTCAGGAGTTAGAAGTTTTATGTTTATAAATTTATTCCACATAGTATGTATCTGGATTGATGAATGTCTGCCTTAGGTAAGCCGTCATAGTCTTAACTTGCTTATTCATACTGTTTCTTTCCTCTTTTTTTTTTTTTTAGTTTTAACTTTAAACATAGTTTTATTGAAGTGTATAGCAAAGACTCTAGGACACTAGCTGTTTGCAATTATACTGGATTTGAGATGACCTCAGAGGCTAGAGCTACATATAATTCAGACTGTGCTAAATCATATAAACATTTCAGTCTTTGTTTAAAAAAAGGTCATTTTTATTATATGCCTTTTTTTTTTCTGGGCAGAGTGCCTTCACCTGCCCTGTTTTCTCCTATCAGTCTTCTTTATTTACATAACAGTTTCCTTCAACTTATAACTTACAAGTTGACTTGACACAAAGCTGTTTCTTGCTGGATCAGAAAAAGAAAATATGTCATGTATTATTATTCTTTTTTTATTAAACCATCTGGACATCTGGAAGCAGAGGCCAAACCTGTCAGCCTCGCATGTTATAAAGCAAATATGCATTATTCTATGGAGGAAACGAAAACAGAGGTGTTCTTTCCTCATCTCCCCACCTCATGGAAAGAAGTTTAATTTCTGGGAATTTCTGTGACAGACAGTCTGTACCAGAGAGGAATGGCATAGCAATTTACCTAAAGAAAACCAAAAAAACACAGTTTCATCAAACACCTCCCAGATCTTCGAGAGTTTGCTCAAACTCCATTTAATTTTTGACAGAGGGTTTAGATATATAGAAAGGGAAGGACAAGCTTCCAAGTCAAATGTTCTTAATGGATGCCAACTGAGGGAGAAACAATGGCGTGTTGTTTCCTCGGCCATTCGGTCAAGTTTACTATGAGACTTAATAAATAAGGTGTGTTTACAGCACACAGTGGCTATGAGACGTGCCAGGTGGCGTGTTAAATACACTCATACTTAGCTAAGGTGTTCCATTTCCTAATCTACGTGTCTCAAAGTAACAGGGTCACACCCTGGCGTAGTGCTCTGAACAATTAAAAGCAACAGACAGACACTGGAGGTAACAGGAATCAACCTATTTCAGTGTTTTCAGACAGCTGCTATTACACAACTGAAAGAAAGTGCGTTCTTGGGTCCTCTGAGACTTAAAGGGACATAATATACATGAATCGTTTAGCCCACTAAATCCACGGCTCAGTTATCAAGGTATCAAAGAATCAGTCATAGGAGCTGAAACAGCCAATCCCCTTCCTTCTCTATGCTAACATAGAATTATTCTCTATGAGACAATCACATCCAATCTTAAAAATGCACCATTTTTTTAACATAAAGCTAATGCCTCCCACTCACCAACAGTACTTTCATAAACAGAGTAGTTTTACTTTGTACGAAGCAATGGGTCTGTAAAGCATTCATGTCCACAACTGTAGCATACAAAGACAATGATCTGGTACCTAACAGTCTTTTAAAAATGCCATTCAACCCTATTTATCTGGACAATTCTATGATTCTCAGAGTTGACCCAGAGTGATTATTCTAATCTAACTCCTGTCACTCATACAGAATAACAGTGCATACCAAAAGCAAACTTGAAGATGCTTCTCTTGATCTCTGTGGACTGAAAGGCTATCTTTTCCCACCTTTCCCCTTGGTCAAGAGACTAGTTTCTTCTCCCCACTACTCCCACCGCCATTTCTAAGATCAAAGAAGCATTTGGGATTCTCTGTGACCCATTCTGCAGATTTGTCTGTTTTATGTCACCTTTTACTTGTGACAGAGGAGAGCCTAGTCACACGCTAAACTCTCTTGCCAATATTTTAAAAATCCCCTCATTGTCTATAGCTTCCCTTGATAGCTGGACCCACGCCTGAGTGGCAGGTTAAGTCTTGTAGATCTCTGAGATTTTAGGCTCCCTCAGGCTAGATTTCTAGAACTTGGAGGCAATTTTGAGAAAGCAATTTCAAACCTTTGCTCTAAGAAAGAACTAACAGAATTTCCCATTGTAACTATTCCAACATGCATCTTTAAAGAACCAAAGCCAATGGATTTTCATCAGGCTCAAAGAAAATATTGGTGCTTTTCAAAATCCATCAGAGTTCCTTTACAACCCAACTCTTTTCCTAGGCAAAATTCTCTGGCTTATATTCAGAACTTCCATAGACAGATTTTTAAATCACAGGGTGATGTGTTTTCATTTAAATGATAACTTCCCACATTTGCTATAGAACAAGATTTACCATTATCACTGGATGTCTGCACCTGAAAATAAACTTTATTTTAAGCCACACTTTTCTATGAAGTTTGACAAAAGAAGGCAGCCAGATTTGGAAGGTTATGAATTCTGCCATGGAACTTGATTCACGGCTTCTAATAAAGATATTTTAATGCTCCTGCCAAGTTCAGCAACAAGGCTTGCCAGAACGTAGAATCTCAAGTAAGCCTACCCCTTAATCTTGTGTGAGAAGAGAAAACAAGCCCAACAGCGACAAGGGTTGGATATAAGGGTTCGTCTCTATTACCTTCTCCAGTAAAGGTCAGCTGTGCCCCCCCCAAAAACACCATATCAACAATACCTGGCAGTGTTCAGAGTCAGCAAGAAGAGGGAGCTCTGATCAGTTGAGTATCTATCTACACAGGAAAGCCCCATATATTAACCCTCTTAATTATATGTGTTTTCCCCATTAAACAGAGACAGCTTTTGATTACCCAAGTTAGTTGGGGTGAGAAGCAGGGGCGAGGGAACAAGACCAATCAAAGTGACAGGCAATAAACTCAACTGTGGTTGGCTTTCAATTTTGTTTTTGTGCTTGTGTTGGAATATGGGTGTGTCTGGCATTCTGGGAATTTGCGTTTCAGACAAAGTAATAAAAAGACCATAGAAAACTAACTCAGAAAAGCTGGAGAGTCATTTTAGCTCTCCGTCTGCTCAACTTCTGGTTACCCCATTCCTTGCTGGGCATACAGTCATCTCCACTTCTCCAGTTATTATCTGACTTAATTAGTGAAGTGGCATATTTCTTGTTTCTCAACCACAAAATGAAAGCACAATTTTCCAGGGAATGATGATGTAAAACTTGAGCAATCAAGATATGACTGTTTCCTAAGAAAATCAGTGGAATAAAATCAATTTGATTCTTGAGAAATTGTAACTTGCCACACATTTCAGAGATATGTAGCCTAACGCACTTGATAATTGCATACATTTTGCAAAACAAGATTGCTTCTGGAACTTTTACCTAGCTCCTCACATACATCCCCCATCTCTGAGACTGAGACTGGGACAAACATCCAGGTAGTGACACAGAAGAATAAAAATCCAGGAAAAGCCAGTGGGAGATCTGTTGCCTAGCAATGAAACAGGGAGCGACGACTCAAGAACATCTTTCACCTGGAAGGAAAAACCCTCCCCAATGCTGGGTCAATGACATTACAAGATAAAAATATTTTAAAATTTATTTAACCTATGCATTTTTCTCTTTTCCAAGAGGTAAACATATATTTGGCAGGTAGAATAAACCAATGTTCCCTTGCACAGATACTGCCATTTTTGTGGCCGCTTAAAAAATTTTTTTTAATGTATGATTTTGATGTTTTACAATCATTTCCCTAACGCCAAGTCCTTTGAATTACTGTTTGGGATGAACTGAACAGAGTGCACAGATTCCTGAAGCCTGGAAAATTGTTCACCAGAAAGCGTTTCATTTTAGTCAGAGTTGTCTCAGGAGGACAGATATTTCTAAACAATGCGAATTCGGGGACTTGGCTGATATACCGGATATGGAAAATCATGCTCTATCGCCAAGTTTCAGAGATGTTCGCACAATATCTAGATGATTGGATTATACACATGGCAAATCTAAGTGACAAATACCAGCTATACAAATTAATTTCTTAAAGGTATCTAATGATGGTACATTCTAAGTTAAAAATTAGAAATTCATCCCTTTTCTAAAATGAAAGCAAAAAGTTAACATCATTTCTTGTTTTATCAATCCATGCAAAAGCAAATAATATAAAATATTGTTAAATTGTTAGACCCTACTAATTTTATAATTGATGCTTTCAACTAACATCTTTGCTGTAGAAAGCGATAGTATATGTTAGATAAGCACTCACAAGGTTATCAGTAAGATCCAGCTTGACTCAACCTGGCATTTTTACTCAATGAAAAAAATTTGTTCTGAAAAAACAGGTTAAGGAAAACAACAGAAATGGGGAAATATAATTGCATATTCATAAGCCAACACTAGATAGAAAATAATCAAAAAGAAATGCAAGTGCTCTCTGACATAGATGGCATAAATAATGACTGAAAGTATGAGTCATAAATACAAAGTCAAAGTAGATGTAACAGTGTGTATAAAAAAGATGGATGGGCTTCCCTGGTGGCGCAGTGGTTGAGAGTCCGCCTGCTGATTGAAGGGACCCGGGTTCAGGCCCCGGTCCGGGAAGATCCCACATGCCGCAGAGCGGCTGGGCCTGTGAGCCATGGCCACTGAGCCTGCGCATCCAGAGCCTGTGCTCCGCAACAAGAGAGGCCATAACAGTGAGAGACCCACGTACCGCAAAAAAAGAAAAAAAAAAAAAAAAAGATGGATATTTCTTCTATGATGCATCTAGAACTTACTGTGACAGACATTAGAAAAACACATTATATAACAAAAAGGAAAAGATGGTCATTATTTTTCAAAGGATTTGAATTTAGTCATCCAAAGGGTTATGCACAAACTACAGATTGTATACTATTTGTTTTAGAAAATACCAGTTTAGATGATTCTTTCTTATATCCTTCAGTATCATTACATTGGAATAGCTGCACTTAAAGTACAAATTTACACAGTAATAGGGCAATCAAAGCCGTATGTAATTTCAAATGACTTACTCGGGACTTTGGAATGTATTATAGGGCTTTCAGCAGGTTCACAATCCCCATTATACTTTGTATTTACAAAAAGAAGGTTGTGGACAGAAGTCAGAGATTACAAGCAGGAGAAAGATTCCAATGCTCCCTTTCTGGCTTGAAGATAGGCGGGTGGTGTGTCAAGGATTGCAAGCAGCTTGTAGATGCACAGGACAATCCTTGACTGGCAGCCAGCAAGTAATCAGGGACCTCAGTCCTACAATCACGAGAACTGAACTCTGCCAACAATAAGAATGAAGTTAGGAGGTGGATTTTTTTCCCCAGAAAAATCCAGATGCCACTCAACTCAGTCTACACCTTGATTTCAGCCTTGTGATACTCTGAACAGAGAACACAGCCATGCCACACTGGATGTTGATTTACAGAACTGTGCTAGCTGTGGTCCTTTTGTTCCATTATTGCCCAGGGAGCCAAACTGTTCATTTAAGCATCTTGTCAATTCACAACCCTGGGAAACAGATAGCCCTCATCATGTCAATGTTAGAGGAAGCAAACAAGAGATTAGGGTCTGCCTCTGAGGCTATACAATTTTTTATCTATTTGAATAATGAAATACTGACACATTTTCATTAAGCTTGTGAGCTAATTTGGTGCTTTAAGTATAAAATTGAAGTTGATGGGGAAGAAATAAAATGGAATAGGAGTTGCATAAGAGAACCAAGGAGAAAAAAACACACAAAAAACAACAGAAACGAAAGACAGGGATTAGGCTTTGAGTAAGTGTGACTGAAAGGCTCTGAAGATGAACCATGTTTTTATTGTCTTAAGAAACTACTGGTGCTACTTCCTTTGAAAGTCAGTGGTGCTATTATTGTACTATTATTGGAAGTTTAATATTTAAAATAGTTTGTGGCATAAGCAAACTGTAATTATTTACTCACTAACAACCAGACTCTACGTTTAATTCTAATATTTTCAAAGTTAGAGAAAAGAAATTTGAAATAGTAGGTTGAACCATTGAAACTTTGAATACATAACAAGTTATGACCTACAAAAATGACAGTCTCATATGGTTCAATCTAATAGATTGTTAGGAGAATACTAAAAACGTGATATGACTATAGCCACATAATCTTGGTGAAGAGAAGCCTGAATAGTGATTGAACAACTGGTAGGTCTCTCCATTGAGGACATTAAAGGAAAAATTGGGCTTAGCCTTTAAAGAAAGGACCTTTACAATTTACATTTACAATAAAGAATATTGGAGAGAGGGATGCTATTTACTGTAATTGGCTACCTTTCTTGAAGCTTTTGAGCAAGATCGAATATTTCTGTAAGGCAACAGAATATTTTAAAGTAAAGAATATTAATTTTTAGCTAAAGAAATAAGATTATATGGTTTGTGCATACATTAAATGACAGCATAACAAGATAAACCAGAACATTTTACCCCATAGAAAGAAGGTACTATATCTCAGAGAACTCCCTCTAAGCTCTTCCTATGTCCTGTTGACCAAAAAAATAACGTAGGAGGCTGCAAATAAGAAGGGTTTATTTGGGGTGTAAATAATTGCAATTCAGAAGGCACAGATTCTGGTAACCCTGAAAGAGTGTTACAGGGAAAAGAAATAATCAGGGGCTTATAAAGACAAAATGCCACAAGGTTGTTAAAAGTTGCCTGGTGAGAGGGGGCTTCCCTGGTGGCGTAGTGGTTGAGAGTCCACCTGCTGATGCAGGGGACACGGGTTCGTGCCCCGGTCCGGGAAGATCCCACATGCCGCGGAGCAGCTGGGCCCTTGAGCCATGGCCGCTGAGCCTGCACGTCCGGAGCCTGTGCTCCGCAACGGGAGAGGCCACAACAGTGAGAGGCCCGCGTACCGAAAAAGTTGCCTGGTGAGAATTGTGTTTGTCTCTGATATGAGTCAGGAAATATTTGTCCTTAAGAATCACAAGTTATTTTAGGGTAGGGGTCTGATAAGTATATAGGCTGTTCCAAGGTATTTTAAATAAGAGTCCAATAAGTATCCTGAGTTTCTGGCAGATGTTTTAGATGACATCATCAGGACAGTAAGTGGTCAAAAGGTCAGATCCATCCAGGCTGAGACATACATAAGTCACACATTATTAATGGCCTCCTGGCTCCATTTTGGAGATTCTTTTGGCAACACCAACTCCATTTTTATTTTCCTTCCACAGTCCTTTTGTATCTCTGCCCCATTTTTTATTGTCCCAGCCTAGCCTTCATGGTAAGTCGTTTCAGAGATGCCCAAAAATCAACGTAGAATCAATCCTTTGTTCCCCTGGCATTTTGTTATACCAGCAATGATAATCCCCTGTCTTGGGTTAATCCTATGGTTTCCATCATTCTCATACCCACGACGGTTGATTGTACTCATTTAAAATCATGCTAATTAAATTCAACCAGGCTTAAATTAGTTGGCAATCTTTTCTTCATTATTTCCCCTAGAGTCTATTTTAAATAATTTTCACATTCCTCAAGTTCCTAGTATGCCTTCTACACCCAAACCCAGAGGCTATTTCACTGTAAAGGTTTAAGTCATTAATAAGCTTGATTGACTTCCTCTCTTTCTAATCTGAAAAGTTTACCTTATTTCCTCCTATACACTTCTTCAATTTTGTCACAAAGAAAGAAATACCCTGCGCCCATTTTCAAAACTAATCCCTTCACCTGTCCTAACAACCCCATTTTCACTTGCCTCTTCTCCCTCCTTATTTATAAGGTATCTCTTGACTCTCAAGTCAGTTCTTCCCTAATGGCTTGATTCCAAGCTACTTCACTGCCCTAGTTTTACTCTGTCTGAATGGTATTCCTAGGTCTCCCTCACAGGCTTTACTCAATCATTTTGATTCTTCAATGAGAGATTTCTTAGGAGATTTCTTTTGTGTTATCATCTCTCCAAATTCCCCACCTTGGTGCCTTCACGTCCAGACACTCTATTTTATGTACTTCTTCTGCGTAAACTGCTATGGCCTTTACATTGAGCTTTGTTAAGGAAAGCAACTCTGCTACTGTCACCAAACCAGCCTGAACCAGGAGAAATGGAGAGCCTAAAGTGCCATCAGCTTCATATCTCTCAAACTGTAGGCTGGCCCCACTTTCTACATAGCTTCAGAAAGCCTCGTTTCAGACCAATACTTTTACAACCAGAGCATCATACTTGATAAAAATCCTCAAATTCTTACTGGTTTATGGTTAACCAACGAGAAAGTCCCATCATGCAGTTAGTTGGAAAAATATTTTACAATAATTATCTAGAGAAGTTTGTTTGAAATGATAACGGCCTAGGTTAGACAATCTTGGGAGTATCTTATTGAAAATTCTTGTGGTTAAGATGGTCCTTTAGCTATTCTTGCTTGAAGTTTGTTCCCAGGTGAAAATGCCTTGGGTCACTTCCCAAGAGACCTTGATTGTCCACTTGAGCTGACCAACAATGAGAAGACATCTCATTCTAAAGCTAGTTCCTCAGGAGTCTTCTCTGTGGAACAAGACAGGTTTCTTCCCCAGTCACCCCTGAGGTCCACTCAACTTCTCATCTTCCAGGAAGCCATTCAGAACCAAGGAAGGTTTTCTTCCTCTTTGGAGAAAATTTCTTAAAAATGAAAGAGTGTGAAGTAAAGGAATAGGGCTCCAAAAGTCAAGTGAAAGAATCACAGGACTCTCTTAGGGAATAAGGAATGAATATTCCATAAAAACACTAAATTATATTACAAAAAAAGTGCCATGGCTCTAAGAAAGAATAGAACTGCTTTCTACCTCTTACATCAGCAAGCCTGTTATGTGCCTCTAAGTTTTTCTTCCTTGTAATATTGTAGATGCAGTTAAACAACATGGTTTCTCGGATTTCCTCTAGAGCTAATATAATACATAAATTTACTCAGTAGTAAAATATTCTAATATTATAATGCAATATATATTTTTTGAATCTATTTATTTATTTATTATTTTTGGCTGCATTGGGTCTTCGTTGCTCTGCACAGGCTTTCTCTAGTTGCAGCAAGCAGGGCCTACTCTTTGTTGCAGTGCGCGGGCTTCTCGTTGTGGTGGCTTCTCTTGTTGCAGAACACGGGCTCTAGGCGAGTGGGCTTCAGTAGTTCTGGCAGGCGGACTCAGTAGTTGTGGCTCATGGGCTCTAGAGCACAGTCTCAGTAGTTGTGGCGCACGGGCTTAGCTGCTCCATGGCGTGTGGGATCTTCCCGGATCAGGGCTCGAACCCTGTCCCCTGCATTGGCAGGTGGATTCTTAACCACTGAGCTACCAGGGAAGTCCTATAATGCAATATTAAAAGGAAAAGTTCTTAAGTGTATTCTACATATATGGACATGTTCAACATGAAAGTATACTAACATAAACAGGCTGGATTATTTCTCAGTAGCATTATTAAGCAGAAGAGCATTATAGAAGATTGTCTGCTCTTCTAAGAGTTTAGGCAAGACTGGGAGCTATAGAGCTACCTGCCACGCTTCTCACATTTCTAGGGAAATAAAAAGTCTGATGGTAAGAAAAACAGCAGCCAAAGCAAAAAATATGACAACAATTCAGTTTTATTTTTTAAGTCTTTCCACTTTACATTTCTAAAGTTGACAGGTCTATTTCTGTAATTCCCAGAGTATGACTGGAATTGCAAAATTATTTAGTGTAACCCTGAAATTAATGAAGAAAAAGAAGGGGGTGGCAGTAATAATAGTAGAAGTAGGAAGGAGAGGGGAAGGGAAAAAAAGAGAATGGGGAGCAGAAGAAAGGGTTGGGGAGGAGGAAGAGATTAAAAAGTAAATGGGAAAGTAAAGGCTCTTTTGTTTGTTCTTCTGGCACACTTCCAGAGGTAGGTTCAGATGACAAATAAGAGGGTGACAGCCAGCCCTCTCTGCTCTAGCTAACCATTATGTAGATTCAGAATTGTTTTCCAGGTGCTACCAACTGGCTTCCAGCTCTAGTTAACAAGCCTGTGTATGTTGGGAACAAAAGTTGAGCATTCTGAAGGTGTCAGAACCGCTTCTCTATAACCACTTGTTTCGGAGGTCAGAAATACTATTATGCGCAAACACTCTTGATGGAATTCTGCACCAAGCATTGTTAGAATTATACAAATACGGAAGGTACAGAGTCCATTCTATGAGATGGTGATGTACTACCAGAGGTGAGAAAAACATGAACACAAATCCATGTTATTAGTACATTATGTTGACGGCTACACACATCCAACAGAAATGGTACAATAGGGAAAAAATAATTAACCGTTGGACAAAAGTAGAAATTATAAAGGTAGGAGGCAGAAAAGACCAAAATTAAAAATCAGGGTAATGGGCAAAACTACAACTAGCCGACAGTTATCTGGAAACAAACCTAAAGACTTCTTGGAAGAAATGTGGCTCAAGCAGAAAGTTGAGAAGGTAGAATATGATCTGGAGTAGGCATTCCAATGAGGATACATCACATTCATAAGGAATTAGGAAAAAAGGGAAACGGAAAATAGGAAACAGTAAATTCTATCACTATTTCTGGTAACAGAGATAAGCAAATTGGGCAATGAGTCAGCATGCCCCCGAGATATATGATACCCTGTTACTCTTGTTCTGAGACTTGTTAGTACCTATTACTCTAAAAATAAGTTTATTGTCCAATCGGTAAACTAAGATAGATGTGTGTTTTTGATTCAAAGTTTCTCAGAAGTCAAATATTTTTTATAACAAATATTCATGGTGAATCTCTTAAAGGAAACTATGGTATATTAAGAATACTTAACCAGGATGTTGGATCTAGCTATTAGCTTATAAAAGCCATCTGTTAACATAGAAAACAAACTTATGGTAACCAAAGGGGAAGGAGGGAAGGATAAATTAGGAGTTTGGGATTACCAGATACATACTACTATATATAAAAGAGATAATCAACAAGGACCTACTGTGTAGCACAGGGAACTAAATTCAGTATCTTGTAATAACCTATAATGGAAAAGAATCTGAAAAAGAATATCTATATGTATGTATGTATGTGTGTGTGTATATATATATATATAATATATACACCTGAATCACTTTGCTATACACCTGAAACTAACACAACACGGTAAATCAACCATACTTCAATTTTTTAAAAAAGCCTACTGTTGAAGTTTCATGAATTTTGAAGGTCAGTTGTTATACGCAGCCAGTATAAAAATTAAACCATATAAAATTACAAGTAAATAAATTATATTAAAAACTAAGGTAATGAATACTCAAAATTCATCACTTTCTGATTATCTTATGAAGGGTGGGAGAATATGCACCTCCAAATACGCCTCTTTGGTGTGTTGATTATTTTGAGCTGTAGGCTCTCGAAAAACAGCAAATGCAGGGAGAGGCTTTCTCTGAACTCCCCTTATTTGCCAAAAGACAGGGCCTCCAAAAGGGACTCAGTTGTCACAGACCACCCTCCCCAGGAGCTTCATCAACTAGGAAGGAGGGACTCTTCTCACAGGAGAGAACAGAGGTCAACACCACACCGAGTCAAGCTTTGTCACAAACTCTCATACCTCCCACCCATTCTTCTAAGGGCCCATTCATCTTTCCTAACAATCATTTCCTCTCCCTTAAGAGGCCTACATCCCCTCTCCCCTTTCCCTACTGAGATGGCATTTAAACCTAATGCTAAGCCATTTCGGGGAGTGACTCTTTATTCCCTGAGTATCTCCCATGTATTCCTGAGGTATCCATGTTAATAAACTTCTGTGTGTTCTCCTCTTGTTAATCTGTGTGGTAAAGCTCATAAGGTAGAGGGAAATGTGTTTTTCCTCCCATACAGTTCTGATCTTGAAGTTATTGATGTCTGTTATCTATATGGTAGAAATACTATACAATGGGGCACTACACTGCATCTCTTCCCAACAAATGCTATGAATCAGACTTTTAATTTTTCCAAGAAAGCCACTTGTTAACCATTTACCAGCTCACTACTGCCCATGGAAAAACGATCTTCTCTGAACAACAGGCAGGACCAGCATCCTCAGAACACATTTTCAGAAATGCTGACCTACAGAAGAGTCCATTCCAGTTCTCTCTCCTAACAGTTCCTATATTTATCCTTTGCCACAGCACTAGCCAACTTACCTGTTTTCCTCAACTCCTACTGATTTCTATAAGTCTCAGCTCAGACACTGTCCTTTTTGTGGAACATTCTCTGATCTCTCTCTGCAGCAGAAAATAGACCCTAGCTGTCTTCACTGAAGCTTGAATGTGCCACATTGTCCTAGCTATGATTCAGTAATCAATTCAACAAATATGTGTTCTCCCCCTATCATGTGTCAGGCATCGTGCTAGGTGGTGGGAATAAGATTGAACTGACAGCCATCGTCCATTCCCCAGTGAGGGAGATAAAACTGAACACTAAATCAATTACTTATCATTTTGACAAGTGGTAAGAAGAAAAGTATAATTGTCTAATGTCTATTTAATCTACAAATCTGTGATTCCTTGCAATGTTAAAGGCTCATTTCTGTCATCTTTCTCTTTTTACTATCAAGCGCCTCACAGAACATAAATGTTGGATAAATTTACTGTGATACAGAAAAAAATAAGGCTTACTTACAGGTTGTTTGTATTTACTGATAAATATTAAAGGATCGTGAAATAGGTAGGTAGGTAGATAGACAGATAGGTGGGTAACAGATCAAGAATGCATGAGGAAGATAATTCTTACTGCTCAGTGTAACTGAACTCACAGGAGGAAAGATTATGGGAAAAAATGGTAGGGCATTTAGAGAAGTAAGAGTAGTAGAGATGAAATGGAATTAAGACTAGATTGTGATTGTGGAAGGAAAAAGAGAAATCTAGAAAATATCTGCATGAAGAATGAGTTGGACATGATGATGGAGAAGGTAAGAACAGTGATATGAGATGGAGCTGCCGCTAATAGACCAGATATCGTGACCTTGGAGCAATGGTTTCAGTCTTTGCAGTAATGCAGTCATAGTCACTGCTGTTGTCACCTACAAAGAGAGTTTTGAGGGCATTTGCACTGCAGTGTGCATGTAAGACATCTTGGGGCTGAAAGAAAAATTAACTTGGGAATCATTCAACCTGTCCCTGACCACCAACCAGCTAGACCACCATTCATTTCCTTGCATCCTCCAAATAACAAGTTGTTATATTTTCCCATGTGCATAATGGTAAGAATTCCCTAGCTTTCCAAAAACAGACAAGTTCCAAGTGTCCTGTTGGCAAATTCCCACTGAGAATAATATAAGCATTCAGAAACTTTAAGGAAACTCCCTTATTTGCTGCCAGAATATTTTTTTTTCCCAAAAAAGTGATAAAGAGCTCCTGAAATGATTTTATGATTTCAACATGATGCACTTAATTGAGTTTGCAACCAAAAACCCAAGCTTTACATATTGGGATCCCAAGCAAATTTGTCTTCTCAGGAACATTTTTTTAAAAAAGCATTAACATATTGTGAGAAGTGAGAGCACCCACATGTCTGCAAAACAAATGATTCAACCATTCCTCAGGAGTTCTCACAAAGGACATGTAGGCTTATTACATGAAATAAGAACAAATGAAGAGACTTAAATGTATTAGAATTCCAGACACATTCAGATATAGTGATATCATGGGCTCCCCTCTCATATTTATTCACAGATTGGCTTTGAGGCTATTTGTTTTGAAATCCTATAACTATTAGTGCTTGGAAATTACACTGGGAAAAGGCTTTTCTTAATACATGTGACATTTAATCCTAGAATACTAGGATTATATACATAGGTATTCAACTCAGTTAGGGCCTTTGAAATTATGTATTCTAATTTTGTGAATTTGTTTGTTGTCAGTCATTTTTGATCACAGACTTCTTTGGAAATCTGATATTATCTCTCAACTCTCTGCTTAGAAAACTGCACATATTCCACATGTCTGTCATACAGAAGTTTAGATTTGTCAAGTCCCTGAAAGCTCTTCATAAATGACGCAACTGCTAGGGTGGGAAGGGAGGGATCCATGGACCTCAGGGGAGCCATCTCTGATTTGGCCCAAGCATCTTACCTGCAAAGGCAGAAATGAAATCCAGAGAGGCTGAAACAGAAGTCACCCAGCAAAAGGGCAGCAGAGACACCGTGGAAATGCAACTTCCTCACTAACTCATGACCCCGCACGTTCCTACTACCTACTGGGAATTTATTTATTTATTTATTTAGTGGGTGGAGTAGCAAAGAATAGCTTTGTTTCTTCACCAGGAAAAGGGGGACACAGCAGGCTCAGGACCCTCAAAACTGTGTGTCTCAACCTGGAGGAATCTGGTGAGAAGTTTTATAGCAATGGTTCAAGGATGGGGTGTTGATAAGGATCAGGGTGTGTGAAGGGCCTGCACTCCTTTAATCTCACCTCAGGCGGTCTGAAGAGTTTCTGTGCTTCCCTTAATCTGGTTGAAGAATGCTAACATCTTCCATTTGTTGGGGGTTTTAGTTCCATAAAGAGCTCAAGGATATTGTTACCTACAGACCTCAGGCAGAACCGGGACCTGCCCCAGGGCTGTGCTATTGTCTCTTGGCTCCTCCTCCCTTGTCTCTGCATCCCTTCCCTTCCCTGACTAGCAACTGTCCGAATCTGCCCTGTGGGCCCTACTGGGAATTTAAATAACCACAAACAATCATGATTTTGGACGTCTGTCCATACCTCTCCCCTCCAAGGCTGGAGGGTCATGGTCAAGAGAAAGTAAGGTCAGAAGTTGGAGAGACTTGGCTTTGTTCCTGGATTGGCTGATTATTGCAGGACTGGATATAAATATTTTGTCTGCATCAGTTTATCTGCGAAGTAAAAACAATTATTTCTGGCCAATTCCAACCACTTTGGACTATTGCAATAATCAGTAAGATAATATCTATAGCATATTTCTGTACACCTGACACTAACGGAACATTGTAAATCAACTATATTTCAATAAAAATAAATAAATTAGAGGCAGAGTCAAGATGGCAGTGTGGGAAGACATGGACTTAGCGTCTCCCCATAACTAGGGCGCCTGCTGGCCGCTGGTGGGGAACTCTAACACCCAAGGAGACGGGAGGAACCCCAAAGTGAACCAGTAGCACGTACGGGGACTGAGCAGGGAGAAGAAGTGGAGGCCAGACAGGATCACTGCCCGTGAGGCCAGGAAGATCAGGAGAGGTAGGTGGGAGGGGCCCTCCGAGAGGAGCCAGAGAGGAGCAGAGGGTGACTGCCCCACCCACTTGGGCACGGGGAAGAGCAAGGATCTAAGGATGTTTTCTATTAAAAAAAAAAAAAATCAGCCTGCTGAGCTCCCAGGCTGATCCCCTGCCCTCCAAGGCCCTCCCACCCCCCCACCCCCGGCCACGTTGGTCCTGGGGACACAGGAGGGAGGCCAGGAAGATCAGGAGAGGCAGGCGGGAGAGGCCCTCCAGACCCCAGACGAGAGGAGCAGGAGAGGAGAGGAGGGTGTTTGTCCCACCACTAGAGCCCAGGAAGCCTGCTGGGCTCCCAGGTGAGGTCCCCTGCCCTCTGAGACCAGGAGTGGGGGGCACGCCTGGCCCTCTTCTGTCCCTTGAGCTTAAGCCTCACTCCCCACAGCCCACAGGGCCTTTTTCAGCCCTGTGGGTCCTGAGCATTGGCCCCGCCCACCACCCAAAACTCGCTCCTTACTTAGGCCCCGCCCTCCACAGTCAAGGCATTGCCCCCCCCCCCTTTTTTTCTTTCTTTTCCCACCTCCTCTTTTTTACTGTTGTGGTACTGATGTACTCTCTGGTTGTTCATCCATCTATATTTTTAGTTTTATCCTTTTAACATATCTGTTAGTTTCCTAGTCTAATTTTATTTTTTATAATAAAAAAAAATTTGTTTTTGGCCACCTCACATGGCTTGCAGGATTAAGGAACTCGGGGTCAGGCCAAAGCTCCTGCAGTGGGAGCTCCTAGTTCGAATCACTGGACTAACAGAGAACCTCAGGCCCCAGTGAATAGTCATCGGAGTGAGGTCTCATGGAGTTCCTCATCTCAGCACCAAGACCCAGCTCTACCCAATAGCCTACAAACTCCAGTGTTGGAAGCCTCAGGCCAAACAACCAGTAAGACAGGAACACAATCCCACTCATTAAAAAAAAAAAAAAAAAAATGAGATGGCAAAAAAGTATGTCACAGATGAAGCAGCAAGTAAAAACCTACACCACCAAATAAATGAAGAAGAAATAGGCAATCTACCTGAAAAAGAACTCAGAGTAATGATAGTAAAGATGATCCAGAATCTCGGAAATAGAATGGAGGCACTGATTGAGAAAATACAAGAAATGTTCAACAAAGAACTAGAAGAACTAGAGAACAAACAGAGATGAACAACACAATAACTCAAATGAAAAATACACTAGAAGGAATCAATAACAGAATAACTGAAGCAGAAGAACGAATAAGTGAGCTGGAAGACAAAATGGTGGAAATAACTGCCAAGGAGCAGAATAAAGAAAAAAGAATGAAAAGAATTGAAGACAGTGTCAGAGACCTCTGGGACAACATGAAATGCACCAACATTTGAATTATAGGGGTCCCACAAGAAGAAGAGAAAAAGAAAGGGTCTGTGAAAACATTTGAAGAGATTATAGTGGAAAACTTCCCTAACATGGTTAAGGAAATAGTCACCCAAGTCCAGGAAGCACAGAGAGTCCCATGCAGGATAAACCCTAGGAAAAACACACCAAGACACATATTAATCAAACTAACAAAAATTAAATTCAAAGAAAAAATATTAAAAGCAGCAAGGGAAAAACAAAAAATAACATACAGAGGAATCCCCATAAGGTTATGAGCTGATTTTTCAGCGGAAACTCTGCGGGCCAGAAGGGAGTGGCAGGATATACTTAAAGTGATGAAAGAGAAAAATCTACAACCAAGATTAGTCTACCCAGCAAGGATCTCATTCAGATTCGATGAAGAAGTCAAAAGCTTTTCAGACAAGCAAAAGCTAAGAGAATTCAGCACCACCAAAACAGCTTTAAAACAAATGCTAAAGAAACTTCTCTAAGCGGGAAACACAAGAGAAGAAAAAGACCCACAAAAACCAACCCAAAACAACTAAGAAAATGGTAATAGGAACATACATATCAATAATAACCTTGAATGTAAATGGATTAAATGCCCCAAACAAAAGACATAGACTGGCTGAATGGATACAAAAACAAGACCCATATATATGCTGTCTACAAGAGACTCACTTCAGATCTAGGGACTCATACAGACTGAAAGTGAAGGGATGGAAAAAGATATTCCATGCAAACGGAAATCAAAACAAAGCTGAAGTAGCAATACTCGTATCAGATAAAATAGACTTTAAAATAAAGACTGTTACAAGAGATAAGGAGGGACACTACATAATGATCAAAGGATCAATCCAAGAAGAAGATATAACAATTATAAATTTTTATGGACCCAACATAGGAGCACCTCAATACATAAGGCAAATGCTAACAACCATGAAAGGAGAAATCAACAGTAATACAATAATAGTAGGGGACTTTAACACCCCACTTACATCAATGGACAGATCATCCAAACAGAAAATAAATAAGGAAACACAAGCTTTAAATGACACAATAGACGAGACCAGATAGATCTAACTGATATTTATAGAACATTCCACCCAGAAGTGGCAGAATACCCTTTCTTCTCAAGTGCACATGGAACATTCTCCAGGATAGATCGCATCTTAAGTCAGAAATCAAGTCTTGGAAAATTTAAGAAAATTGAAATCATATCCAGCATCTTTTCTGACCACAATGCTATAAGATTGGAAATAAATTACAGGAAAAAAACTATAAAAAACACGTATACAGGAAGGCTAAACAGTGTGCTATAAATAACCAAGAAATCACTGAAAAAATCAAAGAAGAAATAAAAAAACACATAGAAACAAATGACAATGAAAACATGATGACCCAAAACCTATGGGATGCAGCAAAAGCAGTTTTAAGAGGGAAGTTTACAGCAATTCAATCTCACCTCAAGAAACAAGAAGTATCTCAAATAAACAATCTAACCCTACACTTGAAACAACTAGAGAAAGAAGAACAAAGAAAATCCAAAGTCAGTAGAAGGAAAGAAATCATAAAGATCAGAGCAGAAATAAATGAAGTAGAAACGAAGAAAACAACAGCAAAGATCAATAAAACTAAAAGCTGGTTCTTTGAGAAGATAAACAAAGTTGATAAACCCTTAGCCAGATTCATCAAGAAAAAAAAGGAGAGAACGCAAATCAATAAAATTAGAAATGAAAAAGCAGAAATCACAACTGACACTGCAGAAATACAAAGGATTATAAGAGACTACTACAAATAACTATATGCCAATAAAATGGACAACCACGAAGAAATGGACAAATTCTTGGAAAGGTACAATTTTCCAAGACTGAACCAGGAAGAATTAGAAAATATAAACAGACATATCACAAGTAATGAAATTGAAACCGTAATTAAAAATCTTCCAACAAAACAAAAGTCCAGGGCCAGATGGCTTCACAGGCAAATTCTATGAAATATTTAGAGAAGAGCTAACACCAATCCTTCTCAAACTCTTCCAAAAAATTGCACAGGGAGAAACACTCCCAAATTCATTCTTTGAAGCCACCATCACCCTGATACCAAAACCAGAAAAAGATATCACAAAAAAAGATAATTATAGACCAGTATCATTGATGACCACAGATGCAAAAATCCTGAACAAAATACTAGCAAACAGAATCCAACAGCACATTGAAAGGATCATACACCATAACCAAGTGGGATTTATCCCAGGGATGCGAGGATTCTTCAATGTATGCAAATCAATCAATGTGATATACCACATTAACAAATTAAGTAATAAAAATCATATGATCATCTCAATAGATACAGAAAAAGCTTTTGACAAAATTTAATACCAATTTATGATAAAAACTCTCCAGAAAATGGGCATAGAGGGAACCTACCTCAAAATAATAAAGGCTATATATGACAAACCCCCAGCAAGCATCATACTCCATGGTGAAAAACTGAAAGCATTTCCACTAAGATCAGGAACAAGACAAGGATGTCCACTCTCACCACTCTTATTCAACATAGTTTTAGAAGTCCTAGCCACAGCAATCAGAGAAGAAAAAGAAATAAAAGGAATGCACATTGGAAAAGAAGAAGTAAAACTGTAACTGTTTGCTGATGACATGATACTAAAGATGCCACCAGAAAACTACTAGAACTAATCAATGAATTTGGTAAGGTTGCAGGATACAAAATTAATGCACAGAAATCTCTGGCATTCCTATACACTAATGATGAAAAATCAGAAAGAGAAATTAAGGAAACACTCCCACTTACCATCGCAACAAAAAGAATAAAATACCTAGGAATAAACCTGCCTAAGGAGGTGAAAGACTCGTACACAGGAAACTATAAAACACTGATGAAAAAAATCAAAGATGACAAAAACGGCTGGAGAAATGTACCATGTTCTTGGATTGGAAGAATCAATATTTTGAAAATGACTATACCACCCAAAACAATCTATAGATTCAATGCATTCCCTATCAAATTACCAATGGCATTCTTCACAGAATTAGAACAAAAAATTTTACAATTCGTACGGAAACACGAAAGACCCTGAATAGCCAAAGCAATCTTGAGGAAAAAAAAAACAGAGTTGGAGGAATCAGGCTTCCCGACTCCAAACTATACCACAAAGCTACAGTAATCATGACAGTATGGTACTGGCACAAAAACAGAAATATAGATCAATGGTACAGTATAGAATGCCCAGCGATAAACCCACGCACATATGGGCACCTAATTTATGAGAGAGGAGGCAAGCCTACACAATGGAGAAAAGACAGCCTCTTCAATAAGTGCTGCTGGGAAAACTGAACAGCTACATGTAAAAGAATGAAATTAGAACACTCCCTAACACCATGCACAAAAATAAACTCTAAATGGATTAAAAACCTAAATGTAAGGCCAGACACTATCAAACTCTTAGAGGAAAACATAGGCAGAACACTCCATGACATAAATTACAGCAAGATCCTTTTTGACCCACCTCCTAGAGAAATGGAAATAAAAACAAAAATAAACAAATGGGACCTAATGAAACTTCAAAGCTTTTGCACAGCAAAGGAAACCATAAACAAGACAGAAGGACAGCCCTCAGAATGGGAGAAAATATTTGCTAATGAAACAACAGACAAAGGATTAATCTCCAAAATATACAATCAACTCATGGAGCTCAATATCAAAAAAACAAAAATTCCAGTTAAAAAATGGGTGGAAGACCTAAATAGACGTTTCACATAGGAAGACATACAGATGGCCAAGAGGCACATGACAAGATGTTCAACATCACTAATTATTAGAGAAACGCAAATCAAAACTACAGTGAGGTATCACCTCACACCAGTCAGAATGGCCATCAGCAAAAAATCTACAAACAATAAATACTGGAGAGGGTGTGGTGAAAAGGGAACCCTCTTGCACTGTTGGTGAGAATGTAAATTGATACAACCACTATGGAAAACAGTATGGAGGTTCCTTAAAAAACTAAAAATAAAACTACCACATGACTCAGCAATCCCACTACTGGGCGTATACCCTGAGAAAACCATAATTCAAAAAGAGACATGTACCACAATGTTCATTGCAGCACTATTTACAATAGCCAGGACATGGAAGCAACCTAAGTGTCCACTGACAGATGAATGGATAAAGAAGATGTGGCACATATATACAATGGAATATTATTCATAAAAAGATACGAAATTGAGTTATTTGTAGTGAGGTGGATGGACCTAGAGTCTGTCATACAGAGTGAAGTAAGTCAGAAAGAGAAAAACAAATACCATATGCTAACGCATATATATGGAATCTTAAAAAAAAAAAGGTACTGATGAACCTAGTGGCAGGGCAGGAATACAGAGGCAGACATAGAGAATGAACTTGAGGACATGGGGTTGGCGGTCAAAGGTGGGGCGAAGTGAGAGTAGCATCAACATATATACAGTACAGAATGTAAAAAATAGTTGGCTGGTGGGAAGCAGCAGCATAGCATAGGGAGATCGGCTCAGTGCTTTGCAATGACCTAGAGGGGTGCGATAGGGAGGGTGGGAGGGAGACACAAGAGGGAGGGGATATGAGGACATGCGTATACATATGGCTGATTCACTTTGCTGTGCAACAGAAACTAACACAGTAACGTGAAGCAATTATACTCCAATAAAGATCTATTAAAAAAATTTTTAAATAATAAATAAAATCACAGAATTAAAAAATATCTATGGCATATAATCCAAAGCATATAACTTCAGGGGGAAGTGTCCTCAGAAAACAACAATAATAACTTGTGTTTTGCAGAGCCTTACAACCTAGTGTTGCAACTGTGATGTAACAAGTTTGGTACAAGTAAGTTCGCCCTGATTCTCATGTTCACTGGAAATGTGAATAAGACACTACACTTACTTAAAGTCTCAAGCTGTGCCTCGATGTTCTCCTATGAGAGCCATCCATCTCTGCTGCTGGACCCTCCCCTCCTCCTTTGGCTCCGGACTCTCATGGGCAGGCACCTGAAGCTGAGATGCCTTATCCCTGCTGCTGCCGCTTCTGCTTCCTACTCATACCATCTCCCCACAAAAGTGGCCATCAACGTCCCATGCTGGGGTGTGACTGGCACCATTTTTACTGAGACCCCAAAAGATGACCCAGTGTCACATTACCCCACTCTAGATTCACCCCACTGAAGGGCAGACCATACCCTATTTTATTCATCCCAAAGCAAGGCTACTTAGCATTCCTAATGTCCCAGAGATTTTTCTATTTCTAGTAGCTGGTGCATACTTGGTGCCAAATAAATGTTGACGGAAATGCATTATGAAGAGCACTGACATTGCAATATGATTATTGTTTCAATGTGGGAGTATAATTCCTGGACTCTGTTGCCAGTAAACACATTGAGTCTGGATCATACTGGTGAAATAAATACAAAAATATCAGACTCCAAAATAGATTTATCTAAAATGATAATTAAATGTGTCAGCTTATAAAAATATTTTTCATCTCTTGAATTGCAATTTCTGAGAAAGTTCTTTGAGAAACTCTGTTGAATACATATAATTATTTAAATTGTGAACTTGGCTTCATGCTAGTAATACAGTAATAGATATTTTTGCTCTGCATTGGGGATCTTTTGGACCAAAAGATATTAAACTGGAAAAACGGGGTATTTCACAATGAAAATCAGTGTATGAGCTTAAGAAAGACATGGGGAAAGTCAGTTGCAAACGGATTTAGAGACGATATTCACAGTTAGGGTTTCCTTTCCTTACAAGTTTCCTAATCCAGGTAATCACACTTAATCCAGAGAAAGAACTGGAAGTTTTTACTATTCCAATTTATCTCTCCAAGGTCTTAATAAACATTTTATTCATTTATGGAACAAATATAAACAGAAGTATGTGTTCGACACTGCTGTTCACAGAGAATACAGTGCTGGACAAGCAAAAATGCAAACCACACTTCTGGGCAACGTGCAGTCACGTGAGAAATACAAATAGACAATTACCTGGTGACAAATGCTAAGACTGGGGCCTTATTCTTCCAGAAGGAAGTGCCAACTAAGAATGAAAAATAATAGACTTTAGGCGAAGGAAGAAGATGCTTAAAGTAGATAGTGTAGTGTGTGTACAAAGACCCAGAATTGAGAGTGAAGATTTGAAGAAGTAAAATCTCTTCTCTTTCAGGAGAAGCCCCCATGGCTACAATAGTGAAAGAGGTGGTACCCAACCTCCCACTACAGAATCCAAAGGGGAGAAGACACTTCACACACTGATGACTGGGACCCAGGCACAAGGGTCCCAATCAGTGGACTGTCTAACCTACTAGTTTTAATTTGGACCAAATGAGACAATGAGTAAGGGATGATTAGGATTCATGGTGCAAAAATTAGACCCAATGGCACCAGCCACAACCAAGCAGTGGCCGTGGTCCCAGCAGCTCTGGTCTGTAATTCCAAAACAGACTCACCTGCAGCTTTGATTCCATCTGTCAGGCTCTCTTCAATTCTCTGAACCCCTTGCATTATTCCAGAAAGTCCCAGTTTTGCCATAACACAGAGATTTGATTTCTCTTATGAGCAAAAAATCCTAATACAGATATGAATGATAGGAAGAGGGGTTCAAGAAATGAAAACGTGGGGAATCTAGGATTTACTATCCAACTGAGGGGAGAATATAGAGAGGCAGTCTCCTTAATATTCCTGAATGGGAATCTGGCAGCCCATGGGAAACAGTGGTGAAACAGCTAAATAAATGCATCTATACCTTTCTTGATAGCTTCAATTCATTCCTGAAAACTTTGCCGCTAAATATAAAGCCCTTAAATTTTTTTAATTGTTATGAATTTCAATGGAACAATTATGATTTATTTCATCCCAAACTAAGACAGCCAAACAATTTTCACTTGATAGAAAGATGTATCAATTGCACAATGAAAACAAGTTTACATAATGATAAAAACTGAAAGTAGTTTATTTAAAAATTAGTGCAATGAAGATTTAGTATCCTCACCACAAAAGGAAGTGCAGACAAGGACGCGGATGGCAAGTAGTGGAGGAAGGGTTTGAGGCAGCCATTCTTTGGAAGGGACACTCTTCTTTTGCGCCATTTTATTCACTAGTTGTCAATGTCAAACTGCACTGCAAAATTATCTTATACCATAGAAACCACTTTTAGAACACCAAAATTTTGTGCATGAGAGTTCTTTAAAGAACAGAAACAGCACCTGCACAGAACAGACTCATGAGTCACCCCCTTTCCCTTGGCGTATGTTCACAAAGAACAATTCTGAATTCATCTAAATGTTGTTCTATATAATATTCTATACAATATTCTCAGACACTCAACTGTTGTGTCAGTCTATGGATGAATATATCTTTGAAAATATACTGTGGAAATATTCCTTCTTGTAGTATATATCTTTAGCACATTTGGGGGAAAAAATAGTCATTGCACTAAAAAAGAAAGGAGTCATTCACAAAGAGGTAAACTTTTTAAGAGATGGTATAAAAAAAAGTTATAAACAAACAGTTGTTAGGAGGAAAAACTGTAAGCCTGTGGTATTCTAGAATGAAGTACCTCCTGGGGTAAGGCTTTGGGGGATCGAATTGCTCAGCCCATAGAATCCATGAAGTGCATGCAGACTACAAAGACCGAGGGTGAGAAGGGTTAATCTATTGTCACTAGACAGTTTATTGAAGAGAAGAGGATTCTGAAACAGGACTTGGATCCTGTTGTTCCAGAGAAGCTGAGACTTGAAGATGAGAGAACAGGGCATGGAGTTTTGGGGGCCCCCAGCAAGAGGCAGACCCACAAAGCTTCATGGATATACACAGAGATGCATGACAGGGTATTCACCAATGTCAGTGTTAGCTCAGGGTAAAGAGCTTTTGTATTATTTTTCCTTTCTACTTACATGTATCTGTAGTGATAACTTTTTTTTACAATAAACTATATCACTCCTATAATGAAAAAAAATCATAACCCTTTTCAATTCTGAAATAGAATGTAAACAGAAAAATATCCATTCACCCAAGAGTTTAAAAGCCTAAATTCTTGGCTCACCTCAAAGACATTCAGAAACCCAGGGACTTTCTAAAACCATTCAAAATGATTCTTTAGCTCAGGCAGCTGCAGGGCTGTAGTGGCCAAAGATTTATCCTGTGGGCTGTCAGATCATAATATCAGTTGAATTCCCTCAGCCAAGTCTCATAAAGATTGTCATGGCTGGGCTTCCCTGGTGGCACAGTGGTTAAGAATCTGCCTGCCAATGCAGGGGACATGGGTTCGAGTCCTGGTCCAGGAAGATCCCACATGCAGCAGAGCAACTAAGCCCGTCTGCCACAACTACTGAGCCTGTGCTCTAGGGCCCGCAAGCCACAACTACTGAAGCCCGTGTGCCCTAGAGACCGTGATCCTCAGCAAGAGAAGCCACCACAATGAGAAGCCCGCGCACCACAATGCAGAGTAGCCCCCGTTCACTGGAACTGGAGAAAGCCCGTGCGCAGCAATGAAGACCCAACACAGCCATAAATAAATAAATAAACAAACTGAAAAAAAAAAAAAAGATCGTCATGGCTGACACTTAGAAAATCCTATGTTCAGGGCACTATGCTAAGTGCTATATTTGTATCATCATATTTAACATTCAGTAGAATCCTTTTAAGTATTATTGTCTTCTCTGTTTCACAGATTAGGAAACAAAGGCACAGAGAATTTAAGTAAATTGCCATAGGTCAAATAGCTGGTAATGGTGGAGCTACGGTTAAAGCAATCAGACTGATTCCATAGTCCATATTCCTAACCATACATAATACAACATATGGGTCAGGATTAACTGAGCACTAGAGAACTGAAATGGGATTATACAGAATTCGGAGTCCTGTGTGCTCCCTGAAACTCCAACCACCCAATGAGCCTCCTTTTGTCCATGGAATCGAAATTTAGACCTTTGTGTTATAAAGATGTTCTTCTCACGGGACTTCTCTGGTGGTCCAGTGGTTAGGACTCCCTGCTCCCAATACAGGCGGCCCAGGTTTGACCCCTGGGCAGAAAACTAGATCCTGCATGCCACAACTAAAGATCCCACACGAGGCAAAGAGGACCCCACGTGCCGCAACTAAGACCCAGCACAGCCAAATAAATAAATAAATTTTAAAAAAGATGTTCTCTTGCTTCAAAATGTTGCTGCACCCTGATCTGAAGCAGTCCTCATGGTGAAAAAGCCAGGCCTCATGGTGAATCCCTCCTTGCTCCACTGGATTCTATAACTAGAGTCAGCTGAAACAAACTCCTCTTGACTTTCAGGATACCATGATGCCATTTTGGTTCTCTCTTATTTCCTCAACCTTTACATATTAGAGTGTCTCACAGCCCTCTTTAGCCCTCTTCCCTTTCCTATCCACGTTCTCTCCCTAAGTGGTCCTAACCAGTTCCCTGCCTAAAAATACCACCTACATGCTGAACCACAAACCCACACACCCAAACCCACACCTAACTTCCTGACACTTCCTTTACGAGGTCCAGCAGGCATCTCAAACCACACTTGTGCAGATCTGAGTTCCTGATAATCCCTCCCCAAATAGCTCCTCATACAGTCTCCCCATTTCAGTAAAGGAATTCATCATTTTTTCGCTTACTCGGCCAAAATTCCTGAGGTCCTCTTGGACACCTCTCTTTCTGTTACACCCCCCATGTGAAGCCTGTGAGCTCCTTTTTCAATATATGTCTAGAATCTGAGACTCCGAACTACCACGGCACTGGCCCAGGCCACCATCATCTCTTTACTGAATTATTGCAATAACCTGCTGATGGTCTCCCTAGTCCTGCACTTGGTCAACTTTACCGCCCCCTCCCCAGCTCCAAAACACACTCTAGTCTCATAAGAGCAGCCAGGACAATCCTGATAGATGTACATCATATCATGTCACTCCTTTGCTCAAAACCTTCCCTATAAAGGTTTGAGACTTTCCGTCTCAAGCAGAACATAAGCCAAAGTCCTTACTAGGACTTATAAGGCCCTACATGATCTGGTCCCCGTTACCTTTCAGACTTCGTGTCCTAATTCTTTCCTCTAATTCATTCTGTTCATGGCACATTGGCCTATTTAACATTCCCCTAATTTACAGGCACACTCCCACCCCAGGGCCTTTGCACTTGACATTCCCTCTACCATATATACCTCAGATACACATGTGGCTAACTATCTCATGTCTTTCTTTTTTCACTCAAAACTCACATTCCCTCAGTGTGAGCTTTCCTGGGGGCCACCCTGCTTAAAATGTCACATTTATCCCTCACATTTCCTTCCATGCATTATTTCTCTCCTTAGCTCTTAGAGCCATCAAATATAACATGATACACATTTTATTTGTTTGTCTTGCCTACTGTATGTCTCCTCCACGATAACAAAAGTTTCATGAGGACAGGATTTGTACTCACTCTGTTTCTTATCGTATTTCCACTGCTGAGAATGTACCTGGCATGGGGTTGACACATCATAGATAGGTGTTGACTTCATAAAGAGATGCTCTACAATGTCGATTATAGAACCAAACCTCACAGTGTGATAAATATGTTTATTGAGGACATCTCAACCTTTGAAAGTCAGGCAAAATTGTGTCAAGCCGTGTATCCCGTGTTCTGTGAGAATCTAGTGCCCTCAACAAGATTTCCGAGAACTCCCCAGTGTTAATACCTTCCCGGTTACTCTGGATTTGCCTACCTGCCTCCCTGGACTGTTGAGGTCATTGGCATTTGATCCCCTATAACTATTCTCTGTCCCCTGCTCTGTGACAAACCGAGACACAGAAAGCAACAGCTTTCGCTTCAACACCCCCACAAACTCTGACCCATTGTAATATGTTTAACTTATAATTTGCAATGACAGAAGTGTATTTACGTGGCTTCAAAAAAGTTATCATTTAGTATTAAACATCCTCAATCTTTATAATCCTTTGACCTGCCTTCAACACTGTCTCACTGTCCATTTTCCTCCATGGCCGTCTGTCATGCTACTGGGCCATTTCTCTGTTCCTTTCTCCTCAATTCTCTCACTCTTTTCACCATTCTTTTCCTAACATCTGTTCTTTATTTCTTGAGAGAATATTGCCTCTCCCTCTTTGTATTTTCTTATGATCCATGTCATTAAGTTTTCACATTATACTAAAAAATAGCTTCTCAAGTTTTATCATTTTATGCAAAAGACAATTCCTCTTCATCACAGGAAATTCAATGACAGCTTTTAAAAGTCTTTGCATCCAAGAGTCCTGAGCAGTTGGGGCAATGGCAGCTGCCTATGCAAAATCTCTTCAAACAACCTCCAAACGACAAGAAGAATAAATAACACCACACAAAACACACCTTTGGCATAACTAGAAGACAGACAATCTTATACACTGCAGGTTACCTGTAAGTAGGAAAAGAAGCACCAAATTCCAGGAGAGTCAACTTCACAGAGAGCAAAGGGGTTCTGAAAAAAATGCACAAGAAAGATAAGATTGAGGTAAAACCACTCCCGGGGAGACGGGCTGGGGACGCGGCGGCGGGGGCGAGGGCTGGCCCGGGATTCCCAGGGTCCCAGGACCGGGGCGGGGCCAGGCGGAGGGCGGGAGGAACGAACGAGAAACCACCTTTCGCAGAAAGGAACGCCAAAGCCCGAACCAGCCGCCGTCTCTAGAAAGTTCTCCCCAACCCGCGTCCCTCGCCGCAGGCCGGCTCCTCCTAGCCTCTTACCCCCGCCCCCTCCGCGGCGGTGGGACCAATCACTGCCCGGGCCGCCTAAGACCCGCCTCCTGCGCCCGCTGCCCGGGAAACGGCGCGAAGACCGCCTCGGGGACGAAGGCTTCCGAGGGTGGGGCTCAGTCGGCGCCGCTGTCCCTTGAGGGGGTGGACATCAGCCCCAAGCAGGATGAGGGCGTGCTTCAGGTCCTCAAGCGAGAGGGCACAGGCACAGGGATGCCCATGATCGGGGACCGAGTCTCTGTCCACTACACGGGCTGGCTGTTCGATGGCAGCAAGTTCGACTCCAGCCTGGACCGCAAGGACAGATTATCCTTCGACCTGGGGAAAGGGGACGTCATCAAGGCTTGGGATATTGCTGTAGCGACCATGAAGGAGGGGGAAGTGTGCCACATCCCCTGCAAGCCAGAATACGCCTACGGTTCGGCGGGCAGCCCTCCCGAGATCCCTCCCAAGGCCACGCTTGTGTTCCAGGTGGAGTGGCGCCATCGGGGAGATTGCACTGGAAGGTACTCCAGAGACCAGATCTTTTACCGCCAGGAGGTCGGCGAGGCCGAGTGTGTGGACCTGCCTTGTGGGGTGGAGAAAGTCATTCAGCGCAAGGAAAAAGGAGAACATCCCATTGTGTATCTCAAGCCCAGCTATGCTTTTGGCAGTGTTGGGAAGGAAAAGTTCCAGATCCCCCCAAATGCTGAGCTGAAGTATGAAGTATAACTCAAGAGTTTTGGGAAGGCCAAGGAGTCCCAGGAGATGAGTTCAGAGAAGCTGGAGCAGAGCACCACAGTGAAGGAGCGGGGCACCGTGGACTTCCAGCAAGGCAAGTACAAACAAGCTCTGCTGCGGTACGAGATCGTGTCCTGGCTGGAATTTGAGTCAGCTTTCTCTAATGAGGACGCACAGAAGACACAGGCCCTTCGGCTGGCCTCACACCTCAACCTGGCCATGTGTCATCTGAAGCTGCAAGCCTTCTCTGCTGCCGCTGAAAATTGTAACAAGGCCCTGGAACCGGACAGCAACCATGAGAAGGACCTCTTCCACCAGGGAGAGGCCCACCTGGAGGTGAACGACTTTGACTTGGCATGGGCTGACTTCCAGAAGGTCCTGCAGCTCTACCCCAACCACAGAGCTGCCAAGGCCCAGCAGCGGATCCGCAAGGAGCTCGAATGGGAGAAGAAGCTCTATGACAACATATTTGAGAGGCTAGCTGGGGAGGAGAGCAAGGCCAAGGCCATGGTCGCTGCAGGAGACCAGCCTGTTGACACGGAGGTGAAGGACGGGCAGAAGAACCATGTGGCAGGGGGCCAGCCTCAGGTGGAGGCAGAAGTGTGGCCTTTCCCAGCCCGGCTCCCGGCTGCCTGCCCCGCTTCTCCCTACCCTACTCCACCCTATTGGTTCTGTAAAAACTGAAGAATTTTGAGTGAATTAGACCTTTATTTTTCTAAAAACCAAAAAAGGTGCCCCCAAAGAACGTGTATCCTTAAGTGTGAAAATATTGAAGAAAGAAACCTGATGTTGATGGTAACAGATTCAGTGTATACATTGAATTCAGTAAGAGTCCATGAATCCATATATATATTAATTAATTAATTAAAACTAAACAAATGGGAGGTGGGGGAGGAAGTCTTACTCCTTTAGAATATCAACTGGTAAATGTGGGAGGAACGATAGAAAAATCACCATTTTGCAACCATTATAATAAAAATTGATTTAAGCAGAAGCTATCGATGAATGCTTAGAGTAGGTGAAAGTTTGGGGAATAAAGGATATTTACATTGCCTTAAAACATTTATTTTCAAATTATGTATTAATTAGCCGAGGAGGAAATAGTGACTTGACGGTGGAGAAACCTGGCAGAACCATCACAGCCATATGATTGCAGCCAACACCACCAATAATGGAACAAATGACATCGAGTGCCTCTTGATATGATGCCCTGAGAAGGATATAATGTCACATCTGTTTGCTTATACAACGTGTATAACCTGAATCTCATCAGAGGAAACCTCAGGGAAACTCAAATTGATGGCCGTTCTACAAATAATAGGTGCTCTTTGAAACTGCCAGCATTATGAGAGAAAAAGGAAGACTGATGGGTGTTATTCCAGATAAAAGGACACTTAAGACACATGACAACTAAGTGTAATTCGTAACTCTGGGTATCTTAGGCTAGGAAAAAACAGTTAGCTGTTATACGACATTACGGGGATAGTGGATAAAATTCAAATACGGGCTCTGGACAAACAAGCACTCTTATGTATCCTGGCAATAGGACAGCTATGATTAAAAAAGAAAATAGACTTTTAATATCCTAGAGGAATCTACAATGTAGGAAATCCAGAAATAGATAAGAGTAATTAACTTTGAAAAATTAAAAGGATGGACTGGGGGCAGAGGAATAAAAACCCCAAATACTGTATATTTGATTTTGAAGTTTAGATCTTTTTTCTATTTCAATGAAAAAATCTCATAACGAGATTCAAAGATTGAGAAATCAAATCCTTGTTAAGTCTTTGTTTTGAAAGTCTTTAAAGTTGGTTTTCGTATTGAACTGTCAGGAAGTTAACTAGCTACCCATCACCTTCAGACACAGTAGCTCTGTTTACACGACCACTGCCAACACATGAGTCACAGGATCAGACCATAACATGCCCACAGCTTGTCTTATTTAACTCATCGCTTCAGGGAACACATGGGGAAAAATACACTCTGTACAGGCCAACCATTTTAGCACAAACGCAAAATTGCACAAAACAGAAAAAGTTGCATTTCTTAAGTAGTCTGACTAGCAAATTCCATGGTTCTATGCAAGTCTGGACCATGTTTTTGAAAGAAATGCTTTTGCAGAAATTTTGTTTCTCCTTCATGCGGAACCTGAAAAAAGCTGGCAAACTGCCAAATCAGAAGTTCTGAAGACTCGAAATGCAACCTGTGTCATTTGTATTGATTGTAATCCATAGCGTGTGTGCATGTGGTCATGCCGGTGATTCATAGATAACACTGTGAATCATAACTAAAACTGGAAAAGTAGGTTTTGATAAAATATGATTTAATCAAATGCAAAAATCACATTTTAGCAACCTGGTATTGTCCTCTACTTAATGTGTTTCCTTTCTCCCCCTCCACTCCTTCCCCTCTTCCTCTCCTTTTTATTCTATCAAAGCTCACACTGGGGACTTCCCTGGTGGCGCAGTGGCTAAGAACCCGCCTTCCAGTGCAGGGGACACGGGATCGATCCCTGGTCCGGGAGGATCCCACATGCCACAGAGCAACTAAGCCTGCATGCCACAACTACGGAACCCACGCGCCTAGAGCCCATGCTCCGCAACAAGAGAAGCCACCGCAATGAGAAGCCCACGCACCGCAATGAAGAGTAGCCCCCGCTCGCCACAGCTGGAGAAAGCCTGCGTGCAGCAACGAAGACCCAACGCAGCCATAAATAAATAAATAAATTTATTAAAAAAAAAACTCGCATTGGTTTCAGTTTTCAGCCAAAGTTTGAAGGTTAAATGTTATATACCTTGAGAAAAGCTTTTGCCATGTTACCAGTTATTTCAAGGCAATTTTAGATAAGAATCCAAAATTAAGTATGACCTATGGGTATTGTGACATTTACCTGGAAAAAAATGCAAACATAGAAGTGTTTTGACAGGGCTCCCCACTTTATGAAAATCTAGACCCTTCTAATTTGTCAAGGAGGTGGAGGACTATTAAAAGTGTTTGTCTAGGGGGCTTCCCTGGTGGTGCAGTGGTTGAGAGTCCGCCTGCCGATGCAGGGGACGCAGGTTCGTGACCCGGTCCGGGAGGATCCCACATGCCGCGGAGCGGCTGGGCCCGTGAGCCATGGCCGCCGAGTCTGCGCGACTGGAGCCTGTGCTCCGCAATGGGAGAGGCCACAACGGTGAGAGGCCCGCGTACCAGAAAAAAAAAAAAAGTATGTAAATTATGGAAAGGACCAATTTAGTGGTGTTGCTAAAAAAGAAATGAAAATGTTATAATAAAGTCAAAACCTTTAATCATTTTTTAAAAAATTAACTTCTCTCCTAAAATTAAAGCTGTTTTCCTTTCTTTTCTTCTCCAAAGATTGGGTTTAGTTGAGGTTCTGGAAAGAACTTTGTGGTTTATTTTAGGTTAAATAAGCTGAAAATTCACTAGATAGCAGCATAAAATCTTTTAATGAAACATTTTGCATAGGAACATTTTTAATTTCCATAAATCGAATCTACTAAAGTCTAAAAGGCAGCTCAGAGTTTTTCTTGGCAGATTCGTACAGAGAAAAAGGAAAGCAATGAGTTTGTTTTCTTGCGCATGTATAAATGCACCACCCCTGCACAGCACATCGTAAAGCCTGTTACATCTGAGCAACACAATTAGTAATTGTAATGACATTTATGTCTGATGAATGAAAATATGTTCATGCTACTGCAAAATAATTTAAGCGAACTCATGTGCATACAGCTTATTGTGTATGTGAAGCAAGTCAAACATAAGAAACATGATCTTCTTGTTCTGGAAGAATAAACAGAAAATAAATAAACACAGAACAAAATAAAAAGTAATTAAATACTTTCTCATTAGAAATGAATATATAACAATAAATATAAAAGAAAACACTATGCAAGAAAAATACTTCTTTACTCAACCACATCCTCTAGGCAATATTGTGAGAAATGTCCCCACTAAACCCAAGAAAGAGACTGAAGTAAATGAAGTATTACTGCCCATTTCCTGTGTGTTGATTCAGTAAAGGTGTATTAAATTCCACATAAAGTTTAAAGTGGCACCGTCCCTGCATTCCTGGAGCTCTCATGGTACAGGAGAGAGACATGCACACTCATAACACACTTGCGTAAGTAAGTACCACAGCTGAGGTGTGGTCTGGGTCCAATGCGATCACCGAAGTGGAAATCTCATCTTGCCTGGAGATACCACAGAATATTTCATGAAGGAGGTACATTTTAGCTGAGTAACAAATGACTACAAGGAACTCCCTGGACAGTTGCAAGGAGAACACTTGCAAAGGTGTGGAAGAGAAAAAGAGCATACAATATTTTGGAAAGCTAAATGTTTCAGCAGAGCTGGAGTATGAAAGGGAGAAGTTAACAATTTACCCATTATATTAAGGGTATTTAGGGGCCACTGAAATACTTTCATTGATTTTTTTGCTATCAAATTAGTTCACATTCATTAATAAATGTTTTTAAATGGGGAAAACATAAAGAAGAAAATTAAATCTACTTTACATCCTATTGGTAAATAATTATGTGACTTGACACACATTTTGTGCCACAGCCGTGCTTCTAAATATCTTGTCCACTTATTTTCCACAACAATGAATTCTCTCAGTTTTGGTTCCTTCAGGTTGATTCAATTTTCCCTAGACTTTGCAGAGCTTTCTTTGATTTTGTGGTATGTAGTTGCCGTTTTCTTCTCTTGGCACTAATAAACATAGTTTTCTTTTTCTGTTATTGTTTTCTCCTCTTGCTTTCCTTCTAACAGATTGATCAATTGTTGAGAAGGGTTTTTAGAAGTTTGCTCGTAGAAGCAGTTGTGCTGGAAATCCAGAGCAAATTTTCTAGTTTTCGTTCAGAGTAAGTACATGTAAGTGGCACTGCTGGGCTAACAAGTACTGTTTAAAGGTGTCTGGTTCACAGGGAAAATTGTTTCTGGAGAAATAACAATTTTTATTCCCATTAGTAATGGATGAATGCTACTTTCTGGCATTCTTACTAACACTGAGTGTCATCTTTAATCTTTGCAAACAGCTGAGGGATTTAAAAGAGCCATGCAATAAAATCAGGATTGCCCTTTATTCCTATCGCTTTTCCTGCAGTGTGTGGGACAGATAGGAGATCGGGAGTGTGGTGCCTTTGTAGTCAGGAAGACAATTTCTTATCTAAAATTGTCAAGATTAGTGAAATAATCTAGATGAGAAATTAACCAAGGAAGTGACAAGAAGAAGAATAAATAAGGAAACGGATATGAGAGATAATAAGAAAGTACAAATACTGTTACCAAGAACATGTTGCTAAGGGAGAGATGAAAAATCATTCTGAAAATGACCGTTATCTATAAGACATGCTACACACATGGGCGCATATAAATCTCACAACAAATTTAGGAAATAAGTGTTATTATTCTGATCGTTCGGATTTGTAAAATAGGTTAAAGTACACATTTAGAAAGTTGCTTTGTAAGGATCCCACTCGTGACTAATCCACACGCCCCCCACAGCACACTGTACTACACTAGCTTCTGAAATGCTGCCTACTTTGCTAACGTGAACATCTTGGTATTGAAAGAAATTTCTAGCTCCGTCTCCACTTCCCTGGAAGTGCCTTCCTTTCCTTAGATTTCAGGCCAGTTTGTCACCCTGCTGTCTCAGTTTTATGATGCACTCAAAAACCACGTATCACTTGTACAGTTTTGTCTTTCTTGTTGTTAGGGTAGGAGTGATGCTCTTTCCAGCTTTCTACATCCTGAGCAGAAGCTAACGTCTCTCCATTCATTTTCAGCCTCTGTGACCCTTCAAGGCTCTTAACATGTCTACTTCCACCCCCCTATCACTTACCTCTCCTTATATACTTTCCACCTTTTTATCTATGCGGGATGCCTTCTGGGAGAGTTCCTTGGACTAATTTTCCTTGTCACGAATTCATTTCTTATTAATTCAGTCCACTCCCCTATCCCAATTCCTGCTCTTTTCCAAAGATTCCACAATTTTCTTCTTTTTATTTATTTTTGTTGTTTTTCCATTGGACAATTTTCTTCTTTAATTGTAATCTCACCCGTGGAGTATGACAGATGTGAGAAGGAATGATAAAGACCTGCTTGGAGTCCCACTGGCCTGCCTTGAGTTCCCTAGCCCAGCGGGCTCTGGCTTTCCTGCCTTGTAAGCAGTTAGACAGGCAACCATTCACCTCCAGAGTGATGGTAGGACATAAAAGACCTGGACTCTCAATCTTATCCTATTATCCATGGTGCCAGGTCCTCTGCTGTCCTAGGCTTCGATTTCACTCACACACAAGGCATATATGCCTTCCCAGATGAATACTCTTTGATTTTATATTACATTTTCACCCTCTCACTTTTGTGGCATCTTGAGAGTTGGGTTCAGGAAAGGAGATGATTGCCCTTGTTTATTCACCATCTAATGTGAAATACTTTCATTATTTTTTTCATGGGAAGGCATTTTATTTTAAATAGAGCAGTGTGTACATGTCAGTCCCAAGCTCCCAATCTATCCCTCCTCCCCACTTATCCCCCGCTGGTAACCATAAGTTTCTTCTCTAAGTCTATGAATCTGTTTCTGTTTTGTAAATAAGTTCAACTGCATCATTTTTTTTTAGATTCCCCATATAAGCGATATCATACATTTGTCTTTCTCTGTCTGACTTACTTCACTTAATATGATAATCTCCAGGTCCATCCATGTTGCTGAAAATGGCATTATTTCATTCTTTTTAATGGCTGAGTAATATTACATTATATATATATATATATACACATATATATATATATACATATATATATGTACACATATATATGTATACATATATCACATCTTCTTTATCTATTCATCTGTTGATGGACACTTAGGTTGCTTCCATGTCCTGACTATTGTAAATAGTGCTGCAATGAATATTGGGGTGCATGTGTCTTTTTGAATTATGGTTTTCTCTGGATATATGCCCCATAGTGGGATCGCTGGATCATCTGGTAGCTCTATTTTTAGTTTTTTAAGGAACCTCCATACTGTTCTCCATAGTGGCTGCACCAATTTACATTCCCACCAACAGTGTAGGAGGGTTGCCTTTTCTCCACAACCTCTCCAGCATTTATTGTTTGCAGATTTTTTGCTGATGGCCTTTCTGACTGGTGTGATATCTCATTGCAGTTTTGATTTGCATTTCTCTAATAATTAGCGATGTTGAGCATCTTTTCATGTGCCTCTTGGCCACCTGTATGTCTTCTTTGGAAAAATATCTCTTTAGGTTTTCTGCCCATTTTTTGATTGGGTTGTTTGTTTTTTTGATATTGAGCTGCATGAGCTGTTTGTAAATAGTGGAGACTAATTCCTTGTTTGTCACATCGTTTGCAAATATTTTCTCCCATTCTGTGGGTTGTCCTTTTGTTTTGTTTATGGTTTCCTTTGCTGTGCAAAAGCTTTTGAGTTTAATTAGGTTGAATACTAATTAATTTAATACTAAGTTTAATTACAATTGAGGTAATTGAGGATAATACTTTTAAATAACAATGAACAAGGCACTTTTGTTGAACACCAAAAAAATCTTTCAGAATATAGCTTTTTACATTTCAAAAATATACATAGTGGCTCAGTTTAGCACCCAAATGTCAGAGGAAAATGTAGCTTTAAAATCCAGTCCCAGCAATAATTAAGTGATTTTGATAAAGCAACATAAAACCTTCTGGCAGGAAGACAATTTCTATCACATCAGTATGTAGCAAAAGACCAGAGTTGCAAGCAAAATACCTAGTCATGTTCATCTTTGCCTTGGCTTTAAGGCTAATAATGAAAGGCTTTATGAACAACAACAAAAAATTGGTAGTGATTTGGAATTTCGATGTTGATTAAATTTGGTAATCGAATGAGTGAATACCAGTATACTGTTAGGAACCAATCTGACACTTTATTCCACATTAAAATTTTACCTTATTATTTCTTCTTTCTAAGTTTTTCAAATATAACTAGCAAGTCAGACATTTGACTTACTTTTTGTTAAAACAAAAAAAACTCATTTCATATACGAGAATATGTAAAATCAAGCCAGTATAAGTCAATGCTCCCTTTACTGACAATTTATTTGGAGTCAAGTCAGCTCTATCAGAAGTAGCAGCAGGAAAACATGTTCCAATGCATCCAAGACTCAAAATGGCAGCTGGGTTTACCCTCTATCCTTTGGGAAATATTAATTTCCTACAATATGTAAAAACTCATTGCAGATAATTATATTCCCAGAGAAACTAAAATATTGTATTCCAAGACTTTCCAAGGTAAATTGCGATGTATACTTTTAGGGAAAATAAAATGTTTTTGAGTTTAGGTTTAAGTTGAAAGGATGAAATTGAGATCTTTCCCCACAACGTTTCACAAGTACCACATCTGTCCAGCTCACCAAAGACAGGGGAGCCCAAGTCATTCATCCGATGTTCAGTCAACCAGGCAGACTCCAAAATCAGAAAACCTGATTAGAAAAAAAATTCAAGTTGTTTTACAAGTTGTTTAGTTACAAGTGCAGTAAAATTTAAATCTTGACTATTTAAACTAACAAATAAGTGACCAGATAACAAATTATAGAAAAATCATAGTTACACAAACATGGATTAGATCCTTTCAAGGGAAGCCCTAGATTCCTGACCAGACCTCAACTGTGGTGTGATGTGAGAACCCCCAATTCTTTACTAAAACACTGTGAACTCAAGAACTGGAGGACAGCCTTATTAAGCTAAACTAACCTGTTTTTTGACAAATGATCACCTCTAATCCTGATGCTTGATTTGTGGGACTGAATTTTTTAACCACCATATTTTACATATACCAGTATCCATACACTTCTAAAAGCAGAGTCTCTGATGTACTGTAAATTAGGAGCTGAGTTCACATCTTCAGGCACTTTCAGTGAATTATGAGACTAGAAGTGAACTTCAAAGTTCATCTAGTTCTGTGCCCTTGGTCATGTCTCAGTGAGGACTGCTAAGATAAAAGGAGGTCTATTTCTTAGCTTTTTACTCAAATAAGTCTGATTCAAACATAATACACCTTCATTTCAGAAACTTTTAAAGGAACTTCACAAATATTTTAAGTGAAAGCTTAAATAATGAACAAAAATTAGCCAAGTGAAAGTAAAATATACTGTAATTTTATTTCTACATTTAATTATTGGACAGTATTAGCCTTTTACAAAATGTAAAATAATATTCTTATATTTTAAAAATTAATTTAAGAAAAACAAGAATATACAGTTTTTTAACATTTAAAATATCTATATTTTATTGTTAAAATAATCACAATTAAAAATGTGATGTGTATATGTCTAAATTAGACCATAACAAAAATTATACACTTTAGAATTAAAAACTGAGGTATAAATAAAAATAAAACTTAAAATTTAAAAGCTGGGGTAGGGTTTCCCTGGTGGCTCAGTGGTTGAGAGTCCGCCTGCCGAGGCAGGGGACACGGGTTCGTGCCCTGGTCCCGGAGGGACCGTTCATGCCCCAGAGGATCCCACATGCCGCGGAGTGGCTGGGCCCGTGGGCCATGGCCACTGAGCCTGCGCGTCCGGAGCCTGTGCTCCGCAGCGGGAGAGGCCGCAGCAGTGAGAGGCCCGCGTACTACTAAAAAAAAAAAAAAAAAAAAAAAAAAAAAAAAAAAAGCTGGGGTATAGGTGTAAAAGTATAGCTTTAAATAAAAATTGTACCAAAATGTACATACCATGTTGTATCCTGTTTCCTTCACTTAGATGATACTATGAACATTTTCTGTGTTAAAAAATATTTACCTACAATATCATTCAGTGGCTGTAAGTAGATCATTTAATGTATACATCATAATTTACTTAACCAAATCCTTTATTATTGGTCATTTAGATATTTTTCATGTTTACTTACTGTAAAGATTTCTTCTGTTGTACATTCTATATTTAAGTAGCTGCCTATAACCTTAATAATTTATTTAGAATGATTTTGAAATAAAGGAATTACTAGGGCAAAGTGTATTTTTTAAGCATTTGATATCATTTTTGCCTAAGAACAAGTAATAGAAATTAATCCAACTTCATTTATCAAATTCTATGATCATCTACCACAAAAAAAATTTCTGAAGAGTATGGACATAGGAGAACCCCAGTTTGACAGAGCAAATAATAGGAAATAGCATTCTAGCTTTTATTTGGAGAGTTTTGACTTAATGTCACTCCTACCAAGTAGAAAAAAAGCCACTTCAATACACACGATGTTTTCTTCCTCTAAATTTGTTTCCTTCCTTATAAAGAAATTACCACTTGATGAGGGCAAGACAACCAAGAAGAATGAGACCCATTTGATCTGATTGTTTTTAAGCCTCTTAAATGCCAAGTCGATGAGTTATCTGACGAAGGATTGAAAGGATATGAAAATTGAAGATATTTTCTTTGGAAGTGCATTTGACCTTATGAATCAATGCTTTCTTAGCTATTTTCCTGTCACTCTTTATCTTTACACACTCACGTTCTCCTATTGCTCCCCATCCGTTTCCACTGAGATCAGAGAAGTCTGATTGAGGAGTAGTTATGTCTTTAGTCTCATATACACAATTATAAATTAAATCGTTTGCACTTGCTATTTGCTTCAGCGTATTTTCATAGGCAGGGAAAAAGAGGAACCTACAGAAAGAAAGTTTTGAAAAACTAAACTGATTCACTGGACTAGAGGGCTGGCAAATTTTTTTCTAAAGAGCCAAATAGAAAATATTTTTATCTTTGAAGTCCATAAAGTCTTTGTTACAACTACTAAAGTGTGCCCCAGCCATAGTCAAGACAGACACAAATGGGTGAAGCTGTGTTCTAATAAAACTTTATTAATAAAAACAAGTGGTGGGCTGATTTGTTTACCCTATCTGCACTAAACTCTTTCCATTTCAAACTTTCCAAAAACTTAATCACAACAGTTTCCATTATTGGACTAGCAACCATTTTCATTTTCTTTTCTGGAATGATTCTCGCAAATTTATCTATAGGAAGAGAAAAGAAAATGTGGACGAAATGAGAGTGACATTCGTCTCTCTTTTCTTTTCCAATGATCCTCATAAGAGCTCTCTGTGATTTTTATGCACCTTGTATCAGAGCTGATTTGTGTTTGCTCACATGGAAAGTCTTCACCAACCGCATATCCTGGTGGAATTTGTCACCTCTTGAGATCATCAATGGTGGCCACTGACTTTCCAGTCTGAATCTCCACATAGTTCCAAAATCTCTGAATTGATTCAACCTGGAAAGTCATTGAGGTTTCTGGTCCCATTGGCAGGCAGGGTCTGTCCAAGTACAGCATAAGCCTGGCCCTTTCTAGGCTCAACAGTGATACCCTATGTTATTCTGATGCAACACTTTGTGTGTGGTAGAAATTATATCTCATGTTTTTCTAGACCTGCCAGAAATGGGTCAAGGCTAATTTTGCTCTCATTAGTGTAACATATCTAACTAGTTGATACCACAGACTTCTTTACTTGACCCAGAACAAGAAATTTGCTTTGCCGCCTCTAGCTGTTTAACATAATCCTCAATACCTTTCCTCAGAAAGTTGAACACTTTCACCACGAAATGCGTAACAAATGGATGGCTATGCTCCAAAATGTCCAATTTCAAACATCTTGTCAACAATGAAATCCAAACAAAGTTTCTATTAAGGACATTATGAGCCAAAATAAATTTCATGCCTAACTTAAATGTTCTACAATGTTTGACAGATAATGGAAACTGCTTGAAAATAGAATACTGTTGTCATACTTAGCATGATTTCCCGATGTTTGATTTTACCCACGTTAGAAAATCACATATATTTCAGAATATAAAGATTTGAACATTTTTCTTCAATTACACTGGTGTCTTCCACCACTCACTTTCTACTGATTGTTTTGTGTAAGTATGAAGCATGTTTGAGCATCTCCTCCATTGAAAGTTAAAAAAATTGCTAACGGCACACTCCCTTCCAGCTATCCTCCTATCTCTCTTCCTGTTCAACTAAGCGTCTTTTAACAGTTATGTATTTTAATCCCCATTCCCTGGTATCCCACTGCAATCCAGCTTTCTTCCCTACTGAAACCACTACTGTCAAGGTGAGTGGCAAATTTCTTTTGACAGATCTGCTGGGGACTTTTCACCACTTGTTGAACATTGCTTTCTTGAAACACTTTCTTCCATCGATTTCCATAATCCTAACCTCTTTTCCTTTCAGATATTTTTTAAAGGTCCTCTTCTCACGCTTGCCCTTTAAATATGAATCATTTCCTCACGGTTTAGTCCTACCGAGGCCATCTTCTCTGCTTGCTCTGCACAGGCACTCCTGGTGATTTTTATCAACTCCATGGTTGTAAGTCTCAAATCTTCGTGCCCGATTTCTCTGTGAAGCCTTCTACCTGTGTGCATACCTGCCTAGTGGACACTGCAACTTTACTGGCTTCTGGGCATTTTAAGCTCAGTGTATCCCAAACTGAACTCCATCATCCTCACCTTTTCTCCAACCAGCTTCTTCCTATGTGTTCCCCACTGCCCACACCAGAAACTTCAGAGTCTCCTTTGACTCTTTTCTGTCCTTCATTCCCACGTTTGGTCAAAAATCAAATCTTGTTTAACCTACTTTCTAATCATTTTTAGACTTTTCTCTTTTCCCAACGGCCCCACTCCTGTCCGATTTCAAGTCATCCTAGCTACTCACTTGGCTTACTGAAACTGTCTGACTTGCTTACCTCTATCCTTTCCCCCAGGTCTTTCTCAAAAAGAAGCCCAAGTACCTGGATGAGTTTCTGTGATCCTTTGAATCCTAATTTATAACACTTCAATGGTTTTTCTGATGCTCTTAAGAGCTCAGAGATGGCTCACAACACCCTTCCTATCTGTTTAGTCTCCTTTTTTGTCACTCACCTCACACACCAAGCACATCCATGTTGAACCGTATCATAAGCATCCGTAGCATAATTCTTTTACCATCTCTCCCCTCTTCCAGAAATACTCTTAGCCATCTTCATTGCCTGGTTAGCATTTGTTCACCTTTTAAGTTTCGGCTTACGTATCATTTATACCAGAAATCCTTTTCTGACCTAATCCAATCCCTCAGACTGGCTAGCTGTTTCTTCCATGCACTCCCATGGCGTTACTGTCTCTAAAATTGCAACTCATACTTTATATTACTACCTGTTTGATTTTTAAAAAATTTTCCTAGTAAACTGTAAGGTCCATGTGGTCAGGAAACATTTTTATCTTGTTCAAGAAGTATGAATAAAAAATATTGGCTGGATAAATTGATATGCTCTGTGTCCTCATAAAGCTAATAGTTTAGTAGAAGAAACAGATATTCAGCAAATAAACAGATTAAATAAATAATAACACGTGATTGAGGAAAGTTCTATCAAGTAAAATTGAGTGCTTTGAAACACAGAGTCCTGGAACCACTGAAGCGTATAATCAGGGAGTGGCATGATATGGCATCATTTAAAAATTTTTTGAATCATTCTTTCTGAATGAAGAAAATACATGAAGAAAAAAAGTAACGGCCATGACCAGGAGTTATGGTATGGATGAAAACACTTGAGAGTTTGGAGGATTCACTGCTTATGTCTTCAGTATTCACTTAAGGCAATCATGGGATTACATAACTCTTCACCAGTGTGGTGGCCCAGGGTTGTTGCTTGGGTGTAGCGGGCAATGAGTAACTAACCAGATCACTGAAAGATGGTATTTTGTCAGGAAATTCATTCCCAACATCAGAGCCCATTTCTAATTAAAGCATTCTAGGCATACCGCCTGTACCTCCTTGGAAGTTCAAGTTCACTTGGATAAGAATCCTTCCCATTTCTCCCCTGAGGCCTTCTTTATGTTTTTCCCAGCCTCATAAGTTTATTGCGAGAATAAAATAATATAATGCACTGAGAACTGTGCCTGGCCCACAGAAAGGACTGAATGAAGGTTAGCTGTCGTTGACCTGGCTGGTCTGGAGGTGACAGCTATTGTTATTAGAGGTACAGGTGACGGAGTCCAGAGGCACCACGCCTGAAATGGTTTCTTTCTTCTCTGACCTGCTCTCCCATTTGTCCACACACTCATTCTCATTCTTGGTCGTACTGGTTCCCAATTTCTGGAACAGAGACTTGTCGCTCTCCTTCAGCATTTTCTCGTGAACTTTGGTCTCGTACTCAGGCTGGTCCCCTTTAGATAAATGAACCGACTGATCTTCCCCCAACCTCTATACTGTCCACCTACTCATCAGCACCACCTCCACCATCTAATTTCCAGACACGGTGAAGAGGTAAATGCATTCCTTCTGCCCCAGCTTAATGGCTGGTGATGTCTCTTTCCCATCTATATGGTCTATGTTGGAAAGTTTTCTCTCCTGAATATCTAGCATTCGGGTGGCAGTGGGTTTGGTTTTCGCATTCTCCCTTTATTGAGGTCACTCAGCCTAAGACATTTATCCTCTTTTCTTTTCTCTCCTTTCCTCTTCTCTTCTAATTCACAGAGAGGCAGCAAACACATTAGACTTCTAAACAGTCATCCTGATACACAGCAGGTGAGAGAAAATCAAAGACTTTCCTGCAGGAGCTGAGAGCACTTATAATACCCAGTGTCATACTGACCATTCTTTATAACCTTAACCAGCTAGTAGAAATTATCTGATTCTAACTTCACTAGCTATATGGCTTGAAAAATTATAGTGTCAATTCCTAATTATGTATGGCCAGAAGCTCATCTTAGACAATATGGTGTTTATGTTGTTTATAAGAACATCTTGAAAAGATAAATCTGTTTGATAAATTAAACTTTCTTAGCTGAGCTTCTCCAACCCAATAAGTAAATGACTACAGACATCTCAGGGAACTTTATCAAATGACACTGTCACTCACACCCTGGCTTCTGAGCTTTGTCCTTGTCTTTGATTATAAGTTTCCTCAAACTCTCTTGCAAACTTTTTATTTGTTACAATGATAAAGTAAACGAGGCTTTCCTGTAATGAATTTAATTTTACAATTTGTTCCTGGAATTAATCGTTGATTAAAAGGCTTGTGGTGGTCTTTGTAAGTCCTTTAGTGTTTCATTATTATAGAAACTCAGGAAACATTTATCAAAGAGTTCTTGTGCTTTAGGAATCATTCCATGCCAGGTTTGAATATGTCAATAATGCTTAATAAAAAATGTACAATCTCATAACCAACCAACGACCAGTGTTTACACTATCCATCCGTCTTTTAACTCCGCCCGTAACTCCTATACAATCTAGATCCAAGTCTCCTGCAGCAATAAACTATCTTGACTCAGACCTCCAATTTTATAGCCTCACAGTTCACGCTCTTCATCAAAACCTATGAACCCTCAAGGGCTTATCCAGCCGGGTGTTTTAGAAAAAAAAGTTGCATTTCTCCCTTAGAAGAATTCTCATATCAGCCACTAAGAATTCTCATATCAGCCACTCATTTTGTTACTGGAATATTTTGGGTGACTAGTAATCATATGTGCCACTTTGACTATCCAATAGAGACTTAAAATCCTAGTGACACATTTCATACTGACAGGAAACCATCCTTCCGATTATCCAGATCCCAAAGTAAAGTTTCATTTGCCCCATTTCTGAGTTCATTCCTCAGGCTTAGGCTCAGATCAGGTTAAAAATTAATCTTTCCTTAGCCAAGAACTTGCACAGCTAATGCTTGCAATACTGACTCATGTATTTAAAGTCATGCACAAAAATGGCAGGGTGCGTACTGTTACGCCATGGAAGGAATCCGGGGCAGAGTGTGTGCCATCCCTGCCTCTGGTCATGACGTGAAAACTGGGCTTCACAGCTCTACAGCTCAGAAGAGTCCCAGGTCTGGCATCACAATGGAGGGAAAGCCGTGGACAGCTCTCTGCTGGTTCTCGTGATCCCCACGCTCCCACGGAGAGACTTGGCTTTCCCGGAGCCCTCCTCTTGGAACTGTTTCCCCAGATCCCTTCATGGTCACTCTTTCTCCTCCATCAATCTTTATTCAGATCACACCTTCTCAACGAGACCCACCCTGACACCCTGTGAACATTTACGTCCCATCCTACCCGCCCCTGCATCCCAACCTCTCTTACTCCGCTCTCCTCTCTTCTTTTTTCATACTCCTAAGTATGTCAGTTGGAACAATTATATCCCCCATTCTTGGGTGTTATGGCGGCTACAATCTCAGAATATCAAGGTAGAGAGAGAGGGTGCATTGTTCTGGGCAATATGGAGGTAAGGCCAGCTTCTTTCGTTTATACCATGTCTTCAGGCAATTACTTTCTTGGAAGATAATTTTAGTAGGTCTGATTATTGTCAAAAACCCATTTTCAAGAGATTAAATTTTGTATGATCATAAGTTGAATACTCAAATGGGATGAGCCTAATTGATTTTAGGTTACATTGTCTTTTTGAGATAATATAACAGCTGCCAGTGTTGGCTCTGCTACTTAAAATGTATGATTAACAGAAGGATTCAAATGTTTAAACATTGGAGTTGGAAGTTAAAAATGTATTTAAATTAAGCAAAGACAATATCTTGGGTAGTCCTGAGTGTCCTGTAAGTGAAAAGTCATCAGTTAGCAGCATGAAATTTTAAGTGATGACATTTTCCTCTTAAGATAAGACAGTCCCTTTGATCTTTCATCTGATATGTCAGCTAGAAAGATGGGTTGGTCCCCTCCTGTTTCCTAGCTGTAAAGATGATCCCAAACTGAGAGCCCCTGACTGTCAGAATACACCTTCTCCATCTTTCTCACACCGGGAAGATAAAATTGCTGATATCTGAAAAATGAAAGTGTGTTGTGATGTATCTTGTGCAGATCTTTGTATTAGTTGAGAGAGAGGCCGTTATGCTAAGGTAACAAATATTATACATCATTTCCACCCACAACTATTGACCACAACTAGTCACAAAGTCCTGCGTAATCGCAAAGAATCTGAGAAATGTTAGCACTCTGTCTCCAGTACAATCCTTAACACACTCTTTAAGGGCAAGACACGTTCCTTAAAGAAGGATGCCGGCAATAGTGTGTGTGTGTGTGTTTGTGTGTGTGTGTGTGTGTGTGTGTGTGTGTGTATGCTCACTTGTCCCTCTTGAATCACTCTCTCGTGGTGCCACAAAAATCAGGAACAAGGTTTAATAAAAGAAGACTAGTGCCTCGATGGTACCGCTAAAGGATAAACTGAGACATGTTAACATTGCTAAGAGTTTATCTGAGCAAACATCAGTGTGAATGGGGCAGTGCCAACCCAGAAGTGGTTAGGAGTACTCCACAGAGAGGAGCTGGGACAAGGGTCTTGTGGAGAAAATGCAGAAGCAAAGTAAATAACTCATCTGACCTGCTACAGCTTCACGCTTGCATTATTTGGGAAAGTGGAGCTGGCGGGTTGCGATTGGTAGTTCTTGCCCTGCAGGCGTTCACAGGAGTTGCTGGTGGCTTAGGTCTTGGTGGCTTACAGAGGCTGCTAAGGCATTAGACACCCTCATTCTAATGGTTTCCTTGTTTAATTAATTTAATTAATTTAACAGTACGATTGGAAGGAGTCTTAAAATGTCTGGACAAATACTTTTTAAAACATTCTTTTTTTAAAAATTGAAGTATAGTTGATTTACAAAGCTGTGTTAGTTTCAGGTGTACAGCAAAATCATTCAGTTATATATATATTCAGTTAAGTATACATATACATAACTGAATATATATATATATTCTTTTTCAGATTCTTTTCCCTTATAGGTTACTACAAAATATGGAGTATAGTTCCCTGAAAAAAAATTCTTAGTTTTGAAATAAGAAAAGAAAACTAGAATGTGCTCAAAACAAATAATCACACTTTACCTTATCTTCCCTTTTATAAATACACATATTTTATATGTTTATAAAAATTAGATTCAAAGTTCTCTACCACCCAAGCACATGTGTGTAACACTGAGAATCCCTACTTGGATAATGGAAATCCTTTTCCAATAAGAATCATAATAAACGAGAATTCTGACATCAGCTTTTGTGGGTGGGAAAGCAGGTTGCATATTTTCTCCACAGTATTTAAAAAATGAATTAGAGCTTCTAGATACTCAAAAATCCCCAATAAAATTCTTTTTGTGATTCTCTTCTTGTTTTTGCTTGAATTAACCCTATGGCTTTTCCTGAATCATCCTCTTTTAGTCAGACTCACAGTGTTGATTCCCTGCAGGTACTAGGAGTTCAGAGTTAAAAATAAGATACTCTTCATTTTTGAGTATAAACCAATACCTTAAAATTTCTCAGGGGAGTTAATGAAGATTCCATGAGCAATGATAGCCCCTAAGACTTTCCCACAGCAGAGAGAGAGAGAGAGAGAGTGTGTGTGTGTATATACATGCAGAGAGCAGGGAGGATGTGATACATGAACAGTAAATTTGGTAAATGTTTTCACAGGGTTTGTAAATTTATTCCAGAGACAAAACAGAAACAGAATGACCTCTGCCCAGCCCCATTGCTCCTCACTGACTGAGTGATATAGAAAAGGTCTGGACAAGTTCTCTGTCACTAGACCCCATGTCCAGAGATTGAAGACAAGCAGTCACCGTGAAGGGCTTCCTTTAACAAACAGACGAAGGGGTGAAGATGTGCTTGGAGAGAATTCATTCCAGTTAGTGTAGAAACAGTCTGTTAAAAACAGACTGCTAGGATTCTTTTGGGTAACTTGGCCTGACTTCAAAAGAGAAGGGCCTGAATAGGTATATGAATGATATATACATAACTGAATCACTTTGCTATATACCTGAAACTAACACAACACTGTAAATCAACTATATTTCAATAAAAATAAATGTTAAAATAAATAAATAAAAATAAAATGAAAGAAGGAAAGAGAAGGGCTCTGTGATTGCAGAGAGGCAAGCTGGACCCCAGTGATCAGCTGCACCTGTCCTCACCCACCTCCAGGTTACCTCAGTGCCCCACTCTCACCCCATATAGGTAGGTTTTTCCATGTGAGACACACATGAAAGTTTCTATTTGAGTAGCTTGGAAATTGTACTTTGTTAATTAAAGGTCTTTAAGTTCATGGATTTTGTTCATTTAGAAAAAGCCTATCCAAGAAGGAACACCCAATCAAAATGATAGTTTTCCAATAACAGTAAATTAAGTGAAATTTCCCCAAATCGGCACTGTTATGGATCGAATTATGCACCACCCCCCAAATTCATAGGATGATGTCATCGCTCCCAATACCTCAGAACGTGACCTGTTTGAAAACAGAGCGGTTGTGAGTGTAATTAGTTAAAATGAGGTCATACTGGAGGGGGGTGAGCACCATATCCAATGTGCCTGGTATCCTCACAAAAGGGGGAAATTTGAACACAGACACACACAGGGAGGACAGCACGCAAAGATAAAGGCAAAGATTGTGCTGAAGCTTCTGCAAGCCAAGGAACACCAATGACAGCCGGCAAACCAGCAGAAGCTAGAAAGATTCTTCCTCTCAGTTCTCAGAAAGAACCAACTCTGCTGAAACCTTGATCTCAGACTTCCAGCCTCCAGAACTGTGAGACAGTAAATCTTGGTTATTTACGGCACCCCGTCTATGGTATTTTGTCGTGGCAGCCGTGGCAGCCGTAGCAGACTAGCGCAGGCGCTGAGAACAAGCATGCTGTGTGTCTGCTTTAATCCTGTGTTTTCCACAAAACAACCTACATCGCAGAGTACGGTAGTCGTAGACAGTAACAGCTGACCGGAAACACAAGCCACTGGGATTCCTCAGTTCTGGAAGACATCTCACTTAAATGTATCTACCGCCAACAGCATCGCATCCTAGGACCATAACAAGGATGTCGTGAAGAAACATGGATTTCTAGAATCCTGGCAGGTTAAAACAAGGTGGTTTCTTGAGATGATATTATCAAAAAGAAAATCGTTAAGGAAAGAAGATGTGGAAGAGTCTTGGGAGAAAAGAGTCTTGTCTCCATGGTTACTTCACTATGTACTGTCTCTGTTGCACAGGTTTTCCTCCATCACTGACCCCTCAGTCCAGACGAATCCCTTCCCCTACGAGCTCATCCATCAACTTTGGCTCTGCAGTCATTCATACTTTCACCAGCTTTCATACACTTCTTCCTTCTTGTAATCGCTTTGTCTTCCCCCACTACTCTCTTACACAGTTTTTAAGCAAACGCTTTTCCGAGGCTGCAGTAAGAGCTGCTATTAACTTCGGAGGAGGTCCGGTGTATGCAGAAGTGGCTGTAGGGTCAGTTTTGCAGCTCCCATTTAGCTACTGGATTTCTAGCAGGTCAAGGAAATGATGAAGGAGATTCGGGGCTTGGTTTCTGGCAGCAAACTCCACAACCATAACTCTTGCTGGATTTAGTGGAGCAGAGCAGCGTGAATTCGTTTAAGTCAGGCTGGGATCAAGTCTGAGGAAGATTAGATTAGACCAAGAAGGAAGTGGATGGTGGTGGGAATTGGGAGGAGGGGGTGAGGAATGAAGGGTATTAAAGATGTTAAATTCAACAATAATGACGATGATAACTAAAACTGATCACTCTCATGCTTAGTACATTGTCTCCATAAGAAGCTAGGACATCAATAAGTATGTAAAAAACAATGGTAATATTTAAGTGCATTTCTGCAGCCTCTAGAAAATGGTTTAAATATGGACAAGAGATTATTTTATTTTCCTGATTGTTCAATAAACACTTTGCTAAACAATTTTTTTAAGGTATTGAATTTCCCTAAAGTGATCTCTTCTAAAAACTATTCTACTCATCAGACACAATGTTTTAAAATTTCAGGCATTATCAAAAATCTTCTTCTTTTTCTTTTTCTTTTTTTTTGCATGAGATACTTTGATTACATGCTTCCCCACATTGATGCAAACGGAAGGACACCAAAGCCATGGCCTTATTTTCAAAATTTATTTTAGAAGTATTTAACGGGAGGACGATGAACTTGACAGTAAGGTTTTTATAAGCTATCAACCTCTGCTCTGTGCTATCAACCTTGAGCTCTTCCAGGCACTCCTGGTTATGTCAGAATTCTCCCACCACAGCAACTTTGTGGTCGATGTGCCATAGTCATAGGGACCTGAACTAACCAGAGATGTCTGGAAGAGGGGGTGTCTGACCAAGCTGGAAATTCCAGGAAACTTACCAAAAAAGAACACATTAAATGCTTGTTAATTCAACCAATATTTCATGGACACCAGCATTCTGGAAAATTCTTTGTTGTGCTTGAGGGTAAAAATGAGTTAGATACCATTCCAACCCTTGAAGAGCTGATACTCTGGTTACAGCCCAGAGAGGATGAGCTGCAATCCTTAGAGCACACTCTAAATCAACACCTGAAAATACTTCTGAGGGGTCACTCTTTTATACTTTTATTTCTCCTAATTGAAGAATGTTCATTAGAAATTATCTGGGGAAAAAAATAGGCTGATTTCTCTGGACATGTTATCCCTCTTTAATTTTTACTTAGCAAACCCGTAGCTCTTACTAGGTTCCAAGCCTTACTATAGTCACTTTTTGAAAATTAACCCATTACTATGATAACACTCCTGGGAGGTATTTATTATTATTTTCTCCTATTTGATAGATGAGGAAATTGGAGCCCAGAGCTAGTAAGTAGCCTGCTCAGGTTTACATAGCTAGCAAGTAGGTTACCTTTAAGTAAGATAATCAAAGATAAAAATGTTTTTAAACTATCAAAATAAAAAGGAAAAAAATCATATTCTGTATTCAGGATTTAAAGTAAATCAGAACAAGTTTCTCTAACATTTTTCAGTGCCATACTAATTAGGACAACATGTTCTGTTCTTGATATCTAAAGATGTGTATGAGAGAATAAAATGTGGAAAAATAAAATATCTTCCCCCCCAAAATCAGGTTATGTTATTGTCCTTTTCAGACTGGCTAAAGAGCAATTAATTAATCTATGTGAAGCTTTCTTGGATCTATTAAAATGTTTGGCCTATGCACCCTCTATTGGGGAAAATATTTAATCACAAGCTCTCGTGATAAACACCATTAGGTATGGTTTACTCATCTGAAAAGTGTAGATAGTACCTCTGATGAGTACCTACATCAGAGGATTATGAAAGGATTTCTCCTTTTGTGATATGATGCTATGACATCCAGGTAGGACACCTGGATACTGGAAAGGAACACTCCTCAGCCCGGCCCTTATGCTTTGCTACGAGCAAAGTATAGCTATAAAGAAAAAGGAAACCTTAACATCCACACAATCAAAAGTAAATGCCAACATGTAGATCAGCCAGTAAACCAGTGTAGGCTCAGAGACAGCTTCCCAAACTGCGTCAGCCCAGCGAAAAGGTTACTTTTCTCAGGTTAGCAAATTGGCTTCCTGATCACTCTGATCTTAAAGGTTTAAAAAAAAAACAAAAAACAAAAACTTTTTGCTTCAAAGTAATATGAGACAGAGTCCTACTTATTTTGGAAGACCTTACAGAACTCGTTATGTACTTCTGACTTCTTGGTAAAATGACTAAATCAGTACTTCTGGGATAAGAGATTGTGCTGTCAGACAGCAGAACAGTCAACCCAACAATCGCACCTCTGAAGGAAGCTCGGGTTTTTAGCTTTATTACCTCTTGGAATGGGAAGGTCATCCGCAAATCTGTCTGATGATGAGGTCCTGATAAATAAGCTTTAATTAACACGCTTCACTTTAAGAGTCCTTAATTCCAGTATCTTAGCACAGATTAGGAAAGCAAGATATAAACTGAATCGTCTGTTGAAAAATTGATGAGCCCCTTGAGCTCATTATCAAAGCAAACTTAATCTAGACCAAGATGCCTTAAGAATTGAGTCAAATGATTCAATTGATAATCATCAGATTCACAGGATTCCCCAAACTCACGGAAATATATTTTTAATTTTAATTTTATAAGACTGCTCATCAGACCTTAACACTGGTTAAATTGGATGATCTCTTTGTGTTGAGCTCCCTACCTAACTGGCTTTTCAGTCCACAGTTCCCCTTTTTGGAAACCCAGACTAGTCTTGCAGCCCTGTTTCCGGGGGGGCCTGCTGGCTCGGCCCTTTCCCCTGTCCCAAGCTCCTGCCGGTGGTGCACACAGGGCCTTCCCTTGGATACTCTGCAGTAATATTTCTTGGTCACTGCTGGTGTGTTAAGGTGCATACGTTTATTTGTTTTGTTTTATGTAGATCCTCAAATCCTAAAAAGTTAAGCATATCGCCTTCTGACAGACCTACTTATTTTATGTCTAAGAACTATGGTCCCAGACACTGTAGATATCTACAAAAATGACAAAAATCTTACTAAAAACAACCTAGAATTACAAGGCCATTATGGGAAACATTCCAATTACACAAGATCCTTTACTTAAGAAGTGTACTCAAAAGCAAGGACTCCAAAATCAAGCAAGCAGAATGGAATGCCTGTTTTAATTGGCATACAGAAGCCTCCAGAAAGGCTTCAAAATTCCAAAAGAGCTTCATTAAAAATTTTGTTGCTGGGACTTGCCTGGTGGTCCTGTGGTTAAGACTCTGCTTCCACTGCAGCGGGGTGTGGGTTCAATGTCTGGTCGGGGAACTAAGATCCCACATACCTCGTGGTGTGGCCTAAAACATAAATAAATAAAATAAAAGTTTTGTTGCTAAAGGCTAATGAAAAATGAAAGACACAAGAGGTACCTAAAATGAAAGATTAAAGACTGACATAACTCCTACTGCCCCCCTCTATCCTCCTGTGTTTAAGTACTCATTCTAGCAATTCTCTGTCTGAATTGTCTTTCCACTCTGAGGAGACTACGTGACAATAAACAGAAGTCCGTCAAGTTAGTGGTCTTACAGATGCCCCTAGATATACCCTTGAAGGAGGGCACTCCTATGGGTCTCTCCCAGGGTTGATGGGACTCTGAGGAATTTTCTGGTAAGCTGTTACATTATTCCCTTAAAGAGCCAAAGAAACTAATATTAATGAAAAATCTTGCATATCCTTGGAAAGCTGGCAGAAGCCAGGTAAGGTTAAAATTCTTGCCAAAGTCAGCTCTCTCAGATGTCTGTCTCAGTGCCCAGTCTAGTGAGAAAAATAAAGATTTCCATTGTCCCCTCCTTTCCAAGTCCAGACCCATTGTGCAACTGAGTCCCCCTAAAACCGAGCTCCTCTGCCGAGTATATGATTAACCTCTCCCTCCGTTATTCCCTTTCTTGTCCAACACTTGCTCTCCTCATGATTGATAAGTATCAAAGAAAAGGGAGGATTGAAACCAGATAGGACCCTCTGGCTCCCTCCCAGGTACAAATCCTTTCTTTGTCCCCCATTTCTTCTTTGGTCTGTTTTCCTCTCTCTGGCTAACACCCCAAACTTGGTGAACATTGCATCTAGGCTCTATAAAAAGAAAAGGACCAAAAGACAAGAATAAAACTGCCTGTGTGGTCTACAGACCCTAACATTTTGACTGGCATCCATGGCTGTCACTTTTTCAGTCCTGATTCAAACAGGAATAACCAGGAGGCATTTGTGATTCAGGACTCTCTTCCTCTGGCTGGGCCCTGCTTCCCTGACCAACACCACCTGCTCCTCCTAGATGAACACTTCTGGGGAAGTTGAAGCTCAGTTACAGAAGATGACTGAGCAAGCCACTGGGCTTAGAAAGGTGACTCCTTCAATGGAGTCCTTCTTGGACTTACTTGATTTAGATTAGTTTGGGTCTTGGAGACTATGCTTCTGACATGCACTCCAGACATTGGGAATTGCCCTACCTATAATAGTCCTAGTAGTCTCCCTGGCATGCTAAGTGCTCTCAAAAGTTTCCAGTGCATGTCCACAGCCACTAACCACCAAGCAAGTGATCTCCCTAAGACTGGAACATCAAAAAAGGAATGAAGAGAAAGACCAACTTAAAAATTGTGAAGCTGGGGACTTCCCTGATGGTCCAGTGATTAAGACTCCATGCTTCCAATGCGGGGGGCATGGGTTCAATCTCTGGTTAGGGAACAGCCCACTGCAGGGAGAAAAAAAAAAAAAAGGGAACCTGAAATCATGGCCTGTGAATATCACAGAGATTAAGCACAAAAACATCATGACCTATGACTAACACACAAGGATCAATAAAAACTGCAAGAACTTCAGAATGGTAGCTGGAAGTGGCCCTAATGCCATCCCTCAGTGAAGTTGAGAGTCTGATCAAAAGGGGGGAATTGCTAAAAAAAAAGAAAAGAAAAGAAAGAGAAGCCCAGAATGAGGTCACTTACCCCACAACAGCAAACCAAGATTTAATATCCAACTTAATTACAGTTTCAGCCACTCCCAGAAAAGTGACCTTTAACCAGTCAATCTGGAATTACCTGACCAGTACTGGTGAGGTCACCGGCAGAATAGAACCCTGCCTGTCTCCAAAGGAAGGTGACCTTGCCTGAGACAATCCACTCTTTGTTAGAAACTTCCTCTTTCTATCCCCTTCTGCCTATAAAAGCCTTCCATTTTGTACAGCTCCTCAGAACTCCCTTTTGCTTGTTAGATGGGATGCTCCCTGATCCATGAATCGTTGGATAAAGCTAATTAGATCTTCAAATGTACTCGGTTGGGTTTCGTTTTTTAACACAACAAATACCTCAAAATCAGTGCACTACAGAAAAGGCAGTAATTTACTTCCTGAGGAATACTATACTAAGTACTTCAGATACGTTTTCTTATACCACACTATCTTTATTCATTCATCTGTCAGTAGACACAGAAGTTGTTTTCACACACTGGCTATTGTGAATACTGCTGCAATGAACTTGGGAGTGCGGATATCTCTTTCAGATACTGATTTAATTTCCTTTGGATATGTACCCCAAAGAGGGATGGCTGGATCACATGTTAGTTCTATTTTTAGCTTTCTGAAGTATTTGCACACTGTTTCCCATGGTGGCTGCACCAGTTTACATTCCCACCAACAGTGCACAAGGGTTCCAAAAAGCACTAGGTCTTGAGGCAGACAAATCAGGGTTTAAAACCGTGCTCTACCTGCTCCAAGCTATGTGAACTTAAGTCATATCACCTTTCTGAATTCCCGCTTCCTTGTGCGTAAAAAGAAATTTACATCATAGGGTTGTAAAGACTTGATGATAAAAAAAGGGTTTTATAGTGCCTAGACAGCGCCAATCATGTACTAGGTATTGAAACAGTTGTAGATCTTTCTTTCTTTCTTCCTTTTTTTCCCTACCTTCCCTGATTTCCACTCAGTTGTGAATTGGGTAGCACAGATTAATCGCCTGCTCACAGAAGTAAATAGCACTTTGGTATGTATAGCCAAATGCTTCTCAAGGGTTGGGAACCATCGACCCCAGCACCTTCTAACTCTCTGGTTTAATGTTGGCATTCATAAAAATGCAGTATCTACGTCTTGCTACCCTGCCGAGGAGGCAGAGACGAGGTTGAGTGTAATGCTGCTCAAAACCCGATCTGAGCAATTAAAGAAAGTTTCCATGTAAACCACAAGTGGTAGCAGTCAGGTCACTCTGTGGGCATGCTTGGAGGAGAGCACTGTGACTTATCTCTCACTATTTTAAAGCGTAAAGTATTGAAATTTGCAGTGAGATTTGTGCCAAAAAGCCTCCTCTTTATGATGCAGTGGACAATTTCTTTCCTACAAATATTCAGGCAATTTCTCAGGACTGTGCTGCTTTGGGTATCAATGCTGAGCACATGAACCAAATGCACTCCTATAATAAAACATTAATCTATCCCCCTGGTGCTTTTCCTAAAAGTATTAAAAAACAAGTCACTCAAGAGCTGTTGCTAGGAGGTTCTAGAGACCCACTTCAAGAAACAAAATTCAACTTCCAATCAACTGGGTAAGGTCAAAGTTTTATCTCAATGTGATGACATTTAACCCTGACAAGTTGGATATATATTCATCTTCATAAAATACAACACCGAGATTCTGAGCTCCAGGGCCAAATTCTCTGAATGCCTGTCTGTCGCTATCTGTATTACATATATCCTCCAAGAGATTCACTCGGATCAAGGATAGATTTTTCAAGTGGAAACATCATCAGCAAAGAAAAAACAGAAAAATGCAGGGATTGAAAGGATTGGAGACAGTACAGTGAAGAGAATTGAAAAATACATTTTATGCAAGATTATCAAGTGCCTTAGACTGTGTCACGTTTTTGAGAAAAATAAAACTGAGGGGAGACATGATAAAAAGTATACAGCCCAGTGGATTTGTAAGAATCACTATTAATTATTGATCTCTATGCATTTGCCTCAGTAGCCCCAGAGAATTTTCTTCAGGAAACATTCTAATATCAAAATCCAAGATGTTGTTTGTTATCAAAGCTAAAGAAAAAGTAGAAAACTGATAAACGTTGAAGGGCTGATGACATTTTAAATGCTTCATTCATCTCATTATCAAACAGTTGTAGGAAACTTACTCATATTATTCAAGAATCAACTATTTTATTATTGACTTACAGAACTAAAGAGAAAATAAAAAATCTTATTCTTCTACTGAAATATAGACCTTACAGACACCCACATTCCTTGGAAGGCTTGTTTTGCTATTTATACCAAAGGTGGGTATACAGAAGTACTACTATGTTCATGAAAATCAGAATTCTTAAGGTTTGCTGATGTGGATAAAGTAAATGAGAGAATGTTAGATATTTCTCTCTACTGAGGCATTAAGAATACCTCTTTATTTTTAAACAATCTACTGTGTTGAGAATCTACCATGAATTAGCTTCATCTGATCTCACCCAGGTTCACAGACAATAGGATTTACTGATCACCTGCTCTGGGGTGGGAATACCAGCCCTTTCTTTCCTGGCGCTTTCACACTCCAACCCCACGATGGCGCTGTCTTTGTTACCATCCCAGTCTCACTGTGGATGTCTCATTATAGAAATTTCACTCCTTCATCACCTAGCATCCGTAAGGTTTAGGTGACATTGTAGCAGGCAGACTAAAAGCTGCACCATTTGTTTGTAAAAATTGTTCTGATGCCTGACTCATGTGGAAATTTGCTTTGACACTTCCGTGAATATTCTATCAAGATTTTGAATGTGTCTCTCCTACACAGAGAGCCCCAGACATAATACACATTGTTTCACTTCATCTGACATTAAGGTGACACAGGAGAATAGTAACATATGCTAATAAATACCTCAGAAATATCCTTTTTTTTTTTTTTTGCGGTACGTGGGCCTCTCACTGTTGTGGCCTCTCCCGTTGCGGAGCACAGGCTCCGGACGCGCAGGCTCAGTGGCCATGGCTCACGGGCCCAGCCGCTCCGCGGCATGTGGGATCCTCCCGGACCGGGGCACGAACCCGTGTCCCCTGCATCGGCAGGCGGACTCTCAACCACTGCGCTACCCGGGAAGCCCAGAAATATGCTTTAAAAAAAAAATTTTTTTTTACTTATTTATTTTGGCTGCGCCAGGTCTTAGTTGCAGCGCAAGAGATCATTGTTGAGGCATGCATGTGGGATCTGGTTCCCCGACCAGGGATTGAACCTGGACCCCCTGAACTGGGAGCACAGAGTCTTACCCACTGGACCACCAGGGATGTCCTCTTAGAAGTATTCTTGATGACAATATATAGTTAGAATGAGAGGCATGAATGGGTTAACCCCATCAATTAACCTCTAGGAAGAAAAGCATAGGATCTCTCTCTCTCTCTCTCTCTTTCTTTTTTTTTTAAACCTACAAAGCCTTTAATTAAAGACCAGGATGGACAGGTCAGGGGTCCCCTCTGCCCCCTCTTCCCCACGGCACTGCCCCATCCCTTGAAACCTGATATTAAGTCAGTGTTTCAATTTGTCTCTAGCAAGTAAATTTCACAGAAAATCCAGCAAATGATATAGAGATTTTCTCTCAGCTTTATCAAGACGAAAAGATATTGAGTATTTTGAAATGTGATATCAGAAAAACAGCAGAATTTTGTTCTTCTGCCTCATATGGCTTTAATCTGTAATCTAAAAAAGGAAGACTTTCCCAGTTTAGAAATGATGGGGCGGGGGGATAATTTAGGATTTTAGGATTAGCATACATGCACCACTGTATATATAAAATAGATAATCAACAAGGACCTACTGCAGAGCACAGGGAACTCTACTCAGTGTTCTGTAATAAACTAAATGGAAAAAGAATCTGAAAAAGAATATCTGAAATGTATGTATATGTACAGCGGAATCACTTTGCTGTACACCTGAAATTAACACAACATAGTAGCTAATCCACTATACTCCAATATAAAATAAAAAATTTTAATAAATTAAATTAAAAAGAAATGATGAGCAGCTGAATATTGTGTAGTTATTAGTAGGAAGAGGCAGAAATAAAAGAGTTGCTTAAAATTTCTGTAAGCCATTAAGATTTTGAACCAGGAAATCCCAATTGCCATTACAGAGCTCAATGCCAAACTTTTTTTTTCTCTAAAATTGTTCATTTTCATCCAGGCTGTTAGTCCAAGATTTATTTTACAAAGTGTACTCTGCCCATGGTCTTTCACAGTGTGTGTTATTTATTGCAGGTTTTATTTATCTTACACCAATATTGATTTTTTTTTTTAATGATTGTATTTGCAGCTTAAACCTTGCTAATCACCAATAATGTCTATCATTACAGATATTGTTTTTATTTGGGTCTGAGAGCAGAACCAAATTTGTCCCTTATTTTCTCCGCCTCCCTCCATCCCACCCCCCCAAAAAACAAAAACCAAGGGAACAAAAATACGAACCTCTACTGCCATCTAGTGGTGCCTCTGAAATTTTTCAAATAAAACATCTCTGGTGCAGCAAGCCGTGACTAGCAGTTTAAAAGGATTCTTCCCCTTAAATTGCTAGAATGTTTTAGATATTTTAATCTGAAACAACTAGAGATAAAAACTTTAAAAAGAAAACTCTGCATGTCTATTATATGTACATTATTATCAACAATATCATGTTTACCACTGCAAGAAGATAATGAATGCAGTGATGGCCCATTCCCATCTTACTATGTTGAACGTGTGGCTTCTTTAACTTTTTGTCATGGGATAGAGATTCACGTGATGTTGCAATAATAGCATATAGATTCCCATGGAAAAACTGCCAAACTCTTTTCGGAGTGGTTGTACCATTTTAGATCCCTACCATCAGTGCGTGAGAAATTCAGGTTCTCGGCATTCTGCCCAGCATTTGGTCTTAGTACTGTGTTTTATTTTACATACTGATAGGTGTATAGTGATGTCTCGTTGTGGCTTTGAGACATTTCCCTAGTAGCTAACGATGCCAAATTTCTTTTCGTGTGCTTACATGCTATGTACATCTTCTCTTTGTGAAATATCTGTTTATATCTTTTGCCCATTTTCTAACTTTTTTCTTTTTTTTTTGCTGCTGACTTGAAAGTTCTTTGTATATTCTAGATGTAATTCCTTTGTCAGATATGCAGTTTGAAAATATTACCTACCAGTGTGTAGCTTGTCTTTTCATTCTATTAACAGGGTCTTTCACGGAGCAAAATATTTTTATTTTGATGAAGTCCAGTTTCGCAAATAATTTTTATGTATCATGCTTTTGATGTTATGTCCAAGGGCCCTGCCCAGCCCTGTGTCCTGAAGATATTCCCCCCGCTTTTTTTTCTAAATGTTTTATATTCTAACATTTTATATTTAAATCTCTGATCCATTTTGAGTTTTTTTTGGTTTTTTTTTTTTTAAGCAGAGGTCTTCTTAGAAGCCCATATGATTTAAATTTATTTATTTATTTATGGCTGTGTTGGGTCTTTGTTTCTGTGCAAGGGCTTTCTCTAGTTGTGGCAAGCTGGGGCCACTCTTCATCGCGGTGCGGAGGCCTCTCACTGTCGCGGCCTCTCTTGTTGCGGAGCACAGGCTCCAGACGTGCAGGCTCAGTAGTTGTGGCTCATGGGCCCAGCTGCTCCGCGGCATGTGGGATCTTCCCAGACCAGGGCCCGAACCCGTGTCGCCTGCATTGGCAGGCAGATTCTCAACCACTGCGCCACCAGGGATGCCCTGAGTTCATTTTTGAATAAGGTGTGAAGTTTAGGTTGAGCTTCACTTTTTAGCATGTTCGATTGCTCCAGCATCATTTGCTGAGAAGAATATCCTTCCTCCATGGAATTATTTCTGCACCTTTGTCAAAAATCAGTCAGTTTGTGTATAACATAGGACTTTTATTTTGCTTTATAGTTAAATATATTACATGAGGACTCCCAAGCGCAATCTTTTGGTGAAACTAATACGACAAAAATGAAAAGAGACAATTTGATAAAAATCAAAATGAAGCTCAATAACATTAAATGACCTTGGCTAGGAATACACAGAAAATTATTCAAAATGAGGAATGGAATCTTATGTAATCTTAACCTCGCCAGCTGAATTAAAACCTAATTTTAAATGAAAAGCTGTATAACCAAACAGCAGAGAGCAGGGCTTTGCAATGGCTTCCATAGTTTAAATCCTGGAGAGGCCCTTTACCAGCCACAGGACCCCGGGGCCCCAGCAACTAAACCTTTCAATTTCTGCATTTTTCATCTTTGAAATATAAGTAATAATCCACGTCTCTCCTTGTGCTGCTGTGAGGCTGAATTAATACATGTGAAACACTTAGAATAGCATTTGACATATTAGGAATGCAATCAATGTCAGCTATCATGAATCAGATCTGACATAAAAAGTGATTATTCTAGTAATGGCATGAGTCAAATCTATCTTTTAGGATGAGCTGTATTAACCTTAATCCTAAAGCAGTTTCCCTACTCTAAGTTCATTTCTTCCTTGTAAAATGGGATGGTTGCAAGGAACAAATGAGCTAAAGTAGCAGGAGATTGTATTACCATGGTCAGTTACTGCTTTAGTAAAGACTACTCCTAAGATTTAAAATACTGGTTGTCACAATGAGGTATCACCTCACACCGGTCAGAATGGCCATCAGCAAAAAACCTGCAAACAATAGATGCTGGAGAGGGTGTGGAGAAAAGGGAACTGTCTTGCACTGTTGGTGGGAATGTAAATGGATACAGCCACTATGGAAACTAGTATGGAGGTTCCTTAAAAAACTAAAAATAGAGCTACCATACGACCCAGCAATCCCACTACTGGGCATATACCCTGAGAAAACCATAATTCAAAAAGAGTCATGTACCACAATGTTCATTGCAGCACTGTTTACACTAGCCAGGACATGGAAGCAACCTAAGTGTCTGTCCATCGACAGATGAATGGATAAAGAAGATGTGGCACATATATACAATGGAATATTACTCAGTCTTAAAAAGAAACAAAATTGAGTTATTTGTAGTGAGGCGGATGGACCTAGAGTCTGTCATACAGAGTGAAGTAAGTCAGAAAGAGAAAAACAACTACCATATGCTAACACATATATATGGAATTAAAAAAAAAAAAAGTGGTTCTGAAGAACCTAGGGGCAGGACAGGAATAAAGACGCAGGCGTAGAGAATGGACTTGAGGACACGGGGAGGGGGAAGGGTAAGTTGGGACGAAGTGAGAGAGAGGCATGGACATATATACACCACCAAATGTAAAATAGATAGCTAGTGGGAAGCAGCTGCATAGGACAGGGAGATCAGCTTGGTGCTTTGTGACAACCTAGAGGAGTGGGTTAGGGAGGGTGGGAGGGAGGGAGACGCAAGAGGGAGGGGATATGGGGATATATGTATACGTATAGTTGATTCACTTTGTTATACAGCAGAAACTAACACACCATTGTAAAGCAATTATACTCCAAAAAAGATGTTAAAAAAATAAAATAATAAAATACTGGTTATCATCATTTACTGTTATCAATAATATCAAGTGTTTCTGGAGCCCTGATGTGTATAGAAAGTACTGTGGTGGCTACTAGGGTTAAAAAGCAATAAAAGCAGTCATTATGCTAGATTGCATCTTACAGTTCACAGGCAAAAGTAGGCCATTCAAAATAGAAAAGGGAGGGAAGCTACAGCTCCCAGAGGCTTATGAGACTAACCAGGTTCATATCCATCAAGCCCAAATGTGGCTGGAGGGCTGGGGAATTTCAACTCCAGCAACTCTATTGACCTAGTTTTTAAAGACAGGACCAACTTTGTGCAAAACTCATGCAAATGAAGTTTCTCTGCTCTCCTAAGAGAGAGAAACACAGATTAAGGAAATCTCCAGCTACAGAAGCGCAGCAGAGTTTGATCAACTTAATTAGCATACGTGAGAATTAATCATCGACAAAGAAAATTCTGTATGGTGCCTTCAAGCACTGCGGATACTTATTTCTCATGAAGATAATGACCTAATACATAATAGTATTTTTTAAATATATCATTATTTTGAAAGAAAGGTAGCACAGGCTGCTTGTCTGCAAGTGCTTGGAACCTCTGGTAACATCCTAAGGTGAGTCAAATCACTCACTGCTCCCACCACCGCTGCCTCCTGACAATGCACCGATTTTCAGCAAATAGAGTGACATCTTGCTGATTCAGCCCACCTCACTGATGGCAAATACCTCCCTCATCCAGAGAAGCCAGCGGTCTCAGAGAAGCCAACGGAACTCATTGTAAGCAAAGCCATAGCCCGCTCAGGGGAGCAGTCGCTGCAACAAAAGCATAAGTGGCTTAGCAAGTTTGGATTGAAAAAAAAAAGTTGTTCGTATTCTTGCAATAAGTAAGTAGATTCAACTTGGAAATCAACGTCTCCTCTTGACCTTATAACATCACTCTCTCCATCCTAGTCTATTAACTTTTTTTTGAAAAGTCATAATAACACTGTACTTTTTCCTATGGATTAATTTGTTGTGTATTTAGTATTTTGAAGACAAGAAGTTTTAGCATTGTTATTTATTTATTTATTTTCAGGATCATGTCCACGTCTTTTCAAAAGAAAGTCCCAGTAACATAGCCAAGACTGGAATGGCTCCCTGAAGCTGAACCATTTTCAACATGGGAGCAGGAAAGAGAATTCACTCAGTGGCGCAGTGCAAACTGAACTGTCCTGAAACACTTTGGGAGTGACCTGAAATGCCCGTGCATCTGTTTCCTTTGATCAGTGACAGCCTGTCTCTCTTTTTCTTTTCCACCTAAATATAGTTTATGGACCTGAGGAAGCGTGATCATAACCAATTTGGAGGGAGAAGGGATGTAGGAATTGGATCCAAGATTGCTGTTTTTCTGTGGGATGAAGGGGTATTGTTTGTCTTTGGCATTTTGAAAATAGCTCGTAAAGCAAGAGAAGGGACCAGCTTCAACCAAGGGCGTGTGGGCGTTTTACTGCAATATCATCACAGGACTGTCCACGGGTGAAGGTTGCTCACGACAGTTAAGACTTACACTGTTGCAGCTGGCTCAGTCTGGAATTGCTCTGAATGTGAGCTTCTCCCACACCTCCAATTCTAATTACAAAGACTGTCAGATGAGGAATCAGGAGCCTGGAGCAAAATTCAGCGGGGAGATCTCAGAGAAGAAGGCAGGAAAGCAGGCTAAATAAAAGACAGAACATCACTGGATGCAGGAAGAAAAGTTTTCCCTGAATAAAATTTTTTAAAATGACAACACTTGACTTTATAGTTGAAGTGGCAAAGAACAGACCGGCGAATCATAACTTTAAAAATACCTGTGTGAGAATGCTGCAAAAATAGTTTTATAAGGCATCTCCATTTAGAGAATATTATATCATCGTGATCCCTGGTAGAGCAATTTTACTTTTCTGTTCTGAAGACCATGTAGGCGAGAATCATAGATCCACAGGGATGTATTTGACTTAGGAAAGGTCAAGCTGAGGTAGCGTAGGTGAACAAAGAAGATCTGGAATACGATTGGTTTAAGGGGAAGGTTTTCGATTAGATGTTAAAAATAACTGCCCGGTAATGGAGCCAACTTCGAACCAATGTGACTCTTTCCTGGTGTCTTTATAAATTGGTGTAAGTCATGTGCCATGTGGGAGTTCATCTGACCCTTGGTGAGCTGGGTAAACCTGGACTTGAACCCTACATTTCCACTTGTTGAAGAAGTCCAAAGTCATTCTATGACCGTTGGCGAATGTCTGGACATTTGCTCTCTCATGGCTTCCTGGGCTCTTGTCCCACACAGGCTGACTGGGTGCCCCCTCCTATTGACCTGGATATCAAACTGCTCCTGTATTGTCTGCCTCAAAATTTGAACCAAAGCATTTGTAAACATGTGATTTTACTGATGATCGGAAAGGTTGGGGGACAAAAACACATCACTTATTATATTGCCCTGTTCTCCAGGCCCATTTTTACTGCTCAGCACCAGAAGTTTCTCTCCTGGCTTTTTCTCTGCAGCACCTGCTCCTCTGTTTGGCTGGCTTGTCTCTCCTCTTCTGCCCACCTCTTTACTCCCTCTCCCCCGACCCTGTCCTTCTCGCTAGGAAACAGCACATTCTTCCCTTACCTCATGCCTAGCAACCTCCCTGGCCTCTGAGGTCACCAGCTGGAGTACTCCCAGCATTTATGAACTTGTTTTCTGAGCAGAAAGGGCTCATAGAGAAGAATTCTGGACCAAATGTTAGGATAATATTTCCTAACTGGATTATGTTACGTCTGTATTTGAAAGAAAGACATTTGGTGTGGTGATGTTGAAAATCATTAGAATGGGACGCATGACTTCTCAACAGTTTATCCCATTTAATCCTTAGCAAGTGTAGGGAAGGAAAAACTTTTCCTCTACCCTCCTGGGCTCAGTAACTGAGAACCTGTAGTGCACTTACTGGTTTAGACATATTCCACTACTAGACTGTAATCTTCTCGCACAATTGTTTTCTCAAAAAATATTTCTGGAATAATGAAGTAAGTAGCAATCTTATTTTAGTGAAATTACTAAAGAAAACGCCTCAGTTTTCCTCTATAGGCTTAATATTCAACCAAAGTCGTTGGTTGAATGAATCAGAATGAGTTGATCTTGAGTCCAAATGGAGGAGTATGTCTATCTCATACTCTTACATTCATGTTTCATTGTGTTATCAACTTACCCCCAAGGAATGTGAATCCTCATTATTTAGTAATAATTTTTCCCTAAATCCTGTCATATGCTCCCATAGCCACAAAAACGGTCTGCGTTGGTTGGGTTAGACCAATTTGTCTTCACAATAATTTCCTTGATTGATGTGCAGCTCAGAGAAGTAAAGCGAGCTTCCGAGTTCATCACTATGATTATCAAAATAATGCTCAGCTTCTCTAGAAAGAGCATCCCTGGTGCCCGCCAGAGTACCTGGGACATAGCTGATGATTACTTAAAATGCGCTGAATGAATAAATGAACAAATTAAAGCACGAGGGGTTTAACTCCTAAAAATACAAACACTTTTTCATTCATTTAAGCCAATCTGGCCTCATCCTCCCTGAAACAGTGATAAGAATTAGTCAAAGTCGATCAGAATCAACCCCAAATCTTTGACCAGCTATGAAGGAGAGGAATAGGCAGTTCTCTGAGTAACTTTTTTTCTAAAACAAAGGCCAAAACAGATGGATTATCTACCTGGGTCTTTTTTTTTTTTTTTTGGCTGCACCTCTCAGCACGTAGGATCTTAGTTCCCTGACCAGGGATGGGGCTTTCAGCCCCTGCAGTGGAAGCCCAGAGTCTTCACCACTGGCTCGCCAGGGAAGTCCCTAGCTTATCATTTTTAACTGTGGCCAGTTTCCATAATTTTGACTCCAGACATCTCATCAGTGAACACTTGCCACTAAGTCTTCCTCGTGGGGAGGTTGTTCATCAGCAGAGGACGTGTACCTCCTCCATCATGCCGCAGGGCACCGGACGACACCTGGGCCACCCCGATGCTTACAAAAAGACCACAAGGAGCTCTCTTACCCGCACCTGATTTTCTGAGCTAAACTGCGAGGGTTGCAGAGCAAGTGATGAAAACGGAGAAAGGCTGTTGATTAGAAACATTCAGCCCCACCTCACACACAGGAAGCAGAGCTCAGCCTCCTGCCAACATCATTGCCTTTTCCCCAGGGTGTGCGCTTTGTCTGGGGAACGCGCCCCTCTCAGAGCACCACTGGGAGGAAACGAGTCAGAGCAGGATTCTGGGCTGACGTTCATCACTGACTTTGATGACCTCTTTCCAAGGCTGGAAAAGACAGCCATGAACAAGGCTTCTCCGGGAAAAGAGAAGCTGCCGCCTTCTGTGCTTCCCATGCAGACCGTCTTAGCCTAATTCCTCCCTCTATTTTTTAAGGTTAGGAATGAGGCTGATTCTTCTCCTGCATCAGAATAATCATAATAGATACACCAGGGACTTCCCTGGTGGCACAGTGGTTAGGAATCCGCCTGCCAAGGCAGGGCACACGGGTTCGAGCCCTGGTCCGGAAAGATCCCACATGCCACGGAGCAACTAAGTCCATGCACCACAACTACTGAGCCCGCGTGCCACAACTACTGAAGCCTGCGCACCTAGAGCCCGTGCTCCACAACGAGAAGCCACCGCAATGAGAAGCCCGCGCGCTGCAACGAAGACCCAATACAACCAAAAATAAATAAATAAGTAAATAAATTTTAAAAATTAAAAAAAAAATAGATACACCAAGAGAATAGGCAAAATTTGGGGCAAACATTTGAATCTGCTGAGAGAAGTCACATTTATGATAACTGGTTAACAGCTATTGGCCACTGGGGGAGGCAAGGAACTCAAGTGAAGAGCTGTTGTGGGATGAGGTTCTGTCTGCCTTTGACAGACGGAAGAGGATGCTTCAGAGTCTGCCGGGAAAGAAGTACTGTGCTATCCGGCCTCAGGGGCCACCCTGGCAGGTCCAGACACATGAGCAGCTGACATTTGGTGTGGTGATCAGTACTGATCTTAATCAGTACCTCCAGCTATCTCCAAATGCATCCTCTTCCCAGCTGCTGTGGCTCCAATAGCTTCGGTTTTATGTATTTCTTTAAGAACAGATCCCCTGTTATTATCTTGAAATGGAACATCAGAAACACATCAGTTTTATGTCTCTCACTCATCTGGAGTTCAAAGTATTGCAACAGTTCTGTTTCTTTTCCGTAGGAAATCACAGCAGGTGACCCTGAGGTTTCCCAACTTGAAGTAAGTGCATTGAACAGTCAGGGGTTTCGAAGATTTAGCTCATGAGCTAAAAGTCCACACTAACCATGTATCGGGTCGGGATGACTTGCTGTTGGAAAATAAACTGCTATAATAGCTCAGAGCGAACCCTGAGTTTTGTCAAAAATCTGTCACTTTCAATGACGGTGAAGATTGCATTTAAGGAGTCACTCTGCTTCTGCCTTTGCAGATGTGTTTTCCTCCATGTCCTATAAAATGAATCTGTGGAAGTAATCAAGGAATATCCACTACCCAGTGATGAAATAAAAAGATCACTCAAGAATTATTAGCTTATTTTTTTTGTTAGATATTAATCAAAAAATTCCAACCTGCTTTATTGATAATTGATATCATCTATTTTGACTTAATTCTTTAATTTCATTTCTTGGAAACAAGGCACATGATTTTCTCTGTAAAAGTTCAATTACCAGTTGAAACTGCATTAAGTTTTTAAGCTACTGAATTAAATTAGGTGCTTTGATACAGTAATTGACTGAACAGTTTAACATCAAGCTATAGGAACACGGAGACATTTACAATGAATCACTAGTATTGGCGAAGCCACCCCCCCAGCTAACCTGCAAATAGCAAATCTCAGCTCCCATTTTGTGAAAACTGATGTATTTTCACAACTAAAGTTGCCTCTTTTCTTTTTTCCCCAAATTTTCATCTTAAGGAATTAAATCTGAGAAATGGGGGAGGGCCGTGTTTTGAGGAAAGAGGTCACCAAACAGACTCCAAACCCTGAGGTGGGGCAGTAAGGCCTCCTTTGCTCAATTCCTTCTCTTCACCCACAGTGTCCCCTCACCTGAGAACAGAAATCAGATTTAAAACAAGACAAAACACACAAACAAACAAAAAAACCAGGAAAGGGAATTAAAATAGCTGCAGCTAAAGCAATAGGATTTTTGAACAGTAGAGAGAAATCACTGGGAAATATTATTTTCCTTGTTGTCAGAAACTTGGGGTCACACAGGAAGTTGTATCAAGGGGCCTCTGGGATTCAGGGATAAAGCAGGACTAGAAAAAAACATTTGGCAAGAATGTGGGAGGAATCAGGCTGCCACTCAAAAAATTACTGTCCTTTTATTACTCAAGTGGCCCAAATAGGAAATGGATTCCTCTGATATGTGATAAAGACCTTCACAAGGTTGTAATAGTGGCCAGGTTTCTTGGTTACCATTACCGTACCGAGTAGAAACATTTCATTTCAAAGATATTTTCCCGACTGTCTTAAATCCTGTGTGTAAAGAGGAAGCAAAAAAAGAAGAGAAAAACAGAAAACGGTAAGCTAGGCCACAAGGGTAAAAAAGACAAAAACCAAAATGGTCTGTGTATGTACAGAGCACACAGTCTTTGGAGGAAAATATTATAAAAATAAATTAAAATGTAACATGGTAAATGCTATTACAGAGATGCAGATAAAACGCGGTTGGAGGACAGGGCAAGGTCGGAATCCTCACGGCATTTGAGATGGGAATTGAAGAAATAACAGCAGTTTTCCAAGAAGCAAGAAAAATGCAAGTGTGGTGTTCCAGTCAGGAAGAGCAGTGCTGCAGGCTGGCATTTACAGGATGAGACAGTCAATGACAGAAGAGTATACAGTGCATGGCAGATACAAACGCAAGAGAGGCTGCCAAGTCTGCGAGGAGCCAGAGCAAAAGGCCCTTCTCCCAGCCTGCCCAGGCAGTGCTTCTGCAGCTTTCACTTGGATCTGAATCACCTAGAGGAGAGCTTGATCCGTCACAGGGCAGGGGAACTAAGAGTTTTGCTTTCGGTAGGTCGGTGGGAGATGGGGGGTTAGATGGGGCGTTTGGATTAGAGGTGAGGCAAGACTTTGCTAATTCTGCAGAGCCAGGGACCACCCTGCCATGTAACACTGAGATCAGGTGTTCTGACTGCATCCTGAGGGCGATGGAGCAACCACAATGACAGACCATAGAGCACTATGAATGGAGAGACGTGTATCATTGGCTTTGGTTTACTGTGTGGCGTATTGCCCAAGTATGAAAGTCTGGTAATGGGAAAATCAATACGGGATTACTAAATATTCTAATTGAGAGATGAACAAAAATCTCAGTTCCCTGACCAGGGACTGAACCTGGCCATGGCAGTGATTGTGTCGGATCCTAACCACTAGATCACCAGGGAACTCCCGAGAGCTTCCTATCCTGGTAGAAACTGAAATAAAGAAGAATGGCAAAGAAATATGTCTTAGGTAGAAGCAATAGGATTGGACATCCTCTTGGATTGGAGAGTCGCCATAAAGAAAGAAATGAGGAAGGACAAAGTCAGTCTTAGCCCAGGAGAACAGGAGCATAATAGAGGCATTAACAGAAGCATAGAATATAAAACACTGGAGCAGGTCTCAAGAAGGAGGGATACTGTGACTTCTATTTCCAGCAATATTGCTTTTTTTTTTCAAGATATTTTTTGATGTGGACCATTTTTAAAGTCTTTATTGAATTTGTTACAATATGGCTTCCGTTTTGCGTTTTGGTTTTTTGGCTGTGAGGCACGTGGGATCTTAGCTGCCCGACCAGGGATCAAACCTGCACCCCCTGCACTGGAAGGCGAAGTCCCAACCACTGGACCGCCAGGGAAGTCCCCAAGCAATATTGCTTTATAGATAATTTAAAAAACATCCTGTACAATGCTGGATTAAAAAACAAATCCTTTTTAGGGCAGTGAAAATACCCTATCTGATATTATAATGATGGATACATTTCACTAGACATTTATGCAAACCATAGAATGTACAACCCACAGAGTGGATCCTAAGGTCAACTACGGACTTTGGGTGATTACGACATGTCTATGTAGGGTCATCCTTGGTAAAATGTACCATATGGTGAAGGATGTTGATAACAGGGGAGACCGTGCATGTGTGGGGCGGGGGGTACATGGGAATCTCTGTACTTCCCTCTCAATTTTGTTGTAAGCCTTAAGCTGCTCTAAAAAATATATAAAGTCTTTTGAAAAAAACAAATCTTTTTGACATTTAGGAAGGCACACAGTGTCTGACACTGCTCAAAGATTAAATAGGATAAAAAAAAAAGATTAAATGGAATACAGAACAAATCTTAGATTTGGCAGCCGGAGATCATTCATTATCTTCCTCGTGAAAGTAGTTTCCCTCAACGGGGAGAGAAGAAGCCCAACTGTAATCAGTTGAGGGGAGCCTGGAAGTTCAGAACGTGGGCACACCAAGTGTGGCTGCACTCCTGAGAAACGTGATCGTGAAGAGAAGGGAGGTTACACGAACTTGGTGGAATGTTTGGATCGAGAGAAATTGGTGGTGGTTGTTTAAGGATAAGAGGAATTTTTAGCCTGTTTGCAGGCAGATGCCAATGGAAAGGAAAGGTCCAAAATTCTTGAGATTGGCTACAACTGGTCAAGCAAGGCCCACAAGTAGGCAGGAAGTATTAAGAGATGTCAGCCAGAGGATGTTCCGTTTTCCTCTTTCTTCCATATCAGTAAGAGCTAAATAATTGTCACTGATGACACTTTTTGAGTAAGTATTGGATGTGAATCTCATGTTACCAGCTGAGTTGCACCTGCTCTATTTATTTTCATTATTTTTTTTAATAAATCAACTTAATTTCAGTTTCCAAGCCCCACTGGGCTATTGTGAAACTTACCGGTCCTTCTGAGAGTCTTTCCCTGCCCCACCCAGAGTCCTGCTCTGGTTCTGGGGTCACGTGAAATGATATTACAGGCTCTGGCCATCTGCGACCATCCTCCCAATGACGAGAGTGATCCCCTGAGCCTGTCGGTGTGCCTCCTTTAGCTCTGGCCGATCTTTACTATTCTTCCTCATCCTTAGGAGTCCACTGTGATCCTGTCCAGGCCCCCCTGCCCGAGGTTCTGTGAGGCCCCTCCTCTTGGGGGGTCTTCCCAGCTTTTCAGGCTCTGCCCCGAAGCATGCAGACCCCTCTGCTCTCAGGATTCACAGCCCCCTCCTCCTCTCCCTCTGCTTGGGGACCTTCTGTGTCCTCTGGAGGAGCATGTGTTCCTTTATGTTTTTTCAAGGCAATCTATCTCTGTCTTCAAATTACAACCTCTCCCCCCGCCCCTGCCCCGACCTCACTTCCTGCTTCCTTCGAAACCTAAATTCTCGGAAGGTTTGAGCCTTTGAAGAAATAAAAGAACGATTTTCAAGCCAGTTGCACTTTTCTGTCCTGCTCTAAATTGCTTGAAATGTTGGTGTGGTGGGTGGAGGACCGAAAGAAAGTAGAAGATACAGAGGGGAGATCAGTCAAACACACGCAAGCACACATGCACATCGTGTGCCAGCACATATGCCAAACATTTTACATGCATTGGCACATTTAAACCTCATACAACCACACGAGGGAATATTATCTCCATTTTACAAGTGAGAAAACTGAGCCTTTGGGAGATTAAGTTATTTGTCCAGGTTTTAAAAAAATAGTACATGATAAAAGTAAGAATTCAACTAAAAAACCTCTTCCCCAAATCCACCCAATTAATCAGTCTACTAACCTCCGCCTAATGATAAGTTTTCTAAAGATAAAATAATATGGACCTTTACATAGATCTACTGAAACAGCAAGAGGCTTCAGAAAGGTCTGCCTTTTATTTATAGTTATGTAGAGTTTAAAGACGTGATTAGCCCCATTTCCCAGAGAAATCTATGAAAATGAAGTTTAACATGGATATAATAACATCAAATATTTATTTAAAACTTAGCCTTGACTTTAGACTTTTTGAGGACAGGGTAAACACTTCTATCTCCCCTCAAAATGCCTAACACATTCCCTATAAAGAGTAAATAATAAATCGGAATCTATATTCCCACCTATAAATAGGTCTGGCAGCTGCTCAGTGAGGCTCATACAGGGCTCAGGGCAGAATAACTGTCCTGGGAAAGCAGATCTTTAGCTCCTAGATACTTACAGCCAGGAAACCTTGTGTTCATCCTGAGACCCGAGTGCTTTTTTTATCTTAGGGGCCCTCTCGATTGTGTTATTGATTCAGAGTATCGTAGGGTAGGCAGTCTGGTACCTACCCCAAGAAAATGCAGGGATAGAGTGGCAAAGTATAGAAAATTGTGACCACCCTTTAGAAAAGGGATTTAAATATTTGTATCAGATTTTTTTAAAAAAATTCCATTCCCTTTGACTCAGTAATTCTACTTCTGAAAATTTAACCCTGATGGTCTTTTGGTAGGTCAACTTCACTCAGCTAAAGTCCCAGTTATTCATGAACACTTATCTGCTATGAAGGTATTTTTTTTTAGATGTGATTAAAGCAAAAACTCAGTCGACTGTGAGTAAAAGAGATTATCCTAGATATCCTGAGTAGGCCTTACTCCATCAGCTAAAAGTCCTGAAATGTGGCTGAGGCTTCTCAGAAGAAGCAATTCTGCTTGTGGACGGACGGCAGTTTCAGGCCAGCCCAGAGGGTGCCGGCCGGCTCTTCCGAACGTCCTGCCCTGAGATTCCACGCTTGCCTCGCAGGCCTCCACGAGGTGAGCCAGCTCCTTGCACTCTGTCTCTTAGCATACATCTCCTACTGCTTCTGCTTCTCTGGGTGAGCCCTGACTGACACTCGAAAAAGAAATAATCTGAAATTTGTGAAAGTTTCATGTAATGAGGTGACCACAAGAGCATTTTTATAATAGCAAACTTAAACGTGCACTATTGTGAGTGCAACTGATGTAATTATGGCACAGTCACTGGTTAGATGTCTACACGTGAAGTTTTGGTCATAGTATAAGAAAAGCTTATGTTTAAGTTTAAAATGTAGGATAGATAACTCAGCCATCAAAAGAAACGAAATTGAGTTATTTGTAGTGAGGTGGATGGACCTAGAGTCTGTCATACAGAGTGAAGTAAGTCAGAAAGAGAAAAACAAATACCGTATGCTAACACATATATACGGAATCTAAAAAAAAAAGAAAAGAAAAGAAAAAAGAAATGGTCATGAAGAACCTAGGGGCAAGACGGGAATAAAGACGCAGACCTACTAGAGAATGGACTTGAGGACATGCGGAGGGGGAAGGGTAAGCTGGGATGAACTGAGAGAGTGGCATGGACATATATACACTAGCAAGTGTAAAATAGATAGCTAGTGGGAAGCAGCCACATAGCACAGGGAGATCAGCTCAGTGCTTTGTGACCACCTAGAGGGGTGGGATAGGGAGGGTGGGAGGGAGACACAAGAGGGAAGAGATATGGGGACATATGTATATGTATAACTGATTCACTTTGTTATAAAGCAGAAAATAACACACCATTGTAAAGCAATTATACTCCAATAAGGATGTTTAAAAAAAATGTAGGATAGAAACTATAGAGAGTATGGTCCCAATTATGTAAAAGCGTATCCAAAAAAAAGCTTAGAAGGGAACTTGTATTAAAAGACATTGTCTTTGGGAGGTAGAACTATTTATTATATTTTAAATTGAGAAAAAGCAAAGTAAATTTTAATACTTAAAAAAAAATCTAGCAGTTTATGCGGTGCATTCTTTCAGAATTAAGGATATTTCCAAATATACATAATTTTAAAACTACTGCTTTTAAATTCATGGGCATTTTTCCAAGAAATCTGGTGCTTTAAGATTTTATGCAATGATAATATATTCTTACATAATACATAAACTTGAATAACTTTATTGCAAATCTGGTGAGCTGCTTGATTCTAGGGCCAATGGCATAAATAAGATGAAGCCAGGAATCATTGCAAAGGAAGGAATGAGCACTCTGAAGTTTCAAATACTTTGAATAACAGAGCAAAGCAAGTTTGAATAACTTGTTCTTATTCAAGTCACAAGTTGTGATACATTCTGTACAGCGCTAGTAAAGGCTTACTATACCTAGCACAACCTGTCAGAAACTATGCACATAAAAAGTACAGATAAGATAGTTATTCCGATCCTGCTTGCTGAATAGTTGCCTGAGATTAGATTTTGAGCAGGACGTCTTTCTATCAAAACGAACCATAATTTTAGCAGTTGTTATCATAGGCATATATTTTAACACATGTATCTGCTTCTATGCAAAAAAGAAAAATATGACGGATGCTTCTCACAAGCCCACGCTTCCTTCACCACCAACAACCCCCTTACCCCACCATCTGCGTGTGCACACGTGTCTGAACACATCTTTCCTGTCCCAAGGCACCTTTGAAAATCAACAGTTTTTGTCAGAAAAGGAGTCAGACAAAAGAGATAGATGGAATCAGGGCTATAGACCCATGAGATTTTTTTCACAGTTAAATCTGATGTGTGCGCAGAAATGAGGTATAAAGTGAATTTTCTGTCTTCTAGGATTTGTCCAATGAGGATAAAAACTCGGTAATGTTCCTTAGTCCTAGCTGCCACATTCAGTAATTGACCGCCTAATCTATTATCACTTCCTTTTTTTTCTTTTTTAACATCTTTATTGGAGTATAATTGCTTTACAATGGTGTGCTTGTTTCTGCTTTATAACAAAGTGAATCAGTTATAAATATACATATATCCCCATATCCCCTCCCTCTTGCAACTCCCCCCTACCCTCCCTATCCCACCCTTCTAGGTGTTCACAAAGCAACAAGCTGATGTCCCTGTGCTATGCAGCTGCTTCCCACTAGCTATCTATTTTACATTTGGTAGTATATATAAGTCCATGCCACTCTCTCACTTCGTCCTATTATCACTTCTTAAACATATTTTATACACACATTTAAACAGACTTTAAGTCTAAAGCAAATACCTCTAGAGCAGCAACTATTTTTTTTACGTTATTTTGTGTTTTATGGTGTGTAAGAACCCATCGTTTCTTATACAGCATGAATGCATTTATTGTGCTAGTAACTATATTCAGAGGACTATTGATATTTCAATAGGTTACATTTGAAAATACATACTTTAAAGGCACAAGAATGTGGATACTAAATACAGGGTCAGTGGGTTTCCTTTTCTGCTTGCCTTGTGTCTCTAGATCTGGCGTGACTCCAGATTCTCAGATTTGAAAGAAGTCAAACTTTGGAGATTCTGAGATCATACAGCAGGCTTTAGGTTAGGGACATCCTCCAATACCTGTGTGTGCTTCCCTCCCCCAGCACTCCTGGGGGTACCAACTTCTTTGAAAAAAACATCCTGGGGAGGCAGGCTCTTTAGCCAAAAGTCCTGAACTCTATGAGATCATAATCATAATTTCGTACAGAAATTTTGGAAGACGTCAATAGAGTTTGGCAATGTGCTGTGGGCATATGTGCTTGTTAGAGAAAACATGGAGTGACTGTGAAGAGTTGATGACAATTCTGGATCCTTTTCTTTGAAGCATCTGTTTTCATTTACATTCAGTTGTTCATCTGCTATTCATTCAGGAAGGATTTTTAGTAGCTTAGACATATAAAAGCAGTTAAATAGTTGAATCTACATGGAAAGCTAATAATACAGTCAATGATGGGAAAAGGTTAACGCAGAGTTTATTATATGTGTGTGTGTGTATACAAATATATATATATATATGGCAATTTCTCCTTTTATTTGTAGCCTTATCGCTTTTATTTGTACTAGAACTTGTTATGAATGATAATGTTGTTAGTTGCTGAGGCACCTAGAGTGCTTATGTTCTGAAGATGTGCAGTTCTGTGCCATGGAATAAATGTGGGTTTCTATCCTGGAGCATTAGATAAGCTGTCTCTTACGTGAGGCATTATTTTTATGTGAAGGCAAGTAAGATTACTTTATTAAGTAGAATGCAAAATTCGTTTATTTAATTTGTGGCTGCTTTGGGTCTTTGTTGCTGAGCGCGGGCTTTTCTCTAGTTGCGGCGGGCAGGGGCTACTCTTCACTGTGGGGTGTGGGCTTCTCATTGCGGTGGCTTCTCTTGTTGCGGAGCATGGGCTCTAGGCGCGCGGGCTTCAGTAGTTGTGGCGCACAGGCTTAGTCGCTCCGTGGCATGTGGGATTTTCCCGGACCAGGGCTCGAACCCGTGTCCCCTGCATTGGCAGGCGCGTTCTTAACCACTGTGCCACCAGGGAACTCCCCGAAATTCGTTTTTAAATAAAACACTTGGACCGCTTCAAGCTATACCCTTAGACTTCTAGGGCTACACTTCTCATTCACACATTCTTAAGCAGAACACCAAAGGCACAACACATGAAAGAAAATAATTGGTAAATTAGACTTCATTAAAATGAAAAACGTTTGCTCTTAAAAAAAAAAAAAACGCTATTAAGAAAATAAAGGAAAGCCAAAAACTGGGAGAAAATATACATGACACATATGTCAGACGAAAAACTTGTATCCAGAATATAGAAAGAACTCTTACAATTTAATAACAAGAAGACAAACAACTCAGAAAATGCCAAACTGTTTCCCAAGGTGGCGTACAGAGCCCCCCTGCAGTGTATGAAAGTCACTTACTAACTTGTGTGATCTTTGGCAAGTCGCGACACATCTCTCAGACTCAGAAACAGCAGTAGAATGCAAAACTAGTCACAGTGAAGCTCCTTCCAAGACGTGGAGTCTTTCCCCCCAAACTTTGAAACCTGGCAGGCTTTGTGACCTGCGTTGACCAACAGAATGCACTAGAAATGAGGCTGAGCTAGTTCCAAGCCTGGGCCCCGGGAGGTCTTGGAGTTTCCACTCCGCAGCTTTTAGAATCTGGAGGGCATCCCATGAACAAGCCTGGGTTTCTAGGCTAGAGAAGAGCCCTGTTGTCTCAGCTAAGGCCCTTCTAGACTAGGAAGCCTCAAAGTGACTTGTGATCACAAGTTCACAGCTCTGCCAGATCACCTAGACCAGGTCAAGACCAAGAATCAGCCAGCGAAGCCCTGCCTAAATCACTATCCACAGAATCACATTCAGGGTTGACAGTTTCAGCCGATAATTTTGGAGGGAGTTTGTTAATCACAACAGATAAGATAGCTCAGCAGTGAAATGGGATAACACAAGTTACCTACCTAATAGGACTATTGGGAGATTTATTTATTTTTATTAATGAATTTTTTTTATTGGAGTTTAGTTGATTTACAATGTTGTGTTAGTTTCTGCTGTACAGCAAAGTGCGTCAGATTCTATTCCCATACAGGTCATTACAGAGTAGTGAGTAGAGTTCCCCGTGCTATACAGTAAGTCCTTGTTGGTTATCTATTCTTGGGAGATTTAATGAAATAATATATATAATCCACTCTGGCCGGTCAGAGTGAGTACTCAGATAGGTTAGCCATGATTAGAGTTACTGTTATTATCATAATCTTTAGCTTGTGGGAGAGGGGACTTTTTCAAAAGTCTGACACTTCATGTGGCTAATATGTTATTTCATAGCCTATGAAACTTCCCACTTTGAAAAAATATTTACATCATGAGCTACAGTGTAGCCCTCCTACTACACTGGCTGAAAATTACCCTTCTTGACAAGAAAGGTGGAGGCGCTTGTCCAGACCACGGCTGTTAATACAAATATGTTGCTGGTTCAGAGAGGAAGAAACGTGATGGTTCTTCTCCCTACTAATCTATCAACTCCTGTTCTATCAAATTACGTGAGCTTTTTGTCTTGTGTGGCGTCCCACTGGACCGATTAGGTGTAAGGGAGGGAGAGAGGAGAGCGTCCAAATACTATCAAAGAGACAGAGGTTCCAAGTGGACCACACAGAGCAACTTGAATACAATAATCTCATCGACTGTTGCTTTGACATTAGCTGGGACGCTGAGCTCCATTACATGAATATTACCACAAATGATGATGCTCATCTGAATGTAAGATTTAGGATTTTGTTCCAACGCGTGTTGCCTTCATGTTCCCAAGCCCCCAAGTATAAAAGCTGTAAATATTTCTAAAAATATATATTCTAAAAAATATTCCTAAATCTACAGAGGCTGATCAAACACTAATCCTTTTTAATCTTCCCTTTAATTTTTTGGCATAATTTTCAAAATTTTTACAAAATCTTTCTCAGAAGTATATTAACTGTTATGCTAACAAGTGTTAACGTAGTTCCTGTCTTTCCCTGAAAGGACTATAAAACTGCAAGCCTTTTAGGATTTAAAGCATGGATAGAAATACTCAATCCAGGTGTTTCTAAATCACCTTCCACAGTCTCAAACAATGCTGTACTTGAATAGCTCTGGCAAAATGTCTTAGAGCATCATCTGTGTTACGTAACATCAAGTTATGTTACATCCAGAATAAATGCATAAAATAAAGCAAAGCCTGCTGACATATTTACTTTCAGGACACTCTATCATATGAATTTAATAATCATATTTGGAAATCCAGCTGTAAAGGTACGTGTACTAGATAAATGGCTATTGGGCATTTGACAGACCACAAGATTGAACTGTATATAATGAAAAATTCTAAACCAATGTTGGGGCAATTCATCCTTTCAAGTTAAAATCTTCAATTAATCACCTAATTTCTGTCAATATCAATATAACAATCCTTTTTATGCCTATTAATACTAAAAAAAGATTACAACATTTTTCTGAAATCTCCCTAAAAGTGATTTCTGGCTTTTAAAAGTCTTGTCTTATCTAAAGTGTTTCTATAAATATAAATGTCCTCTGTGTCCACTTTCAGTAAATTCCAGAGAACTCTGCCCTCTGCAGGAAGTGTTGGCTCGACATCCTGGTGGACTGCTTGTTTCTATTAGCGACTGTGTTCTTTAGAGAGGAATGTCTCCATGTGTGCTAGACGTCAGTTCCAGGAAGGCAACAGGTCCAAGCCTAAGCATTATTTCTCTCCAATTAGGAACACACTTGTGTTTATTACCCGCAAAATACATTGCTTGAGTTGGAATTTATGGATCTGCATAACTGGAAGAATTGTTTCTTTAGGCTGAGGCACTCTCTGACGGTAGCTCTACGCTTTGAGCAAACATCTGAACAAGAACTCCAAGTGGTCGTCATTAACGCATACATCGCGGGAGATCCTTGGCAGTTCAAATGCGTCAGCACATAAAATCACTGCCACTTTGAAACCCAAGACTGCTTGGGGAGATATTTGCTGTTTTAAAAATGGTCATAAAAATGAAAGTGAATTTTATTTGATGAAAATGATGTGAAAAACAAATTATACGTTAACTATTTGAGGAGTCAAAAAAGGGGCTGGGGGCTTCCCTGGTGGCGCCGTGGTTGAGGGTCCGCCTGCCCATGCAGGGGACACGGGTTCGTGCCCCGGTCCGGGAGGATCCCACATGCCGCGCAGCGGCTAGGCCCATGGGCCATGGCCGCTGAGCCTGCGCGTCCGGAGCCTGTGCTCCGCGGCGGGAGAGGCCACAGCGGTGAGAGGCCCGCGTATCGCACAAAAAAAAAAAAAAAGGAGGGCTGAATGGAACCCAAGGCCCATTACATGTGGTCTCTGGAAATGTGCTTACAAGATGCGGTTGATGCAATTAATAGAATGAAGCGTGTTGCCGATGCTGCAGGCTCACACAATGAGCAGATGCTACCCCCATAATTTTCCCTTCTTTCCTTTGCCACTGCTTTCTCCTGCTCCACTGAAACCAGTGAGATGGTGCAGCTTAGAACATATAATCAACCCAGGAGCAGGGATCTTAGATACAGGAACTCAATTGTCTTCTCCTTGTTGCCCCAGCTTACGTGAACACTGCGCCCTTAGGCTACCAACCCTACAGAAAACTGTCCTATTTGCCCTGCCCAGCTCTTTTCCTAGTTTTCACTGTTGAGCTACGTCTTAATTCCTACCTCCTCAGCCCATGTTTGTCCCTTTCACTATTCTGGGTACATAACACTTTACCTCTCTGTACTTCATCAGTGATGGGAGGAAAGTAGGGATGGGCTACTTTGGCAACGTTTGAATATTTCTCTAGTGATCTTGCACTAATTTTGTGGGGTTTTTTCTACTTTGTACTTTTAAAAAATTTCAAAATGAACATGTGTTACTTTGAATTTGTTAAAAAGGGAGAGTGGTATATATTCAGAATAAAACCATAAAAGATTGTATATTCTTACACAGTCATTTTAATAGGAAGTATGAAAGTTGAAACTATAATAAGTATCCTTATCTAAAAAATTTGAGTTTACATATTCTTTTTGACCTCAGGGTAAAGGATGTTATTTGTAACTCCTCCAAACTCATCTTTTAAAATTTAACAAGACAGTTCAGTAGTCTATTTTTACCATAAATCTATCTGGAGCAAGAATGTTGATAACCTCAAGGTTAACATATATTCATTAGCATTTTTTTTTTTTACTAAATCAGAGAGCAACATAATCCAAACAGTCTTATCCTTTTTCAGAACCTAAAAAAAAAAAGTCATGGACTACCTTTTGAACTTTTTCCCTTCAGTTTCTCATAACCGCCTTAGTTCCCATGAGTAAAGTACATTCTTAAAGCTATAAAGTGTGAGAACATTATCCTGGAAGCAAAATGTTATTGTTAAACTACCAAATATATTTTAACACTGACTACTTTATAACTTTTATAACTTTGAAGATACACCAAAAACAATTTAAAAACACATGTCTCCTTTAACTTTAGCTTTTACAACTTAAAAATCAACTAAAACTGTACTAAGAGGGGAAGAGGTAGCGACTTTTCTGAAAATTCTTATGACCAGCTCTTGTTAAAATGTAATTTTTTTGTGTTTGAGCAAAGTGATTTCCTGTGTATTTTCCTACTCATCCTGATTCACTTTGCTAATAAAATGGGAAAGTATAGTTGCCATTACTCTTTACATCCTAACCTTAAATGCTAATGGTTCGCTGTAAATTTTTCTATATAACTTCAGATCTTAAAAGTCACTTTAATTTTTTTGTTGTTCTTAAATGATGGTTTGGACCTGGAAAGTTAAGAACAATTGATACCTTCTGTGTAGAATTTAATTAGCTTGAGTTGTATAATAGTATCTTTTACATGTGTCAAAATATTACAGTTAAAGAATGTGTATCGAATAGTTCTTCTTTGCCATGAGGAAGGAAGTAAAGAAATAAGTTTGGGGCTCCCCTGGTGGCGCAGTGGTTAAGAATCCGCCTGCCAACGCAGGGGACATGGGTTTGAGCCCTGGTCCGGGAAGATCCCACATGGTGCAGAGCAACTAAGTCCACAACTACTGAGCCTGAGCTCTAGAGCCTGTGTGCCACAACTACTGAGCCCTCATGCCACAACTACTGAAGCCCGCGCACTTACAGCTCGTGCTCCACAACAGGAGAAGCCACCGCAATGAGAAGCCCACGCACCACAACCAAGAGTAGCCCCCGCTACTCATTGTTGGAGCTCGACATTATACTAAATTCATATAAACCGCGTATAAACAAGTCCATCCAACAAGTCAATGTATTTATTTATCTGAAATTCTAGGTTGGAGGTTATTAATCCTGTTGGAACCATTTGAAGATAGGGCTCTTTAAAGTGACTCCATGGGACTACTGTCAACGTCCTCTGGTGACTATCATCTATCTGACAGAAACATCCCCTCTTTTTCCTGTTTTGTTCCCCCTTCATCTCCGATGCTCTTTCTTTACCTTGAGCCTCGTTTCTCTCCTGGACCCTATGGGGTTCCCTAACCAGTACCCCTCCCTCCAGCTTTGTCCTCTTCTACTTCCCCTCTAAAACACCACCAGGGTAATCTTCATAAAACGGAATTCTGGTCCCCATGGCTTATTTCAGTGATGAAATCACATGGGAATAAATCATATAAAAATAAAACTTACAAATGGAGAGTGAGGCTGGGAGTCATGGGGGGTGAGTGCTCAGAGCACCTGGGGTTCCTCTTAGAACTTCCATGCTTCCTACCGAAGCCCTCCAGTAAGTTCTGGAACCTCCGAAAGTTCCGTGGTGCCAAGTTTGAGGACCAGCGCCCTGGGCCAAACTTCCCTGCACAGGGGGAGAAACCAAGCTTAGAGGTTGAGCTACTTGCCCCCAAGAACCCTGGTGGTGGCCCCCTCCACCACTGCTATCAGGAGGAAAGGATGGGGAAGTATTCTGGAGTGGCAGGGTGCTTGGATGGTGGCCTTGGTCTCGGACGACTTGCTCTCCTTCTCCAGCACGGCCACTCCAGTTGTTTGGCTCCCAGATGTGCAAATTGAGGGTTTCAGCCAGTGCTACCCCAGAGCTGACCTTGCACCCTTGGCATCCAGGTAGCCAGCTCACCTTTGCAATCTCATTGGCTCCACTGTGGACATTTTAAGCGACATCAAAGAAGAAATATAAGCACTGGAACCATTTACTTAACGTGCTCTGTTGGGGACGATCAGGGCTCACAGAGTGGGCGGTGTGGCTAAGGACAAAGTAGACAATATAGATGTGAAATGGCCATTCTCCATGACTGCCAGTTTGATCTCTCGCCGGGTGAGGTGGAAGAGGCTTTCCAGGTTGCAGGTGCATCTCTAGTTGGTATAAAGCAGCTGAACAGCTCCCTGGGGATGGAGGTCTGGCTTGACAGTCAGGCCAGAACCACCAGCACTAACTCATGCCTCTTTGAACTCATCCTGTGTTTTGTCCGCATGAACATCGAAATCATCTTCTGAGACACACAAAGGGTGTTGGCTTTGGAGCCGTTAAACCCCTCTAATATTGACAACATTTCCTCAGACAGGTCTAGACAGTTGTTCCTCAGCATAAATACCTGGGCTTTGTGGGCAGACGTCCTGTGGGATGGTCGGGGGTGGAGGGGAGGCGGTGAGGCAGTCACGAGCCCCAGCTGCATCTGCTTCACACACACCGGGGCTGCCCACGCTGGCCTGAGCCCCAATGTCTGATTCTCATCCCCTTCTGGACTGGAATGGCTGCACGGCCACAGCTGTTTCCTCCTCCTTCTTGGTGAGATTTCTGGGCTCTGCCATGTCTACGGTTCCCTTTACCCATCACACCGATGAGCCAGTAAATGCCCTTTCCTGCTTAAGCCAGTTTAAGTTAAGCCATCTTTGCAGGAGATGCAGGATGCTGGGGCTGCTCTCCAAGCACCTTCCAGCGGACGTATTCGCAGGGAGGGCTACCTTCTGCGTGAACAGCCAACCCTTCAGGAAGCCACCATCTTTCTAGCCAGTAATCCAAGTACAGTATACCAAATTTATGTTTTCTTTCACGGCTTGTGCATTTTGAGTTGACAACTATTTTCCCAAAGATCATCTCCTTTGCCAGTGTTCCCCCAGTGTTCGTATGCGTATTTTTAATGCAGACTTAGCTCATGGGTGATGCCGGCGCTGTGGCTCACAGACCTCACTTCCATTTCTATTTCCATATTTGTGTCTTTAACCTACCTGTAAATGATCGAGTGGTGTAAAATAAGGCTCTAAGTTAATCCACCGCCCCCGCCGCCCCGTTGACAGCCAGGTATTCCTAGAACTATTTACTGACTAATCCATCCTTTTCCCACTAGTCAGCAATGCAGTATTTGTCATACTCCTTATTCTATGCAGAGTCCAGTAGGAGGCTCTCTACTCTGCTCCAATAGCCTATTTGTCTGCCCTGCACTATTGCAACTGCTTGACAATTGTAATTACTGTTATATTACTATAGTTTTAGAATAATTTCAAGTATCTTATAGGAAACCTCTTTAAAAAAATAAAGGAATGTTTAAAGCAAAAATAATGACAATGTTTTGTGGCGCTATAACATACGTAGAAGTAAAATGCTTAACAAAAAAGGCTTCAGGGGGAATGGAAATATAATGTTACGATGCTCTTATACTATACTTGAAGTGGTATAATATTACTTGAAGGTAGCCCGTGGTAGGTTAAAGATGTATACTGCAAACCTGTAGCAACCACCTGCGTTATAAATATAAGATATATTGTACTTAATAAGCCAAGAAAAGAGATAAAATAGAAATACAAAAAATACTCAATTAATGCAAAATAATGCATAAAAAGAGGTTAAAAAAAGAACTAAGGCCAAACAGGAAAAAGGAAAACAAATAAGATGGTAGATTTAAACCCAACCACGTCCATAATCAAATTAAATGTAAATGATCTAAACACTCCAGAGATTTTCAGATCGGATGAAAGAGCAAGGCTGAAGTATATATTATCTTCAGGAAACCCACTTCAAATACAGACACAGATATATTAAAAATAAAAAGATTGGGAGTAATACCATAATAATACTTCCTGAAAGAAAGCTGGGGTGGCTATATTAACGTCAGACAAAGTAGACTTCAGAAGAGAGAAATTATTTGAGATAAAGAGGGCCATTTCATAATGTTAAAGGAGTCAATTTATCATGAGGAAATAATAGTCCAAAATGTTTATGCATCTAATAACAGATTCAAAATACATGACGGAACTCAAAAAAAAATCAGAATTTTTTGTGGCTTCCAACTACAATCATAGCTGGAAATTTCAACACCCCTCTTTCAACAACTAATAAGTTGATCAACTGGATGTTATTAAAACTTCTGCTCTTTAAAAGTACACAGTGAGGGAAATGAATGGGAAGTCAGAGAGTGGGAGAAAATCTTTGCAACACATGTATTCAACAAGGGACTCTTTCAACTCAATAGGAAGACAAACAACCCAGATCACAAAATAGGGAAGAGCACTGAACAAACCTTCACCAAAGCAGATACACAGATAGCAAATAAGGACATGATGCTCAACATGCTACAGAAATGTAAACTTACACCACCATGAGATACCATTATACACTGTCACCTCCTATTCACTGTTCACTGGTGAGGCGCAGAGTCCCACCGTAGGGTGACGGGGATGGCTGAACACAGGACAGGTGAGATCCCTGAACAGTTTATAAGTTACATGTACTCACCACCTGTGGGAGGACAATGCTACAGGCCAAGCAGGGCCATGTGGGAGTTGCACTTGGGCACAGCGGCCAGCTGGGGGCTGTAAGAAGCATGCTTTGTAGCATCATGAGGGTGAGGTGACCCCTGGTTGCTGCAGGAAGATGTGATTGGTTTCTTTGAATAACTCTGTGGCTGGCATGCAACTAAAAGCAGCCACTCAGGGACGAGCAGGAACTGTGCCTGCCCCCCGATAAGGAGGTTCGTTTGGCTAGAGAACCTTTTCCGCGGCAGCAGAATGGGGAGGGGAGCTTGTGGTGGGGCCGTGTGAGACCCTCCCAATCTTACCAGGTGTCAAGGCAGAACATAATGTTACGCCTTAACTTTCCACCTTTCACCCCACACACCCATTCAGAGACTGACAAAACCAAGTGTGGGCGAGCATGCAGAGCAAGTGGAACTCTCAGATGACTGCTGGGAAAATTAACAGGGCACAGCCACTTTGGAAAATAGTGTAGCAGCAGCTCCTCGTAGAGTTAAACATAACCTGTCACATGACCCAGCCATTCCATTGCTAGGTATTTACTATTTACCCAAGAGAAGCAAAAGTGTATGTTCAGATAGACTTGCATCCTAATGTCCACGGCAGCTTTCTTCATAACATTCCCAAACCAGAAATAACCCAATGTCCATCAACTGATGAGTCATAAAGAAATTGTGGTATTTCCACATAATGAAATATGGCTCAGCAATATAAAGGGATGAACTAATACAACGTGGGTGAATCTCAAAAGGAAGATACTGTAGAGATTACATTTACATGAAATTTTAGAAATGGCAACCTTAAAATGACAGCATGTAAATCAGTGGTTGTTAAGGGGCCAGGGATGGAGGGGGGGGACTGGCTGCAGAGGGGAACGTTCTACATCTTGATTCAGGAGGTCTTCACATGAACGTATGTATTTGTAAAAACTCACTGAATTATGCATGTAAACTGGCGAATTTATTGTATGTAAATTATCCCACAGTAAGGCTGAGGGAAAAACAGGAGGAAAAAACCCTCAAGGCCTAGGTTCCTACTGTCAGCAAACTACCTCAGGGCAGCTGCAAGCTTAATACTTGGAATTCTGCTTCCTCTTCTTTGGGTCCTTAGGAATTTCTTTTTAATTTCTTATGATAAGTATTTAGTGTATCTCCTCCAGAATATTTGATGATTTGTTGCAGGAGTTCTTAAAATTTTTTAATACCTTGTCTGCTGTATTGCTACAAGCAAAAAATCTCATTTTCTGTAAAAATTCGCTGGCTTTTAGTGCTTTAAATGAGACCTAGGTAGTTTTATGCAAACTTTTAAAAACGTGGTAGTTCCTAAAAATTGCTCACCTTTATTAGGAGAAACTCCCTGTATTAAGGCTCAAAATTATTATTGCTTAAAGTATGGGAAATTATGTTATAAGTTACCAACTTAGAAATTAATGCTACATATTTTTTCCACATTTAAATATATTATCAGATAGAGCAATGTGATATAACATCTAAATAAAGAGTTGATATTAATGAAATTAATTTAGGATGTCGGATTTAGAAATCAGTAAAAGTTGCCTCCAATTTCATATTATATAAATACGGGGGGCGGAGCGGTTAGGGGGGGTCTTAAAGTGTTCATCTAACAAACCACAAAATGAATTCAGAATGTCCTATGTAGCAGGTGTTGTGCTGGGGATGGAGGACACATCAGTAAACAAAACTCACATCCCTTCTCACGTGAAACATAGCAGGGAGGAGAGACCCCATGAAGTAACTGCAAATAAGGGCTTTAATAATGTACAAATTGAAATGCAGGGGAATTACTGGGTGCTTTAACAGTATGTCATAGGGAGTCTAAAATATGCTGGGGAATTAGGGGATGTGACCGGAAGGAAGTTATGTTTGATCTGAAAGCTGTGGGATGAGAAGAAGTAAGCTAGACCTGGTGCAGAGGGCAGGAGACAGAGAGGTGGGTAAGGAGCATTTCAAGTGGAAAGGCCAGCACAGTATGTGAAGAGGGAAAGTAGAGGAGGACACAGTGATTCCAGAAAGTTGCAAATCTGAGAAAAGAATAATGGAATACCGAGAAGCTTTCAACTTTTAAACACTCATTAAAGTCTTCAGCTGTGGTGTTTAGTTTTCTAGTTTGAACATCAACAGACTACCACTTGACAGAATTTGAAAACACAAATGAGATCCTAGACTAGTAAGAGGACACGGTAAAGTTGGTGAATTCCTAGTGGCTTGCACCTTCCTCTCCTCTCCTCTCCTCAGGCCCGATCCATCTATTGAGACTGCTTCCTAAATATGTGTCTTAAATCTAAATCTGCACCTTGTTCCTCTCTCATTTTAACACTTCTCAAATTGGGCTGCACTTAATACATTTTTTCTTTTTTTAAGCATTTGTAAGGGACTTCCCTGGCGTTCCAGCGGTTAGCACTCGGCACTCTCATCACTGCCAGGGGCCCAGCCTCGATCACGGGTTGGGGAACTAAGATCCAGCGAGACACGCGGCGCGGCCGGAAAAAAAAAAAAAATTCGTAAGACCATATATCACTGAATATAAATTTACGTGCAAAATATAGATCGCTAATAATCACTTTCCATGATTTCAAAAAGGTGACTCTGTGACATAATACTGAAAAGTTTCTATGTATGCAGAAGGAGATTGCCCATTACACTTTGAGCAACATAATTAAGGTAAAAAACTAGGAATTTCTCAGCATACATGCAGGTATTTCAGACAGAAGATACTGGTATGTCCCACACATGCTTAGTGAGGGACCACAGCTGATGAGACACCAAACATTAATTTGTATAAAGTTTACACCTAATTTTAGGGAAAGGATGTTTTAACTCATAGTTATATATAGTTATATGTTATAGTTATATGTAATTCAACTGAGTTTTAAAAAATCATTTCAATGAATGCATTCAAAAGCCTAAAGCCATCCATTCAAACGGGAAAATGTCCAAGATATTGAACACGGACTACAAAACGTCGTGTTTAGATGAAAGCAACTCAAAAGAATCTGAATTTAAGGCTCAGACCAAATATTGATTATGATAATGAAGCAAGAGCTTTGTAAATGTAAGTTAGAGTTCCTCAAATGAAAGGTCGCTACAAATTACTTTGGGTTCTCAGTGCAATGCAGAATTTGACTCAGTAGGTCAGGAGAGAGGCTGAAGATTTTGTATTTCTAATAAGATTGTAGATCCAGGACTAACTGGGCAAAGTATTAAACTAAACATTAGCGTGGTATCATCCCCCATCCCCCAATGCAGATACCAAATCGGACAGTCCTTAAATTGGACTTATTGAGCTTCTTATGTAAGACAGCCTTCAAGGGAAAAAATACATTCTCCCAAACCCCACTATGTCCCTCCATCTCTTCTGCCATCATAATCGGAGTCCCGCTTCCCACGTTTCTTAGATTACTGCAGTAGTCTCCTAAATGGTTGCTCTCCCTCTAGGCCTGCCACCTCTCATTCATTCTCCATACCGAAGCATTAAATCAAATCCTTCAAAAACCCAACTCTGGTTGATATTCTGCTGGGGCCTGGGTAAACTGATCTTCAGCCACTGTACCGCCGCCTCCCACACACACTCCGCATGTCGGCCCTAGTGGACTTCGTCCCAGTGGCCTTCCTCTCCGGCCTTTGATTTTTTTTCATGCTAGGCCTTCTGCTTTACCCCTTCTTCCCTGGCTACCCGCCCCCATCACTCATCCTTCAGGACTCAGGTTAACGCCGTTTCCTCTACCCCAGATTCCTCAGATGCATGACAGTTCCCTTTTAGAACTTACTAGACACTGTTACTGCTTATCTGTCTCTCCTGCTCAGCTGTTAGTTGAGGAGAACAGGTATCATGCTTATACCTGTACTCTGCTTATGGCCAGTGCCTGGAACACTAACTGGCACCTAGTAAACACTTGAAGCGTCATTGTAAATGTATTCATCAGCAAACATATAAGGTATGATAACCCTTGTCTAGAACGTATACTGATTGTATCTTTCCTCTGTCAACACATTCCTTCCATAGAAAGGATGTAGCAGGACTGACCAGACCACAGCTTCAACCTGATAAAATCTTACTTATCAGGAAACCTTGATTATAATTTATAATTTCATTATAATTTGATATTAATTTGGTCACCAGATAAATATTAACTACCACTTACTTTGAACAAATGCTAGGCACTAAGGGAAATAAACATTGGAAGAAAGATTGAAAACCAAAACCCTCAAAAACAGAAGTAATGGATATTAACTTCATATAAACAAGTAAGAGCTATGTAATTGGTGTAAAAATAAGAAATATAAACAAGGTACTATAAAGCAGCAAAGAGAGAATATAATTTGGCTTCTGTAATTGTGAAAAGTCTTTCCAAGGAAGGTACAGTGTCTTAGAGGATAAGCAGAAATTTTCCAGATGGAAGGGGAAGTCACTCTCAGCAAAAGAAAGTGTGCAAAAGCACGATTTAAGAGAGGCCAGTCCACAGAGACAATCAAGACACGTCTTTGAGGATTTCAACACCAAACGAACTGAAGAGCTCTGCCCCATGATTTAATAAGTCGATTACACTCCAAGTACACAGCAATTTAAGTGAACCGAAGGATTATATCTACAAATTAGGACTTACTAGGCGCCAGTTAGTGTTCCAAAATATTCAGCCTTCCTATCATTCTAATACCCACCTTTCAACCTTCCTGGGTAACTAAAATTATGATTCTCTCCTTTTTCTTAACACCCATCTATAACGTATAATTCAAATAACATACATTCGGGATACTTATTGAGTAAGTGCTCTGGTTCTTAATTTCAAAATGCTGAGTTGAATACTTTGCATTAAAAATGTTTTTAATCGAATAATTTCTATTAGTGATTTAGTGGACTTCAGAGAAAAATAAGACATACATTCTATACAGTACCCATTCCTACATGTATTAGAAATAAATAAAAACCGTGATAAAATGAGTATGGATTTTAAAAAATCCCCTCCCACCCCAATAAATCTGCACGTTCTCAGTGTCACTACCGCTTTCTTCACTCTTTGAATGAGTAGTATAAACAACCTGACGTTTTCACTAGGGGAACCTTGGGATTATTAAAAAGTAAAAATTAAATCTATAATGTTATAGGAGCTTGAAAAGTGCTGTAGCTTGTAAAATTGACAAGGTTCTTTTTCTCTTTAATGCTTCTCCAAGTGCCTGTCGATGATGTAAAGCTGTGAGGAATGAGTAGCATGAAATGCAGCTCCAAAGGCTTGAAGTTCCATTTTTTAGGGAATGTATTACACGTTAAAACATTACATTACTAAGCGTTAAAGTAAAACAAACAAATATAGAACTACTTTTTCCAACTTAATAGTCCTTGGCTTTGCCTAGAATTTTCATACGGTTGACTTTACTTCTTCTTACTTCACCTTATGCATTCTTAGTGTTTCTATTTGACCTCTGTGCAGCCGTATTCACAGCGCACAGTACAAACAGGGCCACACCGGCTGCTGATGCCTTTGTGGTCAGTATAATACATTACCTTTCATCCCACTTACGGGAGAATTAAGGGGATGGAGTTAGCGAAAATTCCAGTTAACTACGGGTGTAATTATGTAGCTCCAAATCTCTCCAGGACCCCCCTCCCTTACCTTCTCAAGACCTTCAAGTTAATCAAAAGGGGCTGGTCTGTGGTTACCAACTACTAATTACCTAAGAGGGAAATTTCTTTTCTACTATTTCTAAGAGAATTAGAATAACAAATAATTGTTCTCTCTTCAATAACTTCAGTGAAGTCAAATTTGCTTTATTTTTCCCCAAAGATTACGTTGTCAAAGTAGTACAGTGAGATTCTTTGTAAGTATAAATGTCTGGTGGCGTTATGTGTTGATTTCATTAGTTCCTGTTTAAGTTGTTAGATAAAAGTATAAAAAAAATTTGGATTCCAAATTTCCACTACATAATATAAGACATCTTTTACTGTATTTTCAATAGAAATTTATACTTGGCACACTTAATGTATATCAGGAAATTTAAAATGTTTAAAATCATCTAATTGGTATATATGTACACTAACATAAAGGAAAAAGGAGAGGGAGGGGAAAAAGAGACCGTGAGAAAAGAAGACGATTTTTTCTTCTCTCTTGCACAAAAAAGAAAATTTCAAAAACACTTCTTTTTAAAATCGGAACTGAGTTTTTCAAAAGGGAAAATATGATCCTATGTTTTACAGGAAATCACATATCTTAATAAAAGGTAAAATACTGGCATGTAAACCACAAGGTGGTGCTACAATTCCATGCTGATGCTGAATTTTTAGAAGTTTAATTGACAAAGTAGTTTCTTTTATAATCTCGATTCATAATTTTTTACAATTGAAAAAACTAAGCTAATTGGATTCATTAATTCTAGAAATATTTACTGAAACTACTAAAGTCAAAGTTGTATGCTAACTTCAAAAGTTGATAATTTTAAAGTATGATGACTACACATGTACCTGCAGTAGAATATTAAAAATGCCTTCTTAAAAGTTATCTCTACTTAGAATTTTAACTTACTGTTAATGTTCCATAGGTGACAAATATCAAATTACATTTATATAAGCATAGGAATAAATAAGAGAATTTATCTAGTATTTTAAAATGAATTTCATTTTTCTTTTAATTTAACTTCCTCTAAGACTTTTTCTCTCTCTAGAAAGATATATAACTTCCCATCATTTAAAAAAACAAGAAACAAAAAAACTCTCACTGTGTATCTTGTAATATAGGAATGGCCACCATCTGGGTCTGAGCTGCTGCTCTTAAAATGTGTTACAGAGTAGAGCACTAAAATACCCGGCACATTTTCACCATTGTCCAACTTGCTTTCAAATACAAAAGGAGAACCTAACTTCCTCAACGTTAACTGAAAGCGTGTTGCTGCCTTTTGACTGAGCGTGAAATAGCTGTATTTTTGTTGTATTTCAATCTCAATGAGCATATTTAACTTTTTCATTGCAAGATATTCGTCAGTACAGACGGCAAGATGGTATGTATGAGAGCCTCCTGGAGACAATATGCAAGTCCCAGGTGGAGTGTTTCCAACAGGATGTAAACCATGGTCCTCAAGCCTGTACTTGAAAAAATTACTTAGCACGCTGCCAACAAATGTCAACACAAAAATACAGTGCTGGAATGACTTCACGCTGTAAAAGAAATGTACTGGCACCTAAGTTTTCCTAAGAATAGTAAAACTGTAAAGCGGTATAAGCACAGCACAAAAATATTTAAGTATTTATTCAACATTGAATGAAAAAGCTAATATACCAAATGGAATTCAAATTCTAATAAAAATATTACAGTATATTAAAACTGTATAGAGAACTCTATGTACAGGAGCCAAAGTCCTAGAGGGGTTCATGCAGAAAATTCTATAATTAGTGATTTGGACATTTCAGTAACTCTGCAGTTTCTTCAAACCTGGAATATAATACATAAATAATATAGTAAGTAAATAACAAATTCATAGTGAGGCATAGGAACTAGGTTGCTGCAGTTATGCTTTTGAGCCTTAAATAAATTTCAGTGATTATTTATAGGTAGTTACTGTTAATAAGTACACTATGGCCAGAAGGGGAGGAAAAACAACTGGAGTCAATTATGTGTCTTTAATTCTTGAAGCATAAGTTATTTCGGCGCATCTCAATTTCCAAAAAAAAAAAAAATATATAGTCTTTTAAAGTAGTAGGCTGCATGATAATCTTACACAATTTCATTTCATATTTTCTTTCAACTGTTCTTTAAAAAAATCATGTAATTTCATATTTGTACTAGATAAAAGTATCATATTTAGTACTACCATACCAACAATTTTCTGAAAAGGACTAGCAATACTTTCACAATACTTAAAATGTCTCCGAACCATCCATCTACATACACAATTTAATATTTTGATAAAGTAGTTATCAAAAATAGATAACTTCTTGATTATCAACCAAAAACATCACTGCACTCTTTAATCTCCAATTAATTCCATTAGCAATGTTTTACATCACTTGTTGGAAACAAAAACAGTGACTTATCTCACAAACACATAACTGGAGGTGGATTTATTATCCACTGGAGTCTTGAAGGAAATTCCACACCTGATTGAGAGACCTTCAAGGTTTGAAACACACACGCACATTCTTTATATATCGTAATCCAACACAATTCCCTATAGAGAAATGAATTTCTGTTGCCCCTTTCTGTTACTTACATTTTTTTCACCCTTTCCATTTTCTGGATTGTTGTTTCCTTTAATTTAAAAAGCAACAAATTTAGGCCATTTCTCAAAGTAAACCATAATCAAAGATGGACTGTGAACATATAGAACACAGTCTAAAACATTGCATTAAGTACCATTTATTTATCACAAAGAATTTTTATGAGATTAAGATTTACAGTTTCACTGTTTTTCTTGCCCATGGCTTCTGCAACTAAATCTAATGCTTGCTTGTTCTCCTGACCTTACAGAGGAAATCACCTCAGTAGTCGCCAGTTCTTCTTACCTCAGAAATCTCTTTCAAACCACAGTAATTAATAGTTGAGGTTCTGGGAGTTGAATCGGATGATACCATACGATAACCAGAGGACAAAGGAATATTTGCTTGCCTTTCCTCTTTGCTTTTTCTATCTGTGGAGAAATTAATTTTTAGGTTACCTTTTCCTTTCATAGTAGAGTCAAATATCTAAAATTTTATGTATAGAGGGAAGAAACATAAACCTCTCAATATAAAGTGCCTACTGGTATAGGTCTAGATGAGTTTTTAATATTCTTTTAGGATAATGACCTGCATATGGAGATCTGGATATTAAAAACTGGTCAATAAAGATCACAAAAAGTAACATTATCTTTATCATGATAGCAATCAATTGAATATGCAGGTTAATGTATTTTTAAATAAGCTACTGATCCGTGTATATTCTTTTCTTAAAATGGTGGCAACTATTACTAAAACTGACTATATGTACTTCCTAAAAATCAGGAAACATTCCACCCTAAGTTGATATGTATGGAAAAAAATTGCTTAAAATTCAGGTTCACAGATTTATTAAAGAACTGAACAACTTTCCATTTCCAGTATCCTGATATTATTCAACAAAATGATGGCAAGGCTTTCCTACCATCGAATTGGATAGAGAACATCAGAGATAAAACAAGTTCCTGTCCAACCAATCTCATAAGCCCTATGTTTTTAGTCATGGTACATGTGGCTGCAAAAACAAGGCGAAAAAAAAAAATCAGGTACCCATTTAAACTGGTTTACATAGTTTAACTGTAAGCCTACACAGACAACCTCAATCAGGGAACAAAGTGTTAGCACGTGAGGACTCTGGTCTCTCATGGAGCCACAGTCTCTCCTGTCTCCTTCTCTTGCCTGTTTGCTCCATTCCTCTACTTACTAATGGGCATGAACTTCACCAAAATCATTCCCAACTTAACATGATCCTCAGATCAGACTGGTGAACTGTCACCCTCAACATCAAAAGGAATTCAAACCCTCAGCTTCCAGGTAGCATGGAGAAGTAAGGTGTAATGTGTCAGGCTTCATAAATTTGACTCAACTGATCAGGGTCAGATTATACATTTTTTTGAGACTAGGTATTCAACTCATTCATAATCTATAATCCATTTCAGATAGTGGTCTATCTGCTCATCACTCTTAAGTCCTAGCATAGGACTAATGTGTTAAAAGTATGTTCTGTAACCTGTTATTTAAAAAGTACTAAGCCCAAACAGGTGAAATCGAACTTGGAAAAGGCAATGTTTTGCAAATAGCAGACTTCAGTATTCTTTCAATGCATAAAAACTTGATTTCTACCATATACAGATAGATACTGGTGACAGAAGCACAGACGTTATGCTAGACAGACCATAAGATAAAGTTCTTGCTCTCAAGGATCTTAGAGTTGAGCTTTGAAATTTGTTGAGTAATGAATGAAGGATAAATGGAAAAAAGTCAACTTCTACCAAATCTGAAATTTGTAGTCTATAATAAATCTACTGCCAGAAGCAGCATCTCAAATAATTTTATTTAATAACCTAATTATTGAACTTGTTTTCTGTGCAATGAAATTGGCACGTGCACTGAATATGTAGTGTTGAAGAGAAAACGTCAAAGCTAGTTTGCCTCTTTTCCAACATGTCCCATCATTCAACAGCTGTGTGGCCTTTGGCAGTTATTTAATCTCTCTTCCTCATCTGTAAAATATGGGTTATAATAGCACTTATCTTGCTTTGAGAATTAAATGCTTTACTATCACAGTTGGAACAGTGCAGGCCTGTAGTTACCACTACAATGTGTTGTTGTTAAATTGTTATACACATAGTAGCTGAAAGATTTAATGAGGTTAAACACCCACAGATTTAAAAAGTTAGCTTCATTATGAATCCTCAACTGGACAAAATATCTCTTCTGCAAATATGATTTAATTACAAACACGACAACATTTAGACCTTTGTCTTTTCAAAAAGTGTAAGAATCAAAAAAATTACAGCTTTAACTGAAAAGCAGCTCAGAAATCTTATCCCTGCTGCTCCGTCACAATGACAATGTCAGTAGCCTAGTGAGGTTAAGTGACACGGAGAAGATTTGTCCTAATTTTAGGTCCTTCTCATTTTATCACCATCAGTGAACTGTTGAAATGCAAGAGGTCTGTAACACTTCACAGGTTACTGACAAATGTGTTTTTTTTTCTCTTACATATATTATTTACATATGCAAAAGCTACTACTTAAGTTTAAATTAGAAACTTTGGAGGTCCATTTATTATTCTAAAGCACTTTGCAATTAAAAGAGTAAAACATCTCTAAAAGTTTGCAATTTTGTACACTGGAATTTATGCAACTACTACATGTAAGACATGTAAGTTGGCTTTTCTAGCAATCCTTGACTTATAGTCTGTAAGTTTGATATTTTCTTTGTTCTTAGGAGCTTTGCAATTTCCAACAAAATAAGGTTTGAGGATAATTAAAATGACCAAATACTATAAAAACATTTTTGTGAAAACTCCTTACCATATCACCAATTCCAGTACGCCAAGAACTTACCCGGATTGAGATTATCCATGTCGCTATTAGAAGCACAGTCTTCACTCATCTCATTAAACTCTATATATTCATCATTCTGGAATGATATGGTTTAGTATTTAGAATAAAATAAAAAGATATGTTCTCATTTTTATGCTCTTACTGCTAAGCATAAAATATACAGATGACATAATAAATACTTACTTTTGATTATTTTATTTACAAGCAAAACACAAAATCCCTACATATAAAAAATGATCTCTTAAATGTGGAAGGAGAGAGAAAACTTGCATCTACTAACTTTCTAGGAAGGAAAGACAGGCTAGGACCAGAAATGACATAACTGTCTCTAAAAGCTCAGCTTACAAGTTTGTCAGATTATCTTATTTGATGAAGAGAAAAGCAATAGTCACAACAACCATCACCAAACAGGGTGTTCCTAAACAGGCCTTCATCCCAACTGAACACTTCCCATTACCTAAGTATTCTCTTATTTAACATTCCAAATAAGAGACTAATAATGAACAAAGGAATTACTTTATTGTATCTTGAGATATTCTATAAATGTAAAGGAAGAAAATACCTTTTTAGATAAAAGCATTTCTGTTTCAAGAAGAGTGACACGACTTAGAAGATCAGCCCAGGTTTTTTCATTCACCATCACTTTCCCTTTCATTTTTTCTTCCAAAGATTCTAATCTACTTTCTATGCAAGTCAGTTTCTTCAGCTTTTCTTGGCATTCAGCAAGCATAGTCTGTAGTGCAATAATCTCAGGATTGACTTCTGTATCCTAAAATGATTAGAAAGATTAAAAATATTACACAGATTAAAATTCCTGTAATTCAGTGTATTCGCATTTCCACGTGTTGTTTCAATAGTTACAGCAGGCAGGAGAGCATGAGAGTTAAGAGCGCTACTTCTGGAGCAGGCACCTTGGACACTTAAACTAGCTTATGAGAGATGCCCGATGCCTCAATTTCCTCATCTAAAAAGAAAAAGATGACAAGAGTGCCAACTTCATTTGGGTCTTGTAAGATGAAATGGATTAATTTGTATAAAGCTCTTAGAACAGTATCAGTTTGTACAATAAAACTATAAGTGACTAGCTTCTTATAACTAGATCTAGCAGAAAGCTACGAGGAAATGACCGAGAAATGAGATTGTTCCGTTTGCTATAAACGGGAAGTAAGCCTAATGGTCATCTGGTAGTTTTTTTTTTTTTTGCGGTACGCGGGCCTCTCACTGTTGTGGCCTCTCCCGTTGCGGGGAGCACAGGCTCCGGACACTCAGGCTCAGCGGCCATGGCTCACGGGCCTAGCCGCTCCGCGGCATGTGGGATCCTCCCAGACCGGGGCACGAACCCGTGTCCCCTGCATCGGCAGGTGGACTCTCAACCACTGCGCCACCAGGGAAGCCCCATCTGGTAGTTTTTAAATGTCAACTGTATACCAAGATGTACAGAAGTCACAAGACATAGAAGACGGACAGAAAAAGAAGTTTTAACAGAAGCAGTAGAGACGAGACACTATAATGGGGTCTGTGGCAATAAAGTAATAGCAACGATATTCCGAGGGAAAGAGAGCAAAAGACAGCAAGGGCCCCAAAAGGAAACTGAAAAGGTGGTAATGCACCATTTTCTTCCATTCATCAATATGGGGAAGAGGTGATAAAGAACCTTCACTAAACAAAGTAGTATATCTCTATCTCTCACCAGACTGTCAATTCCTTGAAGTCAAGTCCTATGTCTTATTCATCTTTGCATTACCCATGACATCTCTCCTAGTACCCTAAATATAAGCAGCAAATAATATCTTTTGAATTATATTCAGTAAGACTTATTGATTCTTAAGTAATGGTAACAAAGGTAACATGTCACGATCAATAATTTAAAAGGCTAGAAACGTTCCAAAGATTAGATGCGGAAATAATCACGTATATCAAAGCAAGAAATATCGGCATCTGTTAAAGAAGTCCCAGATTCTTACTTGCTGCTCACACTTAATTTCAGGAACCTGTAATTCAGGAATCTTTATTTCAGCAGCCTTTAAGTCACAAATATCAAATGCTTCATTAACATCTGTTACTGTATCTTCAGGAATGTTAGGACCATCTTCATTGTACAGGTGCCGGATCACCACAGCTTTCTTCTGCACAGAGAAAAACATGTCAGAGATGCTTCCCTGTTCTCCACAATTATTTTAAACATACACGTAGTAATTTTTCAAAAGAAACATCCTATCTTCCATTTAAGATTTACAGAAGTTTAAATTACCACATATGCATATACCAAATATTACAAACTTATTATTTTAGGTGTGATGATACAATTGTGGTCATGATTTTTAAAAAGCATTCTTATATTTTACAAAAGTATTGAAATATTTATTCAATGATGTCTGGGACTTGTTTCAAATGGTTTCAGGTTTGGGAGAAAAGATGTTGGGAAAAGTGGTTACAATTAAGAAGAAACAAGATTAGCAAAGAGTTGACAAATTGCTGAAATCACAGAATGGATACTTCTGTACAGGTTTGAAATGTTCCATAAGAAGTTATTTTTAAAAGGTTAACACACTATTCACATGTAGATAATCAAGAACTGGCTTTATGAGTAGGACTCATTACAATTTTTTTTTTTTGTATTAAACAAACCACAAAACATAAGACTGTCAATAACAATTCAAACTAAGGGAAAGTCCTGAGAGTAAAGGCACCAGGTCAAACCGCGTTTACATAGGACTCTTCTGCCTACTTCCTTTTCTACGGGCAATCCACGTATGAACATGAACTCAGCACATGTGACATAGAAGTCACAACTACCACCCCAGAGCAGGCACTGGGGAGGAGACAACTTGCTTCAGTATTGACTCAGTTTTTCATGTAAACAAAGGAATGCACTTACTACTCCAACTTTTCTAAACTGGAATACTTTTAATAACTATTCAAATTTCTGAGAATTAAGAATTTGATGTAATTTACAAAATTCTGATGGATAACAAAGGAAACTTTATCTTACGAAAATTAAAAAGTCTAATGTCTTCAAATTTTGTATCTTTCTTTGTTAGGACAACTTAGATCACCCCTCAGCCCCCATACTGAAATACAAGATTGAAAAATGCATCCAGTTCTATCAACTCATACTTAGTAAGTCCTTACAGTGGACCTAATCCTGTGCTAAGCACAATGAATATAAAAAAATCAGTGTAAGAAAATCCCTGTTTAGACAAATTCTAGTTGGGAAAGGATACAAGACACTTACATTCCTTTTCATATTGCCCTCATCACCTGGAGCAAAACAGGCATATTTTTTTTAAAAGTTACTGACATAAGAGCCTTTTTCTTACAGTTAAATGTCACTACTTTTTATAATGGCATAAAGTATAAATATCTTCACAGATTCTGTTTATATAACTCATATTTTGAATTGGGGAAAAATAATTCCCTAGATTTTACTTCAGCCAAAAAATACCCACATTCCTTTATCTAATGATACATCGGTTATTCATCTGGTAGTCTATCCTTCAATCTCAAAGGGCTTGCCCAAGGTGGAAGACAGCTGAAAGTATATTTACCATTATAAAATAATATTTTGGCTTCACTTTCCCTTGGAGATGGAAAAACTATCCCTAAAGGCATTGGACTCATTCAGCCACAGGTGCTTGAAGCAGACAAGGGCAGGGAAGATATCTACCAACAAAGAGAAAATATTCAAAACACTACCCCAAAACCAGATTATAGATTTAAGGAACTATCAATCACTGGATAATTCACAGTCCTGGTATAGAAATATGAATGTACGTAAATCATGACCTATCACTGTAAGTAAAGGGAGGGTCTTTAGGAAGACTAGATATGTAATTAAGTGCAAATGTTCATGATCACAAGAGGCAGAATTAAAGATTAGAAATATAAAGAGAAAGGCTGTTCAGTTGTACGTTTCTACCCTCTTCTTATAACTTTAGGAATGTTCCCAGATAATATGTGATATGCTCTGTTAAAAATCCTTACACTCTAATGTCTAAGCAGAATGTTTTACCAGATGCTAGTCAGAAAAGTGAACCTTATACGTTGGATTGACTAGGTAGGTAACTCTTAACACTACACAACGCATTCTCTTTGTATTTTCCCACCTTTCCCGAAGTCATAAACCTGCCAGTGACGTCAATGCCCACAGGTTCAGTTGATGTCTTCTCAGTGCTTGAACAAGGTTCTGACTTAGCAGAACTGATTTTTTTTCTTTGTTGTGATGGAGCCTAAAAAAAAGGTATTAAGATGTCATAAATTATGTGGGAAAGCATGATGTATATATTAAATTCCTCTATCACTTAAATTTTCATACGAAATGTGACTGCCAAATAATGCCGAGTCTAATGAGACTACACGTCTCTTGAAAATTACAAAGTGATGAAAATGTATTATGTTTGAACTATTAGTTTAGGACTAGTAGCTCCAAGTCACAAATGTGCAAAAACAAGTCACTAGTATTTAAAGCAAACATCAGGCATTGTGAGGTTACCCAGACCTGTGAATAGTGCAGTAATTGCACTATGCATTAATTTGCTGACTAGGGTATTGATTTTTTAACATTAAAATATAGCAACTTAGCCTAAGTTAAAATCTATTAATAAAATTACCTTCTCAAGACCACTCAACTCCTTGTGCTTTTTCATCACACAATTCAAAATATCACATATAATTTGGATTTTCCATTCTGCAAATCCACATTGGAGAAACTGCTTTTTCGTCAAGATTGGTTTATAATTAAATAGATCACGAAGAAGCTGTAAAGAGGAAACAGATCAATGAAATAATTGGGAGCAATTTCTTTCAAAAATCCAAAATTATAAATGACCACCTGGTCAGGGACGTACTGCCATTTTTGAGAGGCGAGAGGGGAGGATTAAGCCATTATATATAGGGCACTAAAGAAACCTGTAGGGGTGCTGTGAGTCCTGACCAGGTAGGAGAACAGCTAGGAAACAGTTAGCTAGGGATGTATCAGAGTATAGACAGCTGTCCAGAGGATGAAAAAATATATAAAAAGTTCAAATATCCTCATAGGTACTAAAAAAAAAAAAAAAAACTCCTTAGCTCGCTGAACAAGATTACTATAGCAGATATCAGAAAACCACAGTTCTATTTGTTTATAGAAATCATGACTTGATTTTTAGACAAGTTGGTAGGCTACTGAGTTTCGATTTCTCATGTATAAAATGAGAGATACAGATTAAACCAGTAATTTTCAAAACCTACTCTGTGGACCCTGGGATTTCCTAGAAGTGCCTCTCAGGCTTCCATGGAAGCTTTCTGGGTGAGAGACAAAGAAAGGGAAGATTAAGCAGAGACTATATTTAAAGGCTATCATTTCATCAAACTCTACCTAAAAAAGAAAAAAATCAAGATTTGATTTGATAAATGGGCTTTACTATTTTTTTAAAAAGGTTAAGAAAACCACAGTACGTGAACAAAAATTAATGATACAAAGTAGGGTTCTGAAAAATCAAACATGAGATTAAGTTCAGGATACATATAGTACAAGTGCAGGTACTAGAGTAGATAATAAGACATGGTTTCAGACCTCAAGGAACACAAGTTGTTCCAACATAAGTTGTAGTCCCTTCTTATAAACAACTAAATTAACTCACAATTTTCTGAACCACAAACTTTACTCACTAAAACCACATTTTTAACTTCTGCCAGTATACCAAATTTTACTAAAATTTGATATAAAAAAGGCAAATGATAACCAGTGACAATTACCAGTCCTCATATTCATTAGAGTATGACACATACAGCAAACTTGAATTGCATCTTGATTATAACAGGGACTGCATTTACAGGAGATAAATGCATCTGAAAATACTCTGTCAACTATGTATGCGGCATATATTTGAGTTATAATAACATTAATCTTAAGAAAACCATTCAATGACTTCTAAAAGAATTATTGTTTCATAAATTCAAAGTACCTTGTAGACAGTATCTATGAAGCGTAAGTCATTCTTTGCTATGAGCTCTACATTGGAGTCCACCAGAAGTTCTGCTACATAAGGTGAATATGAGGTAAGGGAATAGCTGATGATGGGCAGAGAGGCTGCTGTGTCTCCCTTTACCAAACTGTTAGGAAAAACAGAAAAAAGATTTTTAATAAGCTTAATGCCACGAAGTTGGATAATCAGGGAAATAAAAGAAATGCTGTCAAAAACTCATAATTTAACACAATAGCCATAATAATTAGGTGATGCACAAGACCCTTTAGATTCCATCCCCTACTCTAAACCAGTGTAGGCAAATTAACTATGAAACAAAAACTCTTTAGTACCAACAGTCTATTTACCACAGTATTTATTGATTTTCCAAAGCTTAGCCTTACTCGATCTAGTCCATTTTCTCCTACTAATAAAGCAAATGTACGGTCTTACAGTACACAAGTAGGCTTTATGGTTTTGCAAACACTTCTCACATTACCTCACTTGCTCTTTATCACAAAGCTGCAAAGGGAAAATATTAGGAATTCTAAGTTACAGATGAGGAAAACAGGGCTGGAAAAGCTATCAACTGTGACCAGGCTGACCAGTTTACTATCTTGCCCTGACATCAGGCCCATTTGGAATCTACCTTATTAGCTTACACTAATTCCTCCAGCCCAGAAAGGTATCCTACTCTTCTGTTATCTGTCATTTATTCTTTGTGCATCATCAGTCAAATCTCAAGCCTCCCATGAAGCCATCTTTCTGATCACAAGGATCTCTCTCAGAACGACTCCCCAGGTGTTCAGGATCTGACACCTGATGCTCTGCCTTGTACTGTTGTCTAACTGTCTCCACACACAGATCTTGTTTCTCAAGAAGTGCCTTCACTGATTCTCTCACAAGGCACAGAAAGTATTTGTTCAACTGATGCGATAATGTACTTAGAACATTTGTTTTCCATAAAATTCAAACACATACATAAATCTCCCCATCCCTGCCCAATTTTTTTCAATAAGGCAGAGAACAAATATGATAAGATTATATTTTGTTTTCTGCAGGACAAACATAAATTGTTTCTCTTTTATGTTCGTGGGTAAAATTATAATTTACCCAATGAAAAAACTGCTCTAGCAACCTTGTCTCTCTGTAAGACAGTTCAAAACAGGAACTGAAAAAGTACTTTTTTAGAGCAAAATGTGTCCATTTTATCCACATTATGAATAGAAAACAGTCAGGTCTGCATTTAATACCTCTTAAGTTAAACAATCTCAAAAATCTTGGTTACCTAGTTTCTAAGGACTTAGACTAGAAACAGTAAGAGAAACAGACATTATAAATTGACAGACCAACACGAAAAACAGCAGATGTCAGGAAAAAATTTTAAAATGGCAAAAAGTATACAGAATCAAAACACGCGGAGTGTGTATCTGTACGTGTATGTGTGCGTGTCGGATCGGGGAGCGCAACCTGAAGCAGCAGCAAGTAGCACTACCCATCTCAATAAACCCTGCAGACATTACTGTCTTATAAGATAATCTAAACTTGCTCTTAATGATACTCTTGGGTCAATAAGAAAATCAAATGTTTGAATGCTGTATTCAGAAGACAGGAGAATCATCAGTATATTTTAGAATTATTCCTATCCAAAATGTCTGTTAAAATGTTAATACTTAAAGTGGGAAGAAGAAAACTTGGCTACTCAAACTGACTGAGCCCCTGCCAGTCTGGATAGTAGAGATTTCCCTGTTTTGAGGAACCAGTATATGACTGGTACACACTGTGGGAGCAGACTAGGGAATGCCTTCTGCTTCTCACATATGATGCTCGTAATAACAGTCATCAGAGCTAAACCTTCCCTAGTCTCCTCAGTATCCGTTCACTCGCAGCCTTCTCTTGGTTAGCTTTCCCTAGTTTACAAGACTATCTAGGATTCTACTGCGTTAAACCAACCCAGTTTCCCTCACTTCTTGAACATATGCCTAATCTGGACTTGTCCCTCGACACGGTCATTGAATAAATGTCTAATTAGCTTCTAAGATGTGCCAGGCAGTTCTAGATGTGGGGGGCTGCAGTGAACTAAACAAAACGCCCCAGATGTCAGGCTGCATTCTAGTGGGGGGAAACATTTAACCAGTCAGCCATCCCAGGGAGGAAGAAAAAGAGGTATTAAACGATAAGAGGATGATGGGAGTACCGTATTAGGTTGGCAGAATTAGAGAAGAAATGTACCTTGTGACATTCTACAAAGGCGAGTAAGTCACATTTGGAAAGTGGAAACTAAAGCTAAAGGTTTAAGTGAGATAGCTTAATAACAATCTTCAAGCATGGTATAAATTGTCATAAGAAATCTATTAACTAGAATCTCCCAAATCAAAAAGGAATACCACCCAGCTAAGTGTGCGAGGGTGGTAAATTACAGAACTAATGAAATCCATTACACTTCCGTGAGATTAAACGTTGTACAGAGACCACACCTGATTCTAACAATATTGTGCTTCTACTTCTAAAAGTTGTTTTAAATCTCCTGAGTTGGAATTTTTCATTAATTCCTACTTAGAAACAAACTCCTAACTGCTTTCTAAAGATCTCTTAGTCATTTCAAGGAAAAAATTTAAAGGACCCAGATAAAATCTAGATTTTTATTTAGATACTCCCCTCATGTCAAGCATTACCTCACATCATTACTGAAAATAATACAAAGAAGTTTGATATTGTAGCTCACCCTACACAATCCACCTCTCTAGGATAATTTAGCGAGCGAAGCACTTGTTCTAGGTTCCGTAAGCTTCTTTTTAAGTCACCTGTTGCCATTATTTAACATTTGATTCAGCTCCAGCTTTGGAAATTATCTAATTTTTCACCTAAAAAAAAAAAAATCCATGAAACACTGCTCAACTCTTTGTATCTTTGAAGCTTCTCTAATACCTTTTGTTCAATCTCATACACACTTACCATATTTATCTTAGCTATTTCTCCCCTAATTCATCTTCCCTACTGGTGTAGTACTGTCTTGTATCTTCCATATATTCCTGAATGTCAGGTGTACTTTTCCCCCTCAATATTTTTTCACTAAAAAAATAAGTTTGCCTTATGTTCATCTTCTAACAGTGTGTCTGATATTATATGACACTCTCCCAAATACTTAATGGTACAACAAAGTACAATTTGGGAAGACATATCACCCTAAAATAATCTCCACCAATGAGTATTGTGGATGCTTATAAAGGGTACATAATAAAAATCAGTAAGAAATGGAGACTAAGAAATTTAGCACAGATTTGGTCAGTATTCCCAGGGTTCTGAACTTACATAGTTGTAAATCAGATCGTTTGCTTAAAAAATAAAAATAGATAAGTTAAAACAAATTCAGAATTCAGCTGGTTAAATATGGAAGCTGGTTAAATGCATGTTACCTTCATTCCCTTTTCTAAACACCACTAAAATGAAAGTAAATGATTAGAAACCATATATACTCATCAGGGTAAAGAAAACTAGAGGGGATTCCACATGACAAAGGATGTGTCAACAAAATTCTGGAAGATGGAAAACGGATGGATGGGTGATAACCAACCTAGCAGAGCAAAGGTAGGTCAATCCCATCCTCCTGTTTAGAAGGAAGCCAACAACAGCAACAGGTTCAGAAATGAGGGGACCTGATACTTCTGAAAGGCTGAAGGGTAAGGCCATGGCCTTGAAATAAGAACGATTATTTGGAAGTCCGTATAAGAAGGTGCTAAACCCTAGATTTTTACTTTCCCTCTGCTTCCCCTCCCACCCCCAACCCCCAGACACATATAACTTGCTCAGCTATAGGCAACTACCTCTGATTCCCCAGGTTTAGCAATGAGTTTTTAGAAAATATCAGCACAACCCATAAAAAAATTGACTTGGAATTCATTAAGATTAAACTTCTGTTCTACAAAATACACTGTTAAGAAAATGAAAAGACAGGCTGCAGACAGAATATTTATAAAACACGTACTGGATAAAAGACTTGTTTCCAAAGTATACAAAGAATTCTTAAATGTAAGAGTAAGAAAACAAACAACCCAATTTAAAAATGGGCAATATCTGAAAATCTCATTAAAGAAGATACACAGATGGCAAATAAGCATATAAGATGCTCAACATCAAATGTCTTTAAGTAATTACAAATTTAAAAAATGATACCACTGCATATCTATCACAATGGTTAGAATCCAAAAAACTGACAGTACCAAATACTAATGAGCATACGGAGCAACAGGAACTCTCATTTTTGGTGGGTGGGAACGCGAATCACATAGCCATTTTGGAAGACAGTTTGGCAGACTCTTACAAGGCTAAACACCATACAATCAGCAATCGTGCTTAGAGTTATTTACCCAAGTGACTTGAAAATTTAATGCACATACAAGATCCTGCACGCGAATGTTTACAGCAGCTCTGCTCCTAATCACCCAAAACTGTAAGCAGTCAGGATGTCCTTCAATAGCCAAATGAGTTTAAAAAGTTAACACATCCATACAACAGGACATTATTCAGCAATAAAGAAAGAGCTATGAAGCCACAAAAAGACATGAATGAACCTTAATGCATATTGCTAAGTAAAAGGAACCAGTCTGAAAAGGGTACATATTGTTTGGTTTCCATTTTATGATACTCTGGAAAAGGCAAAACTGTAGAGACAATAAAAACTACAGAGATCACGGCTGCAAGGATTCAGAGGTAAGAGGGAGGGTCACATACAGGTAATGTGCAAAGCTACCTCACAGAGCGGGTGGATGGAAAAGCTGCTAAGTAACTTTGGGCATGAGTGGAGCCTGTGAGACTAAAGGCAAAATGAGCTGCACAGAAACACTGTACTCCAGTGTATAAAGTTGTTTCCCATGTACATATGAGTTAATTCCACATATATGCTGGAATTGAACAATTAAGCAAATGGATGGCTAACTAGTAGAAGCCAGGATTCGCACTGCTGGAGTGAGAATTTACAGATAAGCAAGGGGAGGGGACTGGAATGAGCCACGCCTCATGGTTTAGTTAGACATGCAAGTATGAACTCATGTTTAGCTTAATATAGATGCAGAATATGTGTAATGCTGGACTCCTGGAGAAATGGCCAATTCTAGGACTGGGTCAGGAAATATGAGATGAGCCTGAGGCATTATATAATTCTAGAAAGTAAGAAATTACACACAAAACAAACAAACCAATCCCACACGTATGTCATAGGGACACAGGAACCAAATGAAGCAGCTTCCAGTGGTCAAAGCTGAAACAATTTGAACAGCAAAAACAACAAAATCAGGCATTTGATAAAATTCAACATTTAGGATATAATTCTTCGTATGTTAGGAATAGAAGTTATCTGCAGGATATCTGCTGGATATCTACAAAATATTTATATTAATATTTATTAATATCCTGCAGTTATCTGCAGGATATCTACAAAAAATTTACTGCAAACATCATATGTAAAGGTGAAATATTGAAAGCTTTCTTCCTGAGACTGGGAAAAGGCAAGCTTATCCACTCTCACCATTTCTATTCAATATTGTACTAGAGGTCTTAGACAGTACAAAAATACAAGAAAAAGAAATAAAAGGAATAAAGACTAAAAAGGAAGAAATAAAAATGTCATTAGTCACAGACAACATAATTGCATTTGAAAAAATCCAAAAGAAATCAAATGGATTTAGCACGGCTGCTGGATAGCAGGCCAATATACAAGTATCAATTGTATTTCTCTGTACTACCCAAATAATTTCTAAATTATGTTTAAATATGTTAAAAAATATATGTGTAAATAATTCACTAGCCTCCAATATCATAAACATGTGAATAAGTCTAAAACGGATCTGTAAGACCTCAAAACAAAAAAACCAGAAAACTTCATTGAGATAAATTAAAGAAGCCCTAAATAAGAGGTCTACATCTTGAGCAAGGATTTAAAGACTCAGTAAGTCGATCCATAATTCAATGTATTCCCTCCATGCCATCCCTCCCCAAAACTCCCTGCAGTTTTTTAAAGGTGGAAATTGACAAGCTGATTCCAAAATTTGCGTAGATATGCAAAAGATAAACAATAAATAACACAATGCTGAAGAAGATCAAAATTGGAAAATTCAACCACTGGATAATGAGACTCATTATAAAGTTAAATTTAGAATTATTGAAAATATCTACAAACAGAACAATGGAATGGAATAACGTACAGAAATAGACCATGCATACAATGACACTAGACTTATGACAAAGTTGATGCAGAGTAACCCTGGAAAATGGATGCTCTTTTTCAAGAAATGGTACTGTGTCAACTGAATATCCAAATGGGATAAATAAATCCTGACCCCCTGATGTAAAGGGTTCCTCACATCCTTCATAATTAATTCCAGGTTTGTTGTTGAAGATCTACATGTAAAATGTAAGACAAATAGGCTTTCTGGAGATCACAGAGTAGAATATCTTTATGATCTTCAGGCAGAAAAAGATTTCTTGCCTTATAACTGATAAAATGAACCACATTAAACTTACTAACTTCTGTTCATCAAAAGATACCCTTAAGAGAGTGGAAAGAAAAGCCACTGAGTGGAAGTTGATACTGTCAATATATACAACCAACAAAAAGATTCATAGCTAAAAGAAAATCCTACAAAGTAATAAGAAAAAGAAAGACAACTCAATAGAAAAATGATAAAGAGATCTGAACAGGAACTTTACAAAAGAGTAAATGTGAAAAGATAAGCAACCTCATTAATCATTAGGAAATCACAAAGTAAATCCAAAATGTGAGGTTGCAGAGCATTTGAAACAGACCACAATGGTGTGAAAGGGTAAATTAGTACAATTACTTTGGGAAACTTATTAGTGATACCTACTAACATACTCAGGGCCCATGAAACAGGAATATGATACCAATGAATACAAATAACAGAATACGTGTGTACATTTATGTGCACCAAAAGACATGAACAATATTTGGGATTTTAAATTAAATGGTTCATTTTTTTAAATCTCAAAGAAAATGATACCATGGAATTATATTTTTAAATGACTCATTTTATTGCATGGTGTAGGGCTTTCACTAGATTCTCAAAGGAGGTTATTCCCAAGGGAGCTTCCTAAACTAAACAGGTAAATAAATGGTTAAGGACTTTTGCTAGAAAGAGACAAAGGGCTTCTAAACTGTAAGTCAATCAGCCAGTGAGGCAAAGCTCAATAACGCACTTAAAAATAGCTAGTATTTGTAACTGTCCATGGACACTTCATAGAAGGAGAATAATATATAACAATACCTTGAGTATTGAATTCTCTGGGAATGAAGCTCCTCTAAAATGAGTTCACTGACATTAAAAACAAAACAGAACAACACATAAATCAGGTGAGTAGAGTTAGTATGGTCATTTCCCCCAGTCAACATCCCAGCAGCTGCCTAGGATACAAATCACCTTCTTGCACACCTTCCCTATATCTACACATAACCAGAGGTGGGCTAGCAATTTGCAAAATCCTAAATTTAGTAAGCTTTCTATTTTAAGTCACTGGCCACCCAGCTCTGTACCCTTTCCTCCTCTTAAAGAACATAGAATCTTCCTGTTCCAAGCTTCCTCTCCTTTATCAACACGGTAAAGAACACGTTATTGAATATACTTTTAAATGCTCACGTGTGGGTTTTAGTCAATATTTTTCAGCCAACCAATTACTTCAACTAAACACATTTTTAGGCAGAGGGAATTTCAAGTAGTGTCAAATGGGAGGGAACTAGAGAAAAGAGGAAGTGATCCTAAAAATTACATTCTACAATATACTGGCCAAGAAGGGTAAACCTTCTTTAACATCTTTTAGGATAACTGGGGGATTTATGTGCATATGGAAGCGGTTGAAGCTGACTTCCCAGCCTTTATTTTCCTGGGAAAGACAAAGTGGGAACTAATCCGGTTGTTGAATGCAAAAAGATATATATTCTTGGGTGTTGCCCCTGGCCAATATAGTAGGTGTTAACTCGTTTTAAGTTCCAGACCCACGTATTGTAACACAATTCTTCTAGGGGGACCTTTTCTCCTAAGACGTTCTATAACTTTTATCTCTTCCCACAGACTTCCTTTAATCCTTTCAGATGTATGTTCCATCTTTGCGGTACATGGAATTTTTGTTTCATTTAACACTTTATGGTATCTTTCCGTCCTTCCTTTCTCTGAAGTCCTGTAACATATACCAATATCTCATTATTTCTACCTTTGGTAATGGAATTTCTGTCAACAAAGTATGTCCCTGGAACACATCCTCTTCAGTACCAGCAGAATAAATATTTTGAAGAAGAGTAAGATACAGGTACAGCTGGGATCTGTAGGTGAAGGAGATAAGTGATAAACAGGATAGAAAAAAACAAAGGGGTTAAAACATTTTTGAGTATTATAGAAAAAAATTACAGCTACTGCTCTACACTTTCACGAAAGGCTTTACTTTACTATTACAAAACTGAAAAAAACCCTAGAAATTAAGACATTAAAAAAAAGCTAATTTAGGACTTGTGCACATTTTAACATAGTAGTTTCAGACATGAAAAGTAACTTTTTAAGAAATCGCTTAACATTTTCGCTTTATAACCCTTATAAAAAGAAATTAAAAGACAAAAGCATATATCACTCAGCTGTAGCACAGATTCAACCATTAAGATGGTCTCAATATTGCTTCCTAGCTTCCTCCAGAGAGTTCTCTGCTACTAGTTAGGTCTGCCCCACTGAATTTATTACAGGAGACATCGTGGAAATGGTATAAAATAGCATTTTTAAGATTTTTAATCTAGTTGAATCTCACTGTTGTTAGAGGTCATTAAATGATGCCTCCCAATGGAATGCCATTGAATTCAGTGATTTTTGTTCAGAATGAAGCAACTACACCGACTGGTGTAAAGATGACGGTCGATGGCTAAGAGTTTGTGACAGCTCATAACGCTAAATATTATCTATCAAAAACAGAGGAGAGGGCTTCCCTGGTGGCGCAGTGGTTGAGAGTCCGCCTGCCGATGCAGGGGATACGGGTTCGTGCCCCGGTCCGGGAGGATCCCACATGCCGCGGAGGGGCTGGGCCCGTGAGCCATGGCCGCTGAGCCTGCGCGTCCGGAGCCTGTGCTCCGCAACGGGAGAGGCCACAACAGTGAGAGGCCCGCGTACCGCAAAAAAAAAAAAAAAAAAAATAGAGGAGAAAATTGGGGAAAACGGGGAGTAAGGGTCAAGTATATAACTCTGTAGGATTGCTGTGTTCATATATAAAACCGTTAAAAGGTTTGTGGATACTTTTGGAAAAACAGTCTACTACAGCCCTAATTCCGGAATCCAAATTTCAAGATTGATTTTGTTTTTTACGGTAAGGGAAAAAGCTACAGTCCTGTAGGAAAGTGGAGAAACACTAAAACACTAGGGAAATGTAAAGCAAGGAAAACATCAACTATTCTCAGCTCTTGCTTCTCATCAGTATTTCCGAGAAGCCGGACTGCCCCTGAGCTCAGAGGCTCCAACAGCAGAAATCGGTCCGTCTAGGACTTCCCACCCTAAGTTACAACCTGATCTGAGAAGATGAGCTCTTCCCATTTCTTCGTTATCAAAAGGATATCCCAGTCGGGTTCATGGGCAAGGTACGTCTAGCGCTCTCCTCCCCTGCACTTGATTTAAAAGGATGAAAAGGCAGCCCTGGTCACTCGCCCCAGCCGGGGCCTCGGTTAGGGCAGCGGAGAGAGGCGACCCCGGCCCATCCCGGGGCGCAGCCCCGCCTGCACCCCCGCGCTCACCCAGCAGCGGCCGAGCAAAGAACGGGCTCCAAAGGCCTCCGGACCCGCACAACGGGCAGAAGGGGTGGTAGCATGTGCAATCCCAGAGCCCCGGGAGCCCAGCCTCCAGCAACGACTCCCTGCGGCCCGACGCCGACGCCGGGACGCGCTTCTCCCGCCGACCGTTTGTATTCTGAGCAGCGGGTGGAAGCCCGCCACGCACCGCGGCAGGACCTTCCAAGCTGCCGGCTCCCCTGCGCTCCTGGATTCCCCGCTGCAGATTCCACAGCACGTTCGTACAGAGGCCTGGGAAGACTGACCCTGCCGAGAGTCTTTTCTACGTCCAGTCCGATCCCAAGGTGCAGATTCGAAGTCTGCCTGGTTCTGAGGCTCAGAGGGGCTCGGACTGCGAAGTGAGAGACCGGGACTCTGTGGCGAATCGTAGATCGAGGGGATAAAAATACTTCTTCTTGAAGCGCCCCCGAATACGGACGTCACTTCCGGCAACAATAGGAAACGTCAAAACTCGGAGAGTCGGCCGCTCAGGCTGCTGCAGCCTGGGGCACGCTGAATTCGGAGGGATCAGGTGCTGTTTCTGGAATTCTCCCCGACTTCACCTCCACCAGCGTGAACAAATAAAGTTTGAACCGGCTTCTCCATGGCCTGGGCACCCCTTCCCGGCTGAGCCATTTTCTTTTTGGCTGAAAGCCCCCGCCCAGAGGCCGATTCGTCGCGGCGGCGGTGGGGAATCGCAGGTCGCTCAGGTAAGGGTGTCACCCTAGATATTTCAGAGTTCTTGCCTCTCTTCCCTGTACACCCCTACTTTTCTTCTCGGAAATGATGACCACCGGTGCTCCAGTTGGCAGAAACTTGCCAACCAGCGAGACTTTGGGGCCAATGGCTGTGCGAAGCACCTTGAGTGACAGCGGTGTTGGCTAATTAAAATGAGGAATCCGTGTCAGGAGGCGGGAGTAGGTGTGCTCCTTGTGTTCCTGGGTGACTGGGGACCCCTAGGTCAGCTTGGGACCCCAGGTAGGAACCGGCTTCACTCTGAAATAAAGCCGGGAAACAGCAGAGGTTACGCTCTTCTAAGCCCAGGTGTTGCTTTCCAAGTAGAATGTGTTTTTGGTGCATAGGCAGAGTTTTTGGCTCTTAACTTACTTTTTACAGTAACGTGAATGCAAACACATCCAGTTAAGGTCACGATGGATTGCCAGTTGCTTCAGCTGTTAAACTTTGGTTATAAACTCGGCAGATTCTTAACTTGTCTCTTGCTTGTTTCTCTGTGACTAGGCTCTAGTTTCTTATATGGTGGGTGCTCACTTAATTATTATTAAAATTGGGTGAAATCACAAATGGATCCCAATCCTCAGTCGTTTAAGGGTTTTGTTTTGTTTTTAGGTTCTGTATGTATTTAGTAATTTAATAATTGAATCTACTTCTTTTAACAAGTGGAGTCTTTATTTTCAAGGATCCCAGGTATTTCCATATCAATAGATTATGACCTTTATTACTGCAAAGTGAAGCTAATTTATGTTTTCCATTTCAGCTTTCCATATATTTTTTTAATGTTGCAGCTGGTGACCATATTTCTGGGATAGGGAGAATTTTTACCCCCTAAGAAAATGGTTCACAAACTTGAGCAGATATCAGAATTAAGAATAAATTTTATTCTCTTTTCGGGTTGAGTAGGAAACTCGCCATTTTTATCCAGTTAACTTGACAGTTTGTCTGAGATACTGTATACAGTATGGCAGCTGACTTTCGCTCAAGTGAGCAATCCAAGAGAGAGCACCCAAGACTCTCTCTAGTCTTCTATAAGCTAATCTCAGAAGGGGCATTCCATCACTACTGCCATATTCTGTTGATAGGAGTCAATAAATCCAACTCAGTCACTGTGGAGAGGATTACACAAGGGCGTGAGTCCCAAGACGCAAGGGTCGATGGGAGCCATCTTAGAGGCGGCCTAACGCAGACACCCTGGCTAATAACTTTTAGGAGTTAATAGATAGAAATAACTGAGCAAAAATATGCCTGATTGTAATGAAATAGACAAACTTATACATGGATTTTATTTCTTGGAAAGTTGTTTTTTTTTTTTTTTCCTGGGGCGGGTCTTTTTTTTTCTACTAAATGCCTGAAGAGAGGCTTATTATTTTTCTTGGAAAGCTTTGCTTGAGGAATGACATGTGTGAGAGGAAGGTTTGTGTTTTTAAGGTGTACGTGAACAGAGCATATCACAACTGGAGACTGTGTATTCCTTACCCATTGCCATTTTATATGGTTGAAATGGTTTCAAAATAAACATGAGCGAAGATAGCTTTAAAGGTGGAAAGAAGTTAGGAAAGGCTAGAGGTAAGCCTTTCTAGTGTAGAAAGAATGTGGCAGTCTCTATGTTGGTATGAGAGCAAATAGGGGTGGGAGAGGTCTGTCTGAGAACAGAAATGTGTTTGTGTGTTTGTTTTTAAGCATTTTTAGATGTCAGGTACCACCTTCTTTCAGCATTACCTGGCCGCACATCACCAGCACAGCTTTTGTCAGTGAACCAAATGAGCTTATTGGAAATGAAAGGTACGGGCTTCCGGGTTTATTGTGACACTGTTTTGGCCTTGACCCACTGTAAAATTGCCTATGCTTCTTCCAGGTTTGAAAGATGTTGTCATCTTTTATACCTCAGGTGCTTAACGCCAGCCCGACTGTGTCAATCCTCAAATTGTAGATTTGGCTTTTAAATAGGTACTCCCTATCAGGTTAACATAGTTCATTTATAGTAGGTTACAACCAATTAACTAGTGCAGTTTTGGGCCCTTAGATGTCTGCTAAATTTAGTTTTGGCCCCTTAGATGTCTGCCAGATTTTAAACAGGTGCTTGCTAAAATAACACAGTTGAAATACTTCATTCACAAAATATCTTATGGTAATAACTAGATAAGCTAAACCATGCCTTGTAATTTATTACACTTATTATCAGTTTAATAGGGAATGTTTTGTGTGTTTATTGTGCTTAGAATTGCATAAATTAAAAGATAGTTATTTTCCTTATTTCACGATACAAAAACATGAATTACCAAGAAATTACCTTTTCTTTGATCACAAAGCATTGCAATTAGTCATTCAAATTTATGATTTTATCGTTCATTACTTAACCAACTGCTATGTATTGATACAACTCTCTTTTTTTCCGACATTTTGATTCAGATTTGGAAACTGAGGCTAATCCATTGGCTGACCTATGATAATGTGTCAAAATCATTAACATGAAGTCTATGAATTATACATCAACTCACGTTGCATTTCCATTGAATTATTTTACTTACTATTTTAAAACAACTTTAATGAAATACATCCACTTCTAGAAATTTATGTTCTCCATTTCTTTATTTTTTTCTCATGGTTTTGTTTTACTGACATTTATTGACATAGATTATCCAGTGAAACTTGAATGAGTTTATATTCTATTTAGGGCAAGTGCTTTTGTGATGTAGATAGAGATGAGAAAAGATATTTGCTTTCAAGTTTAGGCTGTTTGGGAATTTAGCTCTGTGATCAGCAGTTTGTATGTATTCTGCAAGAGCAGATTGCAGGGGATTTCATAAGCTATTTGAAAGAAGGAACAAGATTTTAGCAAGTGAGCCATGCTTGGAGAGCCCCTATCTGCTCATCCTGAGCAGTGATTTGTAGAAGTCATGGACATGGGGGGAAACAGATGGAAAGGACAGATGCTAAATACACATACACAGGCACACATACGTCCATCTCCGTCACCTCTTCCTTTTATTTTAATTTTTTAGGATTTTCTCATTTTTATAGGATCATAGAATTTTATAGCAAAAAGAGAACTTAGGGATCATCAAGTTCAAAACCCGCTTTTTACCGGTGAGGAAAGTGAGGCTTTGAGTATTGTGCCCTCTACTCACAACTAGTTGAAGGAGCCTGAATCAAGCTCATGCTTTGTGTCAGTCTGTTTTCATTGTTAGATGTTTTCTCATCTCACTTCTGACTTTCCTGTTGGCTCCTGTCAATATTTATTTTATGTTAATACCTTGTCTTATTTGTGTAAAAGCAATTCAGTGAGAATTACAGTTTTTGTTTTGTTTTCCCTTTTTTTTTTTATTATGGTGAAATATACATAACATAAAATTTGCCATCTTAGCTTTTTTTTTTTTTGCGGTACGTGGGCCTCTCACTGTTGTGGCCTCTCCCGTTGCGGAGGGGCCCAGCCGCTCCTCGGCATGTGGGATCTTCCCGGACTGGGGCACGAACCTGTGTCCCCTGCATCGTCAGGCGGACTCTCAACCACTGAGCCACCAGGGAAGCCCCATCTTAGCCATTTTTAAGTGTACAGTTCAGTGGCATCAATAAACACATCGTTTTGTTTTTTAATTCCACAACTCTCATAGGAATGGCTTTGCAGTCAGTGGGCCTGGAGTGTGGTGTGCCATGAGGAGGTAGGTTGGGATGTGCTGCCATGACCACTGCTGATTGCAGTTGGGTTGAGTAAAGAGTGCAGTTAAAGAATCAGTGTAATTAAAAATAATGCCAGTGAGAAATTTAATAAATTTATTTTATTTGAAAGTTAAAACAGACAGTGGAACATCTCTTGCAAAAGAAGCTGAAGAAATAAGTGAAATTAAATAAGCCCCCAATTCTCTGCTTTTTGGTTACATTTTAAATGACATCTTAATGTTTACATTTGTTTAGATGCCATTTGGTAACACTCATTACAGAATCAAAGAACAGGAAAAAACCTTCAGAAAACAAAGTAATATTGTAAATCTTTTTCGAATTAAAAAAAAAAACCTACAATGGTATGCTTTTTAGTAGCAAAAACTGCTCTTGCAGGACCAGATCTTTAAATTTAATGACTGTTTTTTTAATTTGTTTTGTTTTTTTATGTTTTTAATGTACCCTGTGACCTCTTAGTACTTAGCTATTTCCCTTTTCTCCTGAAAAAGGCCTCCTTGTGGACTTACCCTTCCTTCATTTCTCTACAGTTGTTGCCTTTCAATGTTAGAAGTGTGATTGGTTATCAGGTTTTTTCTTTTCTTTTTTCCCCTCTACTCATCTGTTCTAAACTACTTTGGTGGTCTGCTCTTTTGGAAGTAGAGAAGTAAATGTTGGGCTGCCAATTTGGTTATATATGTATAAAATATTTTATCATAGAATCTCCCATGTTCTTATGCCTTTGAGTAATATCACATGATAACACTTAAAAAGGTTTTTAAAACCTAAAGTAACCAAAAATCTAGTTGTTACTTTCTCATTGGAAAAAAATTGAAAATCTCTTAAGAAGATATAAATGAGTGAATTTCCTCATCTTTAAGGCAATAGAATTTGCATGTTAGAGATAATTCTTTTGGTACACATTTTAGGTCTTTATCTGAGATAGGAAATTTCTTATTTGTAAACCCCACTATTTAGACACTTAAGAAATATTGAAAAAAACTAACCATTTATAATGAGTGTTTAAAGTAGCTCATTCATGTCACTCATAAAGTAGCCATTCATGTTAAACCCGTGATTTAACACTGCTTGCTCAGGAAGAGACTTTATGGAATCTCGTTTGCTTCAGACAGAAGTGTTTAAAGCAGAATGCTTTCCTGAGACCTCCAGGCTGCTTTGTGCTCTTCCCATCTTCCACTGCATGTCATCCATCCATCTAAATGGTGCATAATCCATTCTTTATTACATATGTTTGTTTCCACAGCATGTGCTATTTGAGTGCTTAGTGCCATAAAATTGCTAAAAGCAGTGGTACAGTGTGTTCTTTTAGACTAGTACTTTATTTGATGTTTAACTTGTTACATAGGGATGTTTTGATTAAAGCTGCTTAATATATTTTAAAGATAATTTTATATTAGATATACCAACAGGTATTAATAAAGTAATCTCTATTATTCTTTTGTGGAAATACTCTACTCTTTTGAAAAGAGAACAAGACATTACAATAACAGAAAAGTATTGTTCTCATAAACGTTAATAATTAACTTGGTAGAGTTCTTGGTAATTAATCTAATCTATGCTGCGTCCTAAGTGGAAGTGCCTTTGTGCTATGTTACAACAGATTTGTTTAGACTACCACTGTATTTCTTTTTTAAAAAATGAGAAAAGTACATCCAAAATATGTCAGAAAAATATAGCTGTTTCTCAGATTTTCGCATTAGAAAAAAGGAAATGAGTCAGGGCGTACATACTGCTTTGCCAATTAAAAGATGCTTTTATATATGTTATCTCAGTTAAGGCGTATAGCAATCCTGTAAAATAGATAGGAGTGATTTCCCCTATTTTGTAGGTAACCGAAGATCAGAAACCTCGTTTGAAATATCTAAGGTCATACAGCGTATGGCATAACTGGAACTCCAACTTTAAATTCACTCTCCAAAATAGCAGTGTCAAGAAAACCTACACATGTCTCTCAAGCACACATCATAGAGCCCACATTCTCTAGTCTCAGCATAATAAAGCTAGATATTAATTTTAAAAAGCAAAAGGCCTAAATACTTAGATTAAAAAATACAGACTTCTAAATTATCCAGTCAATGTGTAAAAAAAGTACTATTATTATTGTCGCTGTTATTTTCATAGAAACAAGGATATCTAAGTAGTAAGGAGATTAAACAACTTATTGATTTTTAAAATATTTTTACCAAATTGGATCATTATTCCCACAAATCAGAAATATTATAAAATTGGAATTGAAGCAATCCAAATTAAATCACATTAGTTTATGTACTTTGATTTTTAATGAGTAGTTAAACCAGTTTTCTTTAATGTATTTTGCATTTATGCTGGGTTTTTTTTTATTAGACCGAGTAACAGGCACACATCAATCCTTTTGCATTTATACCGTTACTCAGTTGTTGATACTTCCTAGGTAAATAGTCAAAACATTATTATAGATCTGTATCCTTAAGTATTCGTATTCCTTGATTCTGTCTTCTTTTAATCTATACAGTACATTCCACAAAGTCAGAGGTGATTCATAGGTCATAGGTTTTTAATAATTAGTTGGGTATCCTTAAATCTAAAATAGTTACTATTTGTCATAGACACTAGACTTGCTGTGTCCTTGGTCACCTTCTTTAGAGTGTTTATTAGAATCTCTAGTTCTTTGAAAAACTATATTGTGGTATCATTTACATACCGTAAAATTCACCCATTTTAAGTGTACAATACTCTGTCCTTTTTTTTTCCAGTTAATTGTAGATACACATGCAGTTGCAAGAAATATACCAAGAGATCTCTTGTACACTTTGCCTAGTTTCCCTAGGCAGTGACATATTGCATAACTATTATAGACTATCACAACCAGGATATTGACATTAATACATTGCGCCTATCTTATTCAGAATTCCCCAGTTTATTTTTGCTCAAATGTGTATCTGTGTGTATGAGATTCTGTGCAGATTCACATATCCAGCACCACAGTCAAGACACTGAACAGTTCAAACACCACCGGGATCCCTGGTGCTGCCCTTTTATAACTACACCCACCTCCCTCCTGGGTAATGATGCTGAACGTCTATCATGTGATTGTGTACCATTTGTATGTCCTCTTTGGCGAAATATCTGTTCATGTCTTATGTTCAATTTTTCTTTTTTAACATCTTCATTGGAGTATAATTGCTTTACAATGGTATGTTAGTTTCTGCTGTATAACAAAGTGAATCAACTATACATATACATATATCCGCATATCTCTTCCCTCTTGCGTCTCCCTCCCTCCCTCCCTATCCCACCCCTCTAGGTGGACAAAAAGCACAGAGCTGATCTCCCTGTGCTATGCAGGTGCTTCCCACTAGCTATCTACCTTACGTTTGGTAGTGTATATATGTCAATGCTACTCTCTCACTTCGTCCCAGCTTACCCTTACCCTTCCCCGTGTCCTCAAGTCCGTTCTCTATGTCTGCATCTTTATTCCTGCCCTGCCCCTAGGTTTTTTTTTAGATTCCATATATTATGTGTTAGCATAGGGTATTTGTTTTTCTCTTTCTGACTTACTTTACTCTGTATGACAGACTCTAGGTCCATCCACCTCACTACAAATAACTCAATTTCGTTTCTTTTTATGGCTGGGTAATATTTCATTGTATATATGTGCCACATCTTTATCCATTCATCTGTCGATGGACACTTAGTTTGCTTCCATGTCCTGGCTATTGTAAATATTATGTTCATTTTTAATTGAATTGTTTAATTTTTTGCTTTTGAGTTTGAAAATTGTTTATGTATTCTCGATACTAGTCCTTTGTCAGATATGTGGTTTGGAAATATTTTCTCTCAGTCTGTAGCTTGTGTTTTTGTCTTCACATGGGCTATCAAAGAGCAAAAGTTTTAATATTGATGAGGTCGACTTTATCAACTTTGCTTTTATGGATCATACTTTTGATGAACTCTCTTTGCCCAGACATAGATCCCTAAGATTTCCTTCTCTGTATTTTTCTAAAAGTTTTATTCTTTTATGCTTTACATTTAAGTCTATGATCCATTCTGATGAGTTTTTGAAAGATGTGATATTTAGGTCGAGGTTCATCTAATTCAGTTTTTCTTATTGTTTACCATTCATCCATTCTTGCAGTCAACAAATATTTACTGAGTGCTTTGTAGGTCTAAGGCACTGTGTTTGGTATTGGATTTTTCCATGTAGCCTATTGTGTTGAATTAGTCCCCCATCTTAGTACTTACAGGCAGTTCTTACTCTGCACAGTACCATGTAAACTGAAATGCATGAGTGTTAGAACTGTGACCTTGCTGTGCACAGTCCCATGGAACTGTCAGCCAGTAGTTAGCTTGGTACTGTACAAGGCAAGGACTACCTGTATATATTTTTAAATTTTTATTTCTTTTAATAAACAATAATAAAGCACAGTATGATAGGTAAGTTCCAAAATTATTGTCATCTTAAGGAACATATGTTTGAGTAATTCATATTTTATTTTATTTATTTCTTTAAATTAATTAATTAATTTATTATTTATCTTTGGCTGCATTGGGTCTTTGTTGCTGTGCGTGGGCTTTCTCTAGTTGCGGCCAGCGGGGGCTACTCTTCGTTGTGGTGCATGGGCTTCTCGTTGTGGTGGCTTCTCTTGTTGTGGAGCATGGGCTCTAGGCGTGTGGGCTTCAGTAGTTGTGGCACGCAGGCTCAGTACTTGTGGCTCGCGGGCTCTAGAGCGCAGTCTCAGTAGTTGTGGGGCACAGGCTTCGTTGCTTCGCAGCATGTGGGATCTTCCCGGACCAGGGCTCGAACCCCTCTCCCCTGCATTGGCAGGCAGATTCTTAACCACTGCGCCACCAGGGAAGCCCCTAATTCGTATTTTATAATCAAGAAATATGCTTTAAAAATATAGATCTCAACAGTTGTAACATTGATTTCAAAGATCCAAGAAATTGACACTCTATCCATAAAGCTCTTTATAATTCAAGTTCCTGGGATGTGAAGATGTCATAAAGATCTAGAGTAGAACTTTCTTATTAATCGATTTATTTTGTGATACCGCCATAAGGACTCTTGATATGTTGAATCGTCCCATGAAGTCTTAAAGTTTTCATTTCTAGAAACATGTCTATAGTGATTAAAGATGATGGTAGTACTTAACTGCCAAAAGGTATCTCTGTTATCACTGACTGATAACTAAATACTTGACCTTATTTGCCAAGCTAAGAGTGTCAGCCTAAGCAAAGTTAGTTTCTTCTAACTTTATATATTTACTAGTTGTTATTTTTTTCTCCTAGCGAAGGTAAATGGCATCTCCGAATTCACAGATCCTCAATTAATGGAATTTGGAACCAGGATTATAACTACTCAGATCATTAGGTCCAGAATAACCAGGTGTACTCTGAAATGGGAGAACCAAAATAAATAAGAGTTATCATTTAAAGCGGACTGAGTGGTGACTACAAAACTACCTGTTATGATAAATTCCCTGTGGCTTAGGTTCTCTTAACCCCTATAAGTTCCATGGAATAAGACTTATTCACTGTTTATCTGGTGAGGAAAATGAGTACCACAGACTATAAGCTAAACAGATTCTGTGTGGGAGTCTGAACCAGATCTTTTTTCACGTCAAAGTGTATGTGCTTTCCACAAGAACAGTAGCCTAAAGAGAGGCTGCAGCTGGGAGCAGCATGGAGGTAATAAGCAGTGACAGAGGGAGAAGAGATGAGAGCTGGTGATGAAGAAGCAGATGGTGGATCGTCTTTGCCAGTTCTGGGCATAAGGTTTGGTGGTTAAGACTAACCTTTGGACTCAGATGGACCTGAGATGGAATCCTAAGTTTTCCATTTGCCAGCTCTGAGATCTTGGGCAAAGTTGCTTAACCTCTCTGAGTCACTATTTCTTCAGCTATAAAATTAGAATAATATCTACCTATGAAGGTTGTTTTGAGGACAAAAATGAGATAATGTATTAAAACTTCCACAATGCTTGGCATAGAGTAAGTACTAAATAAATTGTGGTTTATAGTACAAAAACAATATTATGGTTTAATATTTATATTATTAAATATTATATTAAAAATATTGTGCACATAATATTATGTATGGAAGGAGGGAACACAGCCAGGAATTCCAAGCCTTAAATCTGCACATGCAAAGTTAAAGGGGTATTTTTTTCCCCTACTTTCTTTAAAAATACTTCTCCAGCCTTTAAAAGAAAATTTTCTATCACAACTGACAAGAATAATTCTTACTATTTTGATGTTTGCCTTGACAGGGGTCTCCTACTACTCTTAAACTGTGATGCTGAGCATTTATCTCCGTGATGGTTTTCAGTCTGTATGATGCTAAGCTCTTAGGGCAGTAATTCTTATACTTAGTGCACATCAAACTCAGTTATTTTCAAGTTTCACATGCTTGGATTCCTCAATCAGGAGATTTCTGTTTACAGAAAGGTTGTATGATTAATAAAAATAACTGGTGTGTACCTTTTACCCAGATTCACCAATTTTAAACATTTTGCAACATTGCGTTAACATTCTCTCTGTATAGAGACAGATGTTTCTGTTTTTCTGAACCATTTGAGACTGTCTTATACATTATGCCTCAATAATTCAGTTTTTTTCTTAAAGAACAAGAATATACTCTGACAAAACCGCTGTACAGTTATCAAATTCAGAAAAGTTGACATTCATATAAGTATTTTTATCCAGTCTACAGCCCGTATGTCTAGTTTTTCAGTTATCCCAATAATGTCCTTTCTAGCACTTTTTTTTCATGCTAAGATCCAGTCCACACACTGCATTTAGATGTCATGTTTTTCAGTGTCCTTTAATCTGGGATGATTCCTTTCTTTATCTTCACAGCATTGGCAATTTTGAAGGAAAAAAAAGATTATTTATAGACTCTTGGGTTTCTCTGATATTCCTCATGATTAGATAAAGGTTATATATTTTTGGCCAGAGTACTGTATAATTGTTATATCCTTCTCAGGGTATCACGTCCAGAGAGGCATATATGTCCTATCCTTCTCAGGGTATAACGTCCAGAGAGGCATATATGTCCTATCCTTCTCAGGGTATCATGTCCAGAGAGGCATATATGTCCGTTTGTCTCTTATTGGTAAATGTTAAGTTTGAACACTTGGTTAAATATTGTCTGATTTCTTAATTTCTTTTTGTAATTAATGAGTAATATATTTGAGACTCTGTAAATCTTCCATTCTTTATCAAATTCCAGATTCAGCACCCACTGATAATTCTTGCCTTAAGAATTAGTTTTTCTATGATGGTAGTTAAATGATGATTTTTCTAACTCATTATTCAGAATTTTACTATAAGGAAGAGCTTTCCTTTCTTCATGTAATATTTAGTGATAATCAGTGTAGACTCACTCATGGATTTCTTTTTTTTATGTGATAATTGAAGTATCATTCAATAAGTTTTACTGAAATGCTCATCATTTTCACTCTGTGAAAATATGGTTTTGTCAAAACAAATGAGCTAACATTTTATTATTAGCTGTGAAGTGCACTTTATATGTAATGTTTAATACAACAGCCCTCTGAACTATATGTATTACCACTATATTATATGCAAATTATCACCTTAAATATGAGGAAACCAAAGCTTAGACTAGTCGAGTAGATTCTCCAAGGTCCTGTAAGTGCTCGTCAGTGAAGTCAGGATTTGAACTCGAGTCTGTTCAACTTCAAAGTCCACAGCACTATGCTCCCTCTGTGACTTGCTTCACAGCTTCTGTAGTGGATCTCCTGTCTTTTTGAGAGTTTTATCACTTTTCTGACAGTTCTGTCCACCTTCCACACCACTATTACCCTAAGGAAGACTGGGAGTGGCGTGGAACACTGTCGACACCCTTTCCTTTCTCCGAAGGATAAATATATGATAGTAATACTTCTCAAGTGATATATCATACTGTGTTCATGCTTCGTATCAAGAACTGCTTTAAAGGGAAAAAGACATCCTGCAAGGGTAATTTGCAATAGAAGAATATTTATTTAGCAGTAGAAGAATAGAAAATGCAGTTTTCTGTGTCTGAATCACGTGTAGATGAGCCTCAAACCTCCACCCTCCCCATCAACTTGTTTTAATCCTAAGAACCAGCTGTTGGCTTAACCTCTTTTCTACCTGCTGGATGCTTTCCGAATCACTTTATCCAGTGCTCTATTTAAGTGATCCCCATTAAAGTCCAGAGCCTAGGGAAATCACCCTGATTCTGTGTCCCCTAGCAACATCCCTGAGAGTAATAACAGCTGCCTAACCATATGTCCCTAGAAAGATGTTGTAGGGAAAGTACATACAAAATTGATACTAAATGCCTTAAATCTTGAGACTTCAGACATCACAGTCACCACGTTTGATTATTTACCTTTAGTGCTACAAATGCAAAAGAGAAGAATAAATATAATTATCTAAAATGACGACAGATATACTGGGTGAGCTTAGCAATCAATTCAATTTCTAGATATTTTCTTGCTAAGATAAACAGAGAAATGGCTATGATAAAATTTTTTAAATGTTTATGAGTCTTTTGTGTCAAAATTAAGTTGTACTTATGTTGTAACATGACATAGCATATTTAAACATTAAGGAAACTTATAGCTCCTTACAAATTTTTGTTGATATTCTGTATTTTTTTCTGTGTTAATTTACTGTCTGTAGTTTTGCCTTTTCTAGAATGTCTTATAATCGGAATCACATATTACATAGCATTTTCAGGTCAGCTGCTTTCACTTAGTAATATGCACTTAAGTTTCTTGCATATTTTTTCATGGCTTGGTAGCTCACTTCTTTCTAGCACTAAACATTCCATTGTCTGGATGTACCACAGTAAATTATCCATTCACCTGCTGAAGGGCAACTTGATTGCTTATAAGTTTTGGTAATTATGACTAAAGCTGCAGGTTTGTGTGCAGGCTTTTGTGTGGACATGAGTTCCCAACTTATTTGGGTAGATACCAAGGAGCATAAATGCTGGACCATATGGTAAAAGTATGTTTATTTTTGTAAGAAACTGTCAAACTGTCTTCCAAAGTGACTGTACCATTTTGAATTCACACATCCTTGCCAGCATTTGGTGTTGTCAGTTTGGGATTTCAATCATTCTAATAGAAAATAAGAATTTAATTATTAATAGCTTAACCACTACTTCAGGAACTGCTACCATTATGGTAGTATGTGTCGTAGGGAGGAAAAGTTACTACCTTTTGTGGTTTCTTTGCAAAAACAAATTTCCCCACATTTAAAAATTATTAATATGTTCCTTCTCTCTGTATTCTCCCTCCCTCATCTCTTTATAGCTTAAGCTTGTGGATTTCCAAGCAGTTCACAGTAAGGACAAAGAGTGAAAAATTATCCTGGACTATTTTTTCTGTTTTAATCAACAAGTAGCCTGTTACAGTGGCCATTATCCAACTAACAGACAATAATTCAATAAATATACATGCCTTTTTAAATACTGAAAAAATACTCGGTGACATTCTTTGAAATTCGACTCAATTTTCAAATTATTCCTAATAATTTTCAGAATTTCTGGTCACCAGTGGGCTTGGGGAGGGGTTGCTTTTTTATTTTTTGATTATTACTCCTTATTGTAAGCAGCCAGTTAAAACAAAACCATATTTTAAGTTTAGGTCACGCTATGAAATTTATTTGAATGATTTTGAACAAAAATCCATTTCTTCCTCCAAATTTTTAAAACACGCACGTCCCAGTAGTCAACTTGGGCTTTTAAAACAAGAATATTTTGTTTGTAAAAGAGATCATGAAAATAATTATTTGTGTTAGTTAAAAGCTCTTCCTGATTTCATTTTTCTCAGTGAATTTATTTGCCCAGGAAAAGTCACTTATTTGCAAAACCAAGTGAAATAGAAAGTCTAGGCCAATAGTCTTCTAAATATTTGTATATGAGGAAGTCTGATATTTGTAAGAGATAAATGTAGAGCTACTTTGGTTGGAGGTCAAGTGGAGAGAGAAGAGGCTAGAGCACTCCCATCCCTTCTCCTGCCTTTTCCCAGGTACCTCTGAGGAGTCCATAGGGCTCCTGGAGAAGAACTGGAAAATTAGTCTAAATTATGATTTGTATTTAAAGCAGCAACAGAACCAAATAGTCATTACTGAGCTCTTTATCATGGAGTCCTACGTGTCTAATTTATAAGGTTTCGGAATTAGACTTCAGGGCCTATGTTACATTTTATTACAGCCCACAACTTAAGAGCAGACTGGCAAGAATTAAACGAAAAGCCTGTTTCACAGCTGTTATGCATCTGGGAATTTGGTTAAAAGGGCCTAGCTTAGCTTAGCCTGGGTTGTGATAAAAAGCAGGGTGTACAGGTCTTTTAAGTGAAGTCCTGTGCTCTGATCAGAGTTGTATTTATTACTGGCCCATAAGTCCACATAATTATAATTTGTAAGAGTCTTTAAGACGTCAGTAACTTTTAAATCTTAACTTGTGAAAAATGATTATGTCACCTATGGACTTTAAAAGTGGTTAGCAAACTGAGATAAAGGTGATAATCAAACTAAATAGTTCTCCATCCAAGTTTCATACTTACTATGTTCCAACTATTTGTAATTTCCTACTCCATTTAATACGCTTTAATGAGTAATGTTCATTCTGATAAATGAATGCTTCATGTAGACTTGTTGTACCGCAGGGAAAGGTGGATTACTTTTGTAATGTCGCCTTCTTACTCCATTCTGGCTTTCTCCCAGGCTTGCAGATGGGTCAGGGGCTGTGGAGAGTCGCCAGAAACCAGCAGCTACAGCAGGAAGGCTACAGTGAGCAAGGCTACCTCAGCAGAGAGCAGGGCAGGAGGATGGCTGCCAGCAGCATTTCTAACACCAGTCATCGCAAACAAGTCCAAGGGGGCATTGATATATATCATCTTTTGAAGACAAGGAAATCGAAAGAACAGGAAGGATTCATTAATTTGGAAATGTTGCCTCCCGAGCTAAGCTTTACCATCTTGTCCTACCTGAATGCAACTGACCTCTGCTTAGCTTCCTGTGTTTGGCAGGACCTGGCCAATGATGAACTTCTCTGGCAAGGGTAAGTTCAGCCCACCATGTTGGATCCAGATAGCTCTAAGTAGAATCTTGCCTACAGGTTGTGGGGTTTTTGTTTTTTGTGTTTGTTTGTTTGTTTTGGGGGGGTTGGTGCTGCTTGTTAGCATAAACTTTAAGTGGTGAATATTTCATCTACTTTTTATATTTTCTAACCACTATTTGTTCAATGAATTAGGCAAATATTGGAAAGCAAAGAGATAATCTACTTGCTGAAGTGAAAGTAGACTGTAGAAATTTCAGCAGCTCTTTTACCAGGTTAAATTTAAGCTATAAATCTAAGAACTTTTGGTGCAATAGAATCTATGGAACCTAAGTTACTCCTTAACAGATTGTATACATGAGTCATGAAAATGAAAGAATCATTGAATCTTGGGTTTTCTAGCATTCTTTACCAAAGTTTACTTAAGTCTCATTATTTTAAAATGAAACTTCTGAACGGAGTAAAACGTGTCTAAAAACAAGTTTTTTGAGACTTTAAAACCATTTTTCAATGAAATCTATGGAGAGAATCAATTATCTAAATAGCCAAACTTTAGTAAAAATGTATTACCAACAATGACATTTTTAACTCAGGCTTCCCGATGCTACGGAATTATAGTATTAATTATGTAGTTCATTTCTCAACCTTCAGATAGCTAAAAATCATCAATATCATCTTGTTATTCTTCCCTTGTCTTGTCATAATGAAGTTACTGTGGAAGTGAGAGGAAATTCTATTAGTAATATTTAAAGTATAGTTATTAATTTTTAATTGTTCAGTGTAAGAGGAAAGAAAAGTACTTTAGGGCTTCCCTGGTGGCGCAGTGGTTGAGAACCTGCCTGCTAATGCAGGGGACACGGGTTCGAGCCCTGGTCTGGGAGGATCCCACATGCCGCGGAGCAACTAGGCCCGTGAGCCACAACTACTGAGCCTGCGCATCTGGAGCCTGTGCTCCGCAGCAAGAGAGGCCACGATAGTGAGAGGCCTGCACACCGCGATGACGAGTGACCCCCACTCACCACAACTAGAGAAAGCCCTCGCACAGAAACGAAGACCCAACACAACAAAAATAAATTAATTAATTAATAAACTCCTACCCCCAACATCTTCTTAAAAAAAAAAGTACTTTAAAACTGGCTCACTTTTATTTATAACCTCTTTTCTACACTTTAGTATTCCCATCAAACTTAATTTATGATCCTATATTTGAACTTTGTAGAAGAGTTTATTTCTATGCTTATATGAACTCAATCAGAATGTGGTTTTCATTTGGGATTTAAATTTGGATTGTTCATTTTTAAAAGAAATGCTTCCTTTAGTGTTTACCACATAATTATGCCTATATATCTGATGCTTGGATTTTTTTTTTCTTAGTGATAAATTAAAGGCTAGCTTAGTTTTTTGTTTTTTGTTTTTTTAATTTGGATGTTGAGAGGTTCTGTTGCTTTCATGTAGCTTAGTAATAAAATCGAAAGCTATGGGACTAGATTAAAGAGACTGCTAAAATATTGATAATTTTCTAAACAAGTTACTAAACTCATTGTTACGAAATCAGTGATTTCATTTGGTCGGTAAAAATAATGCAAGGATATAAATTAACTATTAAGAAGATATTCCCATACAAAATTAGATATTTTACCCACTATCCTCAGAAATTTTGATGTTACAGGCTGAGACGGTAACTTTTTTGTTTTCTTGTAAGCTATGTGTGTGAGAAAAGAAGGAAGTTTGTGCCAAAAATCCATGATGAATATCAGAAAGTGAAACTATGGTTCACTTTCTGGATGAATACATCCAGAATTTCCAGGCATTGTAATAAGATGAAACGTTAGCTTTCAAATAACAACCAGTAGCTAATGCCTCAAACAGAGTTGGAAACAGGTATACCAATGTGTAGAAACAGTGTGTTTTGAGGTATGAACCATTAGCATTTGAAGTATTACAGATTTTGTAAACAATCATATATAGCTGTGATAGTAAAGAACCAGCGTTTTGAAGCAGTATCTTAAAAACTGCTAAACTTAATGTTGCAATTTAAGTATTGAAGTTATAGCATTATAATTTCTCCCTCTGCCCAGCAACCTTCCTCCTTCTACCAATTCGGTTATATTTCGCAATAGAGCACACTCTTGCTTAATTCTGTTTAAACTCTTGGTTAAGATTGCAAACTCAGGGGCTTCCCCGGTGGTGCAGTGGTTGAGAGTTCACCTGCCGATGCAGGGGACGCGGGTTCGTGCCCCGGTCCGGGAAGATCCTACATGCTTCGGAGCGGCTGGGCCCGTGAGCCATGGCCGCTGAGCCTGCGCGTCCGGAGCCTGTTTGCAAACTCAGGAGTAAGCTCCTTGGATTCAGATCAAGCTGTGTTTCCCTGGGCAACTTTTTTATGGTGTCTGTTTCTTTATCTGTAGCACCAAATCATGGGATTGTTGTAAAGACTGAGCAAGCTAATACTATTAAAATGCTTTAAATAGTGCCTGGCATCGAGTAAGCACTTGGTAAATGTTGGCTATCATTATCATCATCATTATTTATGTTTAACTTCAGTAGGACTCACAAATATTACTAATCTTTGTAACTCACATTTATTAAGTGCTGTCAAAATTGCTAAATTGAAGACATTTGTCTATCTTACTCTGGTAAACAAATAAAACAAGTATAAAAGTAAACATTTTATACTTTAGAGCTGTAAAATCCTATTTTATGTTATTTCATATCACTATTTTATCATATATATACATATTTAACTTAGAAAAATTCAATATAGTCATGTTTTCTCGTCTGCTTTTATCTTACTTACAGGTTGTGTAAATCCACTTGGGGTCACTGTTCCATATACAATAAGAACCCACCTCTAGGATTTTCTTTTAGAAAATTGTACATGCAGCTGGATGAAGGCAGCCTCACCTTTAATGCTAACCCAGATGAGGTAAGTGAAGAATTTGAATATTTGTAACAGTTGCGAACTTTATTGTTGTCTTGCTGCAGCTTTCCAACATAATAAACTTGCAAGTAAATTACAAGTCACTGAACATGACTTTTCAATCATTGCAAAGCCTGGTATTTGAAGTTATTGCTATGTGACTTAGTCATTTCTTTTTACCTTACCATGTCATGTTCTAATCTTGCTACCTGCTCACTTTGTATGGCAGCTTCCATGACATATATGCAGCCCGCCACTGGACTTGGTTGAGATACTACTACATTATAAGTCGAGAACACAAAATATGTTCATCAAACTTTATCTGCAGCATTTTCTTTGTTTCATCATTTCCATTTACTGACAATGCTATTTTTATCAGAGATAATCACAAAGGACATTTTTCTAGTTTGTGACACATAAGAATGTCTTTAAATAATGCCTTTAACAATCTAATACATGATGGCATAGAAACAACTTATAGATTCTGTTATAAAACTGAATAATTTTGCATTAATTCTTTAATTCTTTTTTCTTAAGACAATAAGCAAACACGAATAGAGAGCAGGGAGAGTGGGAGAAGCAAAAAGAACTGTTTGAAGTTAATTAATTATTTAATTATTTCTTAACATAACATATGAGTGATCAAAATGTGAAGACAATTCTTTCTCTGATTCCCCCTTACCCCTGTTCTTATTTTAATATATTCTGGAAAGATTCGGAGTTTCAGAAATGTTTAAGTATCTACTAGACTTACTCTTAGAAATCTAATAGAAATTATGTAACACTCAGAACTAATACTTATGGGTGGATCATTTTCTGTGGAAAAATTTGTCTGGCAGTTATGTTAATTTACTTACTTTTCAAAAACCAACGTTCTTCATTTGTTGTAGAGGTATTAAGGACTCCCTAGTTACCTTAATATTAATATTCTTTAATTAATATTAATTCATATTAAAGAACTACTGATCTTATAAATATGCACATAATAATACAAATGACATTTTGAAATTAAATTGACTTTTGCTTATTATATATTTCTCTGTTAAATTTTTCTTGTACATGAATAAAAATATAACACTGCTACAAAGGTTTACTAATACATGTACATCATCAGTTAAGTCTTAGCCCAAATACAACAAAGTATATATGTTATAAAGCAAATATGTTATAAGCAACAAATATGTTATATTTGTTCTCTTTCACCAGTTTTTACTTTCAGTGAATAGAAGACTGATACTTTTAATGAAAGTAGAATGATTTATAAGAAGTTAAAGTTCAAATTACACATTTGAAACCAATATAATATGGATGTTGCTAATTGAAACAGTTATATGACTAGCATTATAATAAATATTTCACATCAGTATCTTGAGTTAATTGAATGATGATTACTGGAGAAGAACTGGGGCAGAGTAGTACAGCGTTTTACTCCAGATACGCAGGAATCAGGAAAGGCAGCTATTACAGGCCCTGTCTTATGCCCAGTTTATCAAGGCATACTGGCTCCAGTCATGAATTAACACCAATGTTGAGTAAAACTGTCATCTTCAATTCATATCACTTGCAAATGTTACATTCTAAGGAAAGTGTAACTTGGTAAGTACTGAGTTGTAGATTGTCAAAGTCAGACAAGTTGGATGTGACTGCTCATGTTGATTATGGTAAGTAGTCATTCCTCGCTAAAGGAGTACTAATTTTTAAACAAGTTATAAAGCATCCTTATTATGCAAAGATGAAACTGTAGATAGGCCCTTATATACTAGAATATGATATGGGTAGTTTTAAATATCTAAATTGGAAAAGCTAGATGTCAAAATATGTTTCCATCTTTGCAACTACATATATCAGACTATAGAGTTCTTCACCTCCTCTAGAGTGTTTGGGTGGGGGTGGGGGCAGAGAAAAGAGGCAAAATTAAAGTCCTCTTTTTATCTGGCAAAAAAATATTTAAAAATTTCAGTCAAATATTTAAAGAGGGGATTCAATTTACTAATTAAAATAAGATTTTTAGATCTTCAGATTTTTACTTATCCATCCTACCTACCATTGTTATTGAGAGTTGGCTGTATTTTTTCCTTTACTCCCTGGCCTGATTCAAGGATATCCTGGAGCATTCCAGAAGTATTGAATTTACTGTTTTGAAAGGGGCACATACTGCTGCCAGGCGGCATGGAACTGAACCATTCAAAGTGACTTTTGGTTCCAGAATTCTGCTTCTACGCTTTTATGAACATCAGTAACTCAGCAAGCAGCTGTCGCCTAATAACAAAATAGAATTCTCTCTTTACCAGAATATACTTAGGACATAAATAGGCATGGAAGGACATTGAAGTACACTTGTAGGTGCAGGGAAATGAGAAGTATTTTGATAACTATTCCACACTTGCTTTCATTGACTAATAAATAATCAATATCAATTTGGTTGTTTATCCAACCAAAATATAATTGAAAGATTATTCTAATAGGTGTTTTTATATAGAACTTACCTACAATGAGTCATACTTTAGCCAGGTCTTAGAATGACTCTTGCCATGATTTTTTAGTGCTAGCAGTCAGGAAATACTTTATGGAGGTTGATTTTTTTTTCCCCCTTCACTGGAACGCTGTCATCAGATGTGTTATTTGGGTTCATTTAAGCCTGAGAAGTAAATTATTTTTGATGATATGTTTAAATGTAAGTGGTGTTTATTTTAAGTACCTGAGATAAGATGTATATAATTGTTCAGTATTGTAACAAGTCTACTTTTCCATAATTTCTAGTTCTGTACTTAACATTTTGATAGCAAGCATCATTAAAATATTATAAAAATAAGAATACTTACAGCCACAGGGAACGAGATTCTCCAAAGGACATCGTTCATGTCACGGATATGGGTAACCAAACTCCACAGCAGCTGCTGGCAGTGGCTTATGGGGTGGGGGAGAACTTCCGCACAGTTTGTGGTACGATTGTCTAGCACGCTGCTGTTATATGCATGACGTTGTGATCTCAGCTGTATGTAAAGTCTTGATCTTATGCATGAGCTTGTGTACTTTGTGGCAGGTGACCACATTCTAGTAAAGGAATGTGCTAAAAACCATCTGTTTACATTAGGCTGTATTTCCCCTGCATGTACAAGTTACGTGTGTGATTTTATTCCACAGCAGTATTACAATAAAGTAATTTTACTTATCAATCAGTAAGCTATATTCCCTGTGCTCCATTTAGTATTAAACTTTTTCTTGACATAGTTATTTTTAAAACTGGAGTTTCTGAAATTGGTAGTGAATGTGGTTTAACTTTATATTATAGGTTTATTTTTATTCATATTTCTATAAATATGTTTTTAAATTTTTAAAATTATATCCTCATTGGGGTCAGGTAAAAGAAGTCTTTTTTTAAACTGTGTAAGCACATTTTTCCTGTGTTCATATAGAAAGACCCACATGCATACAATCGTATGCATTCTATTAGATTGATCTGGAATAGAATCTATTAGAAGAAACATTTTAAATTTGACCTAAGCATGTGTTTTAGATGGAAATGTATGCACAAACTATTTTTGAGATATCATCTTCTTTTTGTTGTTGGACCAGCTAAAATATAAACAGGAAATTTGGAGGAGTTTTCCATTATAGAAAAGAACTCAGGTGTTTATACTCAGATTTTACAATATCTCATATATTAAATCTTAACTTTTTGCTCCAGTATACTGCAGCAAAATGTTCATTGCCATTACTTCATAGCATAGAAACAATGATGAAAAATAACTTTTGTTCCTGGAGATACAAAACCCTGATATCATCAGAATTTACACATTTCCCAAATGTATTCTTTGTAATAATTATTCCACAGGATAATGGACATAGTCAAAGGATTTCCCAAGTCTAATAAATTTCACCATGATAGGTTGTGATTAGTTGGCTCATTTACAGAATAACCTGTCAAAGCCTCTAATATACTGATGCACATTGTGAATATCTAAGAGGAGGGTATTGTACGCCGTATTATGCAGGTTTATTTGACATAGTGTCTTTTTGGCAGGTGGGTGGGGTGGGGGGAGTATAAAGTAACATTCCAGGGAACACATTCTGAGATACGCTAGTGTAGATTATCTGCAGTCTTTCTATGTGTAAATGAATATGTGTTCTTAAATGAATAGACACCTGGCTTGAATGATTGAAATATCCTGTTGTTCACTGACAGCTACCTGATGTTTATTTTACCTGTAATCTTCTTTTTTATTGGAAGTCTATGGATCTGTAATTATTTGTTCTCTTTCCTTTGGTCTGAGAGTATTAATTACAAAAAGATAAAATAAAACAGAGTTGAGTCTTGACAACCAAGAGCTTTATTCATGTTCTGTATTTTGATTGTAGTCTAACATGTTTAAGGAAAACGTTAGTTTGGAAAGTAAGAGTAGGACAACAAACCTGATAACAATATTGTATTCAAGTAACTACATGTAGACATTGATTAAGTATCCGTGTCAAATAACTTGGAACAGATCATTCATCATTATATTCTTGGTATCTCGTTCTCTACACTAACTCTATTACGTCTCCTGAAGCACAGGAGTATTCCCAGGGAAGGTTGACAGGCCGCTAGATGCTTTTTAGTTCGGCAAATGTACAGCCTTTTGAGGTTTTATCCTTAGTTCTACAGGTCTAGAAATTTGACTTTATCTTTCACCGAAATTAGATCAGTCTCTCAGGAATAAACTTAAACTGTAGGTAGTAGAACCTGAGCCAGGTTGACAATAAAATGGGTGTACTTTGAACAGTGCCTCATAGCATGAAGAAAGAGAGAATGCCTAAGTTCTTAGCTATGTTATAAACTAAAATATATCTAGGACCTAAATGTAAGGCCAGACATTATAAAACTCTTAGAGGAAAACATAGGCAGCACACTCTATGACATAAATCACAGCAAGATCCTTTTTGACCCACCTCCTAGAGAAGTGGAAATAAAAACAAAAATAAACAAATGGGACCTAATGAAACTTAAAAGCTTTTGCACAGCAAAGGAAACCATCAACAAGATGAAATGACAACACTCAGAATGGGAGAAAATATTTGCAAATGAAGAAACTGACAAAGAATTAATCTCCAAAATATACAAGCAGCTCATGCAGCTCAATATCAAAAAACAAACAACCCAATCCAAAAATGGGCAGAAGACCTAAACAGACATTTCTCCAAAGAAGATATACAGACTGCCAACAAACACATGAAAGGATGCTCAACATCACTAATCATTAGAGAAATGCAAATCAAAACTACAATGAGGTATCACCTCACACCGGTCAGAATGGCCATCATCAAAAAGTCTACAAACAATAAATGCTGGAGAGGGTGTGGAGAAAAGGGAACCCTCTTGGGACTGTTGGTGGGAATTTAAATTGATACAGCCACTATGGAGAACAGTATGGTTCCTTAAAAAACTGAAAATAGAACTACCATACGACCCAGCAATCCCACTACTGGGCATATACCCTGAGAAAACCATAATTCAACAAGAGTCATGTACCACAGTGTTCATTGCAGCTCTATTTACAATAGCCAGGACATGGAAGCAACCTAAGTGTCCAACAACAAATGAATGGATAAAGAAGATGTGGCACATATATACAATGGAATATTACTCAGCCATAAAAGGAAATGAAATTGAGTTATTTGTAGCGAGGTGGATGGACCTAGAGACTGTCATACAGAGTGAAGTAAGTCAGAAAGAGAAAAACAAATACTGTATGCTAACATATATATGGAATCTAAAAAAAAAATTGTTCTGAAGAACTTAGGGACAGGACAAGAATAAAGACAGAGACATAGAGAATGGACTTGAGGTCACGGGGAGCGGGAAGGGTAAGCTGGGACGAAGTGAGAGAGTAGCATGGACTTATTATATACACTACCAAATGTAAAATAGATAGCTAGTGGGAAGCAGCCGCATAGCACAGGGAGATCAGCTCGGTGCTTTGTATCCACCTAGAGGGGTGGGAGGGAGATGCAAGAGGGAGGAGATATGGGGATGTATGTATATGTATAGCTGATTCACTTTGTTATACAGCAGAAACTAACACACCATTGTAAAGCAATTATACTCCAATAAAGATGTTACAAAAAATTAAAAAATAAAAAATATATAGGGATAATTGGGTCCTCAGTGCCCTGCACCAGGCTGCTCCACTCAGTATGATCTGCTACCTATAGTACCCACCTTCCCTGTATGTTTCATCTAGGGTGTTTTTGGCTTGAAAGAACAAAGAGCCTAATAATGGCTTAAATCATATAAATTTATTTACTTCAGAAGACACCCAGAATGGGTATCCCAGAGTTATTTCAGTGATACAGTGATCTCATCGTGGGACCTCAGTGTGTTGACTTTTGCCCTCTCTTGATAACAAAGTAGCTGCCACTACTCAAGATATCACATTCTCATATGAAAGTACCCTCCTCAAATTCCTTATGCTTATTAGAGAGAAAAAATTCTTTTCGGGAGCCTTCAGTTCACGAAAACTGAATCACATGAACACCCGTAGACCAGTAGAAAACAGGATAGAAGGGTTATGTGATTGGCTTAGACTTAACATGATTTAGCAACTGTGGCTGATATGGTAGAAGCAGTGAAGGAGCGAAACGGCCTTTGGGAAGGCATCCAAGCATCTGCAACACTATTTTCACTAGTGAGCCACTTGAAAAATGTGTGATTTTGCTTCCCTTATTTCTGCGGCTCTGCTGGTTTGGACACCTTAATGCTCAAGGCAGGAATATTGACACCAGAGGCACAACAATTCAAACTGCTGGCGGAGGCTACCTTCTTGCCATTTTAGTCCTCCTGCCACTGAGCAAACAGACCAAAAGGAAAAAATTAAAAAGGTATGAGGGTAGATAATTATGTTGTGGTTGAAGTGACTGAGCCTGATTACCAGAAGGAAATAGTTACTGCTACACGGTGTGGAAAAACAAAAGGATACAAGTGGAACTCGGGAGATGTCTAGAGTTCTTCTAATTCCATTATATTCAACTGTGAAAGTTATTGTTGAAAAATCACAGTAGTCCTGTAGGGGCAGGGTTTAAATCCCATCACTAGATAAAGAATCTCGACCAGCTGAGAGGCTGGCTTCATTCCTCAAGAGCTAAATATAGATTATCCCAAGCTAATCATGTTACTCCCATTCCCCTTGGCTTCCATGACATCCATGTAATCCAGTTCTGACCTGTGACACAGACCCTGTGACAAAAGAGTACTGTATATGCACACGCACAGTTCTGGCCATCGGTATATAAGGATGCAGTGACAGGAACACCTGCGGCCACCCTGAAGCCATGCAGGTTGTTAACAACACACCAAGAATAGCACATTGGAAGGAAAGAATTGGGTCCCATGATGCCAAGTGTGAGCCTAAAAACCTGGAGCCTTAGTAGATGGGATTCCTTATACAAGGTAATAAATCCCTGTACTTTTTTTGAATTGAGGTTCCTATGTTTGTAATCAAAACATCCTAACGCTGCATCATCATCATCATCATCATCATCATCATCATCATCACTGCTGTTACCCAAACTCGTAGGAGTTTGATATGAAATCCTGAACAAAAATTTGTTCATAAAAATAAGCATCGCTAATTCTCATTAGCAAGTTAATTTTATGTCTAGATTGCTGATGAGAGTTTAGAGTAAAAAGAGCTAGTTGACAATGAGACGAGTCCCTCACCAAATGTAGCTTCTCCTCTATAAAGATTATTTACCCCGAAGACCTAAAACACTCACGTTCATCGGCAAAGTCCCTTTACCTTGATCATCCTTAGTGTCAAAGGGCAAAATTATGCCTCTGAGACACTGAATATTATCCTCTCGATAAGTTAATAACCTTCATCCAGGTACAGCTGGTCAAGTCATACTAAACTAGAGGCCATTAACTCTCTTCAGGGCAACATGATGTATGTGTGGGTATATATGGATGTATGTTTCTGTCTGTTTCAATCTGATCTGTTGTGTGTTGATTTTATGATTAAGAAGAAAACTTCATCCTGTGTCTATGAGGTCAACTTTATTTTACACTCTGCCCTGACCATACTATATCTGTGGTCACCCTCCCTTACCCTTCCTTGTCTGCAAGAGGCATTCCAGCATGTGGTTTAGAATCAGTCCATAGAAAGACACTGGTAGACTCAGTATAAACCTTTCAGAAGCTTCAAAGAGAATCAGTTTCCCAGGCTGCTTGCTAGTCTGTATCTAATTGAAAAAGATTCAGGCCTGGAGTATTCCATAGTTTATTCATCACTCAAACCACCTGATGGGTTTTGATTCTGTTTTCCTAAGTCTGTTATAGGAAATACGAATTTGCTACCTCATTTAAGTGTAAATTGTCTGGGGTAAAAGCATACTGAAATTAGTGCGCAATGTACTGATCTAGGACTTTGGTCTAGAGGAAAGAATAAAATTAGAATATTTTTTTGTAATATCTTAGCACCACAACCCTCATACTACAAATTTAAAAATGTGAAATGCTAAAATGAGCAAGATTTTTTCTTTGTATGAGTTTTGTTACACATTTAGATAAGTGTACCTAGAGACTTTGCAGTATTGTATTAATATTTTAAGTACATTTCAAAGAAAAATCTGTTTGCCTTTTGTTTCCTTACTTTACCCTCTCTGACCACCTTGGCACCTCCACCATGTTCTTCTTTATCGATGTGACCACATTTTCAGTGAAACTTGACATCACTTTCTAGATTTAAGTTCTCAGCTTTAATGTCCAAGGTAGTTGTCTCTCCTACATCTCTTTCCTGAATTTGAAATTGCTGCTACCAGTGTCACAATGAGTGCTTTTTTTCAGTAATTGAAAAGACAATATTTCCTCAATTATTGGATGTCATCACTTGTACAGCATCCATCAATTTAATTACAGCTTTGAAATATGGAAGTTCGAAGGAAACACTACATTAAATGCAATTTTTTGACCAACTAATCATAGTGTACATTTATCCATAAGATTATGTAACCTTTTTTTCTTTCGTATCAAAGTTTTTAGAGATGCCTTCTTTATAATCAAAGTCTTAACATCTTTCTGAATCACTTATTAGCAGTTAAATATATCATTAGAATGACATGTTGCTTTTTATTTTTGGAATGGTTGCTTCGACCTTTGGGGGTTTATAATTTGAGGCATTTACAGTGTACTGGTCCAACTCATAGGTTTTTATGTTATTTTTTTCTTTTGTTATGTTATTATTTTCTCTTTTTTCCCCTATTTGAATTATATAATCCTTACAAATCTACAGCTTCTCTTGAAAGTCATCTGGAAGCTTTATACAGAGAGATTCAAATATTCATTCAACAGATACTTATTATCTCTCCACTTGCTAGTTATATGACTTTGACCTTGGGCAAATTATTTACACTCTCCATGCTTCAGTTTCCCCATCTCTAAAATGGGGACAATAGGGGAATTCTCTGGCAGTCCAGTGGTTAGGACTCTGAGCTCTCACTGCCAACAGCCCAGGTTCAATCCCTGGTTGGGAACTAAGATACCACAAGTTGCACGGCGTGACCAAAAAAAAAAAAATGGGGACAATAATAGTACCTATATCATGGTAGTGTTGTGAAAATTTAATGAAATTATATGTGTTAAATGCTTAGTGCTTCTAAGTGCTCACTAAAATGTAGTCTTATATTTATAATACAAGTAGAGCTACACACACCACACACAGGAGAAGGCACTGCTCTAGGCTTGGAGGTTCTTCCTCTCCTGGAACTTTTGGATTGTAGTAAATACATATTTGACACCTGAGTAATGGTCCTTCATGAAGTATGTATCAGTCACAACAACATCTTCTAGCTTTAGATGGTGATACACTTTGCCTTTAATTTCATTTTCTGACATGTGATGAGCAATCTTTGCATATACAATAACTTTTTAGTTCAGTGGTACTGTTTGGTTTAATCTTCTTGAAGACATTTTAAGCAATAAATCGAGGTCCAAAATTATGTTCAAGTTAAAATGTGTCTTGGCTGAAATGGTGGTAGGATGAACAGATACTTTAATTACATGAAGAAGTATGCACATGTGTTGGCAGTGAAACTACCATTTAAATCCTAACTTCTCTGCTTGTCTACTATTAAGATTTGGGCTTTTAAAAAATTTTTTAATTTTAACCTCCGTTTGAAAGTATATGTTCTGTTAGGAGAACACTTAAAAAGAATTTTGTTTATTTAAAAATTGATTCAGAGCTGTTAAAACATACTTATAAATGTACATACTAGAATTTAGGTAACATGATAAAATTGTAATTTTTATTTATTTATCAAAGTAGAGTCAGTCATTTAAATAGCCATATATGTAGATATGTATGTGTATATCTATAAATGCACATATTACAAATGCAATATTTGTGTGTGGTTTTTATAAAGTGGGAATTCTAAACTAACATTTGTGCTCAAATGTGTCACTTTATCATTAGTTTGAAGTGTTATTTATCATACCTTAACCTAATAGAGTTTTATCTCCATATTTTGATTAGGATGCTGTGTTTTTCTAATTTACAGACAGATTAGAGATGGGGCTTTTTCTAGAAGCTTACATCACCTACCAGCAATTGTCAATACTAATTGTAATAATGATTGCTATATTTAATTATTAGTAGTAATTTATCACAAGTAACATTATCTTCATGCAGTGATCTAGCCCAGTTATGGGTGTGACTCCTTGGAGACTGTTAGAACTCACAGACATGGCTCGTTTTCTGTTTGAGGCTATTAGAACCAATTAGTAGGGACTTTTTATTGTTATTTGAAACCTTAGATGATGAAGTTCATGTTATTTTGTCCGATGTCGTTGCTTTCTCTCCTATGAAAAAGAAACAGAAGATCTGTCCCACGCCTCTCCTCCATTTTTCCTGGACTCCATTAGAGATGATTTTCCATTTTTCTTTTGATTTTTTTTTGAACTATCCCTCCTTTTTGTGAGTTTCCTATTGACATCTTCTAGCTACAAATAATTTAGGGCGTATGTGTGACTGTTCTTAGCAATTCCTCAGCATTGTGCACTTTCACGTACGAACAGCCTTCCATAAATTGTTCTTGGAAGCTGAAAGTCTTGCCAATGCAAACAGGCCCATGAATAAGCTGACTTCAGTCCATGCTCATGACTTTTCATTATCCTCCAGATAGAATGTGGTGTTCTGACCAATTTCAGTAAGTGAATCAGAGGGAACTGGCTACATGGGCCCTCTCTCTTCTCTCCACAACTGTCACTTCTCCATGTAAGTGTGGACAGCGTGTGCGCTCTGTTCTTCCCAGGGAACTGACAAGACTGAAATCTGCAGCTCAGATTTGAAGCTGACATCAACATTATCTTTACGTATCTTTCCCAACATTTATTACCCCCCTTTTCCTCTTAGTTATAAGTCACATAGAACCTTCCAGTGAATAGCCTAGTTGTGGGTACCTCAGTCAGAGGAAAGCATTACTTATTACTCTTATAAAATAATCTTTCTACGTAGATGACTTAAAAAACTTGGGCATAGTTTTTGCTTTAGTTTTTTCAATCTAGTGACTAGATTAGGAATAATTAGAGTAAATTCCCATGAATAAAATTACCATGAATAAAAGTATTGTGTGACATTTCTGAAGTTGTGTGCTGAAGGTCAGTGTTATATACATAGGAGAGTTGCATGATAAAACTTAGTGGGCAGAATGAAATGAAATGACAGCATAAAAGCATAGATACCTAGTCTTAACCTTTCTCATTAAGTAATCTTCTGCATTTATTTCACTTCAGCTAAAAAGCAAGGTGTTGATTTTTTTTAAATTTGCAGAATACGTATCCCTAGAAGAATTTCACCTATTCAAGGTCTATGTGTTTTTTCCTCTAACTGTAGAGCACATGTTCTCTAATTAAATAGGAAGAGTGAGAACTGCTGGACTGGATAAAAATTAATAGGTTTTACATTTTCATTAGCAATTCTGCTAGCACTATAAAAAGGAGAAATAGTATTAGAGATGTCATCTTAACCACTGCTGCTGCTATTATCAAACAAGACAATGGGAGTACTCTGACCTGTAGAGGGCTGCACTCTGATGTGCTAACTTTTTAGAAATAATTAAGATTTTAAAATAAAAGCTTTCACAATATATATTGTATCTTATTTTTACAGTATTTTTAGTACGAAAATGTTACATTTCAATTGTTCATTTCACTGTGGTTAAAATGTATACTTGAATATTAATAGATTAGAAATCTAGATTGAAGTATTTTGTTTTATAAATATTTATTGTTAAAATTTAAGGATAGTTATTCTAAAAGTTTTCAAATGTCCTTTTAAAAAGAAAATTAAATGCAGTGTCCAGTTCGCTTTCTATTGTATAATGTTCAAAGGACAGATTTATTACCTGAACAGCAGTAGCCATGATACTTGATTTTTACATTTTATACAACGGCAAATTTGAACAAAACTAGCTAAAGCAAATTTTTTTAAACTAAATTTCTTTCCTAAGTTGTTCTTTAGGGAAACAAATTAAGGGTACTCCCTAGCATGTCAGTTTTGTTTTATTAGTGATTTCTTTTATTGATACCAACTGTTACACAGTGTGTCTGCCAAGTGTCTGGGCCAGTTGCCAGTACTTTCAGTACTAGTAGTCAGCACTTAAAAAAAAAAAAATTAAGACTTTTTTATTAAGAGCAGTTTTAGCTTCACAGCAGAAGTCAGTACTTTGCATGCCTAGCTTACTAGAATTCACTTTGTCCCCAAATACATATTTTTTGGTTCTGAACATATATATGGTAGATTTTACTTTTGAAGTACAAATAATAATGATTTGATTCCAAAAAATAGGTTTTATTAAAAGAGGAGAGAAAAACATGGGTATTTATATAATAAAAGATAAGAAAGTAGATATAAAAACAGGAATTGCTGTGTGAAAGGAGCCATTCTTATCATAGTAAGCAAATGGAGAGATACATTAGGTAGGGGACTGAGCTCAACACATCCTTTTCTTCACTCTGAGTTCCTTCTTAATCTTGGCTTTAGCTATTTGCATATGTTTTCTTGAATTATTTGTGTTTGCCACCTAAATAAACATTGTGTCTAAACAGCTTACCGCTCTAATTGGAGTGTTTAAGTCTTGATGCTGTCATTTGCATAACAATTTTTAGTGACATAATCCATGGAGAATGCTTTACAGAATTTCTTGATTTTTTTTGTATTTGAATCACTGACAGCATGAGTTCTATTAAAGAAAACCGTAGCATGAGATGAGATGAATTCACCTTAACTTCTCCTGGGTTTTCATTGCTGCTTGGCCCTCCTTTTCTTTATTCCTAGTGGATTCCCTGTTATACCCTGCATCACTGTTGGTAGAAATTTTTACCATTTTGCTCAAGGAGCCAAGCCAGCTCTCTTTTTCAACTCTCTCCAGATGGCTCATCCTCCCTAAAAAGAAAACCGACATGCACTCTGTTTTTGTCTTTTAACATTTTCTTCAAGCACCTGTCTCCAAACCAGTACCGCTATCCTGTCTTCCAGGCTGAGAAAGCATGTTACACCCCACCTGTGTTTTCATTCCTTTCCCCTGCTCTCCTCTTCTCTACTTGCAGCTCCAGTTATCTTCTCTTTCTTATCTTTTTGCGCTTTAATTTTGCCATTTTTTCCCTCCTATATACGAATACATTTTTCAAGTGAGTTGGCTGTACTCAGTTTCCTTACCTTGCTCATCCCCTAGCTTTCTACTTGGACTTGAGTTCCCATAACTCTGTGGAAAGGGACCTCTTGAAAGACATTATTTAAAAAGTTTCTTAAAGCAAAACTCTTCTACTTGTGTCTATCACTGTAAACCTGGCAGTGTGCATTATTTGGGGAAGACGTTCCATAGCTTTCATCAGCTTAAGGTCTTCACTCAAACCACACACAGTGTTTATTCCTTTTTCCTTGTGACACAGATGTCATAAGTCTTAATCTTTTCAGATGTCTTAATGCCTTAATCTTTTCTTCTTTCCTAAATAGCTTCATCTTTAGACCTAATATCCCTGTATCCCTCAACTCTTCCTCACATAACATGAAGTCTAGACGCTCCAACAATCCAATCAGGCCCTGGTTTCCTTTATTCAGATAGTTCTAATTTGTCAGTATGCCCCATAAAATGTGACATCCAGAATTGGACACTTTTTAGTGAATCATGTAGATGATAATGAGCTAAAACCTTCCTTTTTCTGGAAACTATGTTAATATAGGCTAATATTAATGTTCATGATTTCCTCTCTGCCTGTGAGACACACGTGCATGCACACACGTACACACACAGAAACACACACATATACTGCTGAGAGTTTTAGTTCTGATTAATAACTATAATTAATGCTATATGATCTAGGGATTCCTCTGTACCATTCTTGTAAAACATTATTAAAAATCAAAAATACTCATACACATATTAAACAAATACGTAGTTATTCAACAGATGTCATGCTATGGTTTCTTTCGTATTTTATTGCTTTTTACAAAACAAGATAGAAATTCGGATGGTGGCCAGCTTGCTTATTGAAGACAATTATAATCCGGTCCCATGTCCTTTTCTGTTTTGTCATCCCTTACTCTTCACTCTGAAAGCCCTGCTAAAGTAATCTTCCTTTCCAAAGGAATCCCGGGCTTGAAACTGATGCTGTCTTTCCTCAAAACCAGCAGTGTTGGCTGATTTCAAGCCTGTGTAGCCGGTTTTCAGGACTGGGTTGAAAACCATCTGCTTACTCCTCTGCATCTGATTGATTTTGGAGAACTCAAGTGAGGTTACATATTAAATTCTCAAACATGTATTCCGTTAAAAAAGGAAATGACCAACAATTGTATGATGCTTGCATAAGGCAAATGCCAGTGTTAATTTACAACTGAGGAGCATCAAACCATATTAACAATGGCATATATCATATAATTAGAGAATTACATGCTATTTAACAGATCACATTAGTGTTTTTTTTTACATTTTGTAAATTTTTAAAAAGTAAGTTAGAATTAGTTTTGTGTCTCTTAAATACTGATTTACAAGTAAGCATGAATAAAGAACCTATTAATTACTACTTAATTGACATTCCTTTGTCTTTGAATCACTTGGATTAAAATTACGCACTGGTGATACTTCTAATATGTTGTTATGCTTTTTAAATGGAGGAGTTTTAGAAAAAAAAATCAAAACCTGGTTTAATTTTGCAGAGTAGATCAATTAAATATACAGTCAACTCTCGATTGTTCAAACGAATGGAGGAAAGGATGGAACAAGCATTCCTGTTTCTCTCGTTCCTGCCCCCTCAGACAATTGCTGAGAGCCTCATTCCAAACAAGTTCTTTGGCTTTTCATCTTGATCGTGTTACGTGCTCTAGCCTTGTATCCAGGGTGCAGTCTGAAATATGGCTTACCACTGAGTTGGCAAAGTTTCACGTTCTCACGTTCTGCTCTTTATATGCTTTTTAAAATCAGTGCCTTAGGATTGTTTTTATACTTTTCAAATTCTTATGAAAATCTGATAACATTGCTAATAGCCTGTTATCCTCATAAAATTAGTTTTATATAAAAACCTTATCTTTGAATTACATTTTATAGATTATTAGAACCTTTCAAAAGCATAACCTCATGGTACCAAATTGCTTAAAAAATGTAATATAAAAAATTTATGAGAGTTTTTATAAAAATTCTTCCAATTTTTTGAATTCCTAATGTATGCAATATTTCTGATCACTATGTAAGTGTTTGTAAAGGGAAGAAATGCGGAAGGAATTTATGTGTGAAAACAGTATGTTGTATGTATATAATATGTCATTTTCTCTACCAATTAACTGCACACATTGTGCTATTATCCAGACATGAGCATTCATGGGAATGCATGTATCTGGATAACTGTGAGTTGAAATAAACACACCTGCTTTTATTTCAATAACTGCACATTCAAATCCACATAAGGCATTTATTTGAATGTGACCTTCATATACATGAGAGAACATTGGTTTCAGTGTTTGATTTTTTTGTTGCTATTTTGTTGTTGGTGGTTTAAATCTAAAGTAGGGTACAACCTTACGGGTAATGCTTCTCTGGAAAACTTTGCATGCAGAGAAAAGGAAATTCAAAGATAAACCCTATGAAAAACACTGAAATTGTTTTGTCTTATTATGTTTAACCTCAGTGTGCATTGGAGCTAAATTCTTACAGAATGTATTGATAGCAGTGCTTGAAGCCAAAGTGTATACCACCCATAAACCAGTCTGGAACTCTGCTCCTTTTACTTTAAGTAAATTTAATGATTATTCTTTCCAGAAAAAACCTGTTAGTCTTCGATTTGGAGAATGCTTTTTTCTCAAGAAGCTATTTCCTTGAAAAGTGTGTTAGAATATGTGTCTGAGCTTTAGAAATCATGTTTTCCATTAGGCAATTGAAGTGTTTGTTGTAAGGCTTATTCTTAAAGTCTGTGTAATTGTTCTTCCCCACTCCCCCCACCCCCAATTTAGGTCATATTTCTGGATAGTTTTAACTGACCTGAGCCAGAAAATTGAATTAGGATGTCCTTAGAAGTCTTAACTTTGAATTTCCTACTTTTCATTGCATGTAAACTATCAACCACAAATAACAGTTTCAGTTCAAGTTCTAGCTTGTATTTTGCATGTTAAAGCTATAAACAGTCTATTAATGCTGGAAAGAATCTATAGCTATTGTTCTGCTGTTGCCTAATTGTTAAATTTACAAAGGAAGACTGATTTTATTTATGTAGACTTGTCTTTCTGTCTTAGGGAGTGAACTACTTTATGTCCAAGGGCATCCTAGATGATTCACCAAAGGAAATAGCGAAGTTTATCTTCTGTACAAGAACACTAAATTGGAAAAAACTCAGAATCTATCTTGATGAAAGGTAAAAAAAAATTAATTTTTCATCAGACATGAGTTAAATACTGCTTTTAATGAGTTAAGTTTTACCTTAAAAACTGTACTACGTAGCATTCATCTAGTTGCAAAATTGCGTGAAGACAGGAAAAAGATTCCTATACCTTGCAAATCATTTCTCTTGCGAGCTGATGAGGAATTTACCATTGTAAAGGTAAAAAAAAAAAGCCCAAGCACAGACGCAAAATGGAAGTCCAGCATCTTTGTGATGGCAGACCAAAACTAGACATAAAATCTAAGTGTTTGGTAACTAAAAGTTCTGAATTTTGAAATTGTCCATATACATATCAAATGGACAAATAGTACTCATACACACAAACCCTATAAGGTGTGTATATTTGCATCATACTACACAAAAGTGTCATGTAAAAGCTTGAAAATTCCGGAAGTGTGATTTAATAGCGTGCTTTACAGAGACAGTGCCTCATATGCTGTTTTGACTTGATAGTCATTCATTTGTACTCTTGAATTCTGGGTATCAACAGACAGAAAAATATTGTGAAAATATTTTGATGTGACATCACCGAACTACCATTTTAAAAATTACAGATCTCATAGAAATCTAAAGAATGGCTCAAAAATGTGTTTGTCTTTTCATTGTAATTCTCTCTTTTTTTTTTTATTTCTCAGGATTTTTCAACAACAATTTGTATTTATTATATTCCAGGAACTTTGCTAGAAGTAGCAGTATGCAGTTGATTAAAACATAATCCCTGTCCTTGAGGGGTTTATAGTTCAGCATATCGGTCATTGAAAGAAATTTCTTACGTAAAGACGGTGTCATTAACTCTTTTTGTCCTTAAATGCTAGGTACCTAGGGATCAGCAGTTTTTCTTTAAAGAACCAGATATTTCTGTGAATATTTTAGGCTTTGAAGGACATATGCTCTCTATTGCAGCTACTTATAACTTATAACACATGCCATTGTGTCATGAAAGCAGACATAGACAATAAGTAAACAAGTGAGTATAGCTGTGTTCTAGTAAAACTTTATTTATAAAAACAGGCAGTGGGCTGTAGTATTTGGCCCACTAGCTGTAGTTTGCCTATCCCTGCCATAAGCAACTGGTAGAAATTAAGATTTCTATAATCATGGTCATATAATCACAGTTGAGTTCAGTAAGGATTGAAGCATATTATAACAAAGTGTGACTATTAGAACGCTATTGATAAAAAATAAGTATATATGCACATATGTACACAAATATTTATAAAATTGTAAACAACCTAAATCTATATCATTAGAATTCTTATATCCATAAGATACGCTACTGTGGAGCCATTTAAATGAAAGAGTTAGATCTTTGTGTAAAGACACAGAAAGCTGCTCACAATACACTATATGAAACAAGCAAAAGCAAATTCTAGAACAATATAGGGTATATGTAGACACTTAAAAAAAGTCTGCATAAACAATTGTTACCTCTGGTGATGTGGATTGGTATGGAAAGTGAAGATTCTCCTTATTTTCATAATTAAAAAAATAAAGAATTCTGTTTGTCATTTGGATTTAGCCAAGAAGATACTTGAAAAAAGTTACCATTTTTAATATTGAAAAATTCATTTTATAGTTAGAATTTCTAGTTTCACCTTGTTTTGTTATTCTATTCATGAAGATTTTTAAATTGCTTAATTTGATAAATAATCATACTTTGATGTTTTAAAATTTTAAGACACATATACTTTGTAGGATTGCTGATGTGGTAATCAACAAAGTATTTTCATCCAAAAAATGAATAATCTGTGATTTTTCCCATCATTTTTTTAATAGAGAAAAGTTAACTAAAGCTGTACCTTTTTCTTTTTCTACTAGGAGAGATGTCTTGGATGACCTTGTAACACTGCATAATTTTAGAAATCAGTTCTTGCCCAATGCACTGAGAGAATTTTTTCGTCACATCCATGCCCCTGAAGAGCGCGGAGAGTATCTTGAAACACTTATAACAAAGTTCTCACATAGATTCTGTGCTTGTAACCCTGATTTAATGAGGGAACTTGGCCTTAGTCCTGGTAAGAATGTATATAGTGAATTCCTTCCTTCTCCCATTCCCATCTCTAGGTAAAAATAGTAGTAGATGAGATATTTTTCTCACTATGTGGAAGAATGCTTCCTGTAGTTACAAATACTTGTCTTATTGCTTCTAGCAATAACTAGTTTGTCATAGCTATTATTTACATGTAGTAAATATACTGTTTTAGGAGGAAAGTTAGACTTAGGTATATAAATTCTTTAAAATTCTTGTTTAAGCATTGGATATTTTTACTAGTCTAATCAAAAACTTGAGAGATTATTTTTAAAGCTTTTAATAATACACATATTACATAGGTAACACCTAGAATTTTTCTACTAAAATTTGTTTTTAATACAACTAGTTTTCACTGTTTGTGTGTATGTGTATATGGGCATGGTATAGCCTGAGTCACCTATGTATTTTTTTCATGTGATATGGATTTATTTCTCTCTTCATATCAAAAAATCTTGTTGTGCTTCTCTTACTACAGAGATTGCAAAGCCTTTTCCTATCATATGAAATTTGTTGAGCATGCTTGTGCAAGACAATCTTTATTAAGACTGCAATATTCTGAAAAATAAACACCATAGTAGTAGCAAGTACTAGTAGCAAGTATCATGAGGTTTCTTACTGTTTTAACAGTAAACATCAACTATTGCCCTGAACAATATAAAGAAGAAAGTTTTTGTTGCGTGGGCTCAAGTTTAGCAATTTTTTCCCTAAAGGTTTACTTTTGAGATTAATATGTAAATTCCATAGACCTTTTAAATACATATCTTAAATGACAAGGGTAATTTAATAAGCTTGTGAGATGTTTACGTTTTATTTTCTAGTACCAAGTTAATACATTTTATTGTCATTAAAAATGCTTTCTAATTAAATTAGGTTTTTGTAAAAGCATTTGAAAATAAGCATCCGACTTTTTTTTTTTTTTTTTTTTTTGCCGTACGCGGGCCTCTCACTGTTGTGGCCTCTCCCGTTGAGGAGCACAGGCTCCGGACGTGCAGGCTCAGTGGCCATGGCTCACGGGCCCAGCCGCTCCGCAGCATGTGGGATCTTCCCGGACCGGGGCACGAACCCTTGTCCCCTGCATCGGCAGGCGGACTCTCAACCACTGCGCCACCAGGGAAGCCCCCCGACTTTTTTTTTAATGGGAAGATATACTGACAGTACAAATGTATTTAATGGGTAGTTGAATGGTAGTTGAATTTGAAAGCAAGAGGCAAATAAAGCCAATTCTGAAATTTTTAAATTTAGAATGACTTTTTACTATAAACTCCTAAACTATTTGAAGAAAATGCTCACTGAATTGGTGTTCAGTTAGGATGATCGACATCCCTGTTTGCCCAGGAGAGGAGTTTCCTAGGACACAGGACTTTCATCACCAAACTGGGGAAGGCCCAGGCGATTATGTTTAATTATAATCTAATCTTGAGCTTTAGAAATTATGAACAGTTTTGCCTTTGAGACCACAGTTTAAAAACCAGCCAGTAATTCAAGGTGTTTCTTTTTCCTTCCAGATGCTGTCTATGTACTGTGCTACTCTTTGATTCTACTTTCCATTGACCTCACTAGCCCTCATGTGAAGAATAAAATGTCAAAAAGAGAATTTATTCGAAATACCCGCCGTGCTGCTCAGAACATTAGTGAAGATTTTGTGGGGCACCTTTATGACAACATCTACCTTATTGGCCATGTGGCTGCGTAAGAGCACAATTGCTAGGACTTTAACTTTTAACTTCAAACTAAAACTACCCAAGGACTTATTTAGAGGATATGGGGGTTACATTAGTGCTGGTCATTCTAGCCTCTGTATACAATCAAGCTTGAGTGTACAACCTTTTTTTCTTTTACTCTTTTCTTTTTTAGTAATTTCCTTGGGGAACTAAAGAATTTTGCAGAATTTTTCTTAATTTTGCTTATCATGTTTTGCACAAAGCAGAGCCATTGTCTGACACAGCTGTTTAAGAATGTTAAACTGACATTATACTCTAAAAAAGATGGTATATTTGTGCATTAGATTTGCCTGAAAAACTTTATTCATTTCCATTCTTTTTTAAAATACCATGTAATGTGTACATATTTAACTAAAAAGATTTATAATCATAATTATTTTATTGTAAAGATTTTAACTAAAGCCTTTCCTTTTTCTCTCAAACTGAGTTCTGAAATTTATTTGATTCTGATATGAAATTATTACTGTCTTCATAAACGTTGGATCTGACTTCAATAGAAAGCAATACCAGCTTCTCTTTCCTTTGAACTTTGAAAAGAGTATTGATTTGTTACTATGCAAAACAGGCACTTATTTTTATAACAGAAATTAATCACTTCATTTTTTAAATTTCTGCGTTAGTTAAGTCTCAAGTCCTTTAAACCATAGCAAAACACGTTAAAATCTGTTTCCACACATAAGAACAAAATGTCATTAGAACTTATATCTGAAGTAGTCAAACCTTACTATTCTCCTAATTTTTTTTTTATAAATTTATTTATTTTATTTATTTATTTTTGGCTGTGTTGGGTCTTCGTTGCTGTGCACAGGATTTCTCCAATTGAGGTGAGCGGGGGCTACTCTTCCTTGTGGTGCGCGGGCTTCTCATTGTGGTGGCCTCTCTTGTTGCGGAGCACGGGCTCTAGGCACACGGGCTTCAGTAGTTGCAGCATGCGGTCTCAGTAGTTGTGGCTCGTGGGCTCTAGAGCACAGGCTCAGTAGTTGTGGCACATGGGCTTAGTTGCTCCGCGGCACGTGGGATCTTCCCGGACCAAGGCTCGAACCCGCGTTCCCTGTATTGGCAGGGGGATGCTTAACCACCACACCACTAGGGAGGCCCTCTCCTAATCTTGATGATTTCTGTTCAGAATTAGTTGGGAAAGGAATATTGTGAATGATGGTAAACAGTCTTTATTCATTCATTCAGTATATATTTATCAAGGGCCTTCCATGTGCTAAGCATTGTGCCAGGTACTAGTGATACCTGGACATGGGCTCTGCCTTCACAGAAGTTACATGATTGGATAATGAGAGGAAAACTAGCACTTAATGGAGAGCAAACGTGTGATGTATATCTTAACAGCTATTTAATCATTAAAACACTTAGCATTGCAATGATAAAGAACAATGTAGGGCTTCCCTGGTGGCGCAGTGGTTGAGAGTCCGCCTGCCAATGCAGGGGACACGGGTTCGTGCCCCAGTCCGGGAAGATCCCTCATGCTGTGGAGTGGCTGGGCCCGTGAGCCATGGCCACTGAGCCTGCGCGTCCGGAGCCTGTGCTCCGCAACGGGAGAGGCCACAACAGTGAGTAGTCCTGACTTCCAGATCTAGCCCTGATATTGTAACTGAACGATGTACTACAGAATTTTCAAAGACAAAACATAAGATAACCAAAACAACTTTTGAAAATCAAAGGGAATTTCAGACTGGTAGTAAACAATTTCTAAGATTCTGAAGCAGATATCTAAATATATTTCACATGTGCATAATTTTGAATTCTGTGACAAAATAATTCTAATAAGTGTACTAATCAGTGTCTTCATAAATGCATACACCTGTGTAAACCAAACCCATATCAAGATATGCAACCTTACACAATGTATATGCAGTTAACACTGTATCCCTTAATATAAAATATAAACTTTGTAACCATAGAGGTGTATTTACCCTGTCGGTTATCTTACAGTTGTCATCTGTCTTACATATAGCGTATGTTATAAACTCCACAATATAATGGTATAATTTGCTGTGGACAGTCATATATATTTTAAATAAGAAAAAGAGCTGTTTTGTATTTACCCACATTATCATTATATTTGAGGTGGCTCTTAGATGATCAGTAGGGAGAGTTTAGAGAAAGTCTTTCAATGTCTCATTTCTCACTACAAAATTAAGTGTAGCCTCCCTAGTGTGGCATGTAAGACCCTTCACGATCTGGCCTCTGCTTACCTTTTTTTTTTTTTTTTTGCGGTACGCGGGCCTCTCACTGTTGCGGCCTCTCCCGTTGCGGAGCACAGGCTCCGGACGCGCAGGCTCAGCGGCCATGGCTCACGGGCCCAGGCGCTCCGCGGCACGTGGGATCCTCCCATACCGGGGCACGAACCCGTGTCCCCTACATCGGCAGGCGGACTCTCAACCACTGCGCCACCAGGGAAGCCCATGGCCTCTGCTTACCTTTTTTTTTTTTTTGCGGTACGCGGGCCTCTCACTGTTGCGGCCTCTCCCGTTGCGGAGTATAGGCTCCGGACGCGCAGGCTCAGCGGCCATGGCTCACGGGCCCAGCCGCTCCGCGGCATGTGGGATCTTCCCGGACCGGGGCACGAACCTGCGTCCCCTGCATCGGCAGGCGGACTCACAACCACTGCGCCACCAGGGAAGCCCATGGCCTCTGCTTACCTTTAAAGCCTCATCTCCAGCAACATTCCTCAAATGTGGGGATCTTCCCGGACCGGGGCACGAACCCGTGTCCCCTGCATCAGCAGGCGGACTCACAACCACTGCGCCACCAGGGAAGCCCATGGCCTCTGCTTACCTTTAAAGCCTCATCTCCAGCAACATTCCTCAAATGTGGTCTGGTCTGTCTTTGCCTTTTACAAGCTGTTCTTTCTGTAGCATCCTCCTCTCCCTCCTCTATCTAAAGTCCCCCTGGTGGCACAGTGGTTAAGACTCGCGCTCCCAATGCAGGGGGCCCAGGTTCGATCCCTGGCCAGGGAACTAGATCCCACAATGCATGCCACAGCTAAGAGTTTGCATGCCACAACTAAGGAGGCGGCGAACTGCAACCAAGGAGCCCACCTGCCTCAGCTAAGACCCGGTGGAACCAAGTAAATATTTAAAGTCCCCCAACTTATCACCTAAGATCCACCTCAAATCTAATTTCTTGGTCAAAGCTATCAAAGACTGTCTCTATCACACATACTACTGGTGTTAATTAATTTTCTACATGTCCAACTTCTTTATCAAAATGTGATCTTCTTAAGGTCAAGGATTGCTCCCAGCCTGTCAGATTCTATTGTAAGGCCTGAACTAGGCAAGTGGCAGAGGATTTACAGAGGAGGAATGAATTTTTAAAAACAACTGAAAATTGATAGGATTTAGTGATTTGGGGGAAGGGTTTCTAATATGAGGATCTGGTTGTCCTATCATCAAAGGTAGCTACTAGGGGAAGCAACCAATGGGATGAAATAGAAAAGATGATGTTTCCAATTTTTGGATGTTTTGAATTTGAAAGAATCAATAGAACATTGCAGGTACAGAATAAGACTAGATATGTAAGTTTGGGGGTCATTATACGAGGTAAAGCATGGGAAAAGACACCTCCTCTAGGGAATATGTTGAGTAAAAAGAAATACTTGGGAAACACAGCATTTCAGGTTTTGTAGAGAAAAAGAAGAAAGAAAATGAGTGCTCTTTAAAACTGTAGAAGGGGGCTTCCCTGGTGGCACAGTGGTTGAGAGTCCGCCTGCCGATGCAGGGGACACGGGTTCTTGCCCCCGTCCGGGAGGATCCCACGTGCCGCGGAGCGGCTGGGCCCGTGAGCCATGGCCGCTGAGCCTGCGCGTCCGGAGCCTGTGCTCCGCAACTGGAGAGGCCACAACAGTGAGAGGCCCCCGTACCGCAAAAAAAAACAACAAACAAACAAACAAAAAAAACTGTAGAAGGACCAGAGAAGAATGGCATCCCGAGAGCTAGGGAAGGGGAGTTTCAAGAAGGACGCTGAGCTTTGCATGTGCTGCAGCCCAAGTAGATTGTTCCTTTCTCATCTACACTCAGGCCTTTTCGAGAGTCTACCTTTTCCACTTGGGGCTGAGTTCTTTGAGGCTAGAAAATCATAGTAGCGCTAATGGCTTTTATATCGTCTCTGCCCAAATACCTCCTTATTCAGTGTGTAATCTGAGCTCTGCGGAAACCCACAAGAGAACTTATGGTCCACTGCAACTCAGACCTGTCTACACCTTCCTTCCCGGTAAGGGCCATGTTGTTTCAAGCCCAGAACCCACCATACCAACTGCATACTGCTAGTGCATCCTTTCTATACACCATCATTACTTATGTTTTTAAAATACAGTACAGATTATATTTTTTTAAGAAAAGGAAAAGAGAAAATGCTCGAAAACTTTTACGAGTCCTCCAAATTGATCATCAACAGGATTTTTTCTAAGCGCACTCTGTTCAAACTAACACTCTCGAATCTCATCTGTGGTGCTTTCTCTCTGGAAAGCTTGTAACCCCTCCGCCGCTTTGCCTGTTGAAATGTTATTTGTCCTTCAAAGTCCCCTCAGACTCTTTCCCTTCCCGGGCAATTTTCTCAATTCTTGCAGGTGGAAATTTTATTCTTCTTATGTCTCCCTCAGTACCTAACACAGACCTTGGCCCAAAGCAGTTTCTCAGTAAACCTAACTGAATTATTTTAGCCCTGGTTTAGTTTCTAATATATAAGTATATAGAAAGATGACTTTACTATTTGCATTTCAAAAAATATAACCAGACCTTTCTGGTGTACACAATTTACAAATCAGAATGTTTAGAGTAAACTCTTAAAAAAACGAATACAGATTCAACCTATGTATTGTTCTGGATGTAAATTCATTCCTCTGGGTCTTCTAATTTCAAATATTTGCATAAATTACTGCTACTTTGATTGTCTTTTTTTTAATTTTGAGAGTTGAAACCATTGATCTTGTTACTTCTCTAAACTGATCTCTTACATGATTGGCAATATTATTAATATGGTGCTCAATGAGAGTTAGCTTGTTCAGAAGTCTATATATTTAAAATAATAACCCATTTATTCTAATTGGAGTCTTTTCCTGTGTTTAAAGTGAACTTTTTCTTTAATATCGCTATTAATAGCTCAACTGCCTACAGTTGTTTACAAGCATTTGTAAGTGAATATGTCCACTTTGGGAAGCCATCCTAAGGAAATAATCCCAAATAGAGGAAAGGCAGTACGTACACTCTTAGTCACGTCATTGTTTTTAATTTCAAAAAAAGAAAAAGATAGAAACCACCGGAATGTCCCAAACCTGGGGCTATTCTAAAAAATAACCAATGTTTGAGTACACACGGGGTACCAGACAGCATGCTAAGCACTGGTCAAGTAGACCAGAACGCATCCTCATGACCTGTTTTTATGATGCCATGATGTTTATGAATGATGTGAGTTAACAGTTATAAATAATGATAAATATTAAAAAGAAGATTAAATTGCATATATACACACATTATGGTTACTATGTAAAACAAAGCAAAAACCTATGAATGGAAAGAACAGACTGGGATACAATATACCAAGATATTATGGATAATGGATTTTTTCTCTTATTTCTTCTTTCAAATGTTATTAAGGATGATGTATTTTAGATAGAACAAAATAAATTCATTGAAGTATTCAGAAAATAAAGATAAATAGTGTTCCTAATTTAACTAGTATCGCTTCCCCTCAGAATGTTTCCAGGTATTTTTATTCAAAATTTGTTTCATTTTTAAAAGACACTTGGCTGATCTGTTAAATCATATCTGGACAAATGTTTTGTTTTCAAGCTTAGAGAAGTGGATTGTTTTATTTTATTTTTGTCTAATCAAATTAAAGACCAACAAGAGAAAGATACCAAATCTTTACAGAGGAAATTTTCATTTGTTTAAAAAAAAAAAAATTGGCTTTCTTCTCGGCCTGGTTGGACAGGAGGGTTGGATTTAATTTAAAATGATTAATGAGATTTTGTCAGGCCCCTTGACTTTACTCCACTGCAGTTTGTCAATGCAACAACCTGGGAAGCCAGGACGCCACTCTGTCGCCCAAAAGTACTCTCTGGGGAAAAAATTAACTGGCAGAACTAGTGCCAGGTACACGTCAATGGCATTGTCTCTTGGGTATCGACAGTTTAAAAGTCTCAATTGGAAAATGTATGTTTTGGGAATGCACATACCTAGGATGTTTTCAGTCTCTTGCAAGTGGTTAATCACTTTTTAAATATTTCAGTTGTTGATGTTTTCCAAAAGAAACTTTTTAAAGACAAAATCTTTACCAGTATGTCCCTTCTCCCTAAATTATTTTAAAAATTAAACAAGAAAGGAATTCCAAGATCTCCGCTCACTTGCTGTTTTTCTTTTTCTTTTTTCACTTAAAGAATTAAGGTGGAGCATTTTTAAAAAGTAAAATTATTTTTTACTTTCGAAAATACTTTTTTTTAACCATTAGCATGACCTAATTTTGTCATCAAGTTTTTAAAATAAGCTATAAATTTGTGATCTGACATAATACACTCTTTCGTACTTAGGAACTTACATTTTAAAATGTTCAGTGATATGATTAGCTAAAACAAAATTACTGAATGTGGCCAGTTATCAGGTGTAAATACAATATGTATTTTTGCTTTGTTGCTTAATTAACCACATAAGGAAACCATACTAATGTAGGACTATCTTTGTAGAAATGTAACATAATGTATATTTGCCAATTTTTTTTTATCAAAGCCAAAAATTAGCAAAGAGTGCTTTCCTGTTAAACCATATCAGGATGGTGGTCTCTTCTGAGCTGTGTGCATGTACACAACCTGAAGAGAAAGACCCTCAGCCAGAGCTGGGCTTTCCATTGACTGTTGGCTTCGTTCCCGTGCTAAGAAATCTGAGAAAATCACAGAAAAGTGGAGAGGCCTAGAACAGTTGATCGAGGCTGCTGCTCTTACCGAGAAGACAACACAAGAAACAAAATAAGTCCCTGTGTGTCTATACCAGCACCACTGTCACCTATCACGTTGCCCTGCAGTGAGTTTCTTCCAGAGTATTTGCAATCTTGAGGCCATCGAATAGTTTATTGCATTTCTAAAATTCTCAGAAACCATAGACACTATTTTCAAGGTGTGTGCATTTTCGTGTTATTGCAGTTTGGGTGCTGCATTGCATATTTTTCCTCTAATGTAGACAATTGCGTTTATGAAGGAATTCACAGTGATTTATTTTAGTTAACTTTGGAGATTTTTGTTCTTACTGACTTCATAAATTAAAAAAATATATATTTCTCTCCCTCCCTCAATTAATCTCCTTCCTTTTTTCTGGAGCAAAGAAAATAATACATCCAAAAAAGATTATGGCCATTGTCAATAATGAACCAGAGAAATGAGAAACTCTTGCATGAGGCCCAGTTCCTGTTGGGTTAGGTGAGGCCCATGCAAACAGCTCTCGCAGGTGGTGTTTATTAGCAGGTTGAATTTCTATGTGTTCTTGGTCTGGTTACCCCCTCAGAAATCTGGTTTTATCAACTCACCTCAAAAAAATATATTTTTCATGGCATTGATTTTTTGTTTGAGTGATTTTTTTTTTCTCTCTCTCTTTTTTTTCAATTTGGTTATGTGTGGCTTTGATTTTTATATCCAGAACTAAAGGGAATGTTACTGTGATGACTTACCGAATGTGATCAGTACATTCTCTTTACCAGCCTACAGAAAGTTGATTGATGGTCATGGAATCAGAGCAAGGAAAATTACCAGAATCAAATGCTTTGTGTTTTGCATCAGACCAAAATAACCAAATGCATCTCTCTCTCAATAGAGATGAGTTTTGCACAGTTGAAAGTTGAAAAAAAAATTAAATTAAAATTTAAAAATGTAAAATTGAAAAAATTGTAAGAAAAGTATAAAGGACATGACAGGGGGGACCCTGTCTGCCCCCCATCCCCTCCCACTTCCAGGGCCCCATCATTAGCTGCTTGGAGCTAGTGGCCCTGCCTTTTTCAATGTGTGTATGTGTATAAATGCATGTATTTGTTCAAAGACTGGGATGCGTACGTCATGGAGATGGCAGACCAGGTAAACAGCAGCAGTTTCCTCTGCTTTATACAAATACACTAATAAAATAATACTCACGCATTATAATACCCCCAAAAGAAGTACCTCTCAGGCAGCTGGCAACCTGAGATGGGTATCATTGAGACTGAAGAACGACTCCAACCCGTATCAGAATTGCATTTTGACTACCGTGGGTTTTGTGATAAGAATGGGATGGAGGGGGCCACAGATGTTTTAGGAAGGGCAGCAAAGAGCAAGCTACACTAGTTCAAGTCAAACTTCCTAGTGCTATAGACTGAATGTGTCCCCCCCAGATTCATATGTTGAAACCTAATCCCCAGTGAGATGGTATTCAGAGGTAAGGTCTTTGGCAGGTGATTAGGTCTTAGGGTGGAGCCCTCCTGAATGGGATTACTGCCATAAATAAATAAATAGACATAAATACATAAATGCATAAATAAATTTTGGTAACTGAAGTCACTGGCCACCAGGTATTGTCAATATTTGCTGCTGGGTGTCTCTTTATTTTATACTGTTAAGTGGAACAGTGTTTTGACCTTCTCAGCAATTTCCCTTGTCATCGACTCAGAATGTCTCTAATACTTTTGTTATTATTATATCAACTTATTTAAAACCTTACTATAGTCAATCACATTTCGGGCATGGCCTGCTCTCCTAAAGTTATTCTGATGCATTCTGTGCTTTTCTATTTCAGAGAAATCTCATTTCTCACATATTCAAGATTACTATAGCCCCCAAGTACCTATAATAGGACATAAATTTAGGGCATTACATTTTACATGACAGTGAAGTTTTAACATAAATATTTAAGTAAGTCTTCAAAGATGGCTCACTTTGTGCAAGGAAGGAGTTAACCAGGTGTGGCGAAAGAGAATAAAAATGAAAAAAACTGTGCCCTGTCATCCAAGACTTCAGTGAGAGGAAGGCAACCGTAATCACATACAGTTCTATAATATTTTATATCTACCACTGCAACTTTGCAGAGGTCTGGAGGTGCTATGTGAGCTTTGGAGGTTCACATGACCATTTATAGGGATCAGGGGAGGCAGACCCCCAAGTACATTTGGTATATTACTAACCGTAATGTACAGCAGAAGAAGTGTGTTCAAAGAGCTTAAAACAAAACAAAACCTAGTCTTTTAGGAAGAGGAGAGTGATCAATTAGTACTAACCAGCAGAGTATAAAGGGAGGAATGTGATTTCAGTAGGTGTCCTCCCGGGTAGGACAATAGCATAATCAAAAGCCTGGAAACATACAAGTGTCTGAGGTCATGGAAGTGAATAATCTGCTGGAATTGGAGGGTAAGGTCTGAGCAATGACATAGTGGAAGAAAGGGCTGGAAAATATAGATTGTACAAAGGAGATGCTAAAATGGAGAGTTGGGACTTTTTATTTTTGTAGGCAATTGGAAATGTTCATGAACAAAGATGTAATTTCTGATCTGTGATTTGGGAAGAACTTTCTAAAGCCAATCTAAAATGTCAAACAGAAATGCAACAGATTGTAGGATAAGGAAACCAGTGAAGAGGCTACTGGAATTAGGCAAGTGAAATAAGGTGGAAATCTGAATTTTAGGATTGCTGTTGGAGTGGAAACGATACAGGAAAGATTTGAGAGGCATTTTGGAAGTAAACCCTCTTGGGGAAAGACTGAATGTTGGCCATAAAGGTGGAGTTAAGTGTGATAAATTGGGAGATTGGGATTGACATATATACACTAATATGTATAAAATGGATAACTAATAAGAACCTGCTGTATAAAAAATAAATAAAATAAAATTTAAAAAAATGACTCCAAATGGTCTGAAGAAGGCGTTGCTGTTATAAACAGAGAGAACACAAGTGCAGGACAATTGACTTGGGTTGGAGGTAAGGTGGTGACGAGAGGGAGAGGATGAATCCCCTTTAGGTCAGTAGATTTAAAGTGCAGACAGGACAGTTATGTGAAGGAATTCAGCAGGTAGTTTGAAATGTAATCTAGGGCAGAGATTGGAGATAGAGGCTAAGATTACATTTCGGGAGAGTCCTCTGCATACACATGACAGAAGAAACCACAGGAATACATACATATACTGAGGTTGTCATGATCACTTCACACAGGGCACGGAAAATAGTACGGTCTAAATAACTATTTGTTGAATGAGCAAGTTGATATTGATAAGTGTTCTCAAATATCCAAAAATCTCAAAGTACTTTAATAACAAGCCTTGGATAGAGAAAGAAAGCATCCTGTTGCAATGGAAAGAACCTTTCCCTAAATCACCAAGGTCCTATCTATTCAGAAAAGTTTCCTCTTGCCAATCCATGTCCCTGCCAGGATAAGAAGGGCTCTATTTATCAAATAGCCTTTTTTTTTTAATGGATAGACTACAATTAGCCCTATAACTGGAGGACTCAAAACTAAAATGATACCAAACCAAGTTAAATCCTGCACTGATGATTAAGACCCACGCAAATCCATTACTCCATCCCCAACCTGATTATTTCTCAGAATCCTTAGAAGCCCAGGTTGAGTTGCTTTCACAGCTCTCTGAGGTTCAGGGTTGCAAAGTACCTTCGGGTTATGTCTCATTGCCCTCATTTCCTCCGCCAGGATGCTGTTCCTGATACAAGCATAACTAAGCTCTAAAACAACCAAAATGGGGACTTCCCTGGAGGTCCAGTGGTTAAGCCTTCACCTTCCAAAGCAGGGGGTGCAGGTTTGATCCCCGGTCGGGAAGCTAAGATCTCACATGCCTCGCAGCCAAAACACCAAAACATAAAACAAAAGCAATATTGTAACAAATTCAATAAAGACTTTACAAATGGTCCTCTTTAAAAATAAATAAATAAATAGCCAAAATGGTACTCTTCCCTGCAGTTTCCTTGTCTTAGATTATGATGTGTTCTTAGCAGAAACGGGAAGAGAAACTCTCTCCTCACAGGCTTAGACATAATCTCTGAGGCCCTCCTGACTCTCCTCCACTGATTCTGCCTTCAGCCTCCAGCGTGTCAGTTTCCCCTCAAAGCCCTTCTCTGCATGCACATCGGCCAGACATCCCTGGGTCACCAGCCTCACCAATTTCTCCAACAGACCCACACTCGGCTTAGGACCACCCAGCACTCCTCAGCTTCTCCAGCCAGGCACCTGCCTCATAACCTGGGGGACTAGAGTTTACTGTCTATACCAGGACACTTCTGAGAGTGCTAAAATGCTAAACCAGACGGTACTCAAGACAACAGGTGTAAACTAGGAATTGTGGTCGCTCTACCCGTGACTATAATACAATGTGATAAATGCAAAAATAAAAGTTTAAACATTTTGCAGGGGAAACATTTTAGATGCAATGCACCAATGGGTCCAAATTTGTTTCCAATCGAAAACATCTCTAAATTATTTTCCAGTCAGCATCCATGATAAAAACCACACCGTTAAGCCGGGGGTATTTACACCAGGCTACACAGCAGAGCTCTGGCTCTGGAGGGAAATAATCTTTCAGCTTGTTGGAAATGCATTTTGTAACTTAGAATCCCTCTACAGAGGAGCGCATTTTGTAGTTTGGTCAAAACCCTAAGGAACTGTGTCTCAGAAATCTCTGGAAAGATTATGGAGATATTTATTTGGCAATGATCTTAATAAAATCAAAATTACAGATAATGTTTCTCTGACTCATTTAATCTTCACAAATGCAGGCTGAGAACATAAACGTGACTTTACTTAGAGGTCACAGGCTAGTGAGTTCTGGATATACTGGCTATAGTGACATATTTGCGCATCTGTATCTATCCAAATATATCCATCCATCCCTGAGCAGGTCTGGAAAAGGGTATGCCAAAGCAGAGGGAGCAGCAAATGCAAAGGCTGTGAGGCAAGAACAAGTTTGGTCCCTGTACCGTAGAATGGAAGCTTCAGGAAGGAAGATGACGTTTTATTCACTTTTCTATTCCAAGCACCTAAAAAAGTCACTGAAGCATAAGAAAAAGTCGGTAAATATTTAAGGAATGTATGAATGAATGAATGAATGAATAGGAGAACGCATAGAGGGAAATGGTCTTAGGGTTGAAGGCAGAGGTCATAGCTTGTGGATCTTGGTAGGCAGTAGTAACACAATGGGGTTCTGTTCAAGTGCAGCGGGGTGTTACAGCAGGATTTAGAAAGAGGAGTGATGTGATGTGATTTATGTTTTTAAAACAATCATTCTGACTGTTGTGTGAAGAATGGACAATAGGCCGGAAGAAGAATAAAAGTAAGGAGGCCAGTTTTCAGATTTTTGAGGTTGTTCAGATGGAAAGTCACAGAGGCTTGGAAAAGGGCAGTGGTCGCAGAGATACAAAAAAACTGAATGCTCCGAGATATTTGGCTTTAAAAACTGGATAGATGATGGTGCCACTTACTATGATGAAGAATATGTTTAGGAAAGAAATTCAAGTGTGTTTAGCTACTAACCTAGAAAAATATAAAAACTAGTTAAAAATAGAGGGGACTGTTTATAATAAAATATTAAGTAAAAAAAAAAACCTAGTCAGAATGTATACAATAATTACAGTTATGAAGAGGATATATTTGTATATTGAAAAAGATAAGTTTAAAATATGGTTGCATAAAGACGTTGATTTGTTGAGAATTTTGTGTTTTAAACATTTTCATTTGAAGGTTTACTCTTCCTGTTATAATATTGTTTGTGAAATATAAAAAGCAAAATTCTAGTAAAAGGCTCTAAGTCTATGAGAAAAGTCTAAAATGATTGCAATGCAGAATAAAATTTCATTATAATAAATTCATTAAAGAATGTTGTAATGGAATTATTATAAAACCATTAAAAGCTGTATTCCCAGGTCTTGAGATCCAAAGCAGAATTAATGTGGACAGTTGGGGAGACTGAGAAACAAAAACAAAACAAAACAAAAAAGTCAAACCTAGATTATTGACATAAAATTTTACTGATAAAGTCCTCAAGAGAAGGAGATTCCGTGAGCTCCCATTATAATCCATTCCATGACTTATAACCTTAATTTCTTTATTTAAAAGTATTTATTTTATTGAAGTATAGTTGATTTACAATGTTGCATTAATTTCTGCTGTAAAGTAAAGTGATTCAGTTATACACATATATATATATATACATTATAACGTTAATTTCTTTAGAATTTTCCCACCTTTTTCTAACATAAGGGCCCCAGTCTCCCTATGTTTCACTTCGAGGCTTTTTCTTGTTTTGCGGTCAGTGGGAATGGATTACAACTCACCGTCAGCTTCAGTGAGGAGCGCTTCATATATTTGAACACGTTTTAATTATTCCTTCTTTTGTTCAGACAGGTAAATCCTGTTACCATGCAAAGGCACGTTAAGAAGAGATTGTTCAGTAGTAATACCACAGCACATCCTTAGCTTGGCTATATTGAGAGCTACAAATGGATTTTATACAAATGGTTTCTGCATGAAATTATCATGATCAATAATGAAGTTGTTACAGTTCAACTTTCTGTGGGACCCCCAGGGAAGCAGAGCAGGTATAAATCGGTGCCTGGTGTGTATTGAAAACCCTGAGCTTCACGTGCATGTTTTCACTTCCCTTTAAACAGCAGTTACCCTAGAACTCCACGAACTCAAAACCAGCCACATCTGCCAGAAAACTTACCCACACTTCCAATTTCTGTAATAAGCTTTCCTTCTTATTCACAGCTGTTATCAAACCCGATGACCAAACTGATAAATTCTGCTGTGATCCATGCATTTCAAATGCATGAAGAACTCCCAAGGCCAAAGTGAAAATGCAAGGAGAAAATTTTCCACAACACTTATTAAAATGTGAATGTTCTACTAATTCTGTCCTTAGGAAAAGAGCACACAGACTTGTTGGAGAGAGCATTTTTCCACATAGACATGTTTATCTCTAACATTTCAGTTTTAGATCGAAAGAACACTCACCTGGAAACAAAGATCCTGACTTCACAGAAGTACAAAAGCAGAGCAAAATCTCGAATTCTTCATTTAAGGCCCTCTACAAGTGTTTCTACATCCTGTATAAACCATTTTTCTAAGAACGGAAGATTCTTTAAACATGTCTTTGGAAGATCTAAAAATGAATGCAGATCTGATTTTATTTGGAACTAATATCTTCATTCTATGCCAAAGAACAGATCTGATTAAATGAAGTAATTGTATTTCTTTAATGTAAGTGTGAGGTCTTACTTAAGGGGTCTCTGAATACAAAATCTATGCATGATTGCATGCGTGTATATATATTAGCAAATGTGTTTGGTACTTGTCAGCATGAATGTTATGCTAAGATGTTAGTGTTTTGGACAGTAACTCCCCAAGTTAGCAAACTGAAGTCTAATGCCTGAATTTATCTATGTAAATTTGAATGCACTTGATCCAAGCCTTCGTGGGGCCCTAGGCAAAGCCAGATGTTCATATCCTTAGGCAAATTTCTGTACACCGCCCACCTAAAGGCACTGAGAAATATGGGAAGGAAAAGAGCACAATTTCTTAAGATAAGCTTCGGGATCTTGCAGACGGGAGTCTGGGGAAAGCAGCTGGCAATGCTTTGTAAACTGAACACAAGATGTATTCTGACCATTCGCCGTTAACCGTGGTGCTCAGAACGAGACATTTTAAACAAATTATGAATGAGATTTTCAGAGAAATACTGTCTTCTTTGCACCAAGTTTTGCTCCACGTTGCGGTCGGTTTTTCACATTTTGCCACCTAGTGGACAACCTGAAAACTACAAGATTCCCCTCCCCCCACCCAATGATTAATTTCCATACTCTCCAGAAAGAATTTCCCTGAGTCAACCTACAGCAAGGATTTTGTTTGTTTTGTGCATTGGTGCTCCTGGAACAGTGCCTGGCACTTAGTAAGCCATCAGTAGACAGCTGCTTAATAAAGGATCAGTTACCACTGGACGTCATTGCTCTGTGTAGACAGATATCCAGGTGTTTCAACTTGATATAAGCACCTACCCCTCCTTCACCCCAACTGCTCCAAATAAAACTAAATTTACCGTGGAAAATGGCCTTTCTCCTTTGACTAAAAACCATGACTGGCTTTCTTCTTGCTTTAGGCTGTGATACTTCTTATTCCCTTTTTTGTTACCAAAAATTATTAAACCCATTTAGCCCTCTTTTTATAAAAAGAATACATATGCATATGTATAAATATGTTTTTCTTTTTCAAAATAACATTCCATGCTTCTACTTCAATGAGACTAAAGTGTTAATGATTCTTAAACATATTTCTCCTGGCATAAAGATTGGTAATTTAAAAAAGCAGAATAATGATCATAACTTTTAAATTCAGTATTCCTCTAATGTCTTTTTGATTTTTCAGACTGTCTTTTGAAAATATTTCAAAAAGCAAAACATATGACTATGTTTTAGTACCTTAACATTTAGGTTAAAAAAATTCATAGGTAATCTGCCTCAAGTTTCTCTCTCAGGAGAATTAATTTCCATTCTGAAATCAGCAAAATAAGTATACATATAACATATGCTAGTAGTTCATTAAAAGAACTTATTCTTTTTGTTTTCAAATCAGGCTGATCTTAGGTTGACAATATCTTAACATGTTTTCATAATATATTGTTGAGATACAAAGCTTGTTTTCTTTTTTAGCTGAAAGCATGTATATTCATTATGTAAAACTCATTTATGTTACATACTTTAAAAGTGGAAGTTGCAATGCAGCTGCTTTCTAAGGTGATTTTTGCCCCTCTTGAAAAGGTTTAAGCAGTATTTTTATAAGTAAAATCATTTCTTACATATTTGGGTGACTGAGTATAACATCAGATGTACATACAAAATAACACACGCAAGGAAAACAAAGTTTAGAATAACATTTTAATTATTTTTTAGTGTACGTGAAATAATTTGTTTTTCTCATCTCTGTCCCAGGGTCAAGGTCTATAGCATTTATTGGAACCAGCTATTTCTCTCATTTTCATAAGGTCCCAGGAGGCAATAGTCATATATTGTTACTTCAGCCTTCAAAGAGGCAAAGCAGTACAGAGCCCTGTACTGTAATAGACAACACAAAACAGTCCCAATTTCAGTTCCTGTTATACTGACAAGTCTCCTTCAGGTAAGAGATGGAAACATTCTTTTATCATTATAAGGTTAGTGACAATTTTAATGGAATAAAAAGATTATTCTTACTGCATCGGGGATAGAAGTTCGGGGTGTGGGTATGGGGGGGGGAGATGTCTTTTCCCTTTTATGTTTGTGTTGTTCAGAAGTTCTCTTTAATTGGTTTAAAGCTAGCTCATAATCTCAACATTACTACTGACAATCAAAGCTATTGGGGACACATTATTTATAGAGCCTGACCAAAGAATTCAATGTACATATTTTTTTTAATTAAAAGAAGATAAGTAGCTGATTTTCTACCTGAGAGGTTTTGTCTTTTAACATCAATAATATAGTATTCCTTGCATTTGCTCTATCATTGTGACTAGAAATATTCTAAATTTAGCTTATTCGCCTCAAACACACAGTGTGTAACATTTTTAAAACAAATAAGAGTTTCAAAATTAACTTTTCCTGCCTGATATGCATGACTTATGTGGGAAAAGATAGTGAAGATCACACAAACACATATTCACATAGAGAAGTTATGGAAATTAGAAAGAAAGAGGGAAAAAAAACCCAACAAATATCTCTAAAGTTGTTGAAAGTCTTTCAAATAGACAATTCCTTCAGATTTTATATTTTGATATAAGTTGCTGTTTAAACAAAAAGTCCTCTCATTTGGGAGAGAGGTTTTTTAAAGACAAAAATAAATCAAGAAAAGAATTAATACAATATGTGCTTAAACTAAACAACTTCTGTTTTGTTGTAAAATACATATAACATAAGTGAATTATGTTTCATAAAAGTGTAAAATTTATAAATGACAGTTTCATATGGGCAGAGATGAAATGTATGTAAATTATGTTTTAATACATTAACGTTTTATAATCTAGGAAGATTATACACCATTTTAATCTTGCTTTCTAATGATTTCTTGCAAATATTCATTTACTACTTTTCAATCCACACCTAGGAATTAAGAAAAACCTGTTGAAACCAAAGAGTTAGTTGTTATTTCTTGGTTTAAATGGGGCAAATTCTGATTTCATAGAGGAGAACTTATTATGACAATTTCTAAAACACAGTGACCGTGTTTTTAGCGTTTCGTGTACATGCCAGATAGGTAAAAAAACATTTTGCTTCAAAATAACTGTGTATGTTTAAAAAGCCAAAGGTACTATTTTTTCTGCAAAGTCAAGTTGTATAATCAAACAGCAGCAGCTTAGAATGACTGTGGAAACGACTAAAAGGACTACATTTTACTAAATCAGAGATGGATTTTCTTCATTGTAACTGTTCTCATAAGAATTATGTGAGCATTTTGTATGTGGTTATCTTAAAATGTTACGTGCATCTTTTTAAACACTCTTTTAGTTGCCTTTTTCCTTTCACTTTAACTGTGTTCTGGCGCTTGACGAGCATGAACCGTACCAGGTCCCTTTCAGCGAAGACTCCAAACAGAATAAAAGCCATTTAGGGTCTTGAATACATTAGAGTAAACTATTTATGAATGAAGGAGGGTTGTCTCCTTCTGAGCTTTGCCGCGTCGGACCATTCCTGAATCTTCTCATTAACATCTTCTGTGACCTCCACCAGAACTGGGCAAATCCCGTGGCCTTAGGAGAGTCTGACCGCCCGGGGGTGGCGGCGGTGGGGCTTGGGTGGGGATGGGGGAGGGAGTGTCTCTCCAGCCCCCTCTCCATCCACTTCTAGGTGTGTGCGTCGTGTGTGTGTGTGGTGTGTGTGTGTGTGTGTGTGTGTGTGCGCGCGCGCGCGCTATAAACAAGAGGCACAGCAGGGAAGCAGGGCGCAACTCCTCCAAGATTCCAAACCTCATCCCCGAAGAGCATTAAGGCCTGACCGTCGCATCCTGGTCTCTCCATCTTCCCACCGGTGCCCGGAGATGCGCGCTTCTTCCGCATCCCTGCATCCGGGACGGGGTGGGGGGGATGGGGGTGGGTTCGAGATTCCACACCTGAGCGAGGGACAGGAGCCGCACTTTCCGCCCTGTCTGGCTCCAGACCGTGTCCACGTCTCTCTCTGGAACCAAATGGACCACAGAGTTGGAAGAAATAGGGCGACTCGTAAAGGGGGACAGCCCCTTGCCCCGGTCTCAAGGGAAAATCTCCCCGAAACATGGGTGCCTGAATTCAGTTGAACTCTTGGCAATCTTAGTCGCGCGCTTTTGTCCGGAGATGGTTATAAAGTGAATTTTCGAATCCCTGGATTGGTAAAGGAACCGGGAAGGGTCAGGCCAGCATCCAAGGAACTCATCAGGTGTCCCGCGGCCCCGCTGGAGGCCTGCCCGGCAGAGGCGTTCGCTTCATGATCCAGGGAGGCCGCCGCCAGCCTCGGTGTTGCAGCTGCTGTGGACGGTGGCTGTAAAAAAAGAAAAAAACAGAAAACAAAAAACAAAAACAGTATATTTGCAACCGGATGGAATCGTCTCGCTGCTTCACAGCAGCTCTGTGGAGCGCTGGGGCTAAGGCCACAGCCGCTGTTGGGTTCCGCAGGAGTTCACATCTTAAAATAGATGATCAGGGATAGTTCTTCCCCTAGGCAAACGCTCCCCACTCACCCTCCCCGCCCGCCATCATCAAGGCAATTGGCGTTGAACTCTAGGGCGACTGGTTCCGACCATCGGCGCGGGACCTGCATCCCGAGCTGGGTCCAGAGCCACGGGGCCCGCGGGCGACACGTCCAGAAGTGGAAATGCCTTCAGTGAACCGAGGGCTTTGACACTGAATCGAACGAAGCAGGAAGAGCTGCCATCTCCGCGCCCTGGAGCTGTGAGCACCGGCGTGAAGGCCTGGGAGAGGCGTGCGGGTTGCAGGATCTCCCTCCGCCCTGTGCTGCGCGGTGCTGCCTTAACTCCGCGCAACCCCCGTCCAGGTTCACGGCCAGCTTGTGTCACCGGCGCATATATCACTGTCAGCTCGAACAGAGCGGGCACAGCTATCTCACTCGTCCTGATCACGCCGGCTCTAGGCTGGTTCACTGCCCGGGCTCTGCGCGAAATGCCCCGACCCGCGGTATTTGCCCCCAGACTTCCCATCCGCGTCTCCTGGGCTCCAAATACGCGCTTGCACTTTATCAGACAGGCAAAGGGCGCGGGGAGATGGTGCTAGCAACCGACCGCTTCAGCACGCCAGGGCCTGATTGCTGTCCGGCAGTCAGAGAGCGCGAGAGCGCATCATCAGATATCGTTTTGTGCACGGGGAAGCCTGAGCCCATCAAGGTTATAGTGACATTCTCAAGGTCACGTAAAGCTCTAGGAAAACTGCTGCTTGATCCTAAGTCCCTTGATTCCCGCTATCACTGCCTGGTCCCTCCACCGTCCAGCCTCTCAAGTTCATTGTTTTAGAGATAGCAGGATGTAAGGATGCTTGTAAAAGGGGAATCACTATTTGCAGTCATTGCAATGGATCAGTATAATTTTCAGTGTGACATTTCCAGTTATCGTCCCAGGAATGTACTTCAGATCTTTCCTCATTCTACTTCACAAATTCAGATACGAGGAATGTCTGGCGATCTTAGATATCAGGGTGCTAGACCCCCAATTCACCTCCCCACCGCTTTGGCCCCCGGGCAGTGGTTTCCGGGTGCCCATCAAAGCCACGAAGAGGAATTCCGAGCAGAGCCAGAGGACTGGGGAGGTGGGCGACCAGGGGTGGGCGCGGGCGCAGAGAAATGCCGAGCGAGGCGAGTGGTCAGGCAGTCAGCTTTCCCCTTCCCACAAGCTATTAGGGAAGGGACTGGTTTTCGTCCAGCAAACTCTGCCCTTAGGCGTTCTGGGCTTGACGCTCTCGTGACTATTTCTCACTATTCGCATTAATTGTTTTAGCAAAGTACACACACACCCCTCCACACTTTGAGAAAGGCGAGCCTTTTCAGATTCTTTGTCCCTGTGGCTTTATTTATGTATTTATTCATCCATCCATTCATTCATTCATTTAAATCTGTGTTGAAAAGTTGGTAGTCCCCCAAAGCATTTATTTCTGAAGAGGCCACAGTGATGATCTCTTCCCTTTTATTCTCATTCAAATGACTCTCTCTCTCTCTCTCTCTCTCTCTCTCTCTCTCTCTCTCTCTGTGTGTTTTAGTCCAAGAGTAGAAGAGAGAGAACCCCCAACCTTCAACTGTCAACTGTTTTCCAAACACGAGATTAATGTTCCCCAGGACTCAGTGGTAACGTGACCTTTCTGTTTTCAGATGTGTTTTTCAACATGTAATCGTTTGTTTGTTATGTCTCCCGGTGTGGACTCAGGAAAGCTGGGGGAAGGGCTGTGGCTTGCCAGGGGGGAAAATGGATTTGGAGCCTGTTTTTGTTCCCTCCTCAACACAGGAAAGTGCAGAGCATTTTATTTTTATTTTCCAGAAGATAATCCCCTAGAAAAAAAGAATCCACCATACTGGTCCTGAAAAGAAATCTGAGCATATGATGAGCAACTATTTAAAAATAGCATATCTCCAAACAAAAAGCTAACATATTTTTCTTTCAAGTGAGGGGGACTTCTGGGGTTTCCGGTAATCCTTTTCTTGATCTAGGTAGTTACATAAGATGTATTGTTTTTAATAATTTATCAAGCTTTTTGCATATGATTCATGGCCCTTTTTGGATAGTTATACTTCCATTAAGTTTTAAACATCTAAGATGTAGGAAACCTCTGGCATATGTGTATGTCACTAGACCTTCTAAAACTTATTTCTAATAAATTTCCAAACCAATATATTTGTTAAACTGTATTAAGAAACGTACCAGTGACTTGATTTCTAAGTAATAGGTTCTAAATCAGATTGAGAACAATGTACTTGAATTAGTTATTAGAAAACCAGCAAAAAAATCGGATGACTTTCTAATATAGTAAAATATCAAATAAGCAATGAGAGTTTAAAGCTTGTCTTAAGAAAATTCCTAAAGAAACAAAATAGCTATTTGGTTAAAAAAACAACAACCAGACTTCATACTTTAAAACGGTATTTAATTGTTTGAGACCAACTTTTATTAGAAAATGCTTTATCCCAAAGGAGAATTTTAAGAAGCATCTCAGCTATACTCAAAAATGAATTTCTGTCACTAGAAAGAGGCCAGTTTGAAACGTAATTTCCCTCCATAAAATATTATTAGGCTGCTTTCCTGGTGGGTGACGATTTCACCAAGAACCAAAGACTAAATTGCTCTCCCCACTTAATCAATAGCTTTTATTGCTGGCATCAACCCCACTTATGACCCAATGCTGCCTTCCACGCCTTATTTCTTCCTCACTCTCATCATCCCTTTCCTACTCACCCTAAATTTTCTGCTACCCCGTTCAGTCAAAGAAAAAATCGTGATTCCCAATCTAGGAAGTGATTTTCCGACAAATGGCTTTGTTGTTGACTCCACGCCCCCCACACCCCTTCTCTCTCTCTCTGTCTCTCTTCCTCTCTCTCTCTCTAATCGACCCTTCGTTTCCAGGAACGACGGCTGAGCCCGCACTGCCCACACCGAGGCTTGCTGGGGCCTTGCTTTACAGGCCCTTCCGCGGTTTTATGATTGGTTGCTGTGGTTAGAATGTTTATAGATAATAAGCAACGAATCCGTTTCTTGCCTAATGAATTGCCCCAACCGCGCACCAGCTGATCGCCCGTAACTAGCTCCAGGACCGAAACTACCCAACTTCACCGCCGCCCCAAATCAAAGCCGAGTACCCCAAGGTCAGCAGAGGCGTAGTTCCCATTTCCCAGTTCCCGTGCCCCGCAGCCCACCTCCACGAGGGCTCTGCTCCACCCGTTCCTCTCCCCACCGGTGGAAGGGATGAATTCCAGTGAACGGAGGCTTTCTTGGCGTCTGAAAAGCTGGCTGCAGATCCAAGGCCTGGGCGCACGCACTCCGGGGACAGCAGCGCTGGGTCCGCAGCCGCTCTAATGTGGCCGCACCGGCCCCTCTGTCTTCGGGCGGCGCACAACCCACGGGCAGTTTGAATCGTCCTGGTTCTGAAGGAGGTTGTGCCCGTGGAAGATGCAAAAGGCTGGCGTCGGCCAGGGCGCGCGCCCCCGCGCCCCCGCGCGACTGCAGCTGGAAGGAGGAGCGGGAGGGTGTAGGAAGGGCGCAAGCTAGTTAACACTCTGCAATTTCGTCTGAAATCAAGAAAATGTCTGTTCAGACTCCCAAGAGACGCGGAAACCGTGGATGATCTGCCAAGAGCATCACAAGAACAGAGGAAACCAATCTCTGGGGTGAGATTCTTGTATACACATGGCAGCTGCGCGCGGCCTCGGTCAGTAGCTGGGGCCAGGGGCTGTGACGATGGCGACTGGGGGCCGGGAACCGAATCTGGCATCTCCGTTGGCCTTGCGTCGAGGGAGTAGACTGTCTAGTTTGGTCTCTGAGCGGCCGACAGGACACTGGTGTTGGCCACGGAGGATCCCCTTTCCGTAAGGACCCACAGGAGGGAAGCCGAGAAACAGTCTAAACCGGAAGGTCCAAGATCAACAATTCTCTTACCAGAGCCGTTTCCAAAAGGCGTTTACCAGTTAGCTGCATTTTGAATGAATACACTTCCTTTACGTAGTTGAAAGGTCTGCAGTTTTGCGTTTATACATTTGATGTTTATGCTGCCTTCCATCTGGGCCCCCCGGTTCCCGGGATCGCTTTTCTCCAAGAATCCCAGGAAGGGTCGTTACGAGTGTTCACTTCCCACGTGTGATTTTGCTTCCCTTTATTGTAAAGAGTAGGTGAAGGTGTTGTTGAGTCAGGACCTTATCTTCCTGGGTGGCCACTGCTTCCCAAAACTGTGGGTAGAGAGCACTTTAGTCCCAGAGTCTTCCTTCTTTCACTGGTTTTGGTTTGTAAATCCCATTGTTTCACGGCGGTGGGAGGGAGGGGCACTTCTGCTGTTCTACCACTCAGTGAACAAATATGTATTGGATGCCTACTGGTCCAGGTGTTCCGGACGCAGCAATTAAAAAACACAGCAACAACAAAACCCTTTTCTAGAGCGTCCGCTCTAGGGGGGAGGATCAGGTTTATATTAGGACTCACTTTGGGTTGGACACTGAGAGGATGTAGTTTTGAATAGCAGCATAAGGCACAGACCTAGCCATCTGGTTGGAACCTATCTCCTTGTCACCTAAGAGGTTTCTTTACTGTGTGCAGTCCTATTACATAATAAGTCAAGTCACACTGCCTTTCTTTCCCCAGCCTTTCCACAACGCGTACCTGCCGTGTTACAGAGCAGATAGCAACACCCTCTACGCTTTTCCCCTCGATAAGCCCACTTCCATCTGTGAGGCAGTGGGAGAAGGGTGTTGCTTCTCAACTAGTGTTGGTCTTGACTCGAGCCATGGAGTCAACAGTTCAATATTTTTAGTGTCGTCTATGGAATCTTGGCCCCATGGACTTTCAGTGACACCAGGCCAACTCCAAGACAAAAAGCAGGTCATGTCCCTCAGTGACAGAGGGGGTTTTCTCCCTCTACCTACCTGGGATCTCACTGCCTCTTCCTCTCTGGGGACAGAGGTGTTGCCTGGGGAAGACTTAGCATCTCCTCACGGGCAGCCAGAACTGACCAAGTTTCCAGGCAGTGTCTGATTTTGCTGGAAAGTCTTTCAATCCCTCTCTCTTTCTCCACTGAAAGTCTCCCCTGGGAAGTTGCCCATTTACTACCAAGGTAAGGCAGGCTTCAGGGCCTTAGCGATTTTGCCTGAGCCTGGGGCTATGGCCTGCCCCCCTTCTGGGGGCAGGGATGCTGATTTAATTGCCCCTTGATGAAGAAGAGAGTTGAAAATGATCCACAAAGGAGAAGACTAAAAACAAAGGCAAAAAACCCTCCTCGAGCTGTGTGATTATTTTCTCTGTCTTTGCTGTTTGATTTGAACTCGCCTCATTAGAAATAAAGATAAATAAGAACACAAAACGTTGATTGGTTCTCCAGCACCGAATGTGTGTGTGCATGGTTGATACAGAGAGAAGAGAAAATAAATCCTGGTTGCTTAATGAAAGGAAGAAGTAACTTATGTAAATAGAGCTTTAGAAAAAGACACCCAGAACGTTCAGGAAGAGCCTGCCGCGAGCATCCTACCATCGGTCCCTTCACAGATGCCAGGGCACTGGGAGGCTGGGCGTGAACGACCGGCAGGGCTCCCTGGATGTAGCCGCACATCAAACAGCGTCGCGGAACAGGACTTGATTTTATCTGATCATCAAAGGACTGGGTAACTCAGCAAGGCATCGCTGTCTGCATCGTAGGTAGCGCTGAGAGCTTTAGAGGGGTGTTTGGACTTCGGTGTGGCTTCTGAATGTGATGGACAGTAGACTTTGCAGAAGAGAGGGCTCTTACCTGCAGGAAGGTACAGCTGTTCCTTGGACTTTGACCATGCTACCTGCCGTAGAGATGGTGTGTACGCCAACACACGCGCAGTCCTGGGCCCCGCGGACCTTGGGGTGCTCCGGGTGGGTGTCCCTTCCCACAGGTGGTGCCTGAAGAAAGTTGAGGTCCAGAGGGCTCTTCTTTAGCCTCAGGTAGCATCCTGGATGACTCTTTGATGTCCAGGGCTTACAGCCTGCAGAAAAGGGAAAATGCACGTGAAAGCACTTCTTCAGCTGTAAAGGATTAGATGGAGCTATTACTAGGTGTATCTGAAACTTTCATGTACAAATACGGGGACAATTGGTAAGAAAATTCTCGGTAGAGTTCTGGTTCCATTTCACTGAAATTCTTTGCCACCGCTCCTTCACTTCCACTCTCATCTGAAGTTGACTTTTACTGAAACTTTACACAGTCTTTGCAAAATACAATCCTGTTACCTTCCTCTTCCATTGGACAGTTAAGCTGCCTGCAAACTTGGCATTAGAATTAACCACGGCTCACCCTCAATTCAGAAGCGTTACTGTGTGTACAGGGGTATGCTTCAGGGAAACGTCCTCCAGTGCAGGCCTGGAGATGTGGGCTAGCAATTTGCAGGGAGTGAGTCGCGGCTATAACTCAATTTTACTTATCACTTTAACGTAATGTAAAAACTAGACCCGGTAGGCTTTTCCTTCCTTCATTTTACAAATTGTGCAAGTAAAGACTCTGCCCATACCTTGCTACAGGGAGAATGTAATTTAGGGAATTTATGGCATTACGTCTTACCTTTGTAGACTAGATGAGTATTTATCAGTCTCTTCCTGTGCAAAAATAGGGGCACTAAACATCAGTATGTATAATAAACTTTGTGCATAGATCTGAGAACTTTTCTTGCCCTGAATTTGGAGAAGAATAGACAGGCTTTATGAAAGTAACAGAATTCAAGATGAATATATGTTAGGCATTATTATTGGTATTGGTGACAACAGAAGCCTTTTAGAATAAAATTCAATTAAACCAAACATTTTTATAGTTGACACGATCAGAAGAATAAAGTACTTTTATACAAGAAGAAAAACTCTATTGATTTGGAGACAGGAGCTCAGTTGACCAAGGCAGGGGTGGAGAGGTGGGGAAAGGAGGGGCAGGTGAAGACTACCCCCTTCCCTGACTAGCCATCAGCCTTCCTCTCTCCTTGGCTCACAGACGTCAACTTTCACAGCCTAGGCTTCCTATTATAGCCCTCTATTCCTCAGGGTTCCAATCCTTTCCTTCTTTTCCCCTCCCCTGAAACTTACCAGGTTTTCTCCAGACCCCATTAGGTCCCATGAATTAATAAACAACCTTATACATATGAAAGTGCTAATGGATGACTTAATGTGTTCTCCTGGCCAATCTATTCTAGTTCCCCTAAAACTGATGTTTTCAATGCCTTAAAAAAAGGGTGGGCCTAGAAGTAGAGATTCTAGGCAGTTTTGTCGCAAGGGGAGATGTCCTGGGGGAGGTTGCTAATAAAGACCCTTTCAACGACAATGACATATTGTCCATCTGTGGGCTGAACTGGCCCGAGGACACCAGTAGTAGTGAGTAAATTCAGTTACCTTCTAATTTGGTAGGGAAACCCCTTCTCCAAATGGAATTTTACTTGGAAGCTCAATACATGAAATACATTCAAAAAGAACTGCCCTGGTTGACAGGGTGGTGCTGGACCCATAATCTGACGACTAGACTGGTAGCAGCCCGTCCCTCACAACTCTTCCACTTCTTCTCCCTGGGCTCTTGGGGAGAACAGTTTGAAAATGATTACTTTGCCTGAGTTGGATATGGAAGCCATAGATATAAGAAACAACTGGTTGGAAGGAGAGAGAAATTGTATAGTTAGAAGGATTATCAGCGACCATGAATGTCAACAATCCTGTATGTGTACGTACTATGTATAGAATGAATAGGTTCCATAGTCATAGATTCCTAAATATACTTATAAACAACGACTACTGGAAAGGGTTCCCTTTTTTTTAAATTTTCTTTTTAACATCTTTATTGGAGTATAATTGCTTTACAATGGTGTATTAGTTTCTGCTTTATAACAAAGTGAATCAGTTATACATATACATATGTCCCCATATCTCTTCCCTCTTGCATCTCCCTCCCTCCCACCCTCCCTATCCCACCCCTGTAGGTGGTCACAAAGCACTGAGCTGATCTCCCTGTGCTATGCGGCTGCTTCCCACTAGCTATCTATTTTATGTTTGGTAGTGTATATATGTCCATGCCGCTCTCTCGCTTTGTCACAGCTTAACCTTCCCCCTCCCCATATCCTCAAGTCCATTCTCTAGTAGGTCTGTGTCTTTATTCCTGTCTTGCCCCTAGGTTCTTCATGACCTTTTTTTTTCTTAGATTCCATATATATGTGTTAGCATATGGTATTTGTTTTTCTCTTTCTGACCTACTTCATTCTGTATGACAGACTCTAGGTCTATCCACCTCACTACAAATAACTCAATTTCATTTCTTTTGATGGCTGAGTAATATTCCATTGTATATCTGTGCCACATCTTCTTTATCCATTCATCTGTTGATGGACACTTAGGTTGCTTCCATGTCCTGGCTATTGTAAATAGAGCTGCAATGAACATTTTGGTACACGACTCTTTTTGAATTATGGTTTTCTCAGGGTATATGCCCAGTAGTGGGACTGCTGGGTCCTATGGTAGCTCTATTTTTAGGTTTTTAAGGAACCTCCATGCTGTTCCCCATAGTGGTTGTTATCAATTTACATTCCCACAAACAGAGCAAGAGGGTTGTCTTTTCTCCACACCCTCTCCAGCATTTATTGTTTCTAGATTTTTTGATGATGGCCATTCTGGCCGGTGTGAGATGATATCTCATTGTAGTTTTGATTTGCATTTCTCTAATGATTAATGATGTTGAGCATCCTTTCATGTGTTTGTTGGCAATCTGTATATCTTCCTTGGAGAAATGTCTATTTAGGTCTTCTGCCCATTTTAGAGTTCAGTTTTGTATTTTCCTTGAACCCAGGGTCTAGTATTGTCACCATCTGTGGTGAGGAATGAACATGAGAAAAGCACAACGCGCAGTCTGAGAAGAGAGCCACGGGAATGAAACACTGTGAAAGTCATGGAGGTGCTTTTCTCTGTTATCCCCATTCACAGCAGGTCAGACTGCCCAGATAGCAGCTGCAGAAACAATTGGGGACCTCATTCATAAAATCAAAGGCATAATGCCCATGGCAAGCCACCAAAGGAAGGGAGAATGGAGAAGATTACAAAATGCTGGTGAAACAGGGAAGGAGTCCTTTGAGGAATAAACATCCCTGTGTTTTCTGCTAAATGTAGAAATCAAATTTTTTGTGTGAGAAAAATCATGATAGAGTATCAAATAAAAACTGTAAGTGTTTGTTAATTACAAAGTTTATCTGGGGAGAAAAACAATTTTCTTAGTAGAAAGTTTGATGGGCTGTTTAGGCTCCTCTGTCGTTTTTCTTGTCTGTCTTCATAAGCTCTATGTAATCCAGAAACAGCCAGTAAAAGAAGAGAATCCTGCTCCTTTAATTACTTCCTGTAAAGTTGACAACTACTACCTCAGTCTCATTGGCTGTTTGACTTATAAATAGGCCACTCTTTCAAAGACAGCGTAATTATTTGGGGACACTCACTTCCCTAGCTATATATCATGCCTATCAAAGCTAAGTAGTTCCAACCTACCTTCAGAGTGTCTTAACATCTCACTTGAGCATTATGTTCAATTGTTAAATGTTACTTCATTTCTTAGCTGGCAAAAGTCCTAAAATAAAACCCAAAATGTTTCCAAGTTGAGGATAAAAAATAAACTCAATCATTTTGAGGATGATCAGAACTATTGAATCCCACTTAATCTCACTCACACCTGAGTATTTCATCACTTACTATGAATTTCATACTTAGGAGACTCTCCTAGGTAGAAGGTCCATAGGAATAAAAGCAAACTTATGAATATTTGTATGTATTTAGGTGGGAAGGACATAGGCCATTAAGAAAAACAACATGAACCAGAACTGTTACAATTAGGGTGATTTAATGTGATTTAATGAGTCACTAAAATTCTTAAGCCTGAGATGCTAGTGTTTTCCATAGAGCTCTGAGGAAAACAATTTCAAATTTTAAAAAGCATCAGTACTAGTGTAGATAAAAATAATCTAGATTAATTTTTTAAAACTAGAATTTTATTTATTGGTTCAAGACACTTTTTTTCTAAGAAAAATTAGGGCTTTATAATTAATACTTAAACCTTGGATATTGATTTAAATACAAGATTAATCAGAAAGAAATATCGTAATTCAAGGGACATGTGTGGGGTATACATTAAGTTTCTGTTTGGTATGATGTGAACTAAAGTGAGTATCTGAAACTATCTATTCAGTTTGATCCATTAAAAACAGCCAATCCCATAGTTAAAGACTCTTTACCTAATGGATTCTGAGGGATTCTGGCTTATCTGCTTTGTCTCCGTATTGACCAAACAAACTATTTGATTACAAACATGTACTTTCTTCTGTACTAGGTAATGTTGTAAATTAGTACTGCTAGGTACAATGTTTAGCTATGAGTGAAACTTTCTTTGATTCCAATGCTTGACTCCTAAGGTATTATTTTATAACTGTTTTTAAAAAATTTGGGGGCTTTATCATTTCACAGTTTGGTGTAAATGTTTAGTATAATTATAGGAAACTGTAGGGCACTTAGGAAGCAGTAACAAGGTGGGTGGGCTTTCATGTCATTTCTCATATGTGCAATGTGAAATGGAGATGGACGCAATTCTGAAACAAAAATTTCAATGCAAACATACCTTTGGTGAACTCGGAATGCTGCAGGAATGAAAGATTTCTAAAATGAAACAGAATCACCCATTGCAAATCAGTGATTTTGTTAATCTTTGTATCAGCAGATGTATCAGAACCAAAGGAAATATGATAATATGTGCTTGTATCTGGAATGCATTAAACTATCGCAGTAAAACAATGCACATCTGCATATGTGATTAGTCATGCTTTAATTTTCCTTTAATGGCGGCATATGGGGAGGAAGTGTTTAAAAAAACCCTATTGCTTACATTTTTATCCTTAATTGAGGAGGAGGTGGTGGAGATTCAGTCTTACCATTGAATACTCTATCCCAAACTTGAAAGAAAGAATTGCACAATCAAGGAATATTTGTGTGACAGAGTTTTTTGTATAAAGACGCCAAGACACACAGTCTCCATAAGCGGGAAGATAATACATTAGTAAATAAGATGTTAAATATCTATAAAAGGAGATAAGTAGATACATATTGTTTGGTACAAAATGTAAAACATATTAAAGGGCAGTGAATTTTATTTGCTTCTAATAAAATATCTCGAGAAGGCTACACAAGAAGCTGACAACAGTGGTTACTTCCAGGAGGGAGCCTAGCTGGTTGAAGGATGGGGATGAGAGAGAGAGGCATTTTTTTTTTTTTTTTTTTTTTGGTATATGCTTTTGCACCTCTTGATTTTTGAACACCGAGCACGTATTACAGAATTATTCCAAAACTAAAAAAATAAAAGAAAATCAATATTTAAGTACATGGTTGGTTTCCAAAACAATGGTGCAAATGGACACCATTATACTTGAAATTTTTAAATTATGAACTCTTCTTAATGAAGAAATAGTAATCTGGACCGAATATTAAAAGATGGATACTATGTGGACAGTCTGAAAGGAGGGGGAAGCATTCTGAATTCAACTGACATTAAGCGAAAGTCCTACAGAGGAAAACATAAGATATTTGTGGTCTTAGTAAGTAGACCCGGGTGACTATAAGTAATTTGGGTTGGAGAGATTAAGATACAGATTGTGAAGGGCCTTGAATGCCAGGATAAAGAATTTAGACTTAATAATACAAGCAGAGAGAAGCTTTGAAAATTTTGAACAGGGGAAATGTCTCCTAATAATGTTCAGTGTGGATTGACACGAGGGAGATTGGGGTCTAAGACAACATCCCAGGCAAGGAGGTTGTGGTGGAAACAGTGGGGTGTTTGTAAAGTTCATTTTTTGAATTTTTTTGGCTGCGTCATGCGGCTTATGGGATCTTAGGTCCCCGACCAGGGATCGAACCTGGACTCTCGGCAGTGAAAGTGTGGATTCCTAACCATTGGACCACCAGGGAATTCCCAGGGTTTGTCAAGTTGACGAAGGAGACAGAGATGAAGCCCCAGCGATTGGAATGCAGGGAGAGCCAGTGCACTGGAGGGTCCCCAAAGACAGTGCTCATCAACCTCCGATTCTTGAGGGTCATAAAGAGAGAGGGCTGAGACAATGCTTTTGTTTTTATTGATTCGTAAGTAACTGTTGAGAAAGTATAAACCATGTATTTTTGATGAGTGTACATTTTCATGTGAGTGGAGGGGTGGAAACCAGATTTTCAAGATTTACGGTGAAATTGGTAAGAGGAAAAAAGAAGCACTTATTAAAGTTAAATAATCCAAAAAATAATCAATGGTTTTTGAATGCTTACCATGTGCTAAAATCTGTATTAGGCATCGAGGGTAGAGCCTTGAACAAGACAACTTAATCTCTGCCTGTACAGAGTTTATAGATCTCTTGTGAAGATACGCAGGAAACCAGTCATTAATGATGTATAGATTATGTGCCATAGAAGAAGAATGAGTGCTTGGGAAGTTTATAGCAGTGAAAAGGATAGAAACGGAAAAATAACTGGAGGAATGTGGTAGAAACACACGAAATAATTTTGTTTTTCCAGTTGGATCCATGTGTCTTGGAAGACACGTTGGGAGGGGTCCGTGGGGAGGTCAAGGGCAGATAATTGATGGTGCAAAGTCCTCGGGGAGAAAAGAGAAGATGGAATTAAGCCCAGGTGGAGATGTTTACTTGTGGAGAAGACGGACGTCGATTTTTTGAGGCAAGGGGAAGAAAACTATAGCATAGAGATAATGCTGTTCAGAGCTGGCAGGGTTCAAGACTGGGTGCCTCACCCTTGGGGTAAAGTTGGGGCTTCGAGAATATGGGTTTGGGAAGCCCTTGGGGGAGTATGCTGGGACTAACTGGCCTTATTCTGATGCAAGGGTAAAGGCTGCACTGTCAAGCCCATGTCAGCTCGAGGTAGTGGGGAGGTGAACGGTTCACAGAGCCTGGGGTGTGAAACACTCTGACATCCATCAACACAAATCTCCCACAGAGCATGCCCTCAATGGAAACCGTTAAAATCTATAGAATGGAATCAAAGGCATTTTCTTTCTTTTTCATATTGTATGAAAATAGGATGCATTACTTACTGGTGTATGCAAAGGTCTCACGTAGTCAGCAGTCCTTGCGTAGGAACAAAAAGGTAATAATTTTAAAATGGATCGGTGAAATCAATAAAGAGATTTTCAGCTAGCTTGGGCATCTCCCTCCACGTGTGATATTAACATAATCCTCAGCTACCGGTGGCATGACCCTCCTGATGAAAGGATATGGTTAAGAGTGCATTCCGTGGCTTCTGTCTGAGGTGTTCTGGAAGGAAAAGAACACAGAAGATGGAGTAGTTTGGGGGCCTGAGTCCACAGGTCTCTATGCCCAACCCCAGGTTCAGATAAGAGCAACTGGAAAATGGGAAAAGTCTTTGTGACGGATGTTTCCCAGTGATGGACAAGGTGGAGGTGACTGGAGGGGCCGTGCTCACGTCTGCTCTGGAGCAGCTGTGGAAGGAAAAGGGCAGAAAGCAGCCCGGTTACCCCACTGTCTGCTGTTGGGGGCCCCCTTCCTGACCAGGGGAGCCCCCCTTCCTCTCCCCTGCAGCCAGAGAAGACAGCCCACCTCTCCACAGGCCTGGGGGGATGCAGCACACGATCGTGAAGCTGTGCAGCTGATAATCAGCATCTAAACTAGTAACTGAATGCATTGAATAGTTCGGGGAGTGTAATCCAGACCTGAGTATCCAGAGAAAGGATAACTTCTGGCTGGAGACCGGACAGTATAAATCAAGCAGTTCACTGGAAATACGGTGTTGATAAGGTCGCGATAGTTCATGAGTAGATACATTAATGAGAAAAAACTACACGTTATGTTGTCATAACACTCCCTGCAAAAAAATCTCTTTGCCATTTAGTCGTGAATGCGTTTCTATTTTATTAAAACGTGTTGCCTATCGTTTTATATCATGTGATAAATTGCAGCTAAATTTAAAGCGCTATTGCCATTTAAAAATAGATATAATTCCATTATTGCCACATTTTATACGGCATCAGAAGTCAGACTGCCCTTGTTTTTTTTTTTAATTAAATCTGTCTATCAGATAACCTAAGCCTTTAAAGCCATATATCCTATTTTAATTAAAAAAATTCTGGTTGTGATCATTGCCTAGAATTAAAATCCCATGTAAAATATGGGAAGAAGGGAGGTAAGGGGAGGTCATATAGTGTTACCTGATAAAAGGAGACAGTAATATTTAAAATGAGGTAAGTGTTGCACGGATTTATGATGTATTTTATCTTCAGGAGAAACCATAGTTTATCGTGCTGTCATTCAGCTTGAATCGTCAGCTGTATATCTTTGACTTTTTGAATGTAACTGTTGAAAGGAAAAGACTTTCAGCCATGTGAGCTATGAGACAGATCAAAAGCTTAAAGCAATTTTGCTTTGCTCGTTCAAATATATTTTTATTGAAACATATTTTGTTGTCATGCACGCATAAATATTCCATAGCATCAGTTAAAGAAGGTGAGTCCCAGAGTTTCTGGGTGTTGTTAACAGAAAGGAAAGTAAGAATTAAAATATCCTTCTAACTTCTATCATCTCAGACTCTTTGCTCTCTCTATTTTTCTTAACATCTAATTTTTCAGTAGCCACACTTATCCACAGGGAATTCCTATGGAAGAAAAGAGAAATAAATTCGTGATGTTAGATTCACAGACTCAATGTAACAGTAAATTTAAGGAACATAAATCCTTACGAAATAACAGTAGACACTAATTAGAATGTCTTAGGAAGTTGATTACAGTTCCACATTCTACATGAGCCTATAAACAAATCTGTTAGTTGTTGTTTTTTAAATTTATTTTTTCCGCCATTATGCTTATATTTCTTTGTTGCTTTCAACTAGTAACACTGTAATTAGTCATGAAACAGTGAAAGCTTGTTAACAATCAATACTTTGATAATAACTTGTTCACTGGAGTTAGGTCCAGGTTTTTAGCTTCAGATTTTCTTACAATATTAACATTGCCTTCCCTAGGTACTTTTAGAAACCAAGAAAAAAATTCTTTTCTTCAATTAGTGGACTAGATTTTTAACGTTTTCTTTTTTAGGAGTTGGTTTTAGTTTGGAAGTGAATGATAAGAATAAGCTGTGAAAGAGTCATTAGGAATAGGGCTGAACTAGCATTACTACAGTCTGAAGACAGGAAGGGGTACAAGTTCTTCAAACAGTCTTTGTGGAAATTAATCCCAAAGGATTTAAGTGATTTGATTCAGAAGTATTCAGTAGAAAAGACAGGTGAGAACAAGAGGAGATAGTCTACTGTTCGCTCTGAGCTTTTAAAATCTAGTGTCTTTTCATTTTAGTTTTGGAAGACTACGGTTAATAAAGTAATCAGAGGTTAACTGGCTTTTCTGTGTCCCCTTAGGAACCTCTTTCTTAAGAATAAATGCCTAGAATGTGCTTGTGCCCATGCCATCTCCCTCAATAGAGCTTAAGACTTGAGGTTTTAGGAGGAAAAAACAGAGACTGAAATAGGGCTCAGAAATTAAATGTACTGACCACCTTTCTCCAAAAAGCATCTTATAAAATGTAGATTCTTTGCTGCTGTGTTCTCACCTCTCTATAAAGTGGAAGAATAATGCACGTTTCTTAAAAAGGTTGAAAAAATGATAAAGCAGCCTAGTGTTTTGAGTTGTTGTAGCAATTTATACAAAGAACTTGGAGACTCTCATATAATTCTTAGTATTATTTAAAGAACAGCAGCTTGAAGGGTTCTGATGCCTTGTATATCTTACCAGGGTTTATTAGAATGTTTACAAAAGGACTCACTTCATAACTCACATCCTTTCTTAAAGCAGTAACTATAAAGCAGCAAACGTATGACAGATGTGTGTCTGTGTGTCTTTTCTGCCTTGTTCAGCCTTTATAGAAAGTTTCTTTTCTTTTTTTTAAAGGAAATCATTAGTGAAGGATCATTTCACATTAACATGCAATTTTGATATTCTTTCTAAAATCTTACTTAAAAACCGTATTTTCATTAGGTCCATCAGAGAATATATTGTATAAGTTTCTGTATTTAATTTAGGTCACTCTATGCTAAATTCACATTTACTACACTCTGTGGTAATAAAATACCTTTCAACATTTTCACCATATTTTATACTTTGCTTGTTCAAAGACTTTTTTTTCAAAGTTTCTTTCCTTTTTTGTTGGGGGTGGGTAGGTGGGGATACTTCAACTAGGTGAACATCTGATTGTATAGCTTTTTTAAAAATCAAAAAACATAAAAACTTTTGAACAGGAATTATCATAACTAATGCATATATCCAATATATATACTGAATGAAAGCAATACATGAGGGAAGAGTAAGTGGTTCAACAAGTCCTGAATACTAGACTTTGTAAACAAACAAAAACCCATTTATTAAGAACAGATTTATTTATTTGTGATATTTTGTAAATAGTTGTTATGTGGTAGATGTTGCATTATGTATTTTAATTTTACAACCTAAACAACACTATCAAACTATTTCGATTTTTTGTTTTTCAGAAAGGAATTGAATATGCCACATATGATAAAATAGCACTAATTCATATTCTACTCGTTTATCCAATGATTGGCAATTACTTAGTTCCACCAATTAACACTATTAGTAAAATTAGTAACAATTCAGAGCAAAATAAGTTTATTAAAATGATTAAAATAGTAAGAAAAAACCCTTTATTTTATGCAAATGTTTGATTCCTAGTGCAAAGAAGGAAATAGAAATTTTTAAATGAGATGTTTCTACAGTATGTTCTTGATGTTGGGCTATAGCACATATTACTTCCCTGTAAAAGCTTTTCTGTTAGATTGGTTATGTGTTAAATTCTAATGGACTAAAATGTTTTATTATAGAATAACTATAACATAGTATCATTATAGTATTTCGTTATATATTTCAAATTTTAATCTAATTAGATTTATTGTATTTTGATATATCCTGTATTTTTGAATCATAAACAACCATTTCTTAGAACATGGTATAATTTTGACTTAAGACATTTCAACTAGTGATTTTTCCTCTGCCTTTTCTTCACCAACCTAGTCCTCTCCTTTTTATTTCTGCATTCTCCATTTTCTATGAAATACAGTTTTCATCATCATGGTTTCACTTATGTCTTTTGATTTTCAGATATATTTTAAAGTTTTCTTTCAGTAAATTCTTCCTGGATATAACAAGAAGAGTCAGTTCATATTCTTGGAGCTGCTTGATGGTTTAGGAGGGAGTTTTTCTAAATTTTTCCTAACAAGTTAATTAAGTACCTTCCAATTAACCGAGGCCTCCAGACTTTTGATAACTCTTTAGTAAAAGGGAATAGCATTTCCTGGATGAGCTCATTTAAAACAAACAAACAACATTTTAAATAGTGAACTTTGTTAATAAAAATAATAAGATGTTTACAATGATTGCAATGATCACAGTAATGTATTTCCTTGCTAATTTATAATTATTGCATGAAGCATTTTTCTGAGAAATTTCCATTGCAGTTACTTGAGACATATAACTTAGCTGTAGCATATGCACGAATACTATAATTTGCTGAGGGTTTATGTGTAATTAAAGAAAAAAATTCTATCAGCAAGTGATTTTTCATTTTCCCCAGGTGGATTATTTGTGAGTAATCAAAATTTTAAAAATCACAATAATATTATGAAACTGAAACAAAATGATGAATCTCCAAAGAATGTTTTTAAGCACATCTGATTTTGGAGAATATTCTCCAATACTTCTTTTGTTTAATAGTTTTAAAGTTTGTAGTCATTATATTCTAAAAATATAAAAAACAAACAAACAAAAAAACCCAAAACCCAATGAAACACTCCCACCTTTATCTATGGCTCTCACCTACTTATGTCTGTCTACTAATTCATCCATTCATCCATCTATCACCTGCCTTGCTATCTATCAAAATCAATCATTTGCTGATACGAAAAAACAATTCAAGTCTTTCAAATGTTATGAAACCTGACTATTATTTGCATTTTACTTCAGTAGTGCTACATTGGAGAGAAATGTCACTAAGCGCTCATAATTCAAACACATTAAAAAAAGTAAAAATTCTTCTATTTTAAATCATGTTGAAAAGATTGTTTTAAAATAATCATTATGAAAATATTCCAATTAAATTATTATTAAATGTATAGTTAGTACCAGATGTCAAAGTAAAATTTCAAGTCTAGATGGCATAAAAAGAAAAGTTGCCTAAAGCTAACCAATTGATTATTATGGGACTTACTGTCTTTTCCTAGAAGCAGAAAGTTACCATGTTGACTGTATGATTTTCTTATTATGTATATTTTTCTGATCATTAAACATAGATGCTTTATAAGGAATGGCATTTTATGAATTGAAATAAGTCATTGGTAAAAGTGAAAGTTATCGTCAACTGTCAGTCTATTTAATAGCTGAGAACAATCGTAAAAAATGTATCACAATTTTGAAGTTTGATCGTGGGCCTTTTGATTGCTATGAAAAATCTAAGCCTTTCTGCCTGTTACACTGTTAAGATTCTTCTGTAGGAAGACAGGGCTGTGAAAATCTGCAATGGCCTTCAATGTGACTTGATGAATAGCAAGAGAGCTTAGTGGAAATGCTGAACTCCTTCATGATTAAAAAGCAAACCTTTAATGTAGTTTTTGTTTACCATGTCATAAGTGCAGCATTGGAAGTTACTGCCAAAGAGTCATTGGAACAGGCATCAGTGAGACAATGTCAGCCAGCCAATGCTTTGAAAATGATTCAGTTCCTCTACCCTTATGACTAAAATAATATCCAGTGGCTCCAGCCCCAAGCCTGGTTAATGCATCTGTCCAGAACACATAATTACTCGGTCATAACATTCCCCCGGCCACCAGCCAACAAACCAATCAGCATTTCTTCCTAACTTACCAGAATTTTTGCAGTGTCAAACTGTTTGATCTCTAGGTAGTAAAAATGCAAAAAATGGAAGGACACTGCACTGGAAGGTTTTAATTTAGAATAGTTTCTCATGGAAATTAAATTTGAAGAGAAACATGTTTTGTTTTGTTTTGGTTTGGTTTTGGTTTTTTAAAAGTTTAGTGGTATTATTATGGAGGAATTTTTTTTAAATTAATTAATTTATTTATTTTTGGCTGTGCTGGGTCTTCGTTTTCTGTGCGAGGGCTTTCTCTAGTTGTGGCGAGTGGGGGGCCACTCTTCATCGCCGTGCGTGGGCCTCTCACTGTCGCGGCCTCTCTTGTTGCGGAGCACAGGCTCCAGACGCGCAGGCTCAGTAGTTGTGGCTCACGGGCCCAGTTGCCCCGCGGCATGTGGGACCCTCCCAGACCAAGGCTCGAACCCGTGTCCCCTGCATTGGCAGGCAGACTCCCAACAACTGCGCCACCAGGGAAGCCCGAGAAACATGTTTTTGTTGTCATGACTGAAGTTGAGATTTTAATTTGATGTCCCTTTGCATACCGCGCCATTTGTTTTTTCATCATAAGCTCACATTTTTAGTCATTTTAGTGAGGAAATTTTCTAACAACAAAAGAAGAGCAAATATATCTCCAGTGACTATTAAATATGATTTTGTTTCCAAAACATTAACAAATACAGTGGCAAAATTTTCCTTTTGGTTAACATTAATATTGTACGTGCCTATATTTATGTACATGTGTGTACACTGAATCCCTCATATCATCTTCAGAGAGAAATTATGAAAGTATATATATATTAATAGAGGTGTGTATGCATAGTCTAGGGGTTTTGTTTTGTTGTTTTACAAACTCATTGCATTTGAATAAATGTTAATGGAATTGTTAATATTATTCTGGGGGGTGGGATAAATTGGGAGATTGGCATTGACATATACACACTACTATATATAAAATAGATAACTAATAAGAACCTGCTGTGTAGCACAGGGAACTCTATTCAATACTCTGTAATGACCTATATGGAAAAAGAATACAAAAAAAAAAAAAGAACGAGAATATTATAATGATACTATGTTATAATTATTCTATAATTCTCCTTTGGCTTTGGCTTTCTTTGCATATGTATAACTGATTCCCTTTGCTGTACAGCAGAAACTAACACAACATTGTAAATCAACTATACCCCAATAAAAATTTAAAAAACGGATTAAATTAAATTAAAAAATTAGTCTAGATCGAATGACATTATTTCTCCCTGTTTTCCACTGCCCTGTTTTAAAATGGATTTCAAAAATCATTTTTTTATGAGGTGAAAGTTTACTAAGCTGTGAGGTTTGAGCTTCCTTATATGGAATAAATAGATGTAAGCCACCAGGGGTAGTGGTGAGGTCACCGCAGCAGGAGTCAGGTTGTGAAGGACCTTAACATGCAAAGTAGAAGCACAGATATTAGGACTCGTAATCTGAAGAAATGACATTGGAATACTTCCAGGGGTTAATTTATGGGCACATGAAAGTGTTTTCTCAATCACTTCTCTCCCTTCAACTTCTTCCTCTACCAGGTTTAGATGACGATGTGCCCCTTGCATCATCTCCCTGGCTTCAGGTTTGGTATGAATGGAAAGAAGCGCAGAACTACTCTGTGCCCACAAAGAGTTGGTAAGATTTCTATAGCATCACTGCTTTATCTCGGGCACACACTGACCTCCAAGGGAACAGAGTCTGGAATGTAGATAAAAAAGATAATGTCAGGGACACCAAGCTGCCTCTCAGACAGCTGACCGCTGAGCACTCTGTGAGGAAGAGCACATTCAACGTCCTTTCAAATTCAGGACGGGAGACTTGTGCACATACGTAATATACATACCCTTACGTATGTACGCACCTGGGGCTGTGTGTCTGGTTTCTCTGCGCAGGGCACACTCACAGTCACAGTTTATGGGCTGGTCTTCGTTTCTCATTTCATTTCCCATGTGCTGTTCACATGTCAAAACCTTGAAGTATTTACCGAGAGACTGTAATAAATAAGAAACATGAACCATCCCTAAGTCATAACTGCTTTCCTTTTTTAGTGGTTGAATGTTTTATAATTCCAAAGGTGACTGGAGCTTCCACCAGTGTGGATATGGTTAACTCCCACCAGGCATAGCGATTCAAGGGAGAGATTCTGTGGTGCTGGGGATGCACCTACCCCTGCAAATCTGCGTATTTGTGTACAACTATATCCTTACAAGCGAGCAGGTCTAGTTTGTGAAGGACTCTTGTTTGAAGGATGGAGGTAGCTCTTAAAGTGATAAATAAGTTTAAGAAACGACTTTATCTTAGAGAGGAGAAGTCATAGTGTTCATGAATTACTATGTCTCTGCTATGAATAAACTCCATACAGGGACTTCAGAGAGTAGATATCAGATAGGAAACTTTCCATTTGGAAGTAATGGAATTCATGCTCTCAGGCAGCATTGCCCAACCAAAACAGAATGAGAGTCATATATATCATTTTGAAATTTGTAGTGGTTTAATAGTCACATTAGAATAAGCAAAAAGAAACAGTGGAATTAATTTCAATAACATTGTATTTAACCGAATAGATCCATAATATTATCCCAACGTTTAATCAATGTCAAATATTAATATATACATTTGAAAAAATTAAGCTCTCTAAATCCAGTGTGCATTTGATATTTACAACCTATCTGAATTTAGACTAGCCACATGTGGCTAGTGGCCACTGTATTAGCAGTGTACTCAAGTGAGAGAGCGGAACTCATGATCACGTGTGCCAGCTTAGACGCACAATGGAAACTGATATATGCTTCTAGCTTTTAGTTCTTGGAGAGCGAAAGCATAAAGACATTCACCACAGACGTCTTTGTTTTTTCTCTTGTCTTTTTTTTTTATAATTTTTATTGGAGTCTAGTTGATTTACAATGTTGTGTTAGTTTCTGCTGTACAGCAAAGTGATTCAGTTATACATATACATATATCCACTCTTTTTTAGATTCTTTTCCCGTATAGGTCATTGAGTATTGAGAAGGGTTCCCTGTGCAATACAGCAGGTCCTTATTAGTTATCTATTTTATACATAGTAGTGTGTATTTATCAATCCCAGTCTCCCAATTTGTCTCTCCCCCCTCCCCGCTTTCCCCCTTAGGAACCATAAGTTTGTTTTCTACATCTGTGACTCTATTTCTGTTTTGTAAATAAGTTCATTTGTACCATTTTTTAAGATTCCACATAAAAACGATATCATATGATATTTGTCTTTCTCTGTCTGACTTATTTCACTCAGTATGACAACTGCTAGGTCCATCCATGTTGCTGCAAGTGGCATTATTTCGTTCTTTCTTATGGCTGAGTCTCAGGTGCTAAATTCATTTAGATTTATCCTCATATTTATTGGGTTGTAGTCTTTATTTCTTCTTGAATATCTGAGTTTCCCTCAGAGGTAAATTGTATTCAGCCTGAAAAAGATTTTAAATGTAAGTCTGCAGAAGATAAATTTTCTCAGTTTTTGTTTTCTGAAAAATGTCCTAATTTCATCTTTAGTTTTGGAAGGTATTTTTGCCATGCATATAATTTTAATTTGAACTAATTTTATCTAAATACTTTATAGCTTTCTGGATTTTTGTTTGCTTTTTTGTTTTTGCTTATATTGCTTCTGCTGAGAAGGCAGTTGTCAGATGTCAGTCTCATTGTTGCTTCCTTTTTCTTTTAATTGCTTTTAAGATTTCTCTTAGGATTGGTTCTCAACATCAGTTTTATCAGGCTGTGAACAGATACTGATTTCTTTTCAGCTTTTTCTACTTGAACTTTGATGGCTTCTTGAATATGGGCTTGATTTATTCCATTAGTTTGGAAACATTCTCAGTCATTTTCTCTTCTCGTTCTGTTCTTATTTTCTCCATTCTCGTTCTGTTCTTATTTGGGGACTTCCACTACATTTATGTTAGGCTTTTATACTATATCCCTTTATAATTCTTATTTTCTTATTTTTCATTCTTTAGTTTCTCCATGCTTCATTCTGAAAATTTTCTTCTGACCTACATCTCAGTTCACAAATTCTCTGTTCAATATCTTTAGTTTACTGTTTATAAAACCTGCTCACTGAAATTTTAACTTTGGTAATTGTTTTGCTGTTGCTATTTTGGAACTTCTATCTTAAAAAATTGATTTTAGTTTTCTGCTAAAATTCGAAGTCTTAATCTTTTATGTCCTTGAACAGAATAAGCTTAACTCCAAATTTGGAGCTCCTGTGGGACTGTTTCTATTGTTTATTTTTGTTATTTCTTAGTAGTGTCACTTTTCTGTGCCTGCTCCCTGCATAACCCCTGCCCATAATGTTTATAGATTGCTTTTAAAATATTCTGGAAATGGGACTTCCCTGGTGATCTAGTGGTTAAGATTCTGCACTTCCACTCCAGGGGAGCAGGTTTGGTCCCTGGTTAGGGAAGTTCCACATGCCTTGAGGTGCAGCCAAAAAAAAAAAAAAAAAAATTCTGGAAAAGAAGATAATGTTGTAATGGCCAGAGAGGATTTACTTTTCCCTCCAACAGGCATCCGGGAGCACTTGTGAGGTGGGGATCATGTTAATCCAATTTCATGTATTGAGATGATTTTAAGCTGAGCTGTAGATCCAGCAATGGCCACACCCCACCCCTCACTCTTATCTTATTCTTCACCCTTATCACCTGAAGGTGTGGTCCTTCCAACCAAAAGGGACGGGATTCAACTGGGAACTCCCGTTGGCAGGCTCTGGACTGTCTCTGTTCTGTCAAAAGCACCTCTCACTCTCTCATTCTTCCTCTTTCAAATTAAGAAAAAAAAGATGAAAAGTGGTCACAGAGCTGTGCTCACTTTCTGGTTCCCTTTTATACCTCAAGATCCTGAAGCAGTAACTTTTCCCTCACATGTTCGCTCTCCCATGCCTTAAAGCAGATGTTTTATATGTTTGGCCCACCTTTCCTAATACATAGCAGAGAACTACCCTAAATTATCTAGTCTACCACTTTCCCTTTAATTCTTTATAATTCCTAAGACTGATGTTATTTTTGTCCATTTTATGATCAAACTTACCTCGAGAGAGTGGCAACTTATCTACCTTTGGTTGAAGCTGATCTAACAGAGTAAAGCAGAATCCCTCTGGCCTAAGCATTGTCTTTTAAAAATCTTCATGTCTTTCACCCTCCAACTTCCATTCACATTTTTAAAATTTTTATTTTTTATTTATTTTCACCTTTTCACCCTTTCACCCTTTTTACCCTCCAACTTCCATTCACATTTTTTAAATTTTTATTTTTTATTTATTTATTTTTATTGAAGTATAGTTGATTTACAATGTTGTGTTAATTTCTACTGTACAGCAAAGTGATTCAGTTATATATATATATATATATATATACACACACACACACACACACACACACACACACACACACATATGTACATTCTTTTTTTATAGTCTTTTCCATTATGGTGTATCATAGGATATTGAATATAGTTCCCTGTGCTTCACAGTAGGACCTTGTTATTGGCCCATTCTATATATGGTAACTTGCATCTACTAGCCCCAAACTCCCACTTCATCCTTCCCCCATCCTTCCATTCAAATTTAACCAGAATACACCTCAAAAATTTCCCATCATTTTACATTTTCTTTGTGGTAAAGTAGATATTCTCTACTTTATAGATAGAGAATGATATGATACACCCCCAAATAGTTCTGGTTTATATCTTGGGATCATAGTATCTCAGTAAAATATGTGTCAAATATTAACTTGTATGGAAGGCTTAAATATACTTTTCTCTACACTTGACTTAATAGGAACAATTTTTAGCATCACTCTTGAAAACAATAATTGACATGGTTTTTGTTCTTCACACATAACATATTTTCTAGCTGCGTGGCTATAGACGGTTTCAGCTAATTTGGTTTTGGTTTGTGTTTGACTTTTTGTTATTTTGCTCATTCACATGCCAGAGAATGAAGTGGCATTTGAAAAGACTGAAGCTTAATTACAGTAGCAGATGTTTTTGGAGCCTAATGGAGATGCTCATATAGAGTCCACGGGTGTGTGCTTTAGATATTCAGAGAAAGTTGATATACCCCAGGCCCAGACAATTTAGAAGGGAAAGAGGCATGATTTGATTCATTTAGGAATGTTCAGCCCTAGCTCCTTAACGCTGAGCTGCCTTAGCTAGTTTGTGTATCAGAGTCAGCTTGGGCACGACTCTGACAGGAGGTGTCCCTGCTTTTCAAGCAAATAGGCCTACAGTGGCAGCTGCTCCCTGCTTCCCCGTGTGGTTCATGGATGTGCCCCTAAAGCATCAGCTTGCCCTCCTTCCTCGGTTCCTCTTGCTCTATCCCTGTGGCTTCCCTGTTACTGAGAAGCAAGACACCAGTGCATCACTGGGAGCCCATGCATGTGCTACACATAAGTGTCAATGACCTTGGGCAAATTTTGAACCATGGGAAGGTTAGTGGATAAATGCTACTCTCTTCCTCCATCATAAAAAGACTGTGTAGACAAGTGAACTTATCTACGAAACAGAAACAGACTCACAGACATAGAGAACAGACTTGCGGTGGCCAAGGGGGAGGGCAGTGGGGAAGAGATGGATTGGGAGTTTGGGATTAGCAGATGCAAACTAGTATATATAGGATGGATAAACAACAAGGTCCTACTGTAGAGCACAGGGAACTATATTCAACATCCTGTGATAAACCATAATGGAAAAGAATATGAAAAAGCATGTGTGTATGTGTGTGTGTATATATATATATATATATATATGTATATATATATATATATATATATAAAGAATTATATATATATATATGTATAAATGAATTACTTTGCTGTACAGCAGAAATTAAAACAACACTGTAAATCAATTATACTTCAATAAAATAAATTTTAAAAGAAAAACTGAGTAGAGACTCAGTAGCTTTGTAAATGCCCACTGGAGATACCTTGTGAAAATGGGTGACTAGCTCACGATGAAGCTGTGTCCAGCATTGTTTGTATTTGATCTCCTCCACGCCTGCCTTTCTGGATTGCAGTCCTCAACAAACATCAGTACATCTGCTTTGGCCTGGGGCTCCGTTTCTGGGGAACTGGGATAAAACAGGGTGTATCAGCAACATCATGAATATTTATGACTGTGATATTGCTAACTTAGTAGATTCTTGGTAAACACATGTGGAATATTTATTAAAGACTTACACTGGCCAGAAGAGATTTTGATTAAGATGTTTAGCCAACTGAAGTTTAAAATGGTAATGATAGCAAAGGTTTAGTGAGAATTTACTGTTTGCCAGATACTGTGATAAATGCTTTGCAAATGTTATCTCCTTTGGCTTTCCCAACTGGTTAATACTACTATTACCCCAGTTTTTACATATGGAGAAAGTGAAGCTCCTAGTGGTTAAATAACTTTTCTAAGATCATGAGTTAGTGTCAGAACTGAATCCAAATTATACAGTTCCAGAATTTATGTTCTTGACCACACATTATACGGCCTGTCCAAAGTTTTATTTTTGTTTGTATACTTCTATTTTGTTGTGTTGGTCATGTTATGGAAAGTTGAAAAAAATCTATTCCATTTGACATATTGAACAACTGTGAGATATCAAAAAATGATAAATGTTGTTATCACAATTAACGAATAAGACATCTGTTAATTCGGGACTTCCCTGATAGTACAGTGGTTAAGAATCCTCCTGCCAATGCAGGGGACACGGGTTCGAGCCCTGGTCCTGGAAGATCCCACATGCTGCGGAGCAACTAAGCCCGTGTGCCACAACTACTGAGCCTGTGCTCCTGAGCCCATGAGTCACAACTACTGAGCCCGCGAGCCACAACTACTGAAGCCCGCGTGCCTGGAGTCCGTGCTCCGCAAGAAGAGAAGCCACCGCAATGAGAAGCCCGCGCACCGCAACGAAGAGTAGCCCCCGCTCGCCACAACTAGAGAAAGTCTGCACACAGCAACAAAGACCCAACACAGCCAAAAATAAAATATAAATAAATAAATAAATTTATATTAAAAAAAGACATCTGTTAATTCGTTAATTCGGGTTAATTCTCAAAATCAACAAGCTGATGTTTTTCTGAGGGGGAAAATGTGAATACAAGTAGATAGTTAAAATAAATTCCTTGTTCAATAGCTCAATCATCCCAAGAACTAATATATTATTTCATTAGATTATCTAGGAGATCCAACCTGGTTTTCCTCCTCAAGTCACCTTACTGAAACAGGTAATTTTTTTTAAGTATTAGCAAATTTAAAAATTAGTGTATTTGTTTGAAGCAATGAAAGCAATACAGTCAAATGACTTTATGTGTTTTCTTTTAGTTAGAAATATGATTAAAAATAACATTATCTTTAGCAAAATGTCTCTAATTCAGGAAATGGGTGATATTTAAATTATAGGTAGGGAATACTCTTGGGATCCATTTGACTTGAAAATGGATTCTAAGTAGGTAAGCGTGCATCTCAGTAGGAAATCTGAGAAATCAAGTATCTTCATAATTAAACTATAACATGCAGCACATATCTATCTGTTAGGCACTATTTTATTTGCTAGGAATATGGAAGCGAAAAAGACTCAAAATCCCTGCCCTCATGAAGCCTACGTTCTACTGAGGGAAATAAACAATGTCCTTTCAGATTGAAAAGATTACTATGAGAAACAATAAATCAGTGGTGGTTGACAGCTTTTGATGAGGTGATAGTGATAGGAACCAGCCATTTTAGCCAAGGGGGTCATCTTGAAGGGTCCAGATTCTCAGGTACAGACATTATTGATGCTGAGGATCTGAAGATTTACTCATATGTGCCACAGACTTCTGCAGGTGTACATCAGCATGGAATCACAGAGGCAGGAAGGTCTTCACATGTACCCCGTCTATCCCCTTCATTCTGTAGATCACATTGAGAACAGGAAATTCCAGTTGACTGTATCCTAGTTTACACAGATGGTCAGGAGCAATGCTGGCTCTCTAACCCGGTTTCCTAGTTTTCAGTCAAGTATTTTTTAGCAATCTTTTATTCACTCTGTTTCTGCATAAATAAGAGAATGATACAACTCCAGATGTTCAAAAAGTTTCTTCCAGTCTTACATTGTTCAGGCCTTATTCTAACTTCTCAGTCTTTCCCTGTCACTTTATCTAAAATTGCGACCCTTCATGTGTTGGGGCTGCCTTGGAGGACTGTCACCCTGTGCTATGTGACCTGCCTAGGTTCCACTTGGAGAGCTCTGACCATTGCAAACAACACTTTCTTTCCAGGGGCAACACATGCACTACTGGGAACAATACTTTTATACTTATTGTACAAAAGCCAGGCATTAACTTGCTTCTCTCCTCCCAAAATGGTAAGTTGCATCATCAGGGTGATCACAAGTGTCCTTCAAGGGTTTGAAGAAACACCACCAGTAGATTATGCAGCCGTCAGTTGCGGGGGGAAGGTCTCTCCGAATGAGATGACTCTTTCTTGAAAGGTATCCTACAGGGATGATTGACTTACAATGTACACACTGTGGGAAGTTATCCCTGCCTTGGGAAAAATCCATTTAGAAAAGGTGGTATGGAAATTGGTGCCTAACTCTAAGTAAAGTGATCAATGACACCACCTTGGTCCCTTCTAGAAGACATTCAGGCCAGCCTCAACTCACTGATCAGGTGGTTATGCTCTCGACTTCCTCTTTGTACCTGGATTAATGCCTTGGGTGAAGAGGAGAGCTCAATAGAGAAGCTTTAGGAGAAAGTCACCTGCTTTTCCTGCATAGACTCTGACGGTTTATGGGATTTGTTCATACGCTTGGGTCTTGGGCCATGGGTGGCATGTTGAGGTCAAGGTTGGCTCCATCCTCCTTCTTCACATTACGTTGGTAGTATAATAAAATGCTGTAGTGCAATAAAATGTTGATAGTGTAGAAAAATGACTTAATAAAGAAAGAATTCAGAAAGAGTCAGGGAAGGTTTCCCAGAGAAGGTGACCCTTCATCTGAGACAGAGCAATAGTAGGGGTGAAACAAGCCGAGAGGGGCTGTCCTAAGGTCCACTGCCCAAATGTCATGACTTTTAAAATTCCATCTCAGTTGAATAGTATCAGTCCTTCCTTGGACCCTCATCTCCAACCCCAAAACTCTCTACTTATAATTTCTTTCCTCTCATAGCAGAGACATCTTATACTACAATATATCATAGTCATTGCCGTACTCCTCTCTCTACCAGATTGTAATGGCGGATCTATGACTTGTTCCTATTTGCGTTCGCCGTGTACGCAAATCGTGCTTGTTTATGGAATCAAATCCTACAATGAAGTAGGCTAATGAACTAAATGGAAAGTGAAAAATTATCGTGTATTTTTGACTTGTTTGTGTCAAGGTCCAGATGTGCTGAAATGAAAGGAATCTTATTTAACGCAGACAAGGACGTTAAGTTGGTTTCCAGGAATCCCAAGCAAAGACTTTTCCGTTTTCTCTTCTCTCAGTTCAGCCTCCTCAGACATCCCATCACCACATACCCAAGGAAACTACTCTTTTTTGCCGAATCCTTGACTATTCCATGAGCCTGCCTCTGGGACAATTACTTCTATGTGATCTGGTAATTGAAAATTGCAGTCTAGGTTTCTTTAGGTCAGAATGATGTCTAGGATAATTTGCATGGAAATCACTGTGATTATATAGCTCTATTTCAACTGAGAAATTCTATGTCATGTAATAGTTGTTATTATTCATATAGCTGAACATGAAAGTATTATACTTCCATGCTGGCTTTACAAGTAGTAGAGTGGCATAAGTGACTCAGGGAAGAATATCTAGGCGGGAAAATTATTTTCAAAGGTATATTTTATTTGAATAAGGATCTGTGTAGAATGGTAACATTAAAAACAAACAATAACTAAAAGTGTCACCAGCCAGCTGTACCTATGTCTCACCTCCCCCGGCCCCACCGTGCCCCACCTAAAGCATGTGCAATGCTGTGGAGGAACATTAAATTACAGCGAAGTATTAACGTCTGGGACTTATCCATCTCCTGGGAAGTCTTCCGCCGCCTGGCCTGCCTGGATATATGTCAGGGCTCTTTACCTTCAGCACTTCTGAGTACCAATGACCAGAGGTTTTTCTTACTGTAGAGCCAGAATCTCAGGAGTCTGTGTATTGAAGTCACAAGTTTTGATGAACTTAAGAGAGGAAAGAAAGGCCTGTGATGATTTCTGTGACCAGCTTGGTTTTCAGAAATTCATGTCATCTAGTGCCTTGAGTCAAATTCTCAATTCTTGAAGAGATTAGGAGAATTTTTTCTTCCTTGGTGTTGTCACCATAGAGTCCCAGTCAGTGTTGAGATCTTAAAAAAGTCAGAAAAATTTCTAGAGAGTGAAATTGTTTTCCATCAGAGAACCAATGTAAGGTCCAGGATCTTTGACTTTGGCTTCAGACAGAGCTGTATTTGAATCCTCAGTAGGCTACGCACTAGTGGGGTACTTTGGACAAGATACTTCACTTCTCTAAGCCTTAAGGTTCTCATCTGGGAAATGGGAGTATTAATATGACCAGCTCCATAAGGTTGTTTTGAGTATTATATAATATGATGCTGCTTAAAAAAATCCTTCTCTTCTAGACATTCAGATTTACGGATGAGGTCACATGAAGGTTATGGTTGACGTCAAAATAGTACATGTGTGAGGACATGGGTGGGGATATAGAAATAACTAGATTGGCCATGATTTTGTAATTGTAGAGAATGGGTTATGAGGTACATGGGAGCTCATTACATCATTTTATTTTTGTGTATTATTGAAAATGTCCATAATAAAAAGTTTAAAAAGGTAAAAAATAATGCAAGTAAAGTTCTTAGCACAGTGTTTGGCACATACTATATATTAAGCAAATTAATTATTTTAATGGTAATCGTCACAAAGTAATGGTTAACATCATGAACATGGTGAAATATTGATGTAAATATGTCATCTTTAAAATGAACAGTTTTAACTTTTACAAGTTATGTTTTTTTAACAGGATAACAATCAAGTATATCCCTGCTATATATGATTTTTTTTCCTGTTTTAATTGAATAGGATATAACTTTTTCATTATTTATCACAAATAAAGAACCCATGAGTAATTACTTTTTCATCTTGTCCTAACCAAGTCAAGAATGGGTGAAAAGGAAAAAGAATAGGCAATTTCTGAATGTTATGACATGATAGAAACCAAATTAACAACACTTGCAAAATTCTAAGTAAATCGAGAACCATTTTTATTTGTTCATTTAGTAAAAAAGATATCTGATAATCACATATGTTTTAGCAGAATGATAATGAGATCTTAGACTGTTAACAGAAATATTTAAATTAATGCTCCTTTGTTAAAGGCTGTTTTTTCTTGTTCTTTTGGGAACCTGGGCAGCCCTCTGCCCAAGCCAGGACCTTGTCCCTGAGAGAGGCTCTTCCGTCTGCAGGACAGGTTTTGTACTCCAGCTCTGGATAACTGTGGAGCTCTCCAACTCACTGGAATGAATGACTGTGGAACAGCATGTTTCCTGCCCTGGTGGGATTTACTGACGGATAGTAGACTTCTCATTCTCTAAGATCAAACTTGAACAGTAAAACACATACTTCCTGTAGAATCTCACCAATCCTTCTTTTTGGAGATTTTCACTTTTGCTCCCTGTCTGAAAGTCAAGCAAATCTCTAAAGCCCGTGTCCTCCAATGGTCCTGCTTTTTTCAGGGACTTCTGGAAATAATTATCTTTGCACTTCAGAGATGAAAGCTTAGTTAAATATGTGAGAGACCAAGCAGATGTGGCAGGACAGATTACACTGCACATCATCTTGTGTCACAGCTGTACAGCTGATGGAGAGCTTGCCTGCAACCGTGTCGTTTAGAGATACTAGCAAAGATGGCTGTTTGGAGGAAGATTAACATCGCTGTTACCAAGTGATTTAGGAGTGAACCTTAGGATGCATGCATCTAAATGATTTTTTTTCATCAAAAGTTCACATAATTCGAGCGTGGATACAAAATAAAGTCGGTCACAGACAGTATTTAGAACACTCCCTTTGTTAATATCCATAATCAGATAAGAAACAATTGTTTAATAGCAAACCATTGTGCCATTAGTTTAATAAAGAGTAGGATGTAGCCATTCTGTGCACATTTACTCTCATGATTAGATGATTTTATTTTTATTACCGAGCCTATGATATAGGATTTTTATACTTTGCTTTTTATTCTTTAAAGGAAGATTTTTTTTTTGAAGAATACTGCAAGTTAGATAGTAATAACATACAACTAGGTAGTAGTTTACACCATTCAAATAATTTCATGCCTATTATATTACAAGATGATTTAAATATATACATATATTTTTTATTTGGCTGCAGCACATGGCATGCAGGATCTTATTTCTCCGACCAGGGATCGAACCCAGTTCCTGGCAGTGAAAGCGCCGGGTCCTAACCACTGGACCGCCTGGGAATTCCCTAAAAAATATTTTAAAAAATGTGATGCAGCGTAAGAAAGCATTCCACATGTGCCTCTCAAGCCACATAACACACATCAAACCTGCACTTGAATTCATCATTCACTGATGGCTGAAATGAAATGAATCCTTTGTTTTCTCAAGGCTGCAAAGAAGAATAGGAAACACATGTGGTTCTTGATATCTAGATGAGAAGTCTCACTGCGTGGTTTGGGGACCTGATGGTCAGTGTTCTAGAGGGCATCACAACCGTGACTAAAATGGTCCATCCAGAACCTGGGGAGATGTTCGTGATGGACCTTCAGAGGTCTCATGGAAGGAGGACAGAGCTCCATTCTGATGCAAGATAAGTTGCTGGAGGCTTGGTGGTGCTGTGGGAAGACCTGTTCCTACAGCACATCCAGACACACATTGCTGTCTCTCTCTAGTCAAAAAAAAGAAAAAAAAGAAAAGAAAAGGAGCAAACACCTGTGTGTGTGTGAAAACTGAAGCATGCAAGCATCACTTTTCAATATGCTGTATAGTATATATTCACATATAACTGTGTTACCAAGGAATACATTTTTGAAAGTGTTTATTTCCCTTGGAATTCCATCTCCTTTAATACCCGCAACAACCATGGGACAATGATGGAGCAGGTTTTATCATCTCCATTCTTTAGGTGAGACCCAGAGAGTCCAGTAACTTCCCTCCGGTCACTCAGCATGGCACGATTCGCATTAGAATTGTCTACTGACCCTCGTTCATTTTACCGTGTTCACATTAAAATGGACATTAATGACCTCTCGTGCTTGGTGGTGAAGTCAGACACTTAGAAAAGGTTTATGTTTTATTGGCTTTTATTTTAAATGATTGATACAGGATGCTCATGTATTTAATTTGCATTTTAAAAAAGACCGCCCTCACCATAGTACTTGAAGGATGTGTCAGCATTTGAAGATGTTGTGATTTAGGGCATTTGGTGTTTTCTGGATAAATCATTTCACTCTCCTGCCTTTTCAGCTCTTTGTACTGGAAAGGGCCTGCTTTGCTTCACCTGATCACTTCCTGACCAACCTGGAGGCCCCATGAACTGGCACCTGCATTATAAAATCATCTTGATGCCCTCAGGCAAACAGTACGTGTTCCTCTTTTGAGCTCAGATCAAACTTTGTCTTTGCTGCCTTTTATCAGCTTCTCCCTTAAAATAGCCATTCATATCTTATTTTCTTTATATGTTTTCTGATGACTGTAGATTTTTATATTCTCCTACAGAATTTCTTGTCTCCTTAATAGGTCATCAACACATATTCGTATTCATTGCCTGGATATAGTAGAGAGATCATTGTGAACGTACGCTAAAGAACAGAAATATCAACCTTGTCTCTGCTATTACGGCCAAAAAATTATAAAAGGATCAATAACCCATAACAAAAATAATAACTAAATAATTTGGGGAAGTTAAAAGCATTTTGGGAAGTGTTCAATTACAGGATCCATCCTTATCTGTCTTTAACAAGTTTAAAAGAGAATTAAGCCAGACTGTCCATGGACGTTTCCTCACTGGATAGTAAGTTACATCTGCTCTGGAAGATTTCTTAGCACTGAGACATTGAACATACCCTACAAGCAAACAATTAAATTTTGGTAAACATTTTCATGTTCTACAATGACAGACACTGCTATGAACATTTTTCTTTGGCTTGTGGTTTGTCAGCAGTTTGGAACATCCCTTTCTGAAATCCTAGACCCTCTCTGTCACCCCTTCTTTCAAAGATGAGGAAGCTAACCTATGGGCAGGTGTAGAAGAAGGAAGGGATGAACTTTAAAATAAAAGGTATCAGAAATAATTAAATGAAATTATTAATTTTGAAGACCACCATATAAAAATGTCTTTTTCTTTCTAATTTCCTTCCTTCCTTTTCCCCTTTTGCTGTCCTTGCATCACCATCCCATTTAAAAAATGTAAACAGTGTGACAGTGAAAGAGGTAAGAAGCATGAAGATGAGTTTACCAGGTAAGACTTAGCACTTGGCAAATTATATAGCACATGTCTAAAATCTTATTCTATTCACTGATATCAAACTAACATGCCTTATTAAAGAAGATGTATGATTCTGTACAAAGGCAAAGGTGCTTATATATGTTTGTATATTTGAGGTGTCAGTGGACTAACATTAATTGAAATGAGAGGTGATTTTGACTTACATCTGGTTTGACTGGGTTTTTCAATTAATTGACGTTTAAAGCAATTTAATGGAGCACTGTGACATTTGTAGACACTAATATTGGTAATTATAATAAAATGAGGGAAACCAGAAAGCACTGTATATAATTGAAACACATCTGCATGTTCTATTCCTAGATGACTCTTTATTATATGATGTAAATTTGGGGGATTTTTTTAGGGTTTTTTAGTAATAATGTCTTTCTGTGGGTATCAATTTGTCCTGATAATTTTTAATTACCTTAAGCATTCTGAAATGCTTTTATTTCTTTCTGAGTAAAGCACTAAAAATATACATATCTTATTATATAAAGATGTAAAAACTTAACTGCCATAATGTTCATAAGTCACAATTAGGAAATTAAACAAAATCAAAGAGCCACTTATAGACGAAAAATTTCCCATCTTTCAGTGCTTTAAATATACTCAGGTTACACTTGTCCTCAGTCTTCTCTTTTTATATTTGCTAATCACGGAAGATACTGGTAGCCGGGTAATAATCCTGAGATACTAACAGAGAGACGTTTTTCTCTTACATTAACCGGATGTATAAGTCTTGCCCCTCCCCCTCCCCCCAGGGAGAAAAAGATTCCCACCTTCACTGCCTTTGTGAGTTTTGGAAGAGATTCTTGAAACCCAAGATACACACACTTTGTGAATATTTGGAAATTTAGGTCTGGGCTTGAAACCTTGAAGCTTTGGACTTGGAAGAACGTAAATCTGAGCAGGTTCTCTGCCCCGTAGACAGCGCGGGGTGGGAGGCGGAGGCAGTCCCAGGGCCCCCGCCCTCCCTCGCCCTGGGCCCAGGGCAGCGAGTTCAGGGCAGAACGCGATAGAATTCCCTCTGACGTGTAAGGACTTGAGAGCAGAGAGGCCCTGCTCTCTCACTCCCCAGACAAACAGGAGGACACGACCTTACTGGGAAGGCCCTGCCGTGTCTGTGACTTGGTGACTTACCCTCGAGGGGAGAGGTGACCTGCTCAGCTTCCCAGAGCTCAGATATCCTAGGATGCCTCTGCCTGCCCCAGAGCGGGGCATGTCGGAGGAGGTGGAGAAGAATAAGGGGTGGGAGAGAGATGGAGACCCCTGCGGATGTTTCTGCAGATGAAGGACAAGCCAACAGAGGACGAGGAGTGACTCTGAGGCTGGGACTGGATGAGTCACGGTTGCACCTTGGCCGATGGTGGTATCAGGGGGACCTGATGGGACAGATGACAGAGGATGTCAGCAGAGGGCAGTGGCATCTGACACCTGAGAGGGTCACTCCTCCCATCACTGAAGGACAGGACTCACCTAGCATTTAGCACCAATGTCAGGAAGAAAAAACGGGAGAGGGGTATATTCTCAATTAGTTCACATTTAAGCCTGCAGTGATTGAAAAAAGTAACCAGTTGAGTTTACTTAAGGGTGAGGACTTAGATGAAGTTTTCTACATCAGATAAAAGAACTCTTTGATCACTACAGTAGTTACATTTCTGCACAGAACTTTATGGCTGAATTTTATACCTATTCCATATCTATACTTTATTTATGGATCAGAGCATCTTCTGTGTTTTGAAAAGCAGAATGAAAAAGAGCTATGATGCTAGATCACACACAGAAAGAAAAAAAAAAACCCCAATAGAAATACACTGAAACTAATTGTTAAAAATAAACTTTTCTTGACATATTTCCCTTTAACTTGCAGTTCAAAGCCAGTTTTGGTCCGTAGAAAATGTTAGTCTGGAAATTTTATTCCTTCTTTGAGTTTATTTTTATCACCAATTTGGAAATTCCTCCAAACACTGAAAAATTTCTTTTATAAAATAAGAATGGGATGATACTTTTTTTTCGATAGATGAGCTAAAATGATGCTTTGTGAAATGGTTTAAATGGGTAATATCATGAGTAAAAAGTTAAGATAAAATTAGTCATATTTATTGTTCTTCAGAAACATGCATGTTTCTATTTACTGTGGTTAATCTATAAATTGCTATAGCTACCATGATTAACGGCTAGACAGGATACCATCAAGGCATAAACCCCGTTTGGTTGTAAAACTTATTCTGAAACTTATTACTAAGAATGACAAAAACAGAAATAAGCTATTCAAGAGTTAAAAAAGAAAAAAACCCAAAGAATGACAAAAACAGAAATAGAATATTTGAGCTAAAGGAATCATATATATATAATATATACTATGCTATACTTATACTACAAATACATGTAATACAGATATACATGCATTTATATATACTATACAAATATATACATATATAAGTATTACACATATTATAATACTAATGTATTATAAACATTATACTAATATATATAATGTATATGTCATTGTATTGGTAATGGTAGTTATTTAGTATGTGGGAGATAGGTTTTCAGTAATGTTAAAACTGGATATTAACGCTATGAAATTAAGTTACAATTCTAATCAGTACAGCAAAAAGAAATGTCTTTATGACACAAAAGGTTTAATTATCAGGGTAGGAAAACATAATTTTGGTGGTAGTTTGCACAGAATAGTACACTGAGAGTCTTGCTGATAAATGTCTAAAAAAATATTTTTTAAAAACTGAAACAGGGGCTTTCCTGGTGGTGCAGTGGTTGAGAGGCCGCCTGCCAATGCAGGGGACACGGGTTCGTGCCCCGGTCCGGGAAGATCCCACATGCCGCAGAGCAGCTGGACCGTGAGCCATGGCCGCTGAGCCTGTGCGTCCAGAGCCTGTGCTCCGCAACGGGAGAGGCCACAACAGTGAGAGGCCCGTGTACCGCAAAAATAACCCCAAAAAACCCAAAAAACTGAAGCAGTCAATAGAGTAACATGATTAAAATCACTGATATGACATCTCACCTATATAGATTTAGTTAAGGAATAATGAAAAAAACAAAATTTGTACCTCAGTCCTAGAATGTACAAATAAAAACTTGTAATGAAGCCACTTTCTCCCTACCTCAATGAACATAAATATCCTTTCGTTTGACAATATACGAATACAGTTTTAATGAACAACTTTATTTAAAACTGTAACAGTGCCCACTGAATGCTAATTTTTAGCAAGTCGTGTTGGAACTGCAGTGAGACGGCAATATCTCAGATATTTAATATCATAAATCTAGAATTTTAATCACGTGGCCACTGATGATGTTGTTTATATGAGCAATTTGTGTGGCTTGTCTTCTCCTTGACAAAATGATGATTGATGCTGTCAACACTAATTTTCTCTTCCAAATTATTTTATGTAATTAAATTCAGCTACTTGAGGGCATTTTCTTCTAAAAGTTTAATGCAAAATGCTTTTAATATGCAAATGATTTCAATTGCTTTAAGTCTCTAATTGTAACTTGAAATTTTTCCATCAGGCACCTGTAGAACTATACCCTTTTCTGTGTGGGGGGATTGGTTCCTAAACCCCTTTCAGCCTTTTGCTCTCGAGGGGAAGGGGATCAGAGCAAGAGGAAAGAACACACTAAGATACATGCCTGGGGGCTGAGCCATCTGTGTGCACTTGTGAGACCCTGTAATGTTCTAGCAGGGCTGTGCATGTCATGTGCACTAAATTAGGACGGTCTGTTCTTTGCTGACCTTAACCTCCTTCTCCCTGGCTTAACTGTCCTCTTCATTCATTCACTGCTGCTTCTTTGGTAGTCTGTGGCCTGAAACAGAACTAGATTCTTGCTGGCCTCTCCTTGCCCCAGTCAGTTTTCCAAACTTTCCCCAGTACCTTCTCCCATTTCTCAAAAGCGCTTCACAAACCATTTTTCTGTCTCTGCTATTCTCCAAAACTCAGGTCTTTAGAGCAACCTTCATTTCTCTAATTTTCAGATATTGAATTGGCATTAGTGATAAAAAGAAAATAATGTTAGATTCTCGTTTGCTCCTTTCTTTGCATGCTTTTCCCCTTGTTTTAAAAATGCCCCAAAGGAAGACGATCCAAGGCACGTGTGTATCATTTGGTCAAAGAACTATGGCAAATGAAACACTGTGCTGACGAATTGTTCTGCCACCTGAGGTCCTTGTCGGATGTTGGGACTCCTAGTTTTGCTACTAAACGTGGAAAATATAACTGATAAGACTGATTGAGGATAATGAGATAAAAATCAGTCACTGAAATATCTCCTCTAGATCACTTCAATGAAAATAATTCACTGAAGGTCGTTCACTGGACAGGCAGTAGCCATGCAGTTCCTACTGTGTAGCTTAGGGAACTCTACAAATAAGTTTTAAAACATAAAGGTACAAAATGATTAATATAGATAGAGGTACAATTCTAGGGGTGTGTGTGTGTCTGTGTGTCTCAAATGTAATGCTTGACCTATGTGTGCCCCTCATTGTAAGACCTTGCAAACAGCTGTACAGAAATTTCACTGTACAGAAATTCCAGATGTGACCAGAAATCACTGAGTGCACTTTGACAAACTGATTTTTAAAGAGGATGAAAAGATTTTTTGTAAAAAAGGAAAAAAGGCTGCACCACATTCGACTCGTGCTTCTAAGACCTCCCACATGGCTCCTCTGACTGACAGGTCCGACATCCCTCATATTCCCACAGCATCCCGGCTAATTACTCAGAACAGATAAACCCACCAAAAGCTAACAAGTAAATAGGAACGTATGTGAGGAGTGATCTCATCCTGGCTTTCTCAAGAAGACAGCGCAGGCGTGGACAAAAAAAATAGTAATTGATGGTTTTTATTCCAACCATCTTCTTTCTTCCCTCCCTGCCCCTCCGTTTTGACCTTCAGTGTTTCCTAGTAAATGCCCATCTATGGAAAATATTAGTGCATGTTCACTGTACAGGTATTTGGTTTCATGAAATCACATAACTTTATTAGAAACCCAAGCATCAAAAATTTAATAGACATTATCCTGGAATGATATTTATACTATTGGGAATATCTCTGGAAAATTAATAAATCTTAACTGTAGGCAGTTGCTTAGGGAAAGATTTTCTTAAGGCAGTGCGCAGTGGATTTCAAGACTTTTTAACATAAAAGCTTTAAAAAATGATCAACCTTTCTCTCTTTTCTGTGCCTTAAGAAATTCTTTCCTATCTAGATGTGTCCTAAAGATATTCTTATATTATCTTAAACTTCTTTACACAAAAATAAATCTGGGATTTATTTTTGTCTGTGGTGTGGGATACTTTTATTTTATTTTTTCAACCAGAAAGAAAACCGTCTCATCAGCATCATCACCCCGATGACTTGTTAGGCCAAAGCTGTGTGTCATGAGCGATGCTTCCATGCACGTGGGGTTCTATTTCTGGGCTCTCCAGGTGGTTATTTATATACCTGGAGACAGACAACCAGAAGTCACATTTCAGCATCACAACTTGCTAGGTGTGTGATCAGCTGGATTGTGGTAGTTTTGGGGGAGAAAATCATGACTGTATTCTTGGGTATTATGTTTACAGGCTGAGTGCTTCTGGTGGAACCAACAGGGGCTGATTTGATACCCTCTGTTGTCTCAAGAAAAGATGCACCCTTTGAATAGCCATTAGGGCCTTTTCTGACCTTAACCCTAGAGGCACTGCCAGGAACCCCAGCTCAGCAGGAAAGTCTCCCAGGAGAGGCTGCTCTCCATTCTGTCACCACAGTGACAAAGACACTATATACTTCTGGCATTGCCTTTCCCAAATTTATATTTAAATTTCCCCATTTGTTCCCTGAATGTCTCCTATATCTGTTTTTATTTTTATATTTTGGTTCTGTGTTGTACGTCTCTGTCCTTATAAATATCGAAGAGGTGCTCTCCTTTTTGGAGGTCAAAATAAACTTTCCGTATTCTTCCCTGTCAGAGCTTATATTTAAGACTACATCTCTCATTTTAAGGTTGCCATCTGCAAATTGAACAAATCTGTATTTATACCAGTGAAAATGGATACACTGTCATTAAAACAAAACTCGGGCTTCCCTGGTGGCGCACTGGTTGAGAGTCTGCCTGCTGGTGCAGGGGACACGGGTTCGAGCCCTGGTCTGGGAAGATCCCACATGCCGCGGAGCAACTGGGCCCGTGAGCCACAACTGCTGAGCCTGCGCGTCTGGAGCCTGTGCTCTGCAACAAGAGAGGCCGCGACAGTGAGAGGCCCGCGCACCGCGATGAAGATTGGCCCCCCACTTGCCGCAACTAGAGAAAGCCAGCGCACAGCAACAAAGACCCAACGCAGCCAATCAATCAATCAATAGAAATGCTGTAGAATTATTAGAAAAACAAAACAAACAAACAAACAAAAACCTCGGGGGTTAGTTCCGTGAAACACTGCATAAAAAAAACCCAAAAAACAAAACTCTGTCCCTGTAAGCCAAAAATAAAACAAACCGGCACAACTGAGATTGACTTATGCTATTTAAAGAAATTCATCAGAGCAATAAGTATTATAATATCTGTGGTCATATTTCTTGTTTAAAATTTCATGAATTTACACTTGCATACTTCTGTCAAAGTGTGTAATATCTGGATGCTTTAAAGATTGTACAAAAATTTTTTCTTGTCCCGCAGTGGGAAGGGCCATGTGGCCCATTTGTTGACTGTATTTACCAGTATTACACATATGCTATAACATATAGGAAAACATCCGAAAATAATAAATATAATTAGTCATTATCCTAGTCTTTGGCTAGTTTTGATCTATTTGCTAACTTGAGTAAGAGCTTGAGGTAATTACTTATTTTGTGTTATTTAGGGGATAGTGACTTATCTCCTCTGAATATCAGCTTCCTTATCTCTAAAATGGTGACAATGGTGACTTTGCAGGGTCCTTATGAGGATTAAATGAGTTAATGTATAAAGAATTTAGCAGGACCAGAACTGCCACGTAATTGATGGTTAAAAATGGAAGCTATTATCCCTGGTGGCGCAGTGGTTGAGAGTCCGCCTGCCGATGCAGGGGACACGGGTTCGTGCCCCGGTCCGGGAAGATCCCACATGCCGCGGAGCGGCTGGGCCCGTGAGCCATGGCCGCTGAGCCTGCGCGTCCGGAGCCTGTGCTCCGCAACGGGAGAGGACACAGCAGTGAGAGGCCCGCATACCGGAAAAAAAAAAAAAAAAGGAAGCTATTAGTAGTGGTAGTACTGTAGTTTCCCATTTTGTTACAGATATTAGGATTTGAAACATTTGTTCTTTATATACTTGCATTACATGTTTAATTAATGAGATATATTTATAATGTTATATGTACATTTCAATATTTTAAATTATTAACATGAGGAGTCCAATATCTCTGTAAGCCATGTTTTCTCTACCAAGTACTCTGAGTTACTAATCATGACACTGACTTTTCTTAAATTAATTAATTAATTTCATTTATTTTTGGCTGCTTTGGGTCTTCGTTCCTGTGTGAGGGCTTTCTCTAGTTGTGGCGAGCGGGGGCTTCTCATTGTTGCGGAGCACGGGCTCTAGGCGGGCGGGCTTCAGTAGTTGTGGCACGAGGGCTTCAGTAGTGGTGGCACATGGGCTCAGTAGTTGTGGCTCGCTGGCTCTAGAGCGCAGGCTCAGTAGTTGTGGCGCACGGGCTTAGTTGCTCCACAGCATGTGGGATCTTCCCGGACCAGGGCTTGAACCCATGTCCCCTGCATTGGCACGTGGATTCTTAAGCACTCTGCCACCAGGGAAGCCCTGATATTGACTTTTTAAAGAGAACGAATTGCTTATAGAATGGCTAGATTTTTTAATAACTGAAATTGAACAATTTTATGCAGTAAGTAAGAATAGGGTAGGACTGAAAGAGGGAATTTTGGAGAAAGAATAATGTTCTGTTTGCTTCTTCCTGACTCCGGCTCATTTAACGAACTGAGTACAATTATACGTCACAAAAATATAATACTGGCTTAATTTCTGAAAAATATACCGGAAGGGATTAATATATTCTTAAGTACTAATTAAGGAGATACATTCACTACTAACCTCACTCATCTTGACTGTACTATAGCTAAAACAATAATACCATGTTTGCTGATTTTGCAAAAGGCAAGTATGAAGCTCTTTCCAGCAGTTTACTTTGTTCTGTTTGGATTTATACTTTCCCCCTGAAGTAGAACTCATGTATTTTCTTGTAACAGGATGAAACTGGGTTAAGATCAGAAGAAAGGAAGAAGATAAACTTACTCAAGGACAAATGTTTCAAGGAGACTAGAAGGCAATCCTGAGGTTCTTTAAAGTTTCAAAGAAATATGATTTTTTGGTAGAGATACCTGGGGAGCATAGAAAGATAGAAGCATGCAGAAGCTGTAGAGCGAGTGATTCTAGAGCCTAGGCTTTGTAGAATTGGAACAATCCTAATTTAGCGTTCGAGGGAAGCTCTCGGGCCTTGGTCATTTCACCTTCCTTGCTGCAGAGGGTACCTGTAGCTCTCCCTTTTGCCTCTTCTGTACGGATCCTACGTTTATACTCCCCCATAATGAGGGGCTTTCAAAGAGGAAGAATGGACAACTAAGAGAGGCAAGTAACTTACGTAGCAGAGACAGAAATATCCACATAAAATTTTACATTGTATTTCCCTCCCTAAAAGAGCCAAAATGGAGAAGAAATTTTAACAGGAAAGAGCAAATTTAAAGGTAAAACTGTGTGACAAAAATCAAGTCCTCATCCATGCTAAAACTTAAGAGATTGAAAATAACTAGGTTGAAGAAACCATAAAGAGGATGTAGCAAAAGAAAAACTGAGGAGAAAAAGGGAAGAAGAAATAGGAGGAACGTCCGAAGAAAGAGAATAGCTAGGTGTCCAGAAGGGGTGTGATTGGGTTAGCTTGTCCTGTCAAGCTGGGCAGTATCGCATGAAGATGCCACAAAGGCAGGTGATGTTTATTAAGGTAGGTGACCACCTTCTTCAGAGCTGCCTTTTGGATAAGCTAGTCTTTGTTCAATGAACATGATAGCAGGTAATACTGCGCAAGAAATGATAGCTTTATGAGGCCATTTTCCAAAGAATGGGACTGTGAATAGGACACTTAGAATTTCATGGATTATCTAGAAGAGTAATCGTATCACTCAGAGATACTCATTAACTATCAATTTAATTAAAGAGAGGTCCAATGAGGCAACTGTGCTACTGAAAAAAGAAATGAAGCAGCATTAGAAGAAACAATTCAAGCCCGAATTTGATTTGAGCTAAAGCCGAAGAGAAAGGAGAAAGTCACGCTGAGAGAAATCTTAGATAAACCTTGGTTTTGTGACATTTTCTTCCAACTTTCTAATAGTGTTATCTAGAAAGAAACGCGGCATATTAGAGTTTTTGCCTGACACAAAGATCTGTGGGAAAAAGAATAATAGAGCTTTTCTTAGAGGAAGATGGGGAGTAAAGAGATGCAAGAAACTATTCTAGCAGAGACAAAAATATTCAAATAAGATTTTATATCAATTTTCTCTACTCAGAAAGATAGGAAAGGACAAACGTAAAGGTAACATTGAATGGCGAGCATCAAGTTCTTTTTAAATTTTTTTAACACCTTTATTGGAGTATAATTGCTTTACAGTGGTGTGTTAGTTTCTGCTGTATAACAAAGTGAATCAGCTATACATATACATATATCCCCATATTCCCTCCCTCTTGCATCTCCCTCCCTCCCTCCCTCCCTATCCCACCCATCCAGGTGGTCACAAAGCACCGAGCTGATCTCCCTGTGCCATGTGGCTGCTTCCCACTAGCTATCTATTTTACGTTTGGTAGTGTGTATATGTCCATGCCACTCTCTCACTTTGTTCCAGCTTACCCTTCCCCCTCCCCGTATCCTCAAGTCCATTCTCTAGTAGGTCTGTGTCTTTATTCCCGTCTTGCCCCTAGGTTCTTCATGTCTTTTTTTTTTTTTCTTAAATTCCATATATATGTGTTAGCATACAGTATTTGTCTTTCTCTTTCTGGCTTACTTCACTCTGTATGACAGACTCTAGGTCCATCCACCTCATTACAAATAACTCAATTTCATTTCTTTTTATGGCTGAGTAATATTCCATTGTATATATGTGCCACATCTTCTCTATCCATTCATCTCTCGATGGACATTTAGGTTGCTTCCAGAGAATCAAGTTCTTAATGCCATAGGCTGAGGGGTTGAGGATAACTAGGTTACCACCAACAGGTGGTTGAAAATGGAGCCGGAGAAATAGTGGGAAAAACAACATGAAGAGTCACGAGCCATGTCTGCAGGAAAGGAACAGCCAGGGGTCACTAATTTTAGTCAATGCTCAGTTATCTTCAATCCAACTCAAATCAATTCTGAAATATTTTCTTATGACTCGAAACATAGTAAATTAAAAAATAAGTCCTTCCTTCCAATTTGGACAGCTTCTGCTATAATCATGAGAAAACTTAACACAATTTAGTTTGTATACTGTCATGGAAGGTATTTTCCTTAAGAGGACTTTGCAGTGCTGTACTCCACAGATGTCTTTAGCATAACTTTTTTTTTTTTTTTTGAATGAGAAAATCCATGTTGTTGTACACGCACAAACCACTTTCTAATGGTCTTTAACCTTACGCCATTTGGGCTTGCCTCTCCAAAGAGAGATATTTGAGTAACTGGCCATTACCGTGACATAGAGGAAGAGCCTCATTTTTCTCCATAACCGCTGAACTCCTTGTAAGACATCCCTGCAGCCTGTGCTGATACAGCGACCATGGACTCTTCAGCGAATGGCAGCTCCAAAGCAGCTCCAGTCCCGACCCTCAATCATCCAATCCCAGCCCACAGCAGACATTGTTTACACAGTCATAATCAACAGGGTAAATTTAGAATATCCTAGGATAAATTATGATAAACTTCCTGCTTTGGGATGATAAGTGAATGGAGCAGACAGTGACTCTGACAGAGAGGGTAAATTGATGAGCTCTAGCGAACAATTAGGATGGAACTCTTTACAGCTGTAGAATTCAAATTAGATCATTTCCAACTAGCTTGCACACATTTCTTTCTTTGTCTTTTTAATTCCGAGTTTGTGTTTTAAAAGTGAAGAATAATTGTGGTCTTTTGTAGGTCAAGGAATAAACTGTTTACAGCAAGGTCTTGTTGGGAAAATCATTCCTTCTGGTATCCTTTTCTTCCTCCCAGCAGTGACCCGCTGATCTCCAGGAAGAGTCCTGAAGAGTGTGCCAGACATGTGATGCTTAAACAGTCTTTTCCTTTTTTCCTTTATAGTTGGGGTGACTGGCCAATATCCCTTCGAATCTATCAAAGCAATTTTTTGTGTCCTCCTTCTTGGAATTTTATGTCCACATGTGAGGTTGGAGTAGTCTGTATGGAATACAAGTTCACCTTTGATTTCAAAATTGGCACCAGCAGCCCCTCTGAACAGAAGAGCAGCCTAACAGAGAGACCTAGTTCATTTCCACTCCCATCCACCTCTGACCCATTTTAATTCCCATCACTTCAGCTTAACAATTTCATTTTTCACTTTAATGCCTTTATCCATTTCAGCAGAGATTACATTTCCCAAGCTGTACATGTTCTCCAGCTGATTTGTTGTTTTTTTTTTTTTTTAAAGATTGAGATCATGGAACAATGCTTTCCTTATTTTCAGTGCTTAGTACCCCAAATCCTGGTTGTTGGAACAGAAACCGCGGGGGATAAAGTCCACATTAATTAACCGTATCTTCTGTGAGAACACGTACATCCATCCACTTGGGAAGGTCCTGCCTGCGGCTCCCCCAGGAGTTTCTCAATGTCCAGGCTTTTCTCTCTGTGGGTGCGGCAGCAACCTGACCCAGTGGTTAGACAGCCTGATTCCGGACTCAGGGAGGAATAGGTTTTCATCTCTACCCCAGCACCGAAGAGCTGTGCGCTCTTCGTTGAGTTACTTCGCATCTCTAAACCGTAACCGTAGAATGGGATTAATAACATTGACCTCGAAGAAATGCTTGAGGTGTAAATGAGAAAAATAAATCTAAAGAATCTGGTGGTTCATGAGCGCTCAGTACGTATTAAATAAAATGACTACTCTTCTGTTTTTAAGCCAGGATGATCGCATTCCTGTAAGTTATTCATGGCCTTTTGAACTGGTTCCAATGGTCGTGAGAAGGTTAGAAGAAAAATTTAGTCTGTAGAAGAGGTGAAACATACAAGATAGGGGTTTCTAACGTGAAAGCGCTTCCTAAACCATAACACGCTATATAAATGTTATTATTATAATCATGAGAACATAGGTTTTCTTGCCAAAGGCTAAAGGTAATAGCCTGTCTTGAAATGTAGCTGAGGAAGTGTGGCACCAATATAAGTTATGGGAGGGCTGGCACTGTTAACCTGGAAGTGACAGAACTGTCCCAGAAGAAACATGAACTTGGGCCGATGAAGCAGGCTTGCTTTTGGTTGCAAATCTGACTCACGCTGACTCTGCACTGCTCTCACTCACCAGAACTGGGTCAAATACTCACTTCTCGAGTAGGTGGTAGAGTTAGCTCCACCAGGACTACACACATTCGGATTAGAAGAGCAATCAGTTTCCAAGGGGACTTGGGGTGCTCTTTCTGAAACAGAGAGAATGGAAGCTCCGCTGAGCATTCCACCAAGGAATCTTCCATCTCACAGAGAGTCCTTTGTGTCCCCAGTAGGGGTTTCAACAGCAAAACATCTGCAGGGTTGCAGATATCCTTCCTTCTCCTGGGAAACCTCAGGAGGAGGCTGCGCTGAGGTCTGAAAGCCCCACTTGCCACATTCATGGTGTTTTATTCATTGAGAAACTGATATTATGAAAAATTGAGGGGTACAAAAATCACTGTTCAGAAACTGAGTTAACCCATGAAGAAAACTGCCACATTAAGAGTGGGTGAAGAAGCAAATGAGAACATTTCACATTTATATGCAAAGATACAACTTCTAATTGATGAAACATCTTATTGCTAAAATGGAAATTTCTTTCTTTAATGCAATATAAAATGTGGGTCAGAAGACTTGCTAAATGCAAAGTATTTTATATAAAGAACTCCAATCACAGTAGAAACTTGATAAATATTTGTTGACCCTTGTCTGATAATTTACCAAGTGTCATGACTTCACCTCCTCATAAGATGATTACTAAGTACGTATAAATTACACTCCTGTCATTCAGTTTGCTTTCCATGTACAACCCATATACATGGAATGAGGCCTCTCATTTAACTGAATTTCAACTACATATTCACACTGAATTTCAACATGATGCCTTGAATATACTTGACAGTTTTCTCACTGTTTTCCTGAGAAAACTTTCTGTATTATGTACTTTTGGTATTTAACTCTGGCTCTTAAAGACATCAGAATAACATTTCCCAAATAGATCCTGATCTGGAAGCTACCTCTCTGAACAATTAATGGTTGTGAAGCGGTATTGGCAAATAAAACAAGGCCTCCATCAAAACGTAAGGCTGTCCTGCTGCTGTTTGCTGGAAGGCCTTTTCTTAGGAGGTGTGGGCCAGGCGGAGGTCAGTGGTTCTTAATATTTTGGGGATCGTAGAACCTTTTGAGAATCTAATGAAAGCTATGGATGCACACAGCCTTGCCAATATTTGCTTAGAATTTTGGGACCCCCATGAAGCTATTTTTGGAGCACTCTGAGAAGTCCCTCGGACTTGACGGGACTTGAGCTCATCTAGGGTTTACCACGATAGTTTGGAGAAAGTCTCTGAGACCGTCACAGCCCCAAGGAACTTCAGAGTCCTGGGCTAACTCTTATTCATCCACTTTTTCCATTCATTCATTAATTCATTTCTCTATTCACTTACTCATTCTTTCCTTCACTTACTCTGCAAATTATATGAATAACATCACTGCGAAAGCACGGTAGTAGAATACAGCATGGTCAGGAAAAGCCATTCATTCCGTAATACCATACATCACATGCCATACACTTATTTTTTCCAAAAATTCAGAATGTCTCAATTTTGGAGGAGAACTAAGTGAATATCAGCCTTCCTCAGAAAATGAGACAGAGGAGAGGAAGCAAACATAGTGAACTACATGAAGTATCTTACCTACCATTTCTCTTTTGATATTATAACGCATTTGGGAGGTTGACATTCTTTCCCCATTTACCAATGAGTAAGCAGAGTCTAAGGGAGGTTAAATACCTTGCTTAAGGTTGTATGCAGCAGGACCAGGATGTGAATCCACCAGTCTGGATTTCTAAACTCCAGGGTACTCTTCTACCTGCACAGGGTCACACAAATTTAGGGTTACTCAAATGATGATGTCAAGTCAGAACTTGCTGCCTGATGTTATGGAATGCATCCATTATGTGTGTGTGTGTGTGTGTGTGTGTGTGTATACAAAAAAACTTTTAAAAAAAAGATCAGGTATATTATGGAGAGACAGCGTGGCCAGAGCAAAGGACACTGGTCCAACAATCAAGGTCCCTCAAATCGAGTTCCAGTTTTGTCACTGACTATGTGACTTTGGTAAGTAGTTGAACCTCTGAGGGCTTTAATTTCTGAATCTGCAATTGGAGTTGAACTAGATGATCTTCCAGATTTTTGGAGCTTGAAAGTTTTGTGATAGATCCACTTAGATGATCAAACTGTCATAAAGTTCAATAATTTGAAGGTTGATTAGTAGATTATATCTGTGCACACACTTTTTCTCAACCTAATTAATTAGGAAAAGCACTGTTTATGTTAGTGGACCTTAACATATCAAAAACACCAGAAGGAAATGAAAGGCAAAGAGGCTTCTCACCGACAAATAATTTCCTGACAAGGCTTTACTTAGAAGTCTCAGTCACTTAATCAAGGTATCACTGAGCGGTCTTTTGAATTTAGTAAAGAAACTGTTACAATTTCCAAAAAAAAGCTTTATTTTTTGGCCAGAAATATCAATAGGAACATAATCTAGTTATTTTTAAATAGAATGATAATTAGATAGAAAGATAGACTTAAAGACCTAAAAATCCTTTTGTCCAATTTCTCTCTTTACAGGTGAGAAGAGTGTCAAAGAGTGTAAAGGAGTTGCCCAAATTTGCAATATAGTTGTGGACCCTGCGATGGGGCCTGAACCCAAATTCTGCTCTTTGACTTCCTATTCCAGAGCTCTTTCCTCAGCCACTCCCAGCTTCAGCTCTTTTTCTCCCCCTGGTGACTTGCCCCCTCGCTCCACCTGAACAAAGACTCTCATCCGTCTTTACTCTGTCCCCCTCACCAGACTACCTTCCTCAAAAGCTTTTATAAGTCCGTTCCACTGTTTACACCTCTGATGCCCCTCACTGCACACAGAGTACAATTTAAATATATTATTTAAACATGCCTCTTCCTCTAAGAAGCCTTCCTGGATTCCCCCTAGCTAGAGTCGTATCTCTATACTTGGAAATTCTCTAACACGAAAATTCTTATATGAAAACTTTCAGCTTTACCTTGTACCATAGTTACTGGTGTGTTCTTTAAAATTTCTTTTATTAGAGTGCAAACTTTTTAGGTATGGAGTCAACGGTAAGGCAATTAGCATAAGGCCTGGCGCTTTGAAGAGAGTTGTTAAATATGAATTCTCTTTCTCAAATACTTTTTTTCCTCTGGCACCTCTTCCCATCTCTCAGGCAGAAAGAACTCGGTGGATTTTATTTTTTGATCAGGTGGGTGTGGTCTGCCAACCTCTGGGAGCGAGAACATCTCTAGACGTGGCCTCTGGGCTTGCTACTTCTGCCCCTGGCCTGATCTCCTCTCTCACTCCCACTGGTCCACGTCCTGCCGGCTCGCCAAGGTCAGCTCAGACCTCGACCCCTTCCCACCCATTCCATGGCTCTTCCCACTGCTGGTCCCCCTTCCCCTGACCTCTGTCAGAATGTATGGTCGGTTTTAGTGAATTCACATTTCCACTGCATTGTTTCTGCTTTTAGGAAATTTTCACTTGTCCATAAAATTTTTGTCCATGAAATTAGGGCATGAGACCTGCCTTATACTCCTTGTACTTTTCAATACATGTTCATGTATAAAATGAATCAAAGTTAGTTAATTTAGAATATTTTAATAATACGTTGAGCCTACTGATACACAACTTATTGTTCTGAGGGAACTTTCTGGTCTCCTGAAATAGCTATTCAAGTTCCCCAAATGTTCTTGGTTTCTCCTTGTACATAAAGCTTTGGTAATTTCATTTTCCCTTCATTTCAATTTCATTTCTCAGCATTTCAATAAATCCCTACATAGGAGGCACTGGGATGTAAGCCATCTAATAGGAGAAACAAGCATGAATTACCATTTTCAGGGCTCCATTCTCATTACTTTTCCATAGTCATGTGCCTTCTAGAAACGTGGAGAGTTTTATTTCTATCGTGACACGGGGCTGGACACGATGATCCTGAGGCCTGGATCCTAAATCTGCTGTAAGTCTCGGTCCCCTTCTATCAGCAGAATAACCAAGGTTGTAAAGGACCAGGCAGCCTTCCAGGCTCACCTTTATCCCTCATTTTGATATATTGGATCTTGAAGGTCTCCTTCTAGGAGCTTGTCCCCTGATGGCTTTTCAAGACTGAAAATACTGACTGTATTTTTATTTTTATAACTTTTTATTTTATATTGAAGTATAGTTGATTAACAACGTTGTGTTAGTTTCAGGTGTACCGCAAAGTGAAAATACTGACTCTAAAAGAAATGATAAAAAGGAAATATCTTTCTACGGTTCAGGAGATTGGGGACACATCGGTGACACAAGTCAGCGGTTGCACGGGTATGTGTCTTGGTGGTGGTTGGCAAAAGGTTAAGAAAACTTGGTAAAGAGTTGTTTTACTAAATAAAACTGAGAAAACAATATTTTTTAGATGTAATTATGAAGCTTAATTATTACCAGGAAATCCTACTTGTATCTTATTACGGCCTCTGGAAGTATATTTACTTGCATTTTTCTTTTACACAAAGAAATGGCTGTTTAATTTTTTTCCTCTTTCATCTTTCTGTAACACTTTTTTTCATTTCTCTGCTACTACTTTCACACATACATTTATTAAAAGAAGTCATCAGTCTGTCTTACTGTCATCTTTTAACCAGTGTACGGGTAATATGGGCATTAGTGGCTAAAGGAGTAATGACTCAAATCTGATTTTGTGAGTAACTGATAATTTGGGAAAATCCTAAGCCCTCGAGAACACGCCATCCTTGTAGAAAGTGTAAAATGACAAAGTATATGGCTGATGTTATTGCAAGTTAGTCTCAAGCAAATAAATCACCATATTTAAAAATTTTAAAGACTTACATTCTTATGTGGTGCAACTTAGAAAAGTTATTATTTGACATAATGCAAGAGTATCTATCTATCTATGCATCCATCCATCTATACATTGTAGCTCCTAAACTTTACTCTTGCTATTTTTTCCAATTCCACAGCATTCTCTACCCTCAGGAAAAAAAATGTAAATGGAGTAACCGTGTACGTGAAGGAGGACTTTACAAGCAGTTGAGTCTTCCACCGTTGAAACCTTGCCAAGGGCAAGGTGTGCAGCTCATGTTCAAAGAAGGAGTGGTTATCACCTGCACTTGCATCACTCTGGCTTGTCTCGTTCCAGATAAAATTAATGGTTAAAAAATTCAACTTGGGGCTTCCCTGGTGGCGCAGTGATTGAGAGTCCGCCTGCCGATGCAGGGGACACGGGTTTGTGCCCCGGTCCGGGAAGATCCCACATGCCGCGGAGCGGCTGGGCCCGTGAGCCATGGCCGCTGAGCCTGCGCGTCTGGAGCCTGTGCTACGCGACGGGAGACGCCACAACAGTGAGAGGCCCGCGTACCGCAAAAAAAAAAAAAAAAAAAAAAAAAAAAATTCAACTTGACTTTAAAGCCAAACCTTAGATACTAAACCTGATCATTATCAGACCATTATAGCAGCAAATAACATCGCTATGCCAAATGCAGATACCTATCTGTAAAAGAAAGGAGTTGGACTTGGACGATCATATAGCAGACCAATAAAATGCCAATTTAAACCACTCCCCAGACAATGTAATCTACGGGATGGCATTATACCCAGGACATGAAAAGGAAGAAAAATATGTGACTATTCAAATGTGTGTTGAATTGGATCATTAGATTGTACTTATGTTGGGGCATATCTCTCGTAGCTGTTCTCTAGAATGTCTTCAGGGCACTGTTGAAGCCAGTTAAATCTGTTCCATGGGTTTCTTGTTTCAGTGAACGGCTGGACAGTTAGAGGGGAAATTGACATAGTTTCCACAGTGATACAACAGACTATTCAATTTCTAAAATTTGAATTTAGCTATCAAGAGAAAAGAGCCTTGAGCACATAAAGTATGTTATCCAAACTATATTGTTTTATATGAAGTAACTTGAAAAAATAGTCAGTAGTAATATTTTAAGTAAATATCAATGGAATAAGCTTGGAAGATATTAATATACTTGTCTTATCAGGGTTTATACCTTTTAAATGTATTTATATTCATCCAAAATAATAATAAAATCAATTGTGAAGGCAAATGCATGTCATTATATGTACACAAATTATCTTCATGAGTATTACTTTTTAATATGCGATATTTTTGGTATTTTCATGTACAGACCAGTTTTTTTTTTATAATGACAGTGGGATGACTTAAGAATAAAGAGGTTAAGAAATTTTTTGTCTGAAAAGTGTTGTAAGTACTTTTCCCCTCTCCACGGATCTGTTCCAGGTTGTACAACTGATGTCGTGATGCTCAAACACAGGTTCATTACAAAGTTAAACACTAGGTGGCACTACAAACCCCCCAAACTGGAAGGTAACTGCCTTTGTCTATCACCGTTTAGTCTATCTGGATTTCAGATAGACTGAAATCCAGTTTATCTCTGATTTTGAGTTTCACATAAAAATTAGAAACAGAAAAACAGCAATATTTTCATTACTTGCCTATCACCATAATAGCTCCTTTCCTTTTGATGAACACTTACAGTTCAGGTGAACCCAAATATTTCATGTTTATGACACAAGATTTGGAAAATAGCTTGAGTATATTTATTAATTTGGTTGTCATATATGTATTTTGCTAAAAAAGGTATTACACATGGCATATTTGTTTATCAAGTGCTAAAAATGTATTAACATTTTATCATACCAAAATATGTGCTTTTATACACGCATGCATCTGTGTATGAGACACAAAATTCATTTATAACCCATGTTGATACTGATGACTTGGATACCTTTTAAGCACTGCATTTCTAATAAAGTGAAGATTTCCTCCCAAAGGGAATAAGAAGCAGTAAGTTTATTGCCCAAAAGGACGTGCTTTTCTCAAAATATGTTAACTGTGAGGAAGAGAAGTAGTCTGATAAGTAACATAAATTTAACATAATCGAATTCATCAGTAATATTCATAAAACTGCTGTAAGAATGTGTTCAAATTCTTGTGTAAAATGACATTGAGGATTTTGGTGAGAAGGGAGGGCAGAGGGTTTGAGTAGTGAGGTACCAGTTAAAATGAATATTTATTTTGTTGGCTCTACTCTCTCTTCAGCACGTTTACCGTGTCCTCTGTAAGCTGGGCTGATGACCGGTTCAATTCTGGGTTCAATTCAAGGTGCCGAACTCCGTGTACGGGGTCCGTATGGCCCCAGCACCTGGTTACTTTCAAATTTGCTTCTTTATATTCTTTACCTCACAGTAGTTGAGGCGAGTTGAATTTGGAAGGAATTTTTCTAGAGAAGTGATTATAATTTTTTTTTTAAGTTAGTACAAGGCCAGGTTTTTAAGGTTGATTTCATGATTATTTGCTGCCAGCATTAATTGACAAAACTCTAGAGGCTCAGTAGTTTTGAAAATATGCATTTTCACTTTGTCAGATTAAAACCTCATTCCAGATTAAAGGCGTCTAGAGATACGGCAGCTAAATACAGTGTGTGATTCTTGATTCACTCCTGGATCAAAACAATAAAGCACTGAGGGCTGAAGAGCAGGTTCTCGGGTGTGTTGTGCTACTGCAGTTTTGTGGGAGAACGTTCGTGTTCGTAGGGGATACACGCTGAAGTATTTAGAGTTGAAGAGTGACGTTGACTGAAACTGACCTTCAAAGGGATAAGCATGGAAAAGCATATACACATATAGAGAGAGGAGGAAAGTAACAGCAACTGGTGCAAAGTATTTAAAAAGGGAGACTCCAAGATATACTGGTATTCATTCTATTCTTTTAACTCCGTAGGTGTGATATTTTTCCAAATAAAAAGTCGGAAGAAAATCAATCAATTTCTTCTCTGGAAATACCCAATAAAAAATAAATAATTTTACTAGTCTTTTCTTTTCTACTTACCCAGAATAAACAGGCCATTTTCTCTAGATGAACTGTAAGCCAAATATTTCAAGGTTAATATTGACTTGATTTCTTGGAAATGACAACAACATTTTTGTCTTGCAGATAAGTTAGGAATGATACTTGTTTCCTGAATACATTGTAGGAATAAATTGGGGGAAAAAAACCCTGATATTTTTATAAGAAAATCTACCCTCTCTACAATACCCCCAGCTGCCCCAGGCTGAATCACTGGGCATTCGATATACAATATGCCACCACAGGCTGAGTCATTCCTGCTGTAAATCGAAACTGTGCTTCTAAAACAGCATTTTCTAACCCGAGCCAGAGCCTCAGCTTCTCAGTGATGTAGCTGTCACAGTGTTATCAATCTGAAGAATTTCCTCACAGAATGCATGCTTATAATCATCTCAGCATCACTAAACAATTCTAAAGAAAAAGGATTTGGAAATACCAAATATGGAATATTAATGACCATATTTTGCTATTGAAAATTCTGGGAGATTGTGTAAATGAAGAAAGCTGTTAATTGTGCTACAATTTTAGTCGGCAAAACAACCATGAAATGCTGTTTATTTACATGTGCTCCACCTTGTCCAAAATGAACTTGAGACAAACACACAATAAAGGAGAAATTTAAGATGTGAATGGCCTGAAAAAGGGAATTATATCCATTTGTTACGTTGGCACATGTTGGGGCATAAAAACATCTAAATCCATGAGGCAAGCTTTTAACAGATGAATAGAAATTTAGTTTCAGTATCTAGCAGGTGTCTTCTGAATGGAATCATACATTTCCAGCTTTGTTTGTGGAAATAATAGGGTTTGAAGTATATGCTTAAAAATAACTGATGTATTTTATTTTCATTATACATTTGCTTAGCATACATCCACAAACATAGCAATTTGTTAATTAATTTCATTTATAAACACATCTACCTTTAGAGCCATTTAAAGAATATGGGACTGTATCTCAGATAAATAATTATTTTTCCAGAATAAATTTACTAAGCTGCCTTCCTCAAATCCTGGTATTCTTACCTGTATTTTTTCATAATTTTAAAATTATTTTTTATTGGATTTCTTAAAAGTTGAAGATAGTGCCCCCATTTCAAAGTACTGCCACATCGCTGGTTGCTTGGGGCTCTAAATCACCTTCTGAATCACAGGGTGTGTCTACTTACTGACACTTGGATCTATCGGAAGAAAACATTTTTAGGAGACAAACGTCCATATCTATTTTTACGTATCAGATATACAGATTATCAGGTTATGCAGAACACAAGCGATAGGTTAAAAAGGAGAACAAAACTTTAGGATAAAACTTTAAATAATTTTAAGAACATGCTTTCAGTCATACCGAAAAGCTGGCATAAAAGAAATTGACTAAAAAACTTCAGCATTTTACAAACCACAATGTGTACCTTCCATCATAATGCTTATTCTTTAAGACAGTTCCTCTATGCATAAGGGAGGCTGAGAAAAGGGAAAATATAATATTACCTCTAAGGAGGAAAAAAGTTCCCTACTTCATAGTCAACTGTTTGTTAAGCAGAGAGGATGTTACAATTTATAACCTGCTAATGAAAAGGCAAAATTCTAAGGGAGAGCAGCTGAATTTCTTGATTCTTCTATCCTGAAATCAACTTCTGGATCTTGAAATAAGGTGTGAGAGGAAGCATTATGTTTGCTTTTTGCCAATTTTAGGCTGGCTGTGTCCTCCCCAGTGGTTAAGAGAATACCCCACCCCCATCATACCCCTGGCCCAGTTGATGCTTCCCGCCAGGTTTGCTGCAAAACCAAGAGTGAGGACAGGCATCTCTCCTGACCCAAAACACAGGCACAGGTGGGCAGCACACTGGGATCCTCTGGGGGCTTCTCTGGGTGTGGGGCTGAGCCCTGGGATCCTAAGAGACTTTCTGCAGAAGACAGTGGATTTTAGCTGTCCGGAGACTCGGGCTTAGCTAGGCCTTCTGTTTTGATAACATAGAATTTATCTCCCCCACTTCAAAACCCAGTTCAATGGTGAGCATCGCGTCACGCAAATAAAGGCTGGATTCTCCTCAAAGAGCTTTTTCTTTTTTTTGTTTGTGTGGCCCTGACCTGGAGATCACTGTCCTTTCCCACGGGTTCTGCTTTTTCTTCTTACAGAGAAGAAGCAAACGTTCTTACGTTCAGAGCAACACTGAAGGAAAAGGAAGACTTTCAAAAGAGAGGTTGACTTGCTTATTAAAAGCCCGAACTCTTTTCAGACTCACCACCCTGAACTGCTCATCAGGCTGAGCGATGGTGATGGGAGGTGAGAAAACTGACAGGGTGCTGGGGAGGCGGCAGCTCGGGGCGCAGTTGCGGGGCGTGGTCGGCATGGCCACGCCCCTTCCAGCGCTTGATTTTCTCAGGTCGGTGCTCACCTGGTTTCTAGGCTCGTCTTTCCTGCCAGGCAACGTTTAGTGTGCATCTACTATGCGCACATTTACAAGACACTCTGGACTCTCATTTTGTAAAGAGCAGTCTGACTGACCTTTCCTTAATCTTCTACACAACCCAAGATTTTCCGTATTAATTTTGATAAACATCATGTTAGTTAGGACCACAGTACCATAAATCAAAGGGATGATCTAAAAGGTAGAATTTTAAGACATCATGATATCAGGGTTGATAATCACTTTTAGCCAAGAGACAGTTCCATTCTTTTGCAGTTGAAATACACAGAAAACTTTCTACCAAGCCCCTCCTACCTTTCAATTTTGATCAAGGAAAGCACAAATTATTAGCTAGTCAATGATCACTGGGTCTTTGTTCCAAGTGCCTAATTATTGCTTGATTAGAGAATCCTCTTCTATCATTGTTATCAATTGGACAGTAAGATAAGGGTTTTTGTTTTGTTTTGTTTTCTTTTAAGTACATGTCTTTAAATGAATACTATCTTCATACTAGTGGTTCTCCAACTTCTTGAAGTGAAAACCTACCCCAGAGTTGGGATGTTCTTTATAGAAAACCAGAAAATATTACATCATATAAACTAAGAATTTTTTGTGCTAGCAGAAAATCTGACTATATATAGCATTGGCCCTCCATATCTGTGGGTTCTGTATCCACAGCTTCAGCCAACCGTGGATCAAAAATATTGTTTAAAAAATTCCAGAAAGTTCCAAAATGCAAAACTAGATATTTGCAACTATTTACATAGCATTTACCTTGTATTAGGTATTGTAAATAATATAGAAGTGATTTAAAGTGTACGGGAGGATGTGCCTAGGTTACATGCATATACTATGTCATTTTATATTTTGGTATCTGCAAGTGGGGGGAGGGTGTCTTGGAACCAATTCCCCCATAGAAACACAGGGATGACTGTATACAATTACAGCCTTGATTTATGAGTCCTTGGAAACAAGTATTCTTATGCTGAGTTTTTAAGCTGACGTTTTGTGCTGGGTATTTGTTTCGTCCTTTGCTGGAAGTTGCTGGTAGACAGTTGTAGGTTCTAAAAGTCGAAGAAAAATTTATGTGAATAAAATTTGAAATTGAAAACATATTATCCACGAACACTAACTAGGTCTCTCTTGAGGAATGGAAAAAAGCTGGTGGTATTTTATCAGCGGGAAACCTGTGGCACCTTGGCTGCAAGTGTCCTCAGTGGCTTCCTTGAGAATTACTCACCTGGATGGTTGTTAGAATGTGGGAAAGGAACAGATGTGGATACCACAGGGGCTACAGCTGTGCACTGCTTCTTGATCCTCAGTTTTCTTCCCATATGTTATTTTGAAGATATATATATTTTTCACAGTGAAAGAAATCAGTAATTCCCTTTTCTGTCACCTTTCTTATTATCTTCTTGATTACTTTAAATTTTTAAAATTTTGTTTTCGGTTTTTCTTGATTCCCCACATTGAAGAAACAAAAAAAAAATCACATTTTAAAATATCAGAAATGAAGTAGAATGAACAGCCGTATGCCTCAGATATGTATTAGGAACATTTTTCTTTTATTATTATTTAAATTATTTTCCGTTGCACTCTCTATTCTTCTTTATATTTATTTTGCATTTCTTTTTCTATAATTGTCCTTTTCCCAGTATTATCCCTGTTTTCCACGCCACCCCTGCTCAGATGTTACCAGTGATCACAAACTAGTGCCGTTAGACAAACTATAGAGCATTCATTCGTTTAAGTCTCTGACGTTGAGTTCCTGTTCCTCTACCTCGTAACCAATCATCAGTTTTATCTTTTTAAAAGGGGGAGAGGAATGTTTTAGTAAAAGTGAATTAAAAACACTGACACTTTCAATGAATGGCCAAGCTCAATTTCTAGCTTTCCCCTTTTACTCAGGAAATCGTGAGTGCGTTGAGGGACCAGTTTAGGCTTCAAACAAAATGCAGAAACTCCTCGGTGCCTATTTGCAGAAGTTCCATTGAAAGCAGTAGCTGGGCTGTTGCCAGTGTAACGAGACCCTGATCAAAAAGGATTCAAGAGGGTTGAAAAAAATGAGCTTTACTTTAAAAGACAATAAAAGTAGGAGAGATGGAGGTTGTGGGGTGAAGGAGGAAATGGCCAAGAAAACAAACTATTTTAACATTTACGCCTTGTAATGCTTTGCCTTATGAATCATTATATCAGCATTTGAAAGTAAGAGAATGCTATCACTCAGATTTTTGCCATATTTTCCCCCTTCTAATTTTACTAGGCACCTTCTATAGTTTCACATTGGAAGCATTTACTATGGAAAAAAATTCCAACATGTAATTTGAAATGCAAATGGAATTAAAATGAGTGGAATCTAATATGTACGGTGATTGAACACAGATTTACTTCCCACATGCTTTTCGTCCTATCATATTTTGGGGCTCACTTTATCTTTTTTACAATGTCTTTTGATTTTATGAAGATTCTGTCCTTCAAGCCCACCTTTCCAGTTCTTCCTGTAACAAACTGAAAACAGTCAATTAAAGTCAGCTATTATAAGAAGATGACTTTCATAGACTTTAAATTTTAATTTTGTACTTAGGGAGAGAGAGAGAAAAAAAAAAAAAAACCCCACACAGCAAGCTCTATTCATTAACAGAATTTTAATTTGTTCATCTTTATGGTAAAGAAAAGCAACTGTTTTGTTTATCTTTGTAGCCTTCCAGGAGAACTTCCTTCTCTGTAACGGAGAATGTTGCATGTGTTTTGGGTGCAGAGAGCAGCAGCAGTAACTGTGGTATCTTTACCATCCCCAGCAACAAGCACAGGCTTATGATGGAGTTCTTTTCCATAATGTACAACTTGAGAGATGCTTTTGAAAAATAATTGCAGTGAGCGATCAAGTATTTGTTCTCTTGTGGGCCTGGAGAGATTTGCATCAGCTGGGTGTCTGCCTGCTCTAATATTGGAGGAATATGCCTATTCTTGTGGTCGTGTCCACTTCTAAGATCTTAAATTTTACCACTGGCTGAAGTATCAAGAGAGTTTGAAAACCAGCAAATTCTACAAAAGGTTGACATCCTTAAAAAAAAAAAAAAAAGGAGGGAAAAGAAATTAAGTGATCACCCAAAGAAGAGACTCTTAACAGAGATGATGAAGCAGATTTATGTTGATGTAAATCTACTATAAAATAGAAAAATTTTAAAGAAAGTTCTGTGCCGAAAGCATGACAGGTCACTCAGATTATGACTTTCTCTTCACGACTGTCCCTGACAGCTGCGTTTATGACCAAATAAAGCAGACGGCACCTCAGTTTATTATCAGAGACAGTCAACAAAAGTGAGTTAAGAATGCATTATTTAAATGTTCATGAACGAGCATCTCCACTTAATAGATAAGAATGGCCCAGAGAAGGAAGACAGTGTTTATGTTGTCAGTGAATTTAGGAACAAGCTTTTTTGACTTTAAGACAGCGAAATTTCCAGATAGTACTTTGAATCCATGAGCATGAATTTAAATCTGAGCAGAATATACTTGAGTTTTGCATGAGTCTTCATGCATGTTAGACTAAGCTAACATACAATTTACAATGTTCATACGTAGCTCAAAACATCAGGAATTTTACTTCGTCTTTACAAGCATAGGCTGAGTGGCACTTAGCAAATAATTTGGTAGTAATTTTCTACTGTCCCTACAGAAAAATAGTAACATTTCATCTTCTTCCCAGTGAAATCTTTATCAATCCAGGCATTCCCGGAGATCTTAAACCATGGATAAGACTTTTGGTGAATGTTTAGAAAACTTGCATTAAAGATTTTAGGTGCATATAATGCTTTCAATCCTTTTCTGAGTTATCGTTTCCTTTTAGGTTTATAAAATCTGCATCTATAGCATACTTACTGTAATACAGTCGCTTCTGAAATAGCACATTATCAGCATATGTGACAACCTAATATATGTTAAGTTAATCACCCTAAGTGGCAATATTTGTCAACCTGAAATATGGATTTTATTTCTGCCTGAAAAAAAATAGATTAACTAGTGTAAGAAAATCAGAACATTATGGGAACCACTTTCTGGGAAACAACATGGATGAGATGAAGCCAATCTGTTTTTGATATTTGTCTTTGGGGCTTTCACTAAAATGTGATTTGCCAAAGAGCTCTGTGGATGGATGGCACAGACCTACTCATTTTACTTAACAGGTAAAATGAAAACCAGTAACACAAATGATAGGAAGAAGATGGTTAAAAAAGCAGTTCCTCACTATTACCTATATTTTAATGTTTAAACCTCAAAACGAGTGTATAAATGGATACACAAAACCTGCCAAATCCTAGTCACTTCAGAAAATAAATGGCACATTGAATTGAATCCATAATTATCCAGTAAATGCAGCAGAGGAGAATAATCAATGGATAGCACTTTAAGGTCTTCATTGGTGAAAAACATACAACATTTATTGCTTTGTTTTCTAACTTAAATAATGATCCAAATCAGCAGGGAAACTCTTTAAAGGAAAATGCTAAAAATATTCCTTAAAAACACAGGGTGAAAGCTGACATTTCAGACTCAAAAGAAAGTTACATTTGGCAAGAGCCTTAGTCTCCTGATGTGTTAGTTACGTTTAACTCTGGTTTTTTTTTTTTTTTTTTAACAAATGACTAAACCTGGACCTCGAGTTTCTTGGGCCAAGACATCATCTTTTATGACACATTTCTACACAAACATACTCCCCCAAGGTCATCACTCACCTTCTCAAACACCAGGGGAGCACAAGTCAACATTTTAATTTACGGAGCACATTTATACACGGGACAAAAAGACACGGTGCTTCTCTTGAGGACTGCCACTAAGCTGCAGAGGCATATGGAGGAGCTCAAGGTGGCGGGGAAGACTTTTATATTTTGCCCATGCATTTATACTCGCAGTTTTACTCTCTCTTAACCTCTTTTTTCAGTAATGGTTGTAACCAGTGCTGGCACCTTGCTTGAGAAAGTACAAGGAGTCATGGCTCAAAAAAGACAGGGCTGGAAGAGTGGGTTTTCACTGTATAGAAAGCAAAACACCAGGCATTGGGATGATGAACAAATGCATCTGTGGCCAAGAGTCTATTCTGGGCCTCTCCAGACATGTGACCCCATGAAATTAGGAAGAAAACAACATTCACTGCTACTAGTTTTTAAACTTAAGAATATTTCTGGGAAGAACTTTAGGCTACACATAGTTTTTCACTTCTAATGTTCAACTGGAAATCTCTTTCACAAGAAATGTCTTTGATCCATTTCCCTATTTTTCTGAATTCCTTTTTTTTAATCACCATGTTTTCTTAGTAAGACAAGGAAGATCAACATGAGAAATAACCTAAATAGGTCATGGAGAAGGAAGCAGAGAAGAAAAGGTTTGGGGAGGTACAGAGACATGCTAGAGAAAAATAATTCAAGAGCTAAATGACCAACTGTCTTTTCCCATTCTCCCCTGTTATAAATCAGTCCTGCCGTCCAACATAAATTTGGAGTATTTGTGGTTGAAAAATTCAAAACCATATCAAAATCTCCCCACGTCACGTATGCTCTCCTGCCTTTAGCAATATCTACTTCATAGAGATAGAGTGAAAATAGTTGAAAGTTTGCCTCGAGAGAGTCAGGAAGTTTTTGTAAAGGATACTTGATATTGGTGTGTGCATGTGAGTGTGTGTGTGCATGTATGCACACGCATGTGTGGTCTTTATTCCTGAGGGTCTGGTTCCTTGGCTCTGTACTAGTGTCCCTTCCACAAACAATCCTCCTTCTTGCTCTGAGTTTCTCTTTATTTATTCCTTCCTTCATCAAATATTTATTAAAAAATGGATAGACAACCTTTCACAATTTTTTTGCCTAATTTCAGTAAAGACACCAACATTTTGAAGTATTTTGTCACTTCTTCCCCCTTTCTTTCTGTAACATTGATTCTACATAGGACAAGGAAAAGAAATAGTGATGTGTTTTCTTTAAAACGTATCAGTATTTCTTTAAACAGAACAGCTGACTCATATTCACCCATTCATCATTCAACACAAATTCACCAAGTTTCTACCAGAAACTGGGCATGGTTCTAGCCACTGGCCTGTGATAGCTACTTTTCCAAGTGTCTCCATTAAAATGCTGTTCTTTGGCTCGTGGGTTCCTCTTGATAGTCTGATATTTGTGTTAACTTGTTCTCAAATTTTATGTGCTTCCTTATTGTGTCTGGCCTTTTAAAAAAAGCCAGAATTTTCTAAACCATGGTCTGTTGAACACCAGTAGCTCGTAGATGTTAATGTGTAAAATTACAAAAATCCTACAGTAAAATACATTTTGACACAGTTACACACTCTATCACCTCCTAGGAGACATATGGCAATACTGAGATATTGAAAGTTTTGCAGAAGGTATGCTGCAAAGCAAACAGTTTAACTGTGTCTAATCTAGTATTTTTCAAACATTTTTAATTGCAGAACAGATTTTCAGAGAACGTGGCATGACAGATTTCCTTTCTTTCCTTCTCAATTTAAACATCATCTAGGGACTTCCCTGATGGTCCAGTGGTTAAGAATCCGCCTTCCAATGCAGGGGATGTGGGTTCAATCTCTGGTTGGGGAACTAAAATCCCACATGCCGCGGGGCAACTAAGCACGCGCTCTCTACAGCCCGCATGCCACAACTAGAGAGCCCGTGTGCCGCAACTAAGACCCAATGCAGCCAAATAAATAAATTAATTAAAAAAAATTTTTTTTAAACTGAGAATGAGTTTCATGAACTCAAAATAACTTCCAATTAAAAAAAAATAATAAACATCGTCTAAATTGAAAGAACATTTTCTGTGTTTGAAATTTACTAAAAGGCCCAGGAAACCTAGATGAGCAAGTTAACTCTCTTCAATCGAATGAGTCAGTAAAATGTGTCTCCAGCAGGAGGATTTCGTAGATGAAATGTGAAGTTGAAGTTCTGTGTTCCTGACTTTAACTTAGCGATCTGTAGAAATGTCACATGTGGTAATTACTCCCTCAAGTTTCTGTGGAAAGGATGAGTAACATTGTAAACATATATGGCTAAGGACTCCTGGCTTCTGAGAGTGAAATTCTATTCTGTGGCTCCGTAAGCGTCGCTGGGCTGGGACTTTACTGACTTGAATAACTTCTCTCCTCAGTAGAATATTAACTGTACCAAAGACGTGAGCATAAATGCAAAAGTATTTTTCGAATATTTTCCTTAGAATGGTCTTCATTATGTGTTGGAGTTTATCCCTTTGGTTATGACAAATTTTCCTAGATTCAATACTTCAAATGGAACGATCAGCAACTTAAAGAAAACCCTGAGTTCACACCCTAGCTCTGGGTCTTATGAACTGTGTTGCCTTCTTGATCGTTACTTAACCTCTCTGAGACTCCGAATCCTCCCTGATTAAAAAGGGAGAGGGTAGTTAAGTGAGACCTACCTGGTAGAACTGTGAGGATGGAGTGAGCCAGATGTGATTTGGCACAAGACTGCTCTGAGTTGGTCTTCCCCAAATATAAAGTTCTCACTGGTAAGGGGAGAAAAGTGAAATATTTGAAGCAAAACTGAGCTATGCAAAGGCTTGAACAGATACTTCACAAAGGAATATATCCAAATGAGCACTGTCCCTATGAAGAGCTGTACAGCCTCATTAATCATCAGAAAACCCACATGGTATACCAATATCTAGCTATTAAAGGGCGACAATGGAAAAGACCAGTTCAACTATTAGTGAGGGTGTGTGGAGTGACCAGAGCCCTGATAACTGTTGGTGGTGTCAGGGTGTCTTTTCATGGGACCAGTTTGAAGATGTGCATCCCTTAGGACCCCAAAATTCCACCTCTAGGTATACCTACCACATGAAGACACAAAAATGTTCACCCAAAGACAAGCATGATTATACTGAGAACAGCATTGTCTGTAAGAGTACAAAACTGGAAATGACCCAAATGTGCAGCAGCTGTAGAATGGACAAATGCATTGTGGTATATTCACAAGATGGACACTATGAACCATGAAAAAGAAAGAGGATCTGACCCATGCTACAACCCATACAAATCTCGCAAATGCAATTTAAGCAAATTATGTCTGAAGACAGACACAAAAGAGCATATACTGTGTGATTCTATTTATTTAAGCTTCGCAAACAGGCAATTCATGGTGTTTGAAGAGGATGGGATGGTGACTTGGAGGGGCCATGAGGGGGTCTTCTAAGATGCAGGTAATGATCTGTTTCTTGATTTGGGTGTGAGCAGTTAGAATATTTACTTTGCAAAAATTCACTGAGCTGAAATGATTCTTGAACTTTATATATGTATGTTACACTTCCATAAAAGAGTTTAATTTTTTAAAAAAATCTGAACACATGACCTTCAGATTCTTCCAGGCAGAGTTACTAAGGATGACAGTGCACAGTGGTCAGTAGAATATCAACATTGATTTCACTCCCCCCATTGTTTGGGTTCTCAATAAGAGGGTACTTTTTCTAGTGCTTGTGTAAAGCACCCCCTTTTTGTGGTGCTATTAACTTCATCTATGATAAACTCTTTAAAGTAATATTCCCAGGATCTCTAATTTTTTTTTCATTTTTCAGTAATTGCCTTTGGTAAGATTAGCCAGTCCCTATTGAAAGTAATTCAGTGACTCTTCTGTGGTAGATATTACTGGCAACTGGGAAGAGTTTAGATGTTTTGGAAGCAGAACTTGCTGCACTGTGTGATTTACAGACTTCGTTTTTGGAAAGCAGTTTGTTTTATTCTTTATATCATTCTATTGTTTATATATGGCTTCAGAACAAGTGAAACATATAGTCTGGTTACTGTCAGGATGTGGAGGTTAGCCAAAACAGTGTGGAAATGTAACTTTGTAAGTTCCTTCACGTGACAGTTGTAAGCATGATCTTTCAGAGTGTGTATACAGTGTGCTTGGGTATCCTGTCTCAGGGAAGAGGTGCTGTCACCTTCTAAAAGGAAAGAGAAATAAAATCAGCTCTGGATTTATGCCAAATTACGTTAGAGCCACCTCTAGGTAGTGCCAATTTATTCAGTTTAGATTCTCCAGTAAGCCTTAAGACAAGATCTCAGGAAGGTTGACCCTGGTGCTCTGAAGGAGAATTCTGTTTACAGGAAAAATCCTGAATTTTTTCCTCTTTGATTATTGGCTGCATCTTCATGACACAGTAGAAAGTACGGGTTTTACTGGGTTGATTTGCTGATGTGGCAGACCGTCAACGTTGACTCGATTGCAAAACACGACAAATTCAAAAATATCTTTGGAGGTAAGCCTTCTTAATATGCTCACTACACTACTTAACTTTAAATTGTGATTTGTCAAATATGTGTTTTGTGAACAATTCATAGGTAACTAATACTATTTCATTTTATTAATATTCCTTGTCCTATCCTAAACAACTACCTTTCCAAGAGCATTTTTTAAAATCAGAACAGACTTCCATTATACAAATTGACAGAAATTTTAAATCAGCTAGGAAAATTAGCTGGCACATTGATCCAGACTTAAAAGCCTGTGCAAGAATAAAACGTCTCAAGGTTTCGAGAGCACAGGATTTGAAAACAAAACCCCCTCCAAACAGCCTGGCAGGACTGCGGCGTTCTTTTGCTCCCTTTTGCCAGATGGACCACAACTATGGGCTTAACATAAACATTCAGTTTCCTTAAGAAATCATTTCACCGACAGTGTTCCCAGTAGATGCAATGAGTTTCCATTCCTTAGTGAATTCTAAATAATGAGCACAGGTAAACCTTTGAGGTTCAGCTTGGCCTGAACCAGGATCCACATGATTAAATGCTTATTCAAAACTCTTTCATCTGGAAGTCGTACAAGAAGTCTTGTTTTACTGCCTTTCTTAAAGCGTTTCAGTATTTCCAGTTTGACTCCCATCTCATACCAGAAGGTGAAAAGACATTGGACATGATTGCTCTTTCACTGAATTTCAAAAGAAGTTCTGGGTTTGATTTCGAGTAAACATTTGGCTTTGTTTTCAATTTTCTGACCCGGATGGCTCAGGCTTTTGAGGTCTCTTTATTATAGATATAATTTTATCATGCTGATGGTGACTATATTTGCGCAGTAAATTGGAGAATTGAACCAGTTATCCACATAGTTCAAGCTAGAATGTCATTTTGTCTTAATTATATAAATACTTCATGAAACTGAGCATTTGGGATGGACCCATCCCAAATGTTCTAACTCTTCACTGTGTATGGACACAATTTGTATTGCTGATCAATTATTTAATACAGTTTTAGTTATATTTTCTCATACGCGGACCAAAAATATATAAAAACTTGGAAAACCTTGAATAATAAGAGCCATTTTTCTACTTCAATATATCCCCCTCACATATCATTTAAAATGTTGGAAAATCTTCTCTCTAATTTTGAGAAGGTAGGCGAAATGATTTCATATAGCTTATTTTACACAAAGTAAGAACATTCTAAGGAATCATCTATATGCAGCTTTGGATAAAATGATGTAGCACAGCAAATACTGTGGGACTAAATGCCTACAATATATGAGGGGGAAGCAAGTGATTTCTTACATGAAATTTCAAAAAACTCTCACAGGCAAGAGATTTCAGCATTTATTATTCACTTGTAATTATTAATTATTGAGGAATCACCCCCTAACTCTTGAAAAGGATAACACATCAAAACATAGACTTTTATGTTTAGTAAAACATAATTAGATTAGAGGAAGTGATGGATACTAGGTTTGCCCACTTAGCTGGCTCTGTCTCAAAGGATGGAAACCCAGCCTTACTTTAAGAAGTTCAACCATCCAAAATAAAGTTATTCCAGTGATAATGGCCCATAATGCATCTTTCCTATGATTAAGTGTTGTTATAATACGTAGAATGGTTATACTACCTGGATAATTTTTGAGTGGAATATTACCTTTATCAATACTTTTAGTCAATACTGCCCTTTAAAAGATATGAAATATGATTTATTTTATGTTTAGTTTCTTCAAATCAGCTCAAACATGCTCCTATTTAGGAGGAATTTTTCCTCTTCTGGTTGTTTCTTTTTTTTTTTTTTTTTTTTTTGCGGTACGTGGGCCTCTCACTGTTGTGCCCTCTCCCGTTGCGGAGCACAGGCTCCGGACGCGCAGGTTCAGCGGCCATGGCTCACGGGCCCAGGCGCTCCGCGGCATGTGGGATCTTCCCAGACCGGGGCACGAACCCTTGTCCCCTGCATCGGCAGGCGGACTCTCAATCACTGCGCCAACAGGGAAGCCCTGGTTGTTTCTTTTAAATACATTTTTCAGTCAATTATTTTCCTGCCCTAGTACATAGGAAGTTTTTGAGTTTCAGGGGCTCTAAGTGACCTTTTGTTAATATTTCAATTATTCATAATTTCCCCTACTCCATATTCAGGACTCTGATATTTCAATATTTCAGGACAAATATCTTCAACTTTGTGCAACTTTGACAATGAAAATATATAAAATAATTATATATATAATATTTTGATATAAAATATAGAACTTGATATAAAAATATTATTTTCTTATATAAAATAATAGAACTTGATTTCTTTTTAAAAAATTACAAGAAGCTGATCAAAGATTATTGCAAGTACAAATAACTAAATGTTTTGATTAAGAATCTGAAGAAAAGATAAAGAGTAAATGTTTGCATCACACAACATGTCAAATAAAATTCTTATTTCAGTCTTGAGAAGTTCTAAGAAGTCCAGTCATAAAATGCTTGGATGTGCTCCCTCAGTGTTGAAACCTAGATATTTCGCTCTGATGGAAAAAATTCCACTGGCGATATGAATTCTTGAACTTAAGGATAAACTGTTAGCTATAAAACCTCAAGAGATGATGAACCAGTTAGGCTTTCAGACTAAATAAACACTTTGATGATGGTTGAGGAATGCAGCAATCAAAGGGTTTCCATTGCTTCCCTTGGGAGTTGGGTGTCCTTTCAGGAATTCTGAAGACAGCTGCTCACAGCCATCATATAAATCAACCTATAAAGTAAATTTCTCCTTTCTCCCAATTATGGCTGTTAATGGTTATCTGTTATTTTGGAGTCATATTCGTTTTTGTTCAAGAAAGCAAGGAGAATTGTACTTGGAATCCTTTTTATGGTATTATACCAATTAGTAATAATAGAATAATAGTATCACCCTATAATTCATCACAATAATCTCTTTTGTAGCTTTTACGCTTTGCCTTCACAGATCTGAATGCTATGTATGATAAGGTGATAATGATATTTATTAAGCATTTATATTTTCCAAGTGCTATGCTAAGCACATTGTATATTTTTTTCTCATTTATTTCTCATAGCACTCTTATAGATAGGTTCTATTATATATCAGAGAATTTACATAGCATCTCAATGGTACACCATAAACGGTGACAGAACCAGGATTTGAACTCAGGTAGAGTGTGTGATTCTAACACCCATGCTCTCAACCACCAAGTTATACTGCCTCATAACTATACCATTTCTGGCTGTTTGGGGACCCAGCAACTAAGTAAGAAGGGTTACGAATTTTATCAGGAGGGCTGAAGGCTTGGGAATAAGGAAAGGAGAGAACGCAGCAGGGAAAACAAGAAGTAGTTTCCAGATCTCCTGCACTCTGGTATAAACTTCTGCTCATCCACTGCTGAGCTGTCCTAGCATGGTCTTGATGCAGGGGTCCTTTTGGACTTTCTGTAAACCGATTGTGCAATGTGTTAGCACTTGAAATACAGACAGAGGCAGAGGTTTCCTCCTGCCTTGGAAGGTGTGATGGTAGCAGAGTGATGATTAAATGTTTCCATCCCTGGATGTCTCCAGGCTTAGGACATGTGGGTGGGAGGAGGTCAGGGCTCTAGACGGTATTTACTCTTGGGGGTAGGCTTAATGGCACTCCCTTTACTGGCAACTGGCACTCTTTTAAATGCAAATAGGAGAAAAGAGGTGCTCATCTTCTGAGGTCTTTCGTTCCTTCTATTCTGTGGGTCTGCACTTCTTTCAGTTTTTCATTTATAAAATGCTTGATGATGGAAAACTATAGAAACCAAATGCACCTCTCTAATAAACATTCAAAACCTTCACTAGTGTCTGCATAATATAAATTATAAGTGAAAAAAAACTGATTTAGTAGAGGGGGCTTTTATTAACCTAAGATTTTAGAGCCATAAAAGCAACATCTTCTGGTATATGTCTTAAAAAAGAAAATTCTAATCCACATTTATTTTCTCCTTCCTATATTTCTAACACAAATGTAAAAGATTTAAAAAGACATTGCTAGTGAGAGATGCTACAATAATAGGACCAAAAGAAATATTCACTGATTCTCATCTAATACTGTAGCAAAGTAATTTAGTAAAAAGTCTCTTGTTTGATTCAGTAATCAGTACAAAGGAGGTGATGACTCAGACTGAATTATCAACAAACTACTCAAAAATCAATAAAAACGGTACATAACATGAACATTCTCTAATTATATAATCATTTATACTGTTAATGGTATTGTTTCAAACCAAATTTAACTAAGTGAGACTTGGTGTTAGTTGACTATAATTCAATGTAGCAGACATTGTTATCTATTTAATGTATATTGTATCTACTTAATATATATCATTTTGAAGTGATGATCTTTGATTGACTTTAGATATTGTTGCTTAATATTCTTTTGTACCAAACTGGAGAGATCAACTAGGGGTGAAATTTAGGGCCCTGGGTCATTATCTTTAAAAACAATCTTTTCTTTAATTGGGTAATAAAATGTCTTTGTAGTTATCCCCAACTTATCAGGACCACCAGGGAAAAGGAGGATTAGGCTTGCCAGTGTCATGGGATCAAAACAAAGGTCAAAGATGTAGGGCATGTGGATCTATATTTTTGAGAAGAAAAAAGAAGAGACATGACTACATATATGAGATGGTTAATATCAAATAATAAGATAACCACCCTGGTGTGCTATGTGTATACACCACACAAAATGCTGTAGGGAGTTGAGACTTCATATTTTTCAGCCTGAAACCTTTGGATGATTTATTTTTAAAAGTTTTGTTTTGGCCTACTCTGCTTGGTTGTTTAAATTGTCTGGATAATTGATAAAACTATTAGCTCCGCTTTTATGGGAAGATGCAATCCATAAGCCAAGATACAAATGCTAATGTGGGACCCTAAATTAGAAATAAAAGTTCCAAGTTAAAAAATATGAAAGCACATGCAACATTAAGAAGTTTATACTTTGGCAGAGGGACCTGACTGTAATCTGTTTTAAAACAAATAGATTGTGTACAGCTGTCCCCATATCCCTGGCAGAATGATGATTTAATGTTGATTAAGAGAGAAAACCTTTGAAGTGAGCGAGGCAGCAGCCCCGAGTATGTCTTTAGTGATCATTATCAGTCTTCCCTGAAGGATGCCTTGGTGCCAAAAGCTCTTTTCTCCAAACTGGTTAAGGTGGATTCAGGAGCGAAGGCTTTGTACGTCTGAAAAGGCCTTCTCATTCACAGGCCTCTGGTGTCTTATTCCTTTAGGATCATGAATGTCTGAGAATAAACAGATGCAGCCCTTTTCACAAGCAGGGCAAGGTCCACAACTCCACGGCATCTTGGCATTATTTATTCATCATGAGAATGGCGAACGAACATGGACCCTGCAGAAAAATCAAATCAGTGTTCATTTTGTTGAGCAGCTGCCTCTAGCAGAGAAGAAGCCTTTGGATCTGACTTTGGTAACTGGACAATTAGAGGCGTTATTAAATTGAAGATGCAAATGAGTAACCATGTTTTCTTCTAAGTTTGTTGTGTTTCACTTGCAGTGCTTAAATTAAAACCAGCTCCAAATTTGTAAGAGCCGATTCCTGACAGCTTAGAACAGTTCCAGGCTAGTTCATGTATCAGTAGTTTCACTAAAAATATTTACATATCGGTTAACCTCAAAGGACCAAATCTGTACTTCTTCACGTTTGCAGAGTAAATGGATTTAGTGCAAAAGTTATCATGTCCTTGGTGCCTTGCCCTGAAGATTTGCTCACAAGCAGAGTTTCAGATAGTGTGAAACATACAGGCTTTTGCATGTTAATAAAATAAATGTACTTATGGTAAGAATACCTATAAATAATTAAAAGGCTCTGATTTGTGAGGTAGACCAAGATTACATTATATTGAGAACTTTTCGTAAATTGCTTAGTTTTTAAACCCAGTTTCTCTGTTCACAAGCTCTGGGATCTTGGGCAGGCTTTACCTCTGTCTCCTCACTACAAAATGGGAACAAGAATAGTATCTACCTCTGAAGTTGTCAAAAGGATTAAATAGTTCTATCTACCTATGTATACCTATATCTATATCTATATACAGTGCTTGGAATAATGCCTGGTGTTTAGTAATTGCTGGTGTGTGTGTGTGTGTGTATAAACTGAACAGTTTTGTCAAAAGGTAGGTTGGCATATAATAATGACCTCTCTCCCTTTCCCTCCCATTCTCTATCTAGCTATGATCTATCATCTGACTTTTCCTCTATATTTCAGTTTAGTACAATTAGTTTTGAGGAAATGTTGCTCATGTTGTAGTTCACGACGTTGATCAATTTGTGTTTATGCAACGTACTAATGTCCATTTTGATGTGTGTACTGTAGCTTTTAAACTGTAACCCAGGGTCTGTCCTGATCTGGTGAGTCCCAAAATTAAAGCTAGAGAATTTTTTTTCAGTATTTTATCCATACATTCTCACCCTTTGAAGTCCTCCACAAGCTTTTAAACTGTAACCCAGGGTCTGTCCTGATCTGGTGAGTCCCAAAATTAAAGCTAGAGAATGTTTTTTTCAGTACTTTATCCATACATTCTTACCCTTTGAAGTCCTCCACAATGCGGAAAAAAAGAAAGAAAGAGAGAGAGAGAAAAAGAAAGGAAGGAAGGAAGGAAGAAAGAGAGAGAGAAAAAGAAAGAAAGGAAGGAAGGAAGGAAGGAAGGAAGAAAGAAAGAGAGAGAGAGAGAGAAAGAAAGGAAGGAAGGAAGAAAGAAAGAAAGAAAGAAGAAAGAAAGGAAGAAAGAAAGAAAGACTTGGATAATGGTGAAATTATAGCAAAGTAAGCCCACCAAACCAGGCAGCAGCCCCAGGCTCTTTGCCTGCTTCCCATGGGTGTCCATCGGCAAGGCTGACCTCACCGAGTTCCAGGAATAGACCCTCACCAAATTCCTTTAAGTGATTGGTTCCTTTAGTCCAGGCTCTGAGCCGCTGCATAAATCTCTCCCGTAGAGTCTAAGTATTTTCAGTGACTTTGCTTTTCCCATGCTTTATTTTTTATCCCCAACTACTAATCACTCTCCTTTTTTTCTTTCATTTGCAGCCTTTTGGGTCTCATCTCTGAATTTGCCAGGACTATATTTTACTTTCACTTTGAGATTAAGCTTGAAGCTATCAGCATGTAAAATCCCCATTAAAATGCTCAAGAAAGTGTATATTCTAGAGCCGACTCTAAGATGTACTTAAACAGTGGAATGCAAAGCATTTATGTACAAATGGTAATATTTTAGAATTGTACACAAATGAAGATAGAGCATCTCAGTCCTTTTGTGGAGAAGTGAAAGAAGGCTGCAGCTGAAATATGCATCCCAGTGTTGGCAAATCTTTGTGATGGTCTAGCTATGAACATCCCTTAAAAGTGCTTTCTGTACTGTTAACATTTTTGTATGATTTTTGGATTTCTTAGTGATTTCTCTGGGTGACAGGATAGACTTTTTTCATGTGCCCCATGAAATACGAGTTTATTTTATTTCTTAGTTTAAATGCACATTTTAGAAATTAATTTAAACTGGAAGGTGATTCATCATTATTAAGCCCCCTTATGTTTTTATATGTTCTGCAGAAAACCCAAATCATTATTCTAAAAACCCAGACATTCGATCTAGAATCAAGGCTTATTACCTCAATAAATACCCTTTATTTAAGAGATGTATGTTGAAAGATGATTCAGATCTTTTTTAACCTAGATATTGTTAGGGATAAAGTGATTTTTTAATTGTACAGTTATTTTTAAAAAGTTCAGCAATACAAATTCTACATCTGCTTCAACTGCAGACATATAAAACCAGTGTGACAAAAAAGGATCATTAGACAATCCGATTTTCTTGTTGGAAGGGTTTAATGCTGTTGGGTATAGTATTAAAATGTAGAACTTGATAGCATGTCTTAAACTTTTAATGATGTGTCCATGAATATAAAACATGCTTCTCCCAGTAACTTTATGACTTCTCCTCTGCATAATTAGTGGTATCTGTTTTATGAGCTTACTGTTGTTTCCTTGATCTCATGAAAATGTGAAACCACTGTAATGATTTACACCATTCCAGAGCTTTAAAACTACGAGCTGTTTCTTAAACTAAATAACAACAACAACAAAAATTCAAAAGTCCAATACTAGAGTTAAAGTCATAGTGGTATCTTGAATGTTAAAAAACACACACACAGGATTTGGAAATTCACTTTTGACATTTTGTTTACTAGTATTTGGTTTTTAGTAAACACTAGTACAAAATATATTTGTCTTTTATTGTTTATAGCTCCCCTCTTATTATATATGTTTTCGTTCCTCACAGTTGAAACATTTAGGGAAAATTTCCTTGAAAAATGCTCGAAAAATAATTATTTAGATCATTTGCAATCTTGAGAGTTATTAATTGAAGTAATGAATGCTTCTACTAAGCATTAGAGATCCACAAGATTCCAAGCAAATTATATTATTCATTAAAAAACAATTGTCATTGGTAGATTTAAAAATTGGTGTTTCTGTATCTTTGATTTTTAGATTTAATCTGGTTATTTTACTTTTCATAATATAGTGTATATTATTTACAAATAAAGCTTTGTCATCTTGCCTCAATAACTGAAATAACCATGAGTTTTTTTGGTAATTTTTATTATTTGGTACCCTGAAATGTAATTTTCCTTAAAGATCCTTAATTATATTATGTTTTTTCTTAGTTTTATTACTGGTAGGGAAATTCTACAAATATATAAATAAACAAACAAATAAATATTATATGTTCATGTAAGAATTTTATCCAAAAGAGGAAAATAACAAAAAATTGGCGTAATTTGAATATTATGTTGGATTACTATTAAACTTTTCCTGTCATTGCTGAAACTGAGCTATGTCTATATGTCTCAGCGGAAAGTGCAATCAACACGCTTTTGCCGCTGTAAAACAATTGGTCTGGATTATCTTCTTTATTTGAATTGATTTTTTTAAAATGAATTGATCAATTATTTGATGCCTCATGCAACTGATTTAATAATTAAAAGTTTTTGTAGCTCTTGTAAGTCATCCTTAAGGTAGTAGTTAGTTTTCAGATGAAATTTACAGAATAGGCTTCAAGTGGTGGGTTCTCATTACACCCAACAAATAAATATAGCATTCTAAGGCTTAATTTTAAAAATCGAGACTTCCAGTATCAGGTAGTCATATAATTGCAGGACTTGCATTACTTGGTCATATTTTAAAAAATAACTTAATTGTCTTAGAGTTATACTGAAAACAATTTGGTTGAAATAATCACAATTGTAAGAAGTGGGGTAGCCCTTGCTTCCAACAATACAAGTGTTTCAGCAAAAATGATTGTAAAGCAAATATTGGAAACGTGAATCCATTTTCTATTTGGCTTCCATTAAGGATATTTCCACTGGAAAAACATCTTCCAGAAGATTGACTTAAAAGCTTTCTGATGTAAAAGTTTATAAGATGGAAGTATGGGCCCACACATTCTAGTTGTTGCATATTCTTGGAAGTCTTTTAAAATATTTTGGAGATCCTTTCTTTGGTCTTTGCTCTGTATCAACCAAGGCAATATTCCAGTACCTGAGGCCACAGGGATCTCCTGCTTTTACACTAACAATGATCAGTTCCCACCCATCATTTATTTGGAATTTTACTATCATAGCACATTTACTAATAGCCCATCTTAAAATGTCCCCTTTGAAATTTAAAGAGATTAGTGCTTTACATTTCATTTAAAGGAAACATACTCCAAATTTAGAGACAAGAAGATCAAGCAGATTTGTGTGAGCTTTAATTTTTTGGCTCCAACCTCAAGCATTTATTTCATTACTCCTCACCCCCCTTTTACAAGAACATTTAATAACCCTTGTTCAAGTTCACTATAACACGCCTTTAGTCCACCCAGTTCCTAAGCTTAGCTCCTGCAGTCTCAGTCTTTGTGATTTGAGAAACAACAGAAAGGAAAGAAAGCCCTAATGACTACGATGCCACTTTCAAATGCAATGTAAGTAAAATTTGGGTTCAGTTGAAGTGGGCAGAATTCTATAATAAAGCAATTATCCACAGATTACCTGCATCCTGGCTATCAAAATGGAAATTGAAATGATAGAAAAGAGTTATCTTTAGCACCTCACAAGGTTTTCATTCTAGCCAATCTTTATATTGAGTTATCACAATCTGTATCTTTAATTTTGTCAAAGTAGACTTAGGAAATATATTTTGAGCTCACTTCTGTTCCCACTTGCTATATGTGCCTCTCATTTTCGAATACCAAATACCTCTCCGACAAAGGGCATATGTATTAAAAATGTACTCTTCCATTAAACGCGCGATTTAAAATTTTTTCTAACCCAATAATTATTTTTGGTGCACCTCTTATATTCAATTTTCTAGGTATTGAAAGAGCCGTGCAAGAGATACAGTAGTAACTCTTTTGACAATATAGATATGAGGTCATAACCCTTAGCTTCGACCGCGTGTTCTCCAGTCAGCAGCCTAATGAGCAAAGCACCTGAATTTCCCACCTGTAAGTAAGAGGACTGGGACACTGTCTTATTTATCCTCTATTGCAGTGTCCGGCACATAGTACACATTCAGCACGTATCTGTCTCATGAATGTGTGAATGACTTCATTGGTTCATCTTAGTATCTCCTGAGCTGAACTTAGTGCACATAGCAGCTCATTATAAATAATCAACCTACCCCACACAGCAGACCCACAGAGCTATCTCCTGGGACTCCATACCCTTCCACCTGTGTGCTTTTTATCCTTGCTCTGGAAGAATGCTCTTTCCCATGCCACCTGAATTTCTAAACACCATCCTATTCACTCCTTCCAGAATCACCTCAAGATTTACGTTCCTTGTGAAGACATATTTTATTTGAAGAAAAATTAGAAAATTAAGCTCATTAATTGAGAAAAACCTCCCTAGACTGAGGACCACTAGAAGGCTGGCCAATTCATTTAAATGGTCAGTTCATTCAAATGACAGAGTAAAACAGTGGAAACCAGAGGTAGATGGTAGACTCCTAGGAGCACCTAATATTTGAGCAGTGGGAAGATTATACATACAAATAGAGGTCATGATACCTGGAAATGGCCCATACTCACCTGACTTGTCATCTAGTGAACCCAAGAAGCCCTACACCAGGATCACCATTAGAGCCTCAACTTTTCGCAGATTTTCTCGCAGATTTGGCCATTACTCCCTGTGACTGCGGGACCTACCAGTACGTGAGTGTTCCCTGATGGCCACTTCAGCATCTTTGGTTGGTGCCTGGCTGAGGACCACGGCACACCCCATGGGCTACGAGATCTGAGTTAGGAAGGGCACTTACCAGGGTATTTCATTCACTGAGGCAAGAGATAATGAATGTTCATTACGGGAATGGAGAGGAGTGGACAGATTTGAGAGCATCTACACTTAGGAATCGGTACCTACCTGACATGGTACATTTTAGACCCTATTACACTGGCATTAACCAACCCTTGAGAAAGTCAATATTTCTTTCATAAAATTTTTATTTTGAAATATTTCAAATGCAGACAAAAGTCCAGAGACTAGAACAATGAATCACATACAATACATTTCCCAGATCTAACAATTATCAAGATTTTGCTACATTTGTTTCATCTATTTTTTTCTTTTGCTGAAGTATTTTTTGTAATCTCCAACATGATGTCATTTTACCCCTATATTTTATGAGGTATGATTATGCACAATCACACTTAATAAAATTAAGAGTAATTATGTCATTTAATATGCAGTCCATAATCAAATGCAACTCTTACAAGAAAGTCAGCTTAAATGCTCAATTTTTTTCTTGTAATAGTAAGGGGTTAGTGCCTTAGTTACTTACAAAGGTGTCTTCAAGTTGTTTTGATTTTCTTTCTTTCTTTCTTTCTGGTAGCACAACAGACTTATTTTTAAAATATATATTCAATTGATTTCATTTACTTTTTTTGTGGCTCAAATAGCTCCAACTTTGGCCAATGGAAACAATATTCTTAATTCATGCTTGTTGCATGATTATTTCCCTTTAGTACAGATAGCGTGAATATAAAATATACAGTCTTGGATACAACTATCATAAAACTCAGTTAAAGAAGAAATAATAACTTCTAAAACACATGATCCACAATATTGTGCAATCATCATTTGAGCTTCAAAACACTGTTAAAATTTTGATAAAAAATTAAATAATTTGAGCCTATAATGTAACCAAATTAGGGATGGATTAAAGTGAGCTCACAAAGGTCTGAGGTCACATTAGAGTTTGGTCTCTATCCTGAGAAAAAAAGTAAAACATGGAAATGTTTAAAGTCAATAAAGATAGGGTTTTGTTTTTGTTTTTGCTTTTTTAAGGAAAGTTACTGCAGGGAGAGCAGATGGAATGGGTGCCAGCCTGGAGGCAAGAAGACCATCTCAGGGGCTGAGCAGTAACGTGAGTGAGCGAAGCTGGGGGTGGGAGGTGCCTGGTTGAACGAGAGCAGTGACCAAGGGAGTGGTATAAAGTGGAGAGACTTAGGAAGTGTGCAGGAGACGTGTAAACAGGACTTGTGCCACGTTTGATGCTTAGGTGGAGATGGGCGGAGCAAAGAGAAGAGTTACAAATGACACAAACATCCCTGATTTGATCAACCTCATGGATGGTAGTGCCTTGAAACATTGGAGGAAGGGTAGGTTCTGGGGAGGAAGATCAAATTTTGTTTCAGAGATGTTTATTTTTAGGGGTCTGCTGGGGATAATGCGAGGGAGGTGGGGGAACGAGGGAGAGAAAGGACAAGAGAGAAGACAGCGTTGTTAGTTCTGGGCTGGAGACATAGATTTCGAATTTACTAGCATCTGAAGATGGTATAGAAGGCACTGAGCATCAGTGGAATCACATAAGAAGGGTATATGGAGAGAACAGAAAAAAGAGCAGAGACCTGGATGCTTAACGCTACCACGGAGGACAGGGGTGCCGAAGGAGTCCCAAGATGGAGCTAAGGGGAGTGCCAGAGAAACAGGAGGGGAAACATATCAGATCTGTGAGGCATCCAGCACCACGAGGGGCAGTTAAAAATGCATCTCAAGTTTGACTTGGCAGATTGCATGAGTAAATGATGAGTAAACGGGGGAGGAAGAGGCCATTTGATCGGGGTGGGAAATTGGTGCTTTGTTTTCGACCAATGAGTTTGAGGTTTATGAGACATCCAGGTGGAGCCAGTGAGTATTTGGGTCCCCGGAGGAAAAAAAAAAGTCTTGATCCTTATGTGAAAAATATGGCAAAATAATATCCTTGACGTCAAAGTAGTTTGTTGGGACGCCGCTATAGCATTCTTTACGTTCTCTGGAATATTGTAATGCTACTGTAACATTTCTTAAATCATCATGAGTTAAACTACAACTCCTCTGGCACAAACAAACATGCAAAAACCAAACAAGCAAGACACCCGCTGTGAAGCGTGAGAAGTGCTTTCCGGGGTCAGAGGTGAAATCAGGAACTTAGGGTCTGGGTTTAAATGCCGGCTGATCACTTACTTGCAGGGTGAACCTGAGCAAGTCAATCTCTCCAATCTTAAGATTTTTTCATCTGAAAAACCAGGCTAGTAAAAACCAATATTGTACAGTGCTTAAAAGAATGAAATTAGATGATATATGAAAATATCTAGCATAGGAGTTTGCACCTAATCAGAGCTCAGTAAATAGGGACTTTATAATTAGTTAAACTCATCAGGCACAAAAATTTTAACTTCTCCCCCTTGCCTTAGTTACTTCCACATTTCATTATGACATCTACTTTTTCTCTCACCCAGAAGTACTCGTTAAGCTCCTTCTATTATTAGCTTCATCCCATGCACAATAAACTCAAGATTTTGTCGCACTTAGAATTTGTTTTGGGGAGAAACTACCACCTGTGAGTGATGGTGGGAAGGATAACCTGGGGACGAGAGAGGAAGAAACACCAAACAGCACCACTGCCTCCAAAGTGTGCTGCCTCCACTACCCTTAGATATAAACCTGTCTATGGTCTTAACAAGCAGACCCCAGACAACCCTTTCTTCATTCATGTCTACACTGTAGCCATGATTTCCCCCAATGTCTGGAAGGAGGTAGGTATAGCAGTACCAGAAAGATGATTTTACTGAAAAATAATCTTAATGCTAGCCTTTTATAAAGATCCATTAAATCTGGAGGATGCTGCCAAGTATTTCTCCATCACGGCACCTCCTTCATGGTTCAGACAGAGTCAGCTTCAAATAGAAACATAGGAGGCATCCCTCCTGTTTTATTCTGCTCATCTGCCCTTACCACATCCCTTACTCCAAGCTCCTGGCTTCCCTTTAGTACCAAGTCAAGACTGAAGCCTCTGGCTCCATTTATAGGAATGGATAGATCTCTTCTAGGAAAAAGCTTACGTGGTTCTTCGAGATTTTTCTCCAGAGAGAACTATTTGCAAAGCAAAAACGTCAACGACGATAAAACAAACATCTTTCTCAGGCTAAGTTTTACCGTGTCTAATGGTTTAACTTTAATGTGTTATTATGCTAAAAAAAAGTCTTCTTTCTATAGGTGAAGAGAGGAAGGAATGAAGTATTTGAAGGACGCTTAAAGTTTCATCCTACCCCATAATATTCTGAAAATGGATTCTTGCCTCTGACCTCATCGAAGGGGACTTCCTAGTCATTCCCCCCATCAGAAGTGTTTAATAAAAGTCGGTAGAGACCTTTGCTGTCTATACTCCAAAAAGTGCACCAAGGAAAGCGGTATTTTCTAGTGGCTCCAAATGGGATAGGAGAGCAGTCCATTTATGAACCTCGCTATGGAGAATACACATCCCCTTTGCAATGAAAAGCAGGGAGTAAGATAGAATCATCTAATCCCGTATTGAAAGCACACTCAGTTTATATTAACATAATCTGTTCAATCCCATCAAGGATTTAAAAATGCCTATTATATGCCAGTCTTAGGTCCTAAGTTTAATAAAGATGAGGTCCCTGCTTCCTATAATTAACAGTCTACGAGACAGACAAGTAAACCTATGATATAAAGGGCTGAAGGCTTAAACAGAAGTATTATAAAGGGCCGGGGCGGGGTGGGGAAAGTGAAGTGCTGGATGCATTTGTATGCGTGTCTGTGGAGGAGGCTGGAGGCTTGAAGGATGTCTGGGAACGATAAAGAAGGGAGTTGAAAAAATAATAAATACAGAGATAAGCATGTTTGAGAAAATTATTTCTAACTTATACTCATGAGTTTGCATCAACAATATTCACCATGAATCTAATCTCCAGTTCGTCTTTGAGCTTATAGAGGGCTAATGTATATACTATCCCCTGCTTACCCTTGTCTCATATATTCTCTTTTATTTTAATTTTTATTTTTTGATGGAAGTAGAGTTGATTTGCAATGTTCTTCTGGTGTACAGCAAAGTAATTCAGTTATATATAGATAGATATATACTTTTTCAGATTCTTTTCCATTACAGGTTATTACAAGATATTGGATACAGTTCCCTGTGCTAGACTGTAGGTCTTTGTTGTTTATCTATTTTATATACAGTCGTGTGTGTCTGTTAATTCCAAATTCCAAATTTACCATCTATTTTCTATCCTCTGGTTTGGAGAAGGAAATAATACTGATTTTCCTCCACACATAATTTCATCTGTGACATGCTGTGTTGTCAGCAGTGAGCACGCAATAAGGCTGGAGTATAATCTCAAGGCTGTGGCATCTTAGAGCAAATCAACATGTTCTTGCATGAACCACCCATGCTCTCTAGAAAGCTCTCTGCTGTTCCTGCTGCTGTTTGAGGCAGGGGTGACAGAGAAAGCCAGATTTCCAAATGAAAAGCCTTTCTGCAGATGACTCTGGCACTCTTCAAACAGTTGCTCTGAAGAAATGGTACTGTCTTCCCATCACATTTGGAACAATAAACATGTTCTATTTTAAGACATTCCAAACAGCTCAGATTAACTTCTGGTTTTTAATGCCTTTCCTAATTCTGATTAACAGGGTCACCCTTGGATATACTGTTTATTATTAGTGAGAGTGGGGTGAAGGATAAATTATATTTTACGATATCTGAGAAATACTGATACATAATCCCAAATTCCACGTCTCTTCCTCTTTGAGGAACAGTTTACCTGATTTCACAGGGAAAAGGGGACTACGTGGATATTTACATAAGTTAGAAAAATATATTACAAATACGTACCGCTGAGGTTCACAGAAGTTAAGAATTGTAATCAAGGGCCTATTTGCAGTAGGCATCCTATAATGTAAAGGAACAAGCCCTTTACTAGAGGGCTTGGAATGAAAAGTGAAGTCTAAAATGTGACCAGGACTAGGGGTGTGGAAAGCGTATTGTGTCACCCAGCATTTGGTTAGTAAACACGGTGGCTTGACCTTGTCACGAAGAGCTGCATTAGATAAGAGTACCTTTATTACGTGGTCTGCGGCTTACTTTGAAACATGGGATTTAAGAGCATGACAGCAGCTTAAAGCCCATCTATCCTGCCCCTTTATGGAAGAAACTGATCTCTAGACTGGCTAAGCCACCTGGTTAGAAAGAGAAATGGGAGTCATTCCAGCTCTGACTCCAGGGCTCTTTAAACTCCACCGTATTTCTTAATGCCATTGGTGGGTGAGAAATTAAAACACAACCATGACATTTAAATTTTAACTACTGTGTAATCGAGCTTCCACTATGTCAAATTGAGATTCCACTATGTGACTGAATTCATTTGATTTTCTGATGGAAAGGCAAAGTTGCTTTGTACGATTAAAAGAAGTCAGCTTATTTTCTACCACTAGGTGGCATGATATGTTTTTTTTCTGACACTTTCCTTTGAAAAGGAATCTATCCCTTCCCCTACACACACACACACACACACACACACACACACACACACTTTATCCATTCTTGGCAGACTTCTGTCATTTTGACTGCTATGAAATTTGACTTGGGACATCTGTTTGTAAAATACTTACCATCAAAATCAAACCCATTACCTTCCATTTTTTTCCATTACGTGGTTTATGCTTCATGGATACATGTCTATCTGTCCATTCTGTGTGGGAGGAGAACCCCGGTTTGGTTTCAGTTCTTGTTTATGTTTACTTAATAAATGTAGACAAAGTCTCTTCTCTCTTTTGGAGAGAAGAAGAGACAAAATTCTAGCTGATAATGTTAAGTGGCTACTTATTCATTCATTAGGTATTAAGAGGTAATTATTTAATAGGTAATTAACTAGCAATAATGTTTTAGCTAATTACCAGCTCACACTATTCTTTTTTCCCCATCCCAAAGAACATTGAGAAGTTGAGGCCAGAGCCATAAGGAGCGGCTACCCGTTGAAGTGAAAGGAACAGATGATCACAGTCACCTTTGCCATCTTCTGCATTTTCTGTCATCAGAAGCTTCAGTACGTGAGGCAAAGAAAACAAACAGCAGGAGCAGGACTTACAGAATATACGTATTCTTTAAAATTTACCCTTCAACCCATTATACTGCTTAATAAGTTTTTAAAATAAATTTATTTATTTTATTTATCTATTTTTGGCTGTGTTGGGTTTTCGTTGCTGCGCGCAGGCTTTCTCTAGTTGGGGAGGGCGGGGCTAACTCTTCCTTGCGGTGAGCGGGCTTCTCCTTGCGGTGGCTTCTCTCATTGCAGAGCACGGGCTCTAGGCGTGCGGGCTTCAGTAGTTGCGGCACGCAGGCTCAGTAGTTGTGGCTCACGGGCTTAGCTGCTCTGAGGCATGTGGGATCTTTGCGGATCAGGGATTGAACCCGTGTCCCCTAGCATTGACAGGTGGATTCTCAACCACTGTGCCACCAGGGAAGCCCCCTTACCCTCTGCTTTGATTTTCATCTCCATATTATTAAATGTCACAGTTCTCAAGTTTTCTGTACAGTGTTTTACTATTTTAACTAGAAAGATCTTTTAGAAATAAAAAATCATTTTTGGTGGAAGGTCCAGACACTGAAAATCAAGTTTGTTTTGCCCCATTAACACATTAAAATCATTGGGAGGAGGAGGGTTTTAAAAAACACTAATGACAGAATTCACTCCTGACCAGTTGAGTCACAATCTTCTTTCTGGGTGCTTATTTTGTTTTCCTTCTTTGTTCCATAGCCTAGCGTTTTGGGGCGTCTCAGGCCAATGTGGTATTAGACAGCTGCCCTCTGTTCCCAAGGATACAAGAAACAATTCTAGTCGTGATAAAGGATTAACTGGCTATTACCTTCATGGGGACAGAATCTAGTGGACCCTGCTTGAATGACGTGATCAACCCTGGGCAAGTCAGCCCCAAGTTCATGGGATGTGTCCATGACCGCTGGAGACCCACCCCTCGTGAATGGGGGTCCTCAGAAAGGAGAGTCAACGTAAGTGGGGCAGACACCCCAAAGAGGGTCTCCTGTACTGACACGCAGTAGGGATACAACAGATATTTAGAACACATAAATGAATAAAAGAATGAATGAGTGAACCGAGAGACTCTGCTAGTTTGGAACAGTCTAAGAAACTCAGATTGAGGGGTACAGAGCAATATATTAAGGATGTACTTTGTACCAGAGACTGTGCTTAGTACTGCAAGGAATAAAAACTGAAAAAGAAAGGAGTTCCTGACTTTAAGGACAAAAGCAAGAAGAGGTATCATTAATACACAGGGAAAATATAGACAGTGACAAGAACAACACAAAGGACTATGGCTATTTAGTCAACGGAGAGATCATACTTTTGGTGGTGTTAGTTAAGATAATACCAGCTACCGAGAAATCCAGACATCTCAGTGGATAAACACAATAGAAGCTTATTTCTTGCCATGAAAATTTCAATCGGTGGCAGAGGATGGGAGATGGGCAGGGCAGTGGGCTCAGCTTCACAGAGTCTTCAGTAACCCAGCTCTGCCACGTCCAGCGTGGTGATGATGATACCGAGAATCAAATCCAACCAGCAGGGGGATTCCCTGCTGGCGCAGTGGCTGAGAGTCCGCCTGCCGATGCAGGGGACACGGGTTTGTGCCCCGGTCCGGGAGGATCCCACATGCCGCGGAGTGGCTGGGCCCGTGAGCCATGGCCGCTGAGCCTGCGCGTCCAGAGCCTGTGCTCCGCAACGGGAGAGGCCACAACAGTGAGAGGCCCGCGTACCGTAAAAAAAAAAAAAAAAAAAAAAAAATCCAACCAGCAGGAGAGGGAGTGCCCCTCACACAGAAGGACTTCTGCTGACAGTCCATTGGTCTACCCACCATCACAAGGCCACCCCTCACTGAGGAGGCTGGGGGATGTAACCTGCTGGGTTCAGGAGGAAAGGCAAATGTGTCTGCGGACCTGCTAGCCAGTGACTACCCTTAACAGTACTGTAGTCATGGCAGTGGAAGGGAGGAATAATCAGAAAAAAAAATGTGTGAAAAGAATGTTATGTGAGATCATCTTTGAGGCATAGATCTTAACTGTTGGAAAGAGAAAAGATGTTCTTGGGAAAAAAAATAATACGAGCAAAGATCTGGAGCAAAGATCTGAAAATAACTGTTTGGGGAGTGGTGAACATGGAGTAGTTGAGTGAAAGTGTAATAAAAACTGAAAAGATAGCTGCCTTTATTCGGCTCTTCTTTTGAAAAAATCTTTCTATAGACCTGAGAACATCAATTTAGTTTCCCAGACAATAGATTTTGGCTAGATATTATGCTGATCATTAAATAATGAGGAGGAACTAAAGTTTGAAGGACAAGTAATGGGCAAAACCTGATTAGAAATATCTACCTTGATGATATCTTGCATTCCTATTCTGAACTCCTGCATTCTAAGTGGAAGCAACCACCCTCATTTCCTTTTTAAAATATCAGGTTGGCTTGATGAAAGCATATAAAAGCAGTACAAATTTATTTCTCAAGATGAGGGTTTAAAGCAACCAAGATCAATATGCATCTTCTTACTTAAGTTGAATATACCCATACAACTGTATTAATATATAAATGTTATTTTTCCTTGGATGGCATTAATCTCAACCAAATATCTTAAGAGAATAATGGGAGAGTTTTTCTTTTTTGTTCAGAATTTCTTTTAAATCAGACATCTGGTATTTGGCACTCAACTTTTATTAGACTAGTTGAGCACTTTTTAAAGGGGGATAAATCATATGACTTTCATTTTAATTTTTTACTGTAATGGTTTAATAGAGCCAACATATGCTGAGTAATAGCATTAAAATAAAATCAGTAAATGAGGGATTACGATCTGTCTGTGTCCAATTTTGCAAAGAAACTAATTAGAGAAAGGTTTTTCAGATCAGAATTGGATTAGCCAGCAATTTTTAAAAATTGTAATAATATAATGAGAAATGCTTGGATTTTAGCATGTTGCTATTGAGAAAGAAAAATTACAAGGGACATTAACACTTTCACTCTAATTCTAAGCTGTGAGGAGAGGAGAGCAGGGGAATTCTTTTGCATGACACTCTCCCCACTGCCAGAAAGCATTTAGACAAAAACTCAAGGCTTTTCACAATTATCTATTTGAATTAGAGATATTAACGTGGAATCTGGAATGATGAGAGCTCACCTATGGATAATGGAGATTTCTCCACAACCTGGGGAGCATTCATTTCAATTGTCTCATTTCACTAACTTGGATATGAGAAAGGCTTTGTATCACACTCCTTAATTTTTGGCAACCAGCCAGGTTTTTCCTATGGTTCTACTTATTGAGGTACAGAACTGCGTTTGGAATCAAGTTGGAATTTTATTTATAGCCTTGGAATGTCTTGCTAAATGTCTCTAAATATGGCACTTCTCTGTACACTGGAATGAAAACTCCATTGTTTCTACATAGAAGTTGAGCAAAGAGAATATGGAAGCAATGTTTATTAGTGTCTTCAAATTCTGCCAGTGATGGGTAGCATAAATAAGACAGTTAAATGGATTAGTCTTACCACAGAGATCTTAATTATAAATATTTTAGATTCATATATATGACTAGTAATTCAAAGGGGATTTTGACAAGTAACCTAAACATGACAAATCATGCTATGAGAGATAATTTTATGTCTCGTAAGGTAATTGGGAAAGATGCTGTTCTGATTAAAAGAATAAAAGGCTTTCTGCTCAGTGAACTATAAACTCATTCTACCGAATACCCATTTCAATATCATGAGTAGGACAAATACATATTATGTTCATTTAGTGTTTTTCAATGAATAAGAAACATGATTGGTTGTACTTTGCCATTTTTAGGCATTCACTATAGTCATAATTTCTTTATATTCCAGAAACCCAGAACAGAATAAACCGAATCACTGGTTCAATATGTTAAATTAACATATTTGGCATTTGAAAAACTTCTGGAAAAGGGCCTTCAAAATGCAAGCATGTCTTTACCCCGTTTATCCCCTCAAACTAGTCTCCCATTCTTTCCCAGATATCCTAAATTTCAGTGTCATTTTTACTTTCATTTTCTGTCTCTCTTTTTCTAGATAATCCCAAGCAAAGTGGGTAATACAGGGAGAAGTTTAAAGGAGTACGACGAAGAATGCTCAGCTAAAGACCAATCTTCTGCTGTTTACCAGTTTTCTCTCTTTTCTTCTTATTTGGACAGTAATTTCCACTACTAGGTTCATTAGAAGTTAGGCAATAGAGCAAGAGAATTACCTTAAAAGACATAAATATATGCCATGAAGTACTGAATCTAGTGTGTTCCTTCAGGCTTTCTACTTTTATATTATTTTTCATTTGTATATTGCTCTTGGTGAAACAAAAATGCTATGTATATATATTTTTTGTATCCTCAAACAGTTTATCGTGAGACGATCAATACATCTGAAACAATCTATGAACAATTCAAGAAAACTAATAACAAGTTGAGAAATTAAATATAATTATTTCAAATGTGTGTGATACAGTTAGTAGCCAGGACAGGGGAGCTCTTAATGGGTGGGAGTTAATGTCTAGTTTACGTGTGGAAGTAACTTGACTTTGGGCCTTGGATTATTGTACAAAGGAAGAATGGGCGTCCAGAGATTGTCTCTGAATGGATGAAACAGAAGAGAAATTCCAAGTATGGTAACTAGTAATATGGTCAAGATAAATTTGAATATGCTGGATCATGAAAGAAATTCCTAAGTTTACCTAGCATCCATCAAAGACTCATATGAGGAGGATTTGGAAAGGTACATGGATATAATCAAAGAAAGGGAATCAAAAGGTCAACGTTGGTCGCTTTAAAATTTTGGTTTATTCTTTGGATAAAGATGTGGTATATACGTATATATAAATATATACAACGGAATATTACTCAGCCATATAAAATGAAACAATGCCTTTTGCAGCAACATGGATGGACCTAGAGATGGTCACGCTAAGTGAAGTAAGCCAGACAGAGACAAATATGATATGATATTGCTTATATGTGAAATCCAGAAAAAATGATACTATTTACAAAACAGAAATAGACCCAGAGACATAGAAAACAAACTTATGGTTACCAAAAGGGGAAAGAGGGGGGAGGAATAAATTAGGAGTTTGAGATTAACAGACACACACTACTATATATACAATAGATAACCAACAAGGACCTACTGTATAGCAGAGAGAACCCTACTCAATATTCTGTAATAACCTATAAGGGAAAAAAATTTGAAATACTATCTATCTATTTATCTACCTGTCTATCTATCTATAACTGAATCACTTTGCTGTACACCTGAAATTATCACATTGTAAATCAACTATACTTCAGTAAAAAAAAATTTTTTTAATTCAATGGCTTCAAAATAAAAAAAAATTTTGGCTTATTCTAATGTTGGTCCAAGTATATTTATCTCTCCTTTCTACTCCCCAGTTTTTAGACACTCTGGTGAAACGAAATAAAGTTAGATGTTTTTCTAAACCTTCTATGCATTCTGCTGCATTAATTATAGCTCAGTAGAGGGACTTCCCTGGTGGCCCAGTGGTTAACAATCTGCCTTCCAATGCAGGGGACGTGGGTTCGATCCCTGGTCGGGGAACTAAGACCCCATGTGTCAGGGGGCAACTAAGCCCGCACGCCACAACGAAAGATCCCATGTGCTGCAACTAAGACCTGACACAGCCAAAAATAAATAAATATTAAAAAGAAAATTATAGCTCAGTAGAGATGCCCACAGGCAGAGAGGATGGAGCTGTAACGTCATCCCAACTGCCCAGGTAGCTCTTTCTTGCTGACCAGAGCTTTGTGGATTCCTTTACACCTGTCGGTCTCCACACCGGCCAGAGGTTTGGAGCACGTGGAGCTTTTGTTAAATGGCTCCAGCTTTCTTATGAAAAGGCAACCACTAGTAGTCTCCAATAAAAACTTTTCCCAAGTGTGGGTGTATAAATAGAATATTTTAACTATCTTCTCTCCTCAGATAATGTTTTCATTACACAGATTTAGTCTCCACATATTTGAATACGTATTTTCTGTCCCGTATTTATTATACTTTTAGTCTCCTTATACTTGTTTTTCTCTTCCTTAATATATATTTTTTAATTTCAGAGAAACTTTGAGAATAGAGGTAAGTAGATAGAGGCGTTTGACATCATCAACCATTGGGATTTCCAGTCATGGGGAACCATGATGTCCTAAGGGAATCAGACATATACATTCATCTCACACTGTATACACCTAAAACTTGTTTCTTTTTATCAATCAGAAAAGCTTTCCTTTCTTCAGTTAGACCTAAATGAGATACATGCAAAAGAAAGCTTAAAGAATGATAAACGTCCTTTTAATGTTCATTTTCTTCTACATTAGTTTCCAGGTGTTTTATTCTAGTTGTTACCAATTAACTCAGAGTGCCCATATTTGCATGAAACTGAGGAAAAGTGATGTTTTGACTACTGACAGTAATTTTTTTTAACATCTTTATTGGAGTATAATTGCTTTACAATGGTGTGTGACAGTAATTAGACAATGATAAAAAGATTGGTTGTTTTCTCTGGGTAATGTTCTAGGTTATTGGATCTAGCATAGAATAAGATGTATTCAATAACAGCCCTTACCTGATCTAACTACTTGTGGTACAATGATGAACACTAACCATCGTGAAATATAATTTTCCTTATTCACTCTGCTCACATACTCAATTTAGCCTGAAAAAATACCACTAATTCTAACACATAGCCCAGGGCTACCATTTCCCTCTCTCAGGCTGGAAGGACTGACTGAGGTTTGCAATCAGAATTTCCTTCATAGACTTTCCTGAAAACCCAATAAAAAGAAATAGAAAGGGAAGGCTGAGCCTATTTCATTGACTGTAGGCCCACTGCCTGGTTTCTATTAAGTTTGACAGTATTTATTTCTGAGGCTAGAATAAGGTACGAAACTGTGGTTGTAAATAGTTTTTCCCCAAAATATCAAATATCTAACCCGCAAAAACAAAATAATAGTGAAAAGGGTGGAAAGTGACAAAATAATAATGAAAAGGGTGATAGTGACAAAGTTCTTCTCCCCACTGCTAAGCCTAGAAATTCCACTGAGTGGACAGACACTGATACTTTCTGTCTCACTGTAAAGTCTGTTGGTGTTTAAATTTGTCTCCAGTTTTAGTCCGTGGTGGCATGTCAATTGTATTTAATTCATGTATTGCTCTTCCAATATACTTGTGTCATCAGTTGTAAAATCGGGGCATATTTTATGAAGTAATGAATTTTGTAGTATTGCCTTTTAAGAAAATTGTAGAAAATTCAAAGGAGTTTTTCTTCCCCCTCTCAAAAGTCTAAGTTATGACATTTTCAGTGTAATAGTAAACCTGTCTTAAAAAGCTATCACTCGTAAAACAGTTTCCCTTAGGATATACCCAAATTCTAGGTCCTGTCCAAAACAACATTTTTATCCTACAACATTTTTTCTTTTCATAGCTGGTCATGTGAAAAACAAGGACATGTTGTTTCTCTCAGTAGGATGATTTTTCCAGTGAATAAAATTTCAGTCCAATGTTCCCAGTAGAAGTCTGAAGAAGCAACCTTCTTGGTATATGTTACAGAACTTTAAGTTCTCTTAGGGGCAGAATTTCCTCAGAAATGTAGCAAAATCATTGTTCTTACTTTTCAGCTTTTTTTTTCTTTTCTTTTCTAAATGATAGATTTGAAACTACCAAATCTTATTTTTTTTCTTTCTTATGTAGTGTACTTATTATACTACATAGTTTAAAACCTTAAGCTTTGGAGTGACTCAGCGGGCTATTACTTCTGATAATACCTTTTCGGCAAATGGTATTCATTTAAATTTGGGTTCTGTGAATTTTTCACTTTACAAGAACCCTTTGGCTTTAAGAGGAGAATGAGAACATCGCTGGATCCTTTTCGCTCTCTTTAAATATGGGGCTCAATATACTTTCCACGGAGGGAGTGAACATTGTCAAGTAGTTAACATAAGCGATTGGAAAAATCCCTGAACGTTGTACGGGCAGAATAATTGCACACAAATGCATTCAGGAATCCTATGGAAAATATAGTGCTGTTAACTGGCATGGTTACAGCACAATTTAGCAAGTATGTTAGAACAAATTACCCCCTGTAACCATAAGCCATTCTGTTTCACGCTTTTTAATGAAGGCCTGTACCACACACTAGAATACTTCTCACCTCATTACTACTCATAAAAACCAATGATCCGTTCAAAGGTTCCTCATCTCTCCCATATGAGTGGTAAAGGGCCTTGCCTCTCCTCCTGGCACAGAAGAGAGGGAAGCTTCTTCCCTGTCTGCCTTTGAAGTCCATCATTAGAAAGTTTACTAGATAAAAGAAAAGAAAATTTATCTGTGTAATCTCACTGTTGTCATGTGTTAGTGTTTGACCCTTCCTTTAAAAGCAAAACAAAACAAAACAAACAAAACAGAATAAAACCTGAAGACATCTCTGTCCTTGTTTAGAGAATACAGATTTGCAAGACTGTTAGTGCAATTTTGCTCCTTCAGTGTTCACAAAATATTTTCAGAGAAACTCTAAAACGTGAGAAGAATTTAATGGGCCACTGAAATACGAAGTATGGATTCAATAAAAAGGCAGACAGAGAAGCAAGCTGATAGACCAGTGCAGAAAACTCTGTTCAATTTTGAATTAAACTACTTTTTCTCTCTCTCCAGAGTATCATCAAAAAAGTTGATTATCCTTGGAAATACACTGTTTTCATATGAGTTACTGATGAACAGATTTCACCTAGACTGGCATAGTTTCCCTCGTCCCCATAATTTCAGGGACAATATGTAATACTGTTGAAGATACACTGGATATAGTCAGTAAAAGTTGAGGTGGATGTCTGCTCCTCAAATGAGGGTGGTGAGTGGGGAAGGATACATCATATATATATATATATATATATATATATATGTGTGTGTGTGTATATATATGTATATATATATATAATTTTGGGGAAGATATTACAAGGCTAATTAAACTACAAAATTTTGTACTTTTTTTTAAAGTTCTATGTAGTAGGAACAGAAAATCTTGTAGAAGAGAAATAACATATTCAAAAATATTGTTTTCACAGTATAACAGTGTTTGAAGCAGCATGAGAAATGGTTGTTCATCTCTATTACATGAGAATTTCCAGTTGGGCCATTCGTTGAAGAGTGTGCAACAGAATAACAACTTTTGCCTTTCAAGAACGAGTCCATACCAGGTACTAAAATAATTTGAAAGCAGAGACCAGCATCTAAATTCTGTAATGTAACAAAACCCTGGAAACTGGCACATGTTATAAATTTAAATGATGGTTAAAATCAATTCCTTTGTAGGAAAAATGCATTTAATCTAAACTTTTGGGTGACATTTCTAACTTTCTCTGTGGTAGCTCTGAAAATGTATCTGATCACCTGATGCGACACTGTCAAACCCTTCCAAACACTTAAGCAGGGCAGTTTCTAAATGAAATTGGTATTCTCCAGGCGCTTTCCCGAAATGCAAGCCCAGGGCGGCTCACACTCACAAGCTACAAGAGAGAAATGTCGGTACTGTACTTTAATAGTGCCTGGGAAGCATGTGCTTGCAGAGACTGGGCGACCCCTGCAATAATAACTGCACAGCTTTGTTTCATTTGAAAACATAAATCTGTACACACATACTTAGGTAGACATAGATCCATGTATATAGAAAAAAGTTCAGCAAATAATAAAAGAAAGGATGAACATTGGCACAGGAGATGTTGACAGCATTATGCAAACTTTTCAATATTTCCTTGCATGCTCGACTTTAACTTTTGTTTATAAAGTCCACTTAGATATAATTTACAACTTCTGTTCGCCTAAGCTGGGTTCTGTAAAATCTGTCTAAAAAAATCAGCCCAGAGTGCTTTGAGATGTTACAAATATATCTAGATATCAAACACTGAGCCTTGCAAATTATATCCATTTTGGAAAGTCTGGGTTGGTATTTATGTACACAATATATTTTAGCTCTGATGTTTTAAGATGATGAAGCAAGCCTTGCTTTTTTTTTTCCTCGCCTTTTCCAACTCTTGCTCTAGTATCTATGAAAGAGACTTAGGAGCCCAAGCAAAATAAAATAAGAAATTCTGAAGGTTGTCACTATTTACAAATTATGGGAGTTCAGGCTTTGTCAGGTGATTTGAGGGGGAAAAAATACACAGGTCAAGCAAAACTTGCCAATTCCCTGAAGTTTGTAATTTCGTTCTAGTATAATTTAGGACTTCAAGACTTAAAGATGTTATACAACTATATCTGTTACTTCAGCCACGTACAGCTGTTGCAGACATCTGACCTCTTTCTTCTTTAGGAGTAGATAGAAATGTCAATCAATCGAGATGAAGAGAAAAGGGTAAATCCCATCTCTTTATTTATTCTTGCAATGTAAATTGCTTTGAGATCAAAGACAGAAACTGAAGTTCTTAGTGTCCACCTTTAAAATAGCAGAAGAGCTGGGCTTCCCTGGTGGCGCAGTGGTTGAGAGTCCGCCTGCCAATGCAGGGGACACGGGTTCGTGCCCCGGTCCGGGAGGATCCCACGTGCCGCGGAGCGGCTGGGCCCGTGGGCCATGGCCGCTGAGCCTGCGCGTCCGGAGCCTGTGCTCCGCGCGGGAGAGGCCACAACAGTGAGAGGCCCGCGTACCACAAAAAAAAAAAAAAAAAAAAAATAGCAGAAGAGCAAAAACACTGCTTCATTTTTGCTTTCATCGGAAGAAGAGCCTGTACTTTTCTGCCTGAAGTATCAATAGTTGTGAAGCGTGGGGTGTGCTTGGTGGTGCCCCTTTAACGACGGGGCTGCAAAGGAGCATGCTTCATAGGCAATACACATGTACTCTAAGCTTTGGCCAAAGTGAAATATTTCTAACTCAGGATGGGAACTGAAGGGATTAAATGAAAGGTAAAATAATGGAGACTAAAATAACTTGATAATAGTTTAATGAAATAGTAGTTTTTGACTATGACAATAAGGATGTAAATCGAGTATTAATATAATAGGGGGACCAGTTCCATATGAAAATGCAGCTGGATGCACCCATGGAGACCCATGGGGACTGTCAGATTCACGGTGAACTTTGGCCAACAGGAGGTGGCAGGGAGAGGTGGAGAAGAGAGAACAGGCCTGCTCCTTTCTGTTTGTTCTTGATTACCCACCAGTAGCTCTTCAATCCTGAAGCAATGGTTTCCAGCCTTTAGCATTTTCCCAAATCCTGTCTCCTTGTGTCCCCTCAGATGGAAGTAGGATCTGCTGGCCGGAATCCCTTCCTCTGAGTCTGGATTCCAGCTCTGTCCCCTCCTCAAAGCTTCCAGTTCTGTCCTCTTGCCTTTGTTACCCCACACTTTGCGGGGCGGGGCGGGGGGGGGGTTCCCTGCTTCCTTCAGTGACTGTCTCTTGTTGCCAAACACTTGGGAAGTAATTCCCAGTTCTCTTTGTTAGAATAATCAACATGATTTCCATTTCCTTCTGGATTCTGGCTGATATACTCTCTTTGCTCCAGACAGATTTCTTTCTTTCTTTCTTTTTTTTTTTCCAAACAACTTTTTATTGAAGTTTCGTTGAGTTACAGTGTTGTGGTAGTTTCAGGTGCACAGCAAAGTGATTCAGTTATACATACATATATATCTATTCTTTTTCAGATTCTTTTCCATTTTAGGTTATTACAAGATATTAAATATAGTTCCCTGTGCTATACAGTAGGTCCTTGTTTGTTGTTTATCTATTTTATATATAGTAGTGTGTATATGTTAATCCCAAATTCCTAATTTATCCCTGCCCTTGCCCTTTCCCCTTTGGTAACCATGAGTTTGTTTTCTATGTTTGTGAGTCTGTTTCTGTTTTTGTAAATAAGTTCATTTGTACCATTTTTTTAGATTCCACATATAAGCAATATCATATATTTGTCTTTCTCTGTCTGACTTCGGTTAGTATGAGAATCTCTAGGTCCATTCATGTTGCTGCAAATGGCATTATTTCATTCTTTTTCATGGCTGACTAGTATTCCATTGTATCTATGTACCACACCTTCTTTATCCATTCATCTCCAGACAGATTTCTTAAGTTCCTCAGACTACTTATGGTTCTATTCCCGACTTCCCACACTCAGTTCTCTCTTTTAAGGCTGTTTCCTCTTTCTGTTCTCCCTCTCTCACCCCTTACCTCTCAGATTTTGCCCAGGTAACTTCTCCTGGATACATCACTTCCTCAGGAAACCTTCCCTGACCCTCTAGACCATACTGAATCTCCATTGTCCCCCTTTTCTGAGACCAATCACGTCACCTTATTGCCCAGGGTCCATTTCCCCTCCTGGCTCCATGCAGTGAGAGGGCAGGGGACATATCTTACTCTTACCCAGGGCCAAGCACATTGTAGGCAATCAATAAATATTGATTGATTATTGATTAAATTAGCTTCTTATAATTAAAAAATTGGGTAAAGTTTTTCAGGTAAAGTATACTTTTAGATTTTTATTCTCTCTTCATTTGAGTGATTGCAGGCACATGGGATTCTTTTTTTTTTTTTTTTTTTTTTTGTCCTGTAGAGGGTTTAGCTCCTTCATCATCTCCATCAGGGCTCCCTCCAACTCTTGGTGTTAATTTGCCTAAATAAATATATTCTCTAGGTAAAAACTGTGTGCTTGCTAAGCAAATACTGTGTCAAGGAAAATCTTTCGTTTCCCCTCCAGCCTGGTGGCTACCTCTGAGCCACTCTCAGGCAGGACAGGACATTCTCAGCAGTTGCCCCTGCTTTTGCTTTGGGACTTTAATTTTCCACCCGGCTGCTGCTTCCTTTAACTGTTAGTTCAGGGATTCTGGCTCATACATTTTTTTCTAGAGACATAAAGTACGAAGAAGAGATACTTTTAACTCGATTGAAGCACTCCTGCCAGGAGCTAGCTACCTCAGAAGATGGGTTTCTGCCACTAGAGAAAAGCCCAAGTAAAAATATTCACTTGTTGCTATTGACTTATTGTAATAATTGATATTGATATTTCTATATTAATAAGAATTCTCCAAGAAAATATTCTTTGTGGCTCAAGAAAAATAGTGATTTTTTAATGACTGTGGCCAGGACTGCTTTCACATAAAACAGCAAAATAGAACAACTTTGTTTACGAAGCTCCCTTTTGTCTTTCCCCAGGGCACTGGCCAGAGGCTGTGGTACCCCCAAGTGCATCACTTTCTCTCCCAGACAGGAACTTTCCATGTGATAGTAGCTTTCACCCACTCCCAATAAGTTACCTTTTCATGGCCCCATCTTCTCTCAGGAAAACTAAATGAAAAATGGGTGCATGCTAATGAATTAGTGGGTACTGAGGGCTAAGGAAATCAATTTTAGGTAAAATATGCATTTGAACTAGAATTTCCTAATATCACCATGCCTAAATTGTGCATTTGAATGCAATGTGACTCTTTCAGTAGCAAATAGCAGATATTTAACATCTCTTTTTTCTTTATGAGAGTGTTGAGTTGTAAAGACTGCAGGGAACTTGCAGTACTTCTGAAGATCTTGTACTTGATGGATCAAATACAACTTCAGAGTCTCAGATTTAATTTGCATTGTCTTAACCCAAAGAAGTCCAATGATAGTGGGTTTTGTTTTGTTTTTGTTTTTGCTTTTGTTTTTTTTAGATATTTGGGGCCTGAGGTATCCTCTGAAGTTGGTGAAAATGTCTACTTACTTTGCTTTGAATAAAATCTTCCTGGAAGGGCTTCCCTGGTGGCGCAGTGGTTGAGAGTCCGCCTGCCGATGCAGAGGACATGGGTTTGTGCCCCGGTCCGGGAGGATCCCACGTGCCGCGGAGCGGCTGGGCCCGTGAGCCATGGCCGCTGGGCCTGCGCGTCCGCAGCCTGTGCTCCGCAACGGGAGAGGCCACAACGGTGAGAGGCCCGTGTACTGCAAAAAAAAAAAAAAAAAAAAAAATATTCCTGGAAAAAAGTTCAGTGCATATGAATATTTATTCTCTAATGGGTTCCTAACTTAGTCTCCACAAGTCTGATTAGGCAGAAAAGAATACGTTTGCATAATACTATCACTTACTGATCTGCTACTATGCGCCCTGTAATGCACAGGTATTCTTTATGTAATCCTAACAGCATTGTAAAGTAAGTGTTGCAATCTCCACTTTATCTTTTGAGGAAACAGAGGATTAGACTAGTTAATTCATTTCCCAAAGTTACATGGTTAGTTCAGTGGCTTGACTAGAATTTAGACCCAAACCCTCTTTGATGCCAATCCTTCAATGCTTTTGCTCTTTCTATACTACACCTCTCTCTTTCTTTCTCAGGTGGAAACTTTGATTCATAACTAAATATATGACTTATTTGTAGGTACCTTTTAACTTAGATTTCTGACAGGGTTCAGCAGCATTTGATGGAATTTCGGCCAAACTCTGATCTACAAATGCAAGTATCTTGCTTACATTCTTGAAGATGGGGCTTTGGTAATTTTATAGGCTCCGGTGTTTTATACTATAAGTAAATTTTGTTCTGAATGGTTTCAAGGAGAATAAGCAGGCTACTTGCCGGCTACTTTTATTCTGATCACTGTAATCTGTTATGGAAACAAAGAAACAGAAAACCTTAAACCTATATAAAATGTAAACCCTCTATTGTTCTTCTGTGGTGTGTAAATTACACATTGGTATAAGATGTTTATATCATTAACAAATTGGCTTTCAAAAGCATTTGCCAAATTTGGACTTATTTACTAAGTGGCATATTCTTAAGTGAAATTAAAAGAAGGTCTCTTCTGGTAATTCCAGTAATATTTCACCTAGGCGAGAATTTAGGTTCATGAAGCTATGACAAAATGGCAAGTATTCAAGCCCCGGTGGACTCTGAATAGTTGGTCCACACTGGCTCCCAAGAGCAGATTTTAAATATTAAGGAATTTTGTGAGCTGGTTGTTAAACAGAGCCACTATTAAAAATTGGATTACATAAACTTACAATTAAGTAAATTACATTAAAACAAAAGTAATACATACTCAAAATGTATTACTTCCTACTTAATTTTTGAAAAATTTTATTGAAGTATAGTTGATTTACAATGTTGTGTTTAATTTCTGCTGTACAGCAAAGTGACTCAGTTATACATATATATACATTCTTTTTCATGTTCTTTTCCATTATGGTTTATCACAGGATATTGAATAAAGTTCCCTGTGCTATATAAGAGGAACTCATTGCTTATCCATCCTATATATAATGGTTTGCATCTGCCAATCCCAAACTCCAAGTCCTTCCTACTTAATTTACTACATTGTGCTATCATCCATGCTCTTGAGATAATTCATGTCTATTGTATCTGTATTTGGAAGTATCATATAACAGTGTGCTGTTGAATATTTCTTCCCGCCTTTGGGGATGCATGTTTGTAGCTTACATTCTATCAGAGAAGAAGTACTCAAGCCATAGAAACTGGCAAACGCTGAGAATTAGGGCTTTATTTATTGTTTTGGATTTTGGTATTTTTTTGGTCTAGACTTAAAAAAAATGATGGAGGAAATAATAATGCAGATCAAATTTAAAAGTGCATTATATCCGTAGCTGTTATAATGTGAATAGTGCGACACATAATGACATATCCTCCTAGTATTTGCAAACTATTATGAGATTCAGCAAAGGAAATGCTCATATCATTGATAATGAGTGAAGTTCCAAATTATTTCTTTGATGTTTTTACCTTCATCTTGTTTGTTAAAGTAAATGAAAATATTAACCAATGTTGATGTTAGAATTCTATTCATCAGTTGTAACCAGAGATTGATAATGAATTTAAGAGTTTGGCAAAAATCAACCAAAGCCTCTACGAGAATAAATTGGCTGTGTGAAATCTGGGGGAAAAAAAGAGTTTTACATATTTTATTACTATTTGTAATTTGTGTGCTACACATTCTTTTTATCAGTAAAAGGTATAATAAAGAATAAATGTACACGCACACATTTTTCTTCTTCTGGAGAGCCTGTTGTTTGAACATGTAGCAGCGTACCTCTACAGGTGTGCAAGCCTAATTGAGATTCCAGTTTATTCTCTGTGAATTGTATAGATACTGTCTACCATTACAGGGCTGAGGACTGTCCCTTGCAACTGTCAGTTAAGGTATTGGTCCAGTGAGTTGAAGAAAACTAAGTTCCACAAAGGCTACTGGTAGAATCTACCGTGGCATATTTAAAAGTCTTCTAAATGTCAATGGATGAAACGTCCAGAATAGACAAACACCTAATCCTGCACATTTTTGGAGAACTTCCTTCTTCTTAGGACACACATGAGGTGTGAGGTATCTGTGACATCCAGGAGAGCTTTCAAATTCCTGTTGAATTTTGTTTCCCTTTGGGTATAGTTAGTGAATTAAAGAGCATATGAAGTTTTTCAACATACTTACCCAAGCCTCAGAAGCTTTCGTCCCCACGGTCAATGTTGAAAATCTGAAAGAGTATGGAAGGGATGTTTTGTCATTATTTTAAAAATGTTAAATTCTTACCCTTTTTCTTTCTTTCATTTCTCCTCTCTTCCCCTTTAGCTTCTCTTTTTTTCTTGTTTTTAAATTTTTTCCTTCATTGAGAAGTTTTATTGAGAACAGAGGAACTAATGATTCGAAGATAAGTAAGAATTCATGGAAAGTTACAAAACACAGAGAGAAAGCAAAGCATAATTTTCAAAATTATTCTTTTAGATATTTACTGTGAAGGGGAATTATAAAATGACATCTGAGTCATTATTTTTTAATATTTCTAACTTGTTCGTGTACTTAGAACCTCTATTACTTTAAACATTGTAGGTATTGCATGAGAAAGTAGGAGTGGTTCCTAATAGAAGAATGATGAATGGTTTAAAGGGTCCATCCTGTTCAAGATTTCAGCTGTGATGCTTTGCCCAAGGGTTAATAAGGTGTATTTTCTGCAGAAATGATTAGACCATGTTTTTCCTCGTTTGCAAAACAGGCTGTGTGTGTGTGTGTGTGTGTGTGTGTGTGTGTGTGTGTGTGAATGTGTGTACACAAGCACTCAAAATAACTGTCTTGAGAATCCTCACCAGAGTCTGATTTCCTTTTTGGGTATTTGTGAAATATTTTGTTACATCATACACTGAGCGGGGGGGAATGTAAAATGACAGTCCACATTTGCTTAAAGCCAGAGAAGCTTCGTGCTCATTATGTGGACAGGAAGGCAAAACCTGCTTTTGTTTATTTGGTTTTTATGAATCTAAATCCTTATGATTTGCCTAAGACCTACTCCGTTAAACACCAGTCTTTGTTTCTCTAACAGCAGAATTGTTCTCTCAAGGATAAAATCTAAGTTATCTGACAGTTCTAAAGAGATAATTTAAGAAATAACCAAAAGAATGAGAAGTACTGTAATTATACAATTGAACAACCTCGACCAGTAAGATGTTCGATGTGTGAGATGCAGCAACAGAGTAACTTAAAGAGAAGTTAAGTTACTCATTGCTCTACTATTCAGGAGATATTCTGACATGGGTCTAGAAAAATTTCCTGCTATGAGAATATTTCTGAGAATGAATTCTTTCTCTTTTTAAAATTTTTCTTACACCTTAAGTTCTAAAAGCAGCAGCAATTTTTGCTAGAAAATAGATTTCACTTTATTTTGAATCATTCTTCAGTATATATTCTCTTCCTGCTTTCTTTGGAAGCACTCTCTTTTTTTAAATTGGAGTATAGTTGATTTACAATGTTGTGTTTAGTTTCAGGTGTACAGCATGGGAGAATTCTTTTACCTGAAGCTTGGTGGGTTTTAAGCCTTGAAACTGAAATTTATTTCTCCCAAGGAGCATTCACATCTCTCATTTAGCTGACCTAGTGATAGGAAACTATGACAAATTTCTCACCTTTTCATTGATCGAAGTTACATATTTGATTATTTTTCAATTATTCTACCTTTAAACTTCGTTGGTTTTTTGAGATCTGTGGCATATGGACGTAATTCACCCTTTTATCTTCTAAACTGAATACAAAACTTGCCCTTTTGCTTTCTCTTATAACAATGGTGATTAGGTCCAAGATAACTCAGAATGCCAGTTCTTGAGGGGAATGTTGCTTATGAGTCTTTGTGCTAGATTTATCTGGGATAAGCTTTCAGTATTATTCGAGTATTTGTATTTCTCAATTTGGACTTCATTTTTCATAGTTTCAAGGAATTCCATGATTGTCAGGTATCTTAAAGACCAAAAACCCCAAACACTTCATCTCTAATAATGGAACTGACATCTAAAGATCTTAAGTGACTTGCCAACATCATACAAAATAATTCGGGGCGGAGCAGAGAAGAGAATACAGATTCTATATCTATACTATTTCTCTTACTTCATATGGCCACTTCTGAGGCCTAAATCATCTTATTTGTGGTTACTCTTTAGAAATTGATTAAAAGACAAATCAGGAAATTTCAGTATTTTTAATATTCATGTTATTGTCTTAGCTATTGGATTGTTAGAACCTATTCACAATCATAAAGCACAGGGTTGATTAGGTTATGATCTGTGGCAAAGACAACTGATTTTCTGAGCTCAAAATAACCTCTTGTGGGAAGAATAGAAATAATTGTAATTTCCCTGGGGGTAGAATTAGTTGTACATGACAAATTCCCAATGTAAAAAGGCATTTTGGTTCAATTTGGTTTCTCTCTGTCTCTCTCCCTCCTTCTCTTTTCATTCCAGCTGGGGTTCTGCCACCAAAACACTCAATCCTTGAAGGATAAAGCCCCTTTGGGTTGATGGCCTCATAGACTGTCAGAACATTAGAAATGGAAAGTGCTTTGGAGATAATCTGGCCCACGACTTTCACTTTGCTGACAATATCCAGAGAGATGGACTGACTTGCCAAAACCACAGATACTGGTGGAGCCAGAGCTGGTTCCTACTGGGATTCCTACTTTATCATCCACTTCTCTTTCCATCCCCCCTTGATATAATGAGGTAGTTAATTAATATGTACTTCTTTTGTCCTAGGTAAGAAGTATATAAATATCTACTTGTTCCAGCACCATTTGTTGAAAGACTATCCAGTCTCCTTTGAATTACCTTAAGTTTGCTATACCTCTATGCTTCACTAATTCCACACTGTAGCACTGTGATAATTCTTTTTTTTTTAGTCGTGCAAAAAAGGCAATGTTTTATATTTGTTCTCTGCATTTTACATGTTATAAATGCTCTTGTATTTATTCAACATTTAATAAATCAGTTTAAAAAATAATCAGACAAATATACAAAGGTGTATGTACAAGACTGTTTATAACAGTATTTGTAATAATAAATCCTGAACAAGCTCTATAAAAATCTATACATCCAGTAAAAATGGTGATGTAGTTCTATATTAATTGATAAGGTGGAGTTATTGAATTGAGATTATTCAATGAAATAGCATGGTACAAATCCATATGGTATAATCTATTTTTTTGTTGATAATACTGTACATATAGTCATAGAAGAAAATCTAGAAGAGTATTTTGATTGTGGGAATTTGGTATGAGTTTTTGCTGTAATTATTACTTTTTGTCTTTCTATTTTCTGTATTGTTAATTTTTCTCAATGAAAATGTGATAATTCTTGAAATTAGAGAGTGCAAGTCATCTAATCTTGTTGTCCTTCAAAAAATTGTTTTTTCTATTCTGGTTTCTTTGCATGTCAATATATATTTTTGAGTCAGCTTGTCACAAAAATACAAAATACACACAAAAAATTACACAAAACCTTGTTGGGATTTTGACTGAGATCATGCTGAATCTACAGATTAAGTTGCAGAAAACTGATTGCTTCCCAAAATCAAAATTTCCAATTTGCAAACATAGTATATTTCTCCATTTAATTTATTTAATGTCTCTCAACGATGTTTTGAAAATTTCAATGTACAGATTTTATACTTATTTAATAGTTTAATTTATCCCTAAATATTTTACGTTTTTGATGCTGTGTGATTTTTTTAAATTAAAATTTCCAATTGTTAGGTGTTAATATATAGAAATAAAATAGATTTTTGTATGTTAACTCTGTTAAAGTCATTTATTGTTCTAGTCATGTTTTTGTAGATTCCTTACGATTTTTACCTTGATTATCATGTTTCATGTTATCTGCAAGTAAGGATACAATTATTTCCTCCTTACCAAACTGCATGACTTTTATTTTCTTTTTCTTACTTTCTTTTTTTACTTGCACTGGCTAAAATCCCCAGTACAATATTGAAGAGAAGTTCTGAGATTAGACATCCTTGTCTTGATCCCAGTATTTAGGAGGAAGGCATTTGCTCTTTTACCATTAAATATGATATTAGCTGTAGGATTTTTGTTGATACCCTTTATCAAGTTGAGGAAGTTTCCTTTCATTAATACTTTCCTAGGAGTTTCTATGGTGCATTAATGACTTTAAGTTTTGTCAAATAATTTTTCTCCATTTATTGGGATGATAAAATGGTTTCTCTTTTGTAGTCTATTGATATAACAAAGTAAATTTATTGATTTTTAAATGTTGAAACAAGCCTAACATATCTGGGATGAACCCTCTTTTGTCATGATATACTATTCTTTTTTATATATTTCTTGAACTGATTTAATAAAATGTTATATAGGATTTTGCATTTATATTAATGAGAGATACTGGTCTTTAGTTTTATTTTGTGTAAGGGCTTTGTCTGATTTTCAATATCAGAGTAATGGTGGAATCTTTCATTTCTGGAAGAGTTTGTGTAAAATTAGTAACATTTCTTCCTTAAGTGTTTAGCAGAATTCACTAATGAAGCCATTTTCTTTTTCTTCTTTTTTAAAAAAGGTAATCATTAGTACTTTTAAGGTTATTTTTTCTTGAGTGCACTTTAGAAGTGTGTGTCTTTCATGAAAACCACATGTCATTTTAGTTGCTTATTTACCTGTTTGTCTTCTCCATTAGCTTATTATAGACTCCTTGAGAGAAGGGACCCAGTATTTTATTTTTAAGCCTTCAGATCTTAGTGTAGTGTAAGGCACATGGTAAGTATTTCATAAATATATCTTAAATAAATGAAGAGGTGGATGAATTTCCAGTGGGAACACAAGGAGTTTCATAGGAGAAAACCAGAGGTGGTTTAAGAGGGATTAAGATGAAAGAGGAAGAGGAGGCCCACAAAGAAAGGACAGTCAGGAGGAGACAAGGGTAGGGCTGATTAGGAAGGCAGAGTGAGCATCTTGGGGTATTGAAGTAGAAGTTAAGTTGGATTAAGGTAAACCAGAGCTAAGCCAAGGGATTTACTAAACTGAGGAGCTTGGATTTTGGTCTGTGTACATTGGGAAACCATTGAAGGTTTTGGAGAAGGGGAGTTCTAAGGACCGTTCTGGGTTTAAAAGGATGCTTCTGATGGCAAAATGTGGGATTGATTAGAGAAGATGAGACAAGAGGTAACGAAAGCAGTTCCTTGGCTGCTGTGACGCTACTTTAGTGGATACTAACAATGGGGACTCAAACTAGCCATGCTATGGGAGTAGGAAAAAAAGATTTCTCTCAAAAGTAGGGTTCTTAAGATTTTTTTCACCTGAGTGGGTGACGCATGAAGAGATGAAACAGAATCCTGAGGTCGGGTGGACTGTAATGCCATTAATTAAGCTGCAGCGACAAGAGAAAGGGCAGGTTTGCTGCAGACGGGAGCCTACCCAGACCAAATGGAGGGTACTGGAGCTCCAGAAAGTCTGGGAAGGTTTGGAGCCACATGCACAGAAGTAAAAGTCAAAGCCACTGAAATAAATGAGAACAGTGAGTGGGAAGAAGCCCTGGGAATGGATATACACCTAAGAGAAAAAACAATAGAACTGATGAAGTTCTGGCAGAAGAAAGGAAGGGAGCAAGAAAGCATGGAGACGTGCTTGTCTTTCAAGAGAGAGTTTCAAGAAAGTGCTGATGATGGGGGAGGCGGTGTAGCAGAGCAGTTAAGAGTCTAGAGCCACGAGTCAGAAAGATTTGCTACAGAATCTCTGTATTAATATTTGTATGACTGTCAGCAGGTAATATTATCTTCATCTGTAGAGTGAAGGCAATCTTATAACCTGTCTCATAAGGCTACTGCAAAGGATAAATGAGAAATAATCATCTTAAAAGGCTTCTCATTTTGCGTGGCAAATAGCAAGCAATCAATATTATCTGCTATGATCAACAGCACTACCGAGCTTCAGGGAGTTTGCAAAGAATGAGGGAGAAGGGGATGTAAGTTTTGCTTCTATGGAAGGCAAGGCAAAAATTACAAACCTGTAGGATTTGCTCTTAGATGTGGGGCTTTTCAAGTCTTCTTGCAATACAGGCATCTTTATAATTCTTATCTGTAGAATATTTGGGCATGGTGTGTGTGTGTGTGTGTGTGTGTATAAAAATATTTAATTCTAAATTGGTTTGATAATTTATATGAAAAGAGACTCCAAGGAAAATATCAAGAAGGCTACTATTTCTTCTGGAAAGACTTATGAAAAAAATGCCTCCAAGAAATGAATCAAAGGCAGATACATGTTAATTTTGTTTCCTTTCATTGTTGAAAATTAGTGGTACTTTATCACAGTGTATTATGCTTGTTTATATTTCTTTAAAACAAATAAATAATTTAGATTCTGATCACGATTTGAACTTAAGCCAGTTGGCTTATGAAACCAGCCATTAAATCAACAAAGACCAGATGTCTCTGAATTTTAATGTTCAAGTGGAATGTAAAATATTAAGAATCATTTAGCATTTTGATTTATCCTTTGATAGTGTAATCAAATTAATGTTTTAAAAATTACCTATAGAATTGGAAAGGAGATTGTGAAGTATCAGATACAATCTCAAAAGTTTTAGCATGATTTTGAAAAATGTATTTTAAATGTCCTTGAATGTTAGGAAAGCCATTTTGCTTGGAATAGAGCAGTGAGTATAATCGGCTACACGGCACAACACACACGTAATCCATAACACATGTGTTATGGGTACAGATTCCCTTTTAGAGTGAATGCCCATACAGCATCCTGAACTGGTAGAGAGCTTTCAGCTTTTCCACCCATTCTGTGATTTCTGCAAAGTAAACACAACTGCTTAGTTACATCTTTTTGTTTGTGTCCACGTTTATTCCAGGAGAGCTAAGTGGCTGACTTTCCTCCAAGGCACCAACGTCCTTCCTCCAGAGCCACAAGCCCTAGTTTCATTCTTCTGGATGAAGAAGATATAAACAAAAGCTATTTTTAACTTCCTCCTTTGCTACCCTCTCAAGGCCCGATAGCAGACCCTACCTTTGATTACTGGTGTGGGTCTACTCTGGTCATCGAATATTATACAATAAACTGTTTACATAGCAGCCCTTTTTACAGGTTTTAAATCTTCCCTAGCTGCCAGTTTCTGAAGCAGAGCCTGCCAGCTGGCAGACAGAGAGGTGCTTGTGTTCTAGTTGATTGAGGTAATTAACAGCCCAAACTGTCAGAAGGTGACAGCAGGCAAAGACTTTTTGCCCTGGGGTCACAGCTGGCTCCAACAACTTGCTCCTGATTTACCAGTAAAACTAATAATGTAAGGAATATTGGTATTAACTTATAAAATCAAGGGTCAAGCTGAGATTCTGGTCTGTACCCCACATTCACTGGCAGCAAATTAGCGATCAGGTCTTGCGGTTACTCTGTCTTGTAGTGACTCTGCCCTCTTAAACGACCCCTGCGAAAATCAGCACGTGCCTGTTGGGGGCAACACTATGTGGATTTTGGTCCACTTAAAGAAGCAAAGTGGTGTCTTTCACTTTGATTTCTTTCCGTAAGTGTAGCTCTTAATAGGATATAGTTTTTTTGTTGTTGGTTTTCTTTTTTCTTCCATTTTTATAGGAGTCTAGTTGATTTACAGTGTTGTGTTAGCTTCAGGTGTACAGCAGAGTGAATCAATTATACATATACATATATCCACCCTTATTTTTAGATTCTTTTCCCATAGAGGCCATTACAGAGTATTGAGTGGAGTTCCCTGTGCTACACAGCAGGTTCTTATTAATTATTTATTCCTCCCCCCCAGATATAATTTTTTTCATGTTTAAGAAAATCAAACCATCAGGCATTAGCAGATCATGCTTAGAGCAGGTATGTATGTACATATGTATGCATGTACGTATGTATTTTTGGTATAGAGTTTAGTTTTTATTGTTGTGTGTTTGGCTAGGTGCAGATATTAGATGATCAGCATTAGAAAATACTTATACTTAATTTTGCTTTGCAGTTCAGATCGAGCAATACTCTTATTCGTAGTGCTATATTTTCCTCTGGTGAGCCTAGGTCAGAAGTGGAGGTGGAGGATGCAGGGGGACAGACTAGATGGATGGATAGATGGAGAGATAGACAGACAGACAGATAGATCCAGATATATATCCTAAGCCTATTTTTTAAAATGATACTGATCTGTAAGGTATGATCGTTATTATCAGAGACTTTTCAAAATTTTAAGAGAAAAATGCAGGGCCTTGCTCATTTGAATTGAATCTTACCTTCCCAAATTTTATTCTACCTTTCTAGCAAAGGTCATGTTTGCTGTTCCAGGGGATAGAAACAATGACCACTTCACGTAGAAATTTTCTTTCCCCCATAAATTGCTAGAGGCTGTGTGCCATCATGAACTTATGACTTATCTAAACAATAATCATTAGATTTATTTATTTATTCATAAAATAAATAAAAACAACTTTGGGAACTTATGAGAGAAATTACATGAATATGAAAGTTTAGCTTTTCTGAAAGTGAGTCTTGTGCCTGTGGTCTCACAGAGATTTTTAAATGCGTTTCCAAACAAATGGGCTCCTTTGAATTTCAGTCCAGTCTCTGGTCTCAGGCATTCAGGAGACTGAGTGTGGAAATCCAGAATAAGAAACTTAACAGGTTACCTTGTTGAATCTCCTTGTCTTTGACACCTGAATAAAGTAAAAAGCTAAGGTGGATCAAGTGAGTATGTTTTTGGTTTTTTTTTTTTACATATTTATTTATTTGGCTGTGTTGGGTCTTTGTTGCAGCAGGCGGGCTCTTTTGTTGCAGCATGTGGGCTTCTCTCTAGTTGTGGCATGTGGATTTTTTCTCTCTCCAGTTGTGGCGTGTGGGCTTAGTTGCCCCGCGACATGTGGGATCTTAGTTCCCCCACCAGGGATCAAACCCTCATCCCCTGCGTTGGAAAGCGGATTCTTTACCACTGGACCACCCGGGAAGTCCCAAGTGAGTAAGTTTTTAAACCAACTAATTTGTTGACTACGGATTAGAACGTTGTACAAGAACACTGAGGGAGAAAAATAACTAAGATATGGTTTCTATTGTCGAAGAAGTTTAGTGTCTAGGTGGGGAGAGAAAGATTAAATCATAAAAATAAATAAGAATGTTATGATCTAAGATGTGCCACGAGGCTTGCAGGGTAATGAGTCAGTGAGAAAAGACTGGGAGGTAGGTGAGACGGGATGTTCTGGGGATGGTGGCAAACTAGCTGGAAAGATGCATAGGTTACAGGTAGATGTGTCAGGTAATGTGAAATTCTAAGGAGTTTGCAATTTATGAGAATGACACACCATTGAAGGTGGATGAGTTGGGAGTAATATGATCACAGGGATATTTTAGGAAGGTCATTTTAAGGAAAAATTTGAGGAAAACTGGAACAGTGATTCTCAAAATGAATTTTTACCTGAACTTGAAGAACTATCTCACTCTGATCATGGTAGGATGGTTGTCATGTGTCCTAGGGGTGCTCCTTGCTGACTGTTGAAATCATTGGTGTAGAGGAAGAAGAGGTTTCCATTAAAAGTTAAAGTGGAGGAAGAAAGTGAGAAGGATCTTGACTAGAGGATGGAGACAATGGAAAATAGGAATAAAATTCAAGGGATGAACATGAGTCACTTGAAAGAAGAATCTAAAGGAATAGCTCAAGTCTGAAAATAGCTTAGAAGATGGAATGAAAAACTGAAATTTACTGTGACAAGTAGACAAAGGGAGATTGTTATAGACGTTCAATGATTGATGATCTGGTTCTTTGATACACTAAATGCTGTTGCTTATCTTGTGCCTCTTGGAGAACCAATTAGAACCTGCTATGATATATTCATTGAATTGCTCTCCAATGGTCATATTCTCACCATGAAATTCTATGGCCAGATTATGAATGGGCTTGAAGAACCACCCAATGGTTTTCAGCAGAAGGATGTATTAGTACTTGTAGCAGATTCCCCTGGATGCAGGAAGCAGATGGTATTAGAGAGACATCAATAGTTGTGTGGAGATCATTTAGGAGCTTAATGGGACCCTGATGGGAAAAGATAGTTCTGGAGTCGACCTAAGTGATAGTAATGGGAGATGCACGGATGGAGATATTAAATAGGTTAGGACTTGCTTCCCCCCTCCCCCAGCCCCGGCCCCGCCCCAGATGTGGAGGGGAAGAATGGAAAAAAGGCTTTCAGCTTGGGCACCTGGCTGGACGGTGGTGCGTTAACTACTGAATACACCAGTTAATGATAATGTATAGAAAAGCAAGAACACAAAATTTTAGTGTTTTGATAAAATGTATGAGGTACATGATTATTTGGGCAGCCACTGGGAGCCAAGATAGCTTAATTATAACACGTTCACATCTAATACATAAGTCTACCAGGTCCTAGAGTTTATTTTGGCCTGAGATGTTTTCCCTAACAGTGTCACTTAATAATAGGACATATAGGGAAAGGACCAGCCACAGATGTCCACTGGAATCCCACAGCCTGCAAACTGTCTTTCACATCTCTAATCTCCTAACACTTTTTTAGTTTATAATCTCCAATAATACCTCTCCCTCAAGGATCCCTCTGAAAGTTTATTGGGGATTATCTTCGCAGAATTAGAATTGCCCAATATTGTGTTAATTTATGGTTTGACAAACATGTCAAAATAAATATCAGCTTTTACAACTGGGCTAAAGAGGCAGTTTTCTGTTTAAAAAGCTAGGCTCTTCAGTCACCATTCACCGGCACTTATCAGATACAGTATTTGTTTAGCTCATACTTTATTGAGAATGTTCATCTTTGTGACTCAGTCTAGACTGTTGTAATTTGCTCTTCATTAGAATTATTTAGAAAATGCAGTAAGTAAAGAAGATAATTTTTCAGCTATTTAATGTGCTTTCATATAGAGCAGTGGTTCCAAATAGTTCTATAATAAGATTTCTTTATATAACTTTTTATATTCTCTAAACATTTCAAGTTTTAAAGTTTTCTATTAAGCTTCATTATCAAGTTATAACTTTTTTCACTTTTTATCAGAGTTTCTGATTAACGCAAAATTACCAATGTTACCCAATGAGTCCATAAATTTCCAGTCTAAATTAAAGAAACGTGACATGAGGGTTAGTCTGTGAAACTTCATCTTAGGTAAATGTAATATTTCAATTAAAAGATATTAACGGTGACTCATCAGCTTTTATCAGTTAGGATCCAATTTGGTCGAATTTAACAAGGCCCAAAATAAGAGTGGCTTAAAATCGGTTTATTTCTCTTTAGCCTAAAATCCCAAAGTAAGGATTCTAGGGCTGGCATGACAGCTCTGCTCCACGCAGCTCTGAGGGAACCATAGCACTCCAGCATCATCTCCAGGTGTGGTAGGCTGATAACGACCTTCAAGGATATCACGCCCTAACCTGGGACCTTAAATGTTACCTTATTTAGGAAGAGAGTCTTTTTAGATGTGATTAAGTGAAGGATCTTGAGATGGGGGAGATTATGTAGGATTATTCATATGTGGGTCCTAAATGCCAGCACGTGTATCCTTGTAAATGGAGGTAGAGGGAGATCAGACACACACACACACACACACACACACACACACACACACACACACACAAACACACACACACACACACAGAGGAGAAGGTAATGTGAAAACAGAGCAGAGAGAGATTTGAAGATTTTGGCCTTGGAGGTTGGAGTAATGTGGCCACAGCATTCCATTCTAAGTTTTGAATTCAAAGAGTAGATTCTTCCCTAGAACCTCTGGAAGGAGTGTGGTTCCAGACACCTTGATTTGGACTTCTAGTCTCCAGAACTGTGAGAGAATAAATTTCTGTTGTTTCAAGTCACCAAGTTTGTGACTTGTAATTAGTTACAGCAGACACGGAGCACAAATACACTAGGATATGGTATATATTCTCATGGTTCAAGATAAGCAAACATCTCATTCATCTTCTAACCAAGGATGTGTAGAAAGAGAAATGTATATATTCATTGACTCACTTATTCATTCAACAAATATGTATGGAGAACCTGTTATATAGCAGGCACTGTCCTGGATGTTTGGAATACACCCATGGAAAACAAAAAGACTCCTTTCTTCTTGGAACATGTTTTCTAGCAGGGGAAGACAAATGAAGATAAACCATAAAAAGCAAATTATATATCATATTAGAAGGTGAAAACTTCAATGGAAAAAATAAAACCTATAGCACAGTAAAAAGAATTGAGAGGGTCATTTTAAAAGCTGGGCAAGCTGCAGTTTAAAAATAGATTGGTCATGGTAGTCCTCACCTCATTGAAAAGGTGGGATTTGAGAGGGTAAAAGTTAACCAGAAGAGCTCTCCAGGAAGAAGTGTATAGAGCAAGGATTTTGAGATATGAAAATGCCTCACATGTTTTGGAAACAGAAAAAAGGCCAGTATGATGATGGAAGACAGTAAAAATGGTAGATGAGGTCAGGATGGGAAGGAGGGGACCATTAAGTAGCATCCTCTAAGTTATAGTAAGGTCTTTGATTATTCAGTTGGGCAGCTATTGGAAGGTATGAGCTGAAAAGTGACATGATCTAATTATTAAAAGGATCATTCTACCTGCATTGTTGAGGATAGACTGTAGGGGATCAGGGTAGGCTCAGAGAGACCTATTAGGGGGATTATGGTGGCAATCTGGGCAAGATCTAACAGTGGTTCAGATTACAGTTGTACAGTAGAGATGGAGGGAAATGATTAATTTCTGGAGAAATCTTGAAGAAGTTAACAGATTCTCAGAAGATTGACTAGGACGTCTGAGGGGAAAAAGAGAAATGAAAGATGACTCCAAAGATTTGAGGTTGACCAACTAAAAGGTTGATAATATTACCAAGTAAGATGATACTAACGAGTAGATGAGGTTGGTAGGTGAGGATTTGGTGGGGTGGGGGTAGGTGGTGAGGGGAAGGTCAGGGTTTCAATAGTGTTTGAGCTATTAGCCATCTGTACAGTGATGCGAAGTGTGCATCTGAATATATGAATCTGGGCGAGAGGTCTGCCAGGGAGACTTCTGCTTCCTGCGATAACATACTAGCTTATTTCAAAGCAGTACTCTTAGCAAGAATAACTAGAAAATCTGGGCAAATTTTTAAAATAATTGTTTGAAGGTACTGATAAGCTCCCAAAGCAGCAAAGATTTGAGAGAATTCCTTCAGACAGAAGTGAAATGATTCTGATGGGAGCGTGGAGATGCATTAATTAAAACATTAGAAACAGTGAGTTTTGACATGTTTTCTGAGAATTCAACAGAGCGGAGAAAAGAAATGAGATGGTAACTGGCAAGGTAAGTGGGGTCAGAAGAAGATTCTTTTAAAAATGGATGAAATAGAATGTAAATTGGTGCAGCCACTATGGAGAACAGTATGGAGGTTCCTTAAAAAACTAAAACTAGAACTACCATATGATTCTGCAATTCCACTCCTGGGCATATATCCGAAAAAAACTCTAATCTGAAAAGATACCTGCACACTTATGTTCATAGCAGCACTATTTACAATAGCCAAGACATGGAAGCCACCTAAGTGTCCATTGACAGATGAATGGATAAAGAAGATGTGGTACATATATACAATGGAATACTACTTAGCCATAAAAAAATAATGAAACAATGCCATTTGCAGCAACATGGATGGACCTAGAGATTATCATACTAAGTAAAGTAAGTCAAAGACAAATATCATGTCACTTATATGTAGAATTTTAAAAAATGACACAAATGAACTTATTTACAACACAGAAAAAGACTCACAGACATAGAAAACTAACTTGTGGTTACCAAAGGGGAAAGTGGGGGAGGGATAAATTAGGAGTTTGGGGTTAACATATACACACTACTGTATATAAAATAGGTAAACAACAAGGACCTACTGTATAGCACAGGGTATTATACTCAATATCTCATAATAACCTATAGTGAGAAAGAATCTGAAAAAGAATATATATATGGATAACTGAATCACTTTGCTGTACACCTGACACTAACATAACATTGTAAATCAACTGTGCTTCAATAAAATAAATATACAAATAAAAATGGGTGAAATATAATCACGGTCGTATTCTTTTGAAAATAATCAAGTAGAAAGGAAAAGTATCGACGATTTAGGACAGACAGGGGGAGGATGATTGGCATGAAGTCCTGCAGAAGGCAGGGGAAGTGGGATCACCGCCCACGTGGAGCAATTGGCAAGAATGACAGACATTAAGGAGGTTCCTGAGCGCTGCACGTAACACGTTCCTTCACACCATTGACCAGAACTTCAACGTGTGACCACATCTACTGACTGTAAGAGAGATGGAGAGTGTTGATCCTCATTCTTATTGGCTATCTGCCTCTGCCCAGCTTTTTTTTTTTCTTTTTTAATTTTTGAGGAAGGAGCAGCAGACATAAGTTTAAGTGGGGAGGGGTGAGGGGAGCACACATGCTGCTGTTTTGTCAACTACTACAGTATTAAGGCTTGGAGGGTCTACAGACAGATATTTAGCTTTCTGGTATCAAATAATAATAATAATTCATCTAGCTGAGATGGGTTTGTTTTGTTTTGTTTTTTGTTTTGTTGCGGTACGTGGGAGCACAGGCTCCGGACGCGCAGGCTCAGCGGCCATGGCTCACGGGCCCAGCCGCTCCGCGACATGTGGGATCTTCCCAGACTGGGGCACGAACCCTTGTCCCCTGCATTGGCAGGCGGACTCTCAACCACTGCGCCACCAGGGAAGCCCTAGCTGAGATGGTTTTAATAAATTATGATAAACTCGAGTTGAAGGGAATTAGCAGGTATTTAATTATGTCAATCCTTTGGTAAGTTATCTCCTTAAACCTTTAGTTATCCCATCAGGCAGGCCTTATGTTGCTTATTTAATTGATGGGTAAACTGAAGTTCAGACTGGTTAATAATTACTTGAATTTACATAGTCAATAATGCCAGATATAAACTTAGGTCTATCCAGCCTGAATACACTATTTCCACAGCCTTTAGGTACCTTGGAACTATATCTTTAAAATAATCCCTGTCCTCCAGCATTTTCATTTCATGACGTATGTAAGTCAAATCATTATGCTGTACATCAATTGTATCTCAATAAAAATGAAAGAAGAAAAAGAAAAAAGACACAGTTAAGAGAGTACTACATATAGAATGGATAGACAGCAAGGTCCTACTGTATAGCACAGGGAACTGTATTCAATATCTTGTGATAAACCATAATGGAAAAGAATATGAAAAAGAATGTATATATATGTATAACTGAGTCACTTTGCTGTACAGCAGTAATTAATACATTGTAATTCAACTATACTTTAATAAAAAATAAATTTAAAGAAAAAGAGAGAGTACTACAGAAATTTCCAGGTGACAAAATATTTTAGCTGTTTCAATATCCTGACAGAAATTCATGATGCTTTAAGAATATTTGTGCAGTGATTAAGTCTTAACCCAGCCAAAACATTTAATTAGTTGCGAAACAATAGATGCCATTACAAGGATGGTATTTCTTGTGCCAGAGATTCAGCGTGAAATTGTTCCCTCAGTCTAAAAAGAATATATTCATTCCTATGAGATATCATTATTTTAATTTGTTAATATGCCTTCAACTTTACTAATGCTTCCCTTGTCACAATCTCTTCTTTCATTGTGCTTTTACTTCAGAAAAAGATTAATTTCTTAGTGTAGAAACATGTTTTGATTATTTTCTTTGTGATAGAAATTTAAAGCATTTATTAGAAGTATTAGCTATTATGTGGCTATTTAGTAGTTTATGACTATTCCCACTACAAAGTTTAAACTTTGCTCTCTTAAATAAATTTGTGAGTGGAAAAGTAGCTTCAAGAAGTTGGTCATCTATTTTCTAAATTTTGATGCATGAACATAACATAATGGTGAGAAACTTAAAGCTTTCCTACTAAGATGAGGAATAAAGCAAGGATGTCCCCCCTCACCCCCCTTTTTAACATCATATTGGAAGTTCTAGCTAATGCAGTAAGACAAGAAAAGGAAATAAAATGTATATGGATTGGGACGTAAGTAAGTAACAAAACTGTCTTTGTTTGCAGATGGCATGATCATCCATGTTGAAAATCTGGCTTTCCCAGATTCAAATCCAGTCATGATATTCCATTTATTGCTCCCTGTTATCTTCAGATGAAGACATACCAGACTCTTCCAGACTCTTTAAGACTTTGTCTCAGCCTTCCTCTCTAGTGTTATCTTTCCTATTCCATATCCTAGCTCCCTATACTTCAGCTGTTCCAAACTTCTTTCAGAACCCCAAACATGCAACACTGTATTCTCACCTTCGAGCACGCTTGTCTTGGGCCTTGGAATACCCTTACTTTGGTCCTTCATTTGGATACTCTCCACGTATCCCTCAAGACTTAGCTCAGGCATCCCCTCCAAGACACTCCCTTTGAAGGTCAGCCTTAATCAGAATCTCCTCACAGGTTCTCCCCTAATAGCACTGGACTCTCTCTGCTCAAGTCTCACCACATTACACTCTGTTGTAGTTACCAGTTTATGCGCCTGCCTCTGTACTTTCCTCAGTAACTAGAAGCGCCTTGAGAGCAGGGATTTTTCTTAATCATCTTTATATCCTTGGCCACGGCATCGTTCCTGGATATAGGTTATAATCAAGGTTAATCATATGAATAAATGATCAAGTGACTAAGTAAAAACATTTCCAAACTCACTTTGAAAATATTTCTTACGTGTATCTTTCCTCTCTTTACCCACTGGCATTTTTCATTTCAGTTTTTATCCATTACAAATGGAACGCTGTAATGATGCCTAAGAAATTTCTTTGAATATAAGGTCCCTTCCCTCTTTCCTTTATTTTGTTCTATAAACACACACACACACACACACACACACACTCCTCTTCTACTTCTATCCTGAAGACTATTATACTAGACTTTCTTAAACACTGCTGTCTCTATTCACTCCCTTGATCATTTTTTTGCCAGTAAAGCTCCACTAATTCAGATTATATTCATTTACCTCATCCATGAAATGTTCCCTCACTATTCTAGCTCTGAGATTTGAAATCCTTCAGCTGAATTCCTTCAGTTTTTGTTGTGCATACCTCAAATTTTGCCACGAATGAATGTACAACATGGATTACAGTCCGAACCAGATTATGAATCTCTTGGGAGAAAAGATTGCATTTTATATGTTTACACCCTCTACAGAATAGAATCTTGAATTGAGAACATAGTAGGTGCTCAGCAAATACTTAGTGATTGATTCCATGGTATTTGTTTGGAATTATTTATTGGCGTTTTCATGAAAATATTCTTAGACACAAATTGGATGCTCACACATTAAGATGTTTCATCTTTTTTCAGTAGGACCTTGTGGATTTCTGCATTTTTGTTTACACTACACTTTTGTGTTCATCTCCAGGTATCTGTGCAGATGTTTGGTTAGAATCTTCCTGTGTTAAGATCTTAAGATGTAAGGCTAAAGAACAAAAAGTTAAGCACCTAGTGTAGAATGATCCCTGGGTCTTATTCCAGCTGAATAACCTCAGGCAAGTTACTGAATTTCAAAGCCTCAGTTTCCTTGTCTGTAAAGTAGAGAAAATGAGTTCCTATTTCATAGACTATTGGGAGAATTAAAAGACAAGGAGCATCTGTCAACTTCAAAGAAAAGAACTGTGGAGAGGGGCTTCCCTGGTGGCGCAGTGGTTAAGAATCCTCCTGTCAATGCAGTGGACATGGGTTCGAGCCCTGGTCCGGGAAGATCCCACATGCTGCAGAGCAACTAAGCCTGTGTGCCACGACTACTGAAGCCCATGTGCCTAGAGCCCATGTTCCACAACAAGAGAAGCCACCGCAATGAGAAGCCTGTGCACCACAACGAAGAGTAGCCCCCGCTTGCCGCAACTACAGAAAGCCCGTGCCCAGCAACGAAGACCCAACACAGCTAAAACTGAATAAAATAAAATTAATTAATTAAAAAAACAATTAATTAGAACTGTGGAGAGTGAATTGTATATCCAGCAAAACTATCCTTTAGGAATGAAGACACTCTTCTATGAATGGAAACAAAAAAGAATTTGTTACTAGCAGATCACCCTTAAAGAAAGGCTAAAGGAAGTTCTTCAGATGAAAAGGAGAAGATGAGTGAAAAAACCATGGAGCATCAGAAAGAAAGAACCATGGAAAGAACAGAGATATGGGCAAATATAATAGACTCTTATTCCTCATGTGTTTTACAAGTATACAATGTCCCTTTTTTGTCCATTATGATGTTTTTAATTTTAATTTAATTTTAATTGCCTTTTAAATTTAATTTTATTAATAACAACAACAAAAAAGACATGGAGCATCTAAAATATTTAGCATAGTGCCTGACACAGAACAAAAGTGCTTGATATACACTAATTTTTATTATAAAAAAGATTTGGGGCTTCCCTGGTGGCGCAGTGGTTGAGAGTCTGCCTGCCGATGCAGGGGACACGGGTTCATGCCCCGGTCCGGGAAGATCCCACATGCTGGGGAGCAGCTAGGCCCGTGAGCCATGGCCGCTGAGCCTGTGCATCCGGAGTCTGTGCTCCGCAACGGGAGAGGCCACAATGGTGAGAGGCCCGTGTACCGCCAAAAAAAAAAAAAAAAAAAAAAAAAACATTTGACGATCAAGTCCAAACTTCTATAAGGCAAATAAGATCTAGAGAGTCATATGACTTGCTGAAGACCACTAGTTTATGAGAGAAATGGCCTGGAAAAAACACAGGTCTCCTGACACTGAATCTAATGTGTCTTCTAATTCCTTATTGCTTTGCAGTCTGACTAGAGTCTGAGGATTCTCTGAGGGCCTTGTGAGTGTGTTCTACTTTATCTTATTATAGATGTGTATCACTCTGGGAGAGATTGACATGCATAATTTTGGAATTAAAAGAATAAAACAAAAATATTTATTTCATCATAGCCAGTTGCTTTGTTTTTAAAGGGACCTACAGAATATGTTTTTACATGTACATTGATGCAAATTTCATTTAAATTTACCCTGAACTGAGTTGTAATCATATTTTCGGAAATGTTAACATTGTTCTGGGTTAAGTACAGTGGTATTTTTATCTTATGGGAGCTTATTGCCTTATTTCAGAGGTTTGTTTTTTAATTCTACTTTGAGTTTAAGAATGCTCATAATTTTCCTCTTCAAAACAGATCCTACAGGCAATTTTAAAGAACACTTTTTCAAAATATAAAAAGAATGCCTGACTCCATTTTATGTTTGTGTTTAAATGATGGAAAGCAAGGAAATTCATTACAGACTAGTTTCCAAGGCAGGGGTGGGGTGGGAGTGGGTAGTGATCTGCAATAAACTTTTAATAGAACTTTGAAGGTAAAACTGTACTATTTATCGGGAAGGATACTTTTCCGTATTTTTATGAATATTCAGCTATAACAATAATGATTTGTTTGGCTCCTTTAGAATCATAGGTCTTTTGAGAGTAAGAAAGATTCCCCCAGAGAGAGATGAATCAACTCTCGTGCATTGGTAAGAAATGAATCCCAATTCCTTCTTGTTTTTTTTTCCTTCCAAAAATATTGTATAAATGAGGAAGTAGTGCCAAGGGCCTATTAGTAATAGTTATTTCCTAATTGCAGCGGGAAGCATCCTGCCTGTTTAAATAAATATTGTTAACTCTGACCTCTCACTTTGCCAGGACTGATAAGGCCATTGTTTGGCCTATATGGAGCACATACAGTATACACAGCGTGGAGAGAAGCAGGAAAACAGGAAACAATAAATCAGAAATTAGAGCCCTGATTGTTGTAGCTAATTACATCAGGCTTCTGCTTAATTTCTCACTCTGTCATTCTAACCTGATTTTCTTGCCAACAGACTGCAAATTGCTGGTGTCACGTACATTCAGCAAACAATAATCCTTAGTTACTGTGACTGACAAATGAATGAGCAGAAGATAGTTTATTATGCAAGGATGAACTGAGACATTCACCAGATACCTGCCTGGATGCTTTTTTAATTCACTTACCTAGATGTGCTGCATGATACATTTCTCCAGGAGCGGAGAGTTTGGCATCAAGACAGCTTAATTAGATTTGTGGCTTGGTTTGATAATAGTGAACAAGAAGAAAAGATGGTCCTGCGAAAGGAAGGGAGGAAAGAGGTTGGCTTGGACAAAGAAAGAGATAAAGTGGTAACTTAGCTATTTAAGTCAAATCTGAAAATAATACGTTTAGGGTGAGTGAGATTAGTCAGCACATTATTGAATGTTAATCTTGTCTACACATAAATGTGGTGAGCTAACTTAGTATTTTCAACCCATTATGGCTTGATAACTGAAATTCTAAATCACGTGTGTTAAGAAAGAATGATAAAAGTGAGACGTTCTTATTCAAAATTAATTGTTGAATTACTCCCAGATTCTACTTCTGTATGTAGATTATACATGTCAATTCAATTTTCCAGGATCCCAGTCCAGTGTTGTTTACACAGTCTAAAATCAACTTTCCTTTCCTCTAACGATTTTACAAAATTTACATGGCTTCCATACTTTAAACAACTGTGCTAGAGCCCCTGAAGATGGAATATGGAAGAACTAATTGAGGAGAATTTTCACTCTGTTGTTATTTCATAAATTTTCATATTCTGGGTATATTTTCTACCTTTATAGTAGTGTTTGCTTATTAGATCATCCAACTGCTGAGAGGATCCAGAGCTGGCAACCTCCTTCGCCCAGGCTCTCTGCTTCTTTGGTGCTTAATAAAAAATTATATTATTTTGTTTAACTGAAAGTACTGTGTATGCTAGCTATTTAGAATGAAACTGGTTTTCGGCTTAAAATAAAATTTACTTCAGCCCATTTCCCATGGGCTCTGCTTTTACCACTGTCTTGCTTTGGTGTCATTTTCAGGGGAAGAGAAAGTGAACTCAACACAGGGAAGTGGGGGGGGGGGATCGCAACAGACCCTTCCCCAAGTCACAAAGGATGTGGCAGAGCAGCGGGGTCCCGTTTTTGGAAACCACTGTTTCACTTGGTAAAGCAAGGGTCAGAGTTAACTATTTATTTAAAATATGGAGGTGATGTCTTACTTGCCAATGATGAAGTTGGAATGTAGGCCAATTGAGCATCCCGGAAATTGGTCAAAGGGCCAAAAAATAGAGTAGAATGGGCCAACATAGGTGCTGGTCCAAAGAAGAGAGGGAGAAGAATATTTTCTTCTTAGTGTCTTTGAATATTTCTTCTGTATAATGTGTTTAAACCTCTCTGAACCCCAAGCTGACTTTCTAAGAGTCCATCTTAATATTTTTTTTCTTTTATCCATGTTTTCAGGCATACGTGATAAATATGTGTTAAACACCCCTTGTGTGACTATTGTTCCCTGCAGGGGAGAAAGCTTAATATAGGAGAAATGAATCACAAAGTCATTGCTCTCAAAAGCAGTTTAAGGAGGCACACTTGAATTTCTAAAAGATGCGTTTTAAAGATGCGTTTTACCGGAACATAATCTTCTAGATACCTAAATGTGTGGTATTGACAGTTAGGACTGTGGAATTTAAAGGGACCGAATTTTTCAGAGAAGGCTTAAGGGATATAATTTGGCATGAACTTGGAAGGATAAGTAGCATTTGGATAGCTAGAGACAAAGGAGGAGGCATTTTAAGCAAGGAAATTTTTTTTTCTTTCTTTCTTTCTTTTTTATTGAAGTATCTAATTTCAGAACATTTTCATCACCCACAAAGGAATCCTGTACCCATTAGCAGTCACTTTCGTTTTCTTTTTTAATTTTATTGAACTATAGTTGATTTACAATGTTGTGTTAATTTCTGCTGTACAGTGAAGTGACTCAGTTACACATATATATTCTTTTTCATATTCTTTTCCATTATGGTGTATCACAGGATATTGAATATAGTTCCCTGTGCTCTACAGTAGGACCTTGTTGTTTATCCATCCTATATATAAAAGCTTACATCTGCTAACCCCAAATTCCCACTCCATCCCTCTCCCAACCCCCTCCCGCTTGGCAACCACGAGTCTGTTTTCTATGTCTGAGAGTGTTTCTGTTTCATAGATAGGTTCATTTGTGTCATATTTTAGATTCCACGTATAAGTGATATATCATATGGTATTTGTCTCTCTTTGTGACTTACTTTGTATGATAATCTCTAGTTGTACCCATGTTGCTGCAAATGGCATTATTTCATTCTTTTTATGGCTGAGTAATATTCCATTGTATATATGTACCACATCTCTTTTATCCACTCCTCTGTCGATGGACGTTTAGGTTGTTTCCATGTCTTGGTTATTGTGAATAGTGCTAAGCAAGGAAAACTGATTAGAAGAAGTGGGTAAAAAACATGGCAAAACTGGAAATAGGGAAATGGGTGGTAAGGAGGAAAAGGAGGGAAGTGTGGTTGGATGGATAGAGAAAATGGGCCAGATATTGAGCATCACAGGAAGGGTTTAGACTTAGTGTTGCAGGTAATGAGACTTCTCAGGGATCCCAGATTAGGGAGAGGAGAGGCTGGAACGAGCATATCAAATTAGAAGACCATTCAAAGTATCTAAGTTTGATGTGAGGGTCTAGTCTAGGTGTTGATAGTGAGAGGAAAACAAAACAAAACAAAACATGAACACAAAAGCAGAGATTGGCAGACAGGATGAGATTCCATGGAGAAGATAAAGGGGAGGGTTGAGTCAAAAATGACAGATTTGCCACTTGGAAGAATTATCTTTGCTTTGGCGAGAATGGAAAATTTGGATAAATTGGGAGTTTGGGATTGGCAGACACACCCTACTACAGGTAAAATAAATAAACAACAAGGTTCTATTGTATACCACAGGGAAATATATTCAATACCTTGTAATAAAAAAAAAGAAAGAAAATTTGGAAGAACAAGAGTTTAGATGGAAAGATGGAAGGGCATCAGTTTCCAAGGAGAGAAGGAGGAAGGGACAGAGTTCTTTAGCTGTCCTGAGTCTTCCAGATGCCTTATCGGTTACAGACACATGTATTAGCACAGACACACAGACTCGTCCGAGGACAGTGGGTGTGACAACTGCGTGAACTGTGTCACACCTGGAAAGGTTTGTTGAGGGGGAGGTGACAACCTGATGAAACATTGCCAAATGCTGCCCCTTGAATACCAGAGACAGCACGACGTTCAGGACAGGGGAGGGCACATGTGTACAGAAGAAGCCACCACAAAGAACTGTGCCTTCTAGATGGAGATGCTTCTTAGACTCCCACTTCCTCATCAACTCTGGTCAACTCTAGTCTTCAAAGTGCCCCAGGATGGTGGTTCTTACATCTGCTCTGCTTGGGTTTGGTGAATTCTGCTGGTTGACTAGTATGTGACTGGCCTGTCTCCCACTTTGCTTTTACTTTAAATAGTAGGCTTTGGGGTCAAGTGTCTGACCTCATCCCAGCCTCTCGTGATTGGCCTTGCAGCTCCTGAGTCACCGGTCTCCACTGGAAGGGACTCAACAGTTCAGAATAGTTATCGAGATAATCTTCCATTTCTCCCACTTCTTTGACACCTGAACCTCTACAACACTAGACAAAAAAGACTGATATTTCCACTGGTCCCTTTGCTTTTACTCTCTTCACCCCTCCCTGCCAGATGGCTTAGGGCCAAAAATCAAAGTGGAAGCATTTGCACTTTTTGCATTTGCCTCTATGACAATTTCACACTTTTGTGCAACAGAAAAGGGTATAAGTGTGAATTGCGTGACTTGATTGTTCCATGTGAATACAATATATAGGGAGAGCACAAGCATACATCCTTATCCAAGGCAGTTCATATTAACCCAGATCCCGTTTGGAGGTGCAGGGAGATTCTGAAGATTCAGATCACTCCCCAAAGGAGAGCCATGCGTACCACCTTTGATCGTGACAGGAGGGATCCTTCTAAATGAAACCAAGATAAAATTCGAGGTTGAATTTTGTACATGAGCCAATCAGAGTTTTATGGAGCCCAAGGCTTTGTTTGCAATGTCCAATGAAGCTAAGACTTAAGGTAAGTCATTAATCTGGTTTTATTTTTTTATCCTGTTTAAAAGCCAGTGTTACAGAACTTGTGTTAAGATCAATGTATTGGACCACACTTTGAAGGTAGAATGGTAGTCGGTCAAGGCTGGCCCGAACTGACATTACGGCAAAACTTGTTTTATTCTCCCCTTCTTTCCCCATAGACTTTAAACTGTTCTCTCTCTACGCAGTTTTCATTGGTGAATGCTTTGCTATAAATGGGGTGCTCTGTAAGAGTTCAAAATTTTGATTTTAATCATGATTCCCAGAATACTTAACTTTTAAAAGAGCCTCAGAATCTTCCCTTGTTCTTTTTAAACAAAATTTGTAATATTCTTGCTTTCTTGGACCCTGATGACATCATAAATGAGAATGTAACTGGAAGCGTATGCAACTCATTACTGCAGCTCTACCACACCTGTGCTGCACCGTGTCTGTAACAGACTGGGCTGAGTGCCCAAGCAAGCGCCTGTAAACGAGGTTGCTTCAGGCAAGATCCCGCTGGGGAGGAATACTGCTTTCTCTTTAAAAACTGTTAGGTCTTGGGGCTTCCCTGGTGGCGCAGTGGTTAAGAATCCGCCTGCCAATGCAGGGGACACGGGTTCGAGCCATGGTCCAGGAAGATTCCACATGCTGCAGAGCAACTAAGTCCGTGCACCACAACTAGTGAGCCCACGTGCCACAACTACTGAGCCTGCATGCTGCAACTACGGAGCCCACGTGCCACAACTACTGAAGCCCGTGCACCTAGAGCCCATGCTCCACAACAAGAGAAGCCACCGCAATGAGAAGCCCGCGCACTGTAACGAAGAGTAGCCCCTGCTCACAGCAACTAGAGAAAGCCCGTGCGCAGCAACGAAGACCCAACGCAGCCAAAAATAAAATAAATTTTAAAATATGTATATTAGTTCGCTGAGCTTCTTCCTATAAGACCATAAGAACAGAAAGATAGAAGGGAGAAAAGCACAATTTTGCTAAAATCCAGTTAATCCCCCTCATGAAAAAATATTAACAAGAGTTGTGATCTTTGTACTTTGCTGATTTATTCCAAGAGCAAAAAATCCCCTTAATTTTAAGCTTTGTGTCTGGAGATGTTAAAAGCATAAGTATTAGTATCTGGAGTTCAGCTGAGGGCTCTGGGGGCCTTCAGGATTCCCCTTATTCATCAGCTCCATCAACCACTTCCTCACCCCCTCAAGGCGCCCCCTATTTATCCATGTCATTGAAACAAAGCAGTGAACTTGCTATGCACACTGGCTTAAATACAATTACTAAAGGAAATTAATTTACAATCATATAGTCACCACAGAATCATTTCTAGGTAGGAATTCCAAAGCCATCACAGTCTAGAAAGGCAAACCCAAACTCAAAATGCAGGTCCCTGTGGACAGCATTTAGAACAGCAATGCAGGTCCCTGTGGACAGGTCCCATAGAACAGCAATGCAGGTCCCTGTGGACAGGTCCCATAGAACAGCAATCTCTACAACAGTTCTTGCTGTTTCCCAGCCCAGCTCTCTTCACTGTCCCCATCTTCCTACTAACAGAAGTCCACTTTTATCCAAGGGGGCACGCCCAGCCACAGATCAGCTTCCTGGCCTCTTTTGCTGTTACAGATGCCGTGCGACACAGTTCTAGCCAATGGGAGGTTAATAGAAGTTTTTAGGGCTTCTTGGAGAATTATTTCAAAAGAGACAATCGACTTTGCTCTTTCTCATTTTCATACCTGGACAAAAAAATATAACGGTAGAGGTAGTCGCCTTGTGACCCGGAAGTGAGGGGTGTGGGGGACCAAAGCTCATGCTGACAGTGGCTGGACAGGAAGACAGGACAGGCTCAGGTCCCTGAAGGCATCTCGAGTCAAAACCATAAAGGTCTCCGTGCAGCCAAGCCTATTCCAGACGGGTATAGTTTCAGAACTGAATTTTTCAGTAATGCTACCAGACATGATAAAAAGCAATTCTGCATGTGTTTGTGTTGAAGTACTAAATCTGTTCCTGGGATAAGATCATTAGTATTTATTGTATGCTTTTTAGATATCAGGCACCTGTTCTTAACGCCAATTCATTTCATCTTCATCGCTACACCAGCAGGTAAATGTCATGATGGGTCATTTTACAAAAGAATCTGATGTTCAGAGAGGTTAAAAAAATTTCCCAAGGACACACAGCTCCTGTATCAGATCCCAAAGTCCATTCTCTTTCCACTGTACAATACTGCACATATCTACTGTTACTGCTTCCTAAATTTTATTTTAAATATCTTTATGATGAGATACCTCAAAAATATAGAAAATTATAGAGGATAATATAGCTAACACCGTGAATTCACTCCCTAATACTAAAATTGATCAGCATTTGCCAAATTTGCTTCAAAAATTTCTAAGAAAAAAAAATATAGATCTATTCAAATATAGATCTCTGTACCTCTCCTGTTACAGTTCCTTTTCTATATCTCTTCTGCCGCTCAGCACTAAACACTATCTTGAGGTCACTGTGTACGTTCCCTGCTATTTTCAATAATTTTGTCACACACATTTACAAACTCTCTAAGGCAGGGTTTTGTGTATTTTTAAAACAGTATATTGAATTTATAATTTTCCCCTCAACATTATGCTTTTGAGAATTTGGCATGTTGATACTTGAAGCTTGAGTTTTATCTACTATATTTTTCTTTATGTAAATGTACCAACATTTACTTACCCATCTGCCTATACTGATGGACATTTAAGAAGCTTCTAAAAGCTGCATCATAAACAGTTCTGCAATAAACACCTCGGATAAGTTTTGTTATACATATATCTGTGTTTCTCTGGAATATATACATAGCTAGTAGAACCCCTGGACCATAGGATACACCCATTAACTCTGCTAGATATTGCTAAATACCTCTTCAAGTGAGAGAAGTTTTCTCCACGTTCTTGCTGATACTTGCTTTGTTAGACTTTTCAAGTCTTGCAGATCTGATGGGGTGTGAAATATTATATCATTGTGATTGTTATTTGTATTTCCCTCTTTACTACAAAGGTTTAATATGTGTTAATATTAACCATTTGGACTTCTGCTTCTATTGTTTGTTCATACCACTTCCATATTTTTCTACTGGAATCTATGTCTTTTTATGCAGGAGGTTCTTTAAATGTGTTTGACACTATTTCTTTGGTTTGCATTGTTATGCATATGCATTGCATTGTGGTTTGTCATTTTACTTTATGTATAGGGTATGTTGTTTAAGAAAAAAGAGTTTTGACCTGCAATGGAGATAGATATAGCCAACTTTCCTCTTTTTTTGTGTGTATGTGGGTGTCTGTCTTGTCAAGAAATTCTCCCTAAAAGGAAAACCACACTGCTTTTCTCTGCTCACACACCACTTCTGATGTGGAATGTGTGAGGGGTTTTCCCACACGAGCCAATTCTCCAAATTTCCAGACACCAGCTGAGGGTTCTACAGTTCAGTTTTGGCACTAACTAACTACCTGGACTTATCGCAAACCTTACAAGTGAAGGGCTCAATCCCACAAGACTGTCCCCCACTTTAAACGACAGCTGAAAGTCCCAGCCCTCTATAATTCTGACTGGCAGACTGTAAATCAGGGGTTCCTGTGACCCTTCCTTGGGTTCAATGATTTGCTAGAATGGCTCACAGATAATTTGCTAGAATGGCCACTGTTACCGACTTAAGTTAAAGGATATAACTTAGGAACAGCCAAATAGAAGAGCTGCATAGGGCGAGGTATATGGGAAGAGGTGTGGAGCTTCTGTGCTCTCTGGGTGCCCCTCCCTCTCAGCACTTCTTTGTATTCACCCAATTTCTTTGCTTACAGTTATGGGGTTTCATTACATAGGAATGATGGATTAAATCATCGGTCATTGGGTGATTGCTTCTACTCCAGCCCATCTATCCCCAGAGGTTGGAGGTGGGCCTGAAAGTTCCAAGCCTCTAATCTTGTGGTTGGTTTCCCTAGCAACCAGCCCCCATCCTGGGGGAGGTGGGGCTTTCCAAAAGTCACCTCTTTCATCCAATCTCAGGTGTGGCTGAAAGGAGTTTGGTTTGGATGACAAAAGACATATCACTCTGAGCTATTTCAGGAACTGGAAAAAACACTAGTATTCTGACAAAAAATGCTTGTAAAACTCCTGTCACTTAGGAAATTACAAGGGTTTTAGGAGCTCTGGCCAGGAGCTGGGAACAAAGACTGAAATACATGTTTCTTAGATCAAAATATCACGCTCCCTGTTCCAAAATCATAGAGATATAATCCTATATTTTAATTTCTAGTGTCTGTTTATAAAAAGAACTTTTATAGTTTAATTTAGTCGAATCTATCAATCATTTTCTACATGATTTTTTTCTATATTTTAAGAAAGTCTTACCTACCCCATCATGAAGATGTTATCTAATACTTTTCTTCTCAAGGTATTATTGCTTTGCTTTCCATATTTAGATCTTTAATCCATCCGGAAATGATTTTTATGTAAGATCCAAGGTAAGGATCTAATTTTGCTTTATTTTACCATACAGATAAGAAATAATCTGAGTTTCTCTTTCAGTCTGTTCATTTACAATTTAGTTTGTTTCTCTCAGCAGCTACTGACCTTCTCTTAATTGCTCACCACTGAGATCTCCATTGTTTCCTGCAATAGTCTTACACATGACCCTCCCCATACTTTGTTCCAAATACAGTCTCCTTAAGCAGAGCTGTGTTGTTTTCTTAATCTGTCTGTCCAGCTAGGCACAACTTCTGTGCCTGTACACTGGAACTGCAGCCAAGACAATGACCCTCTTTCCCCAAAGGATATTCTTGGTTTCTGAGAAGAGCTCTGGGTGGGGACAGTGGACATCAATCTCCTCAATTTGCTCCTCCTGACATGGAATCTTCACCCTGGAAGTGAGCTTGGGAAGCATTTTAGGCTCAGTATTCTCCACTAGAGCTTCCTCTCTGTGAGTGGGAGTTGAGTTGAGTTGAGGAACGAAGACAGGTTCTCTTGTCCAAGCCTGCCTGGAATAGTAGTTCTGCAAGACAGAACTGGGGGCTGGATATGAGAAGTGCTGGTGGCCAGCCCCTCCCTGGGTGAAACCATATCCCTGCATGGGGAGCAAGGTGGAAAGGTAGCCTTGCCTTCTTGGTGGCATGTGCCTGGAGAAGACCTTCCTTCACACTGAGCTGGGGAGAGGAGGTATAAGTGTGTCGTGGCTTAAATGCCACAGATTCTCACTGCTCTTATCAAGATTTAGTAGATTTTCTCGAACAGATGTTTTTTCATTTGCCCTATGCCCTTAGGCAAGTTTCCAAAGACTTTAAATGTTTTTTTTATAATCTTCAGTACGTAAATGCTTTTTGCTTGGGAGACTGTCCATCACACTTCTCACATCATCATTTTGGAAATACAGTTTTTAGATTGATTGACTTTGTCAGGTTAGGAAACTGCAGCCTAGTCTAGTTCAGAACTTCAAAAAATCATTAATGAATGTTGAATTCTATCAACTTACTTTTCATATATTGAAATAAATAAATAGAAATGTAGATCTTATAATGTAGAAAAGAAGTTAACATTTCTAGAATAAATCCTTTTTAGTTATCATGGATTTTTAATATGCCATTGAATTTTATTTACTAAAATTTATTCATTTTGCATCTATATTTATAAATGAAATTGATCTGCAATGTTGTTTCCATGTGCAACCCTTTTTTCCGGGGATCCACATTATAATAGCTTCATAAAAAGACTGGGTAGCTCTCTTTCTGTTTTTCCTTTTCTTTCCTGAAACAGATGATATGAGGACATTTTTCTGTCCTTTGAAACTGCAGCAAAATTGACTTGGTGTTTATGCCTTGTGTCATTTTGGGTGAATTATATGTTTGACTATCCATTGGAATACAGTCACTGTTATTGGTTTATTAGAAATAAACTTTTTAACCACTTTTTCTAGTTTTCTATCTTGTGTCCCCTGCTAATTTATTAAGTTGCAATTTTTTTTTTTTTTTGCGGTACGCGGGCCTCTCACTGTTGTGGCCTCTCCCGTTGCGGAGCACAGGCTCCGGACGCGCAGGCCCAGCGGCCATGGCTCACAGGCCCAGCCACTCCGCGGCATGTGGGATCTTCCCAGACCGGGGCACGAACCCGTGTGCCCTGCATCGGCAGGCGGACTCTCAACCACTGCGCCACCAGGGAAGCCCCTAAGTTGCAATTTTTATTCATTTATTTTAATCAAATTTTTGCTTTTATCAAATGTATTTAAGGCTATACACTTACCTATAATACTGCTTTAGTTAACATCTCGCAGATTTTTTACAACAGCAGATTCCACAAAAACCTAAGGGGCTGAGGTACAGGTTGAGAAAAACCTGGATGCAAGCTGCGTGTAAATGGAAACAGGCTAGTTTCAGTGATGCAGAGAGGAACACGGGAAGAAAAAAGAAGGAATTAAAGAGTGTCCATAAGACACTGCAGGGGAAGAAAGACTTGGGAAAAGCTAGAGAAGAATAATTTCTCCTAATTTGCCCTCCTTTCCTTATTGAGTCATATGCCAAATTTTCAGGTTTGGATTAAAAGAAATATTCTAAGTTTGGCAGCTCTCCGCTAGAAACTTGTATAAAATACACATTCTTTTCTGGTTTCTCACTACCTGCAAAAACGAATCTTAACTTTTCCATTGAGCACATACATGTAAACAAATAAATAAAAGTTCAACTCTAATGGCTTTAATCTAATATTTTATTTCTCAGAGTATAATTGTTTTAGGTTTTAAATGGTCCTGTTAAACTATATTAAAATAATGGAGAAATGATTTGGCAAAGATCATACAAAGAATGAGAGTTAATACATTCACTGTATTCATTACATTAATACATTATGGAAAATTCATTCTTTTATGGTTCTTCCCCCCTCTTTTGCCTCTGAAATGTTTATATGGTAGGCAGAAGCATCATCGCTAGGGATAATTAGTTTGGTCTTTGGGAATGTTTCCCAGATAATAGTATGGTGCCCCAGAGACTAAAATGAGCAATGTATGCAACTCTTGAGTTCTAATTTAAGCCTAATCACTGTCACATTTGGATTCCTTGAGCAAATTACTTAATCCATCTCTGGGTCTCTCCAGAACACAAGGAGGACAATGCCTACTTTAAGACAATGTGAGATGTATTAGCAATTTGGTGATGATAAAATGCCTTGAAAATACAAAGCTGCTCTATTTAAATAAAGGTTAAGAATGCAGAAAACAAAGGAAGAATCAAGCTTGGGAATAGGTTAGGAATAATTCCGGGAAAAGCCCCTCAAGAAGTGGAGGCTCCCTGCTTGGGCCTGTTTTGCACAGCAGCTAAGTCAATAGACCACCCTGTGAAGGGAAGACCAGCTGAGGGACACTGTGAATTTCACACTGGATAAGCACAGATTAATTTGGTTCAGGTGTTTCTTTTATACGCAGAGGGAGAACATTCCAGTGTCCTGTAGCCCTCCTATGCCCGAGGTGGTCTGTACTGAGGAAACACTGGGCTGTCATCTAAAACCTGTCAGGGTACCAGCTGGATGTAAAAGGTTTGAGCCCTGTGTGCTGACGTGTAAAATACTCAAGAAATATTTCAGAAGGAAAGAAGTTTTGCAGGTCCGTGTTTCCCTACCCCAAAACCTCAAGGCCTCATGTGTTTCAGAATTTTGATTTTTTTTGGGGCGGGGGTGATGTAGGGATCTATCTATCTATCTTTCTATCATCTATGTATCTATGTATCTATCTATCACCTATTAATATCACTAGCGGAAACCAAGGCATCACTCTCTAATCCAACACATTATTATCTTTGCCACAAAACACATGAGTGATATGAGTGGCACAAATAAACATAAATCATAAATAATCTCACATTAGGTCAAATTTTGCTGGTAGTTAATTTATTAAAATTTTTTTTTCAGCTTTAAGAATTTGGCTTTTGCATGTCAGAATTGCAGAAAGGCGATTGAGATCTGTTAAAAAAAATACAACTCTGAAGTTGAAACTGGAAACTTAGCCTTGTGTAGGGCAGCATGCCTTGTGGTCTGCACTACATAATTCTGGGGGGAAAACTGTCTACTTAGGTAGGGATCATAATTATGATTTAATAACCACAATTCATTTAGCTCACTATTAGTTTTTCTGATTTTTCTTAATTGAAATCCATGGGCCCATATATAAGCTCCTGGGGGAACAGGAACCCAATTAACTCCTGAAATAGTGTGAACATTTCTTTGTACATGTGCATTTTTCCAGGGAGATGGTCCGTTCCTTTTTTTTTTTTTCCCTAAAATCTCCAAGCGTTCTGAGAAAAGTTCAGAAACTTCTGCATTAGGTCACTAAAACAAATGTTAATGACGCTCATTTAAAAGGTAGGATTACATTAGTATTTTAGTAACACGTTTCATGCTCTTTACCACAGCCAGGAAGGCCACACATTGGCCTCCACCCCCTCCTCTCTGTACTCATCTTGCCTCCCCTCCCCCTTTCACTGGGCTCTAACTCCACAGCCTTCTCTATGTTTCTTGTCTTCATTAAACCTGTCCCAACCTCAAAGCTTTTGTATTAGTTGTTTGCACTGCCTGGTGTCCCTTCGTAAGATATTTCCAAGACTGGATGCTGTTTGTTATTTAAATCTCTGCTCAAATGCCACTTCTTCCGGGAAGCCTTCTATGACTACATACTCAAAAATCACTCCCCCTGTCACTCTCCACTGCATTGTTCTGCTTTATTTTCTTCATGATACTCACAGTTACAACATGGTGGTCCTCAGGGTACTTATCCTCTAACTGAAATAATCTTTTTTATTTATATATTTACTTATTTATTTTCTGATTCCCCACCCTAGAATGCAACTTCACTCTATCCTCTATGCCTAGAATACTGATTGCCGTTTAGTAGGCCACCCAGGAGTATTTGTATATAGAATGAATGAATAAGTGAATTAATTACACTCATTCCAGTAATAATGATGCTTATTGAAGAAAATAGGAACTGGTAAGTAATAGTTACAAGTTACTGTGTTAACTAGGGCAATTTACTTAGGCTCTTTAAAGTTGTTTTCTTAATCAGTAAAATAGATACCCACCTTGTGAGTTTATTGTGAAATTTAAATGAGTTACTGCATTTAAAATACTTGGCACACTGGAATACATTTGTTAAATAGTGCCATTATTAGTGCCATTTTACAAAAATTAGAAAATGACTTAAAATGAGACAAAAGGCATATTCAATGAAATACAAATAGGTATCCTCTAAAATACATTAGTTAATATATGTGGAATCTAAAAAATAAAACAAACTAGTGATTAAAACAAAAAAGAAGCAGACTCATGGATATAGAGAACAAACTAGTGGTTACCACTGGGGAGAGGAAAGGGGGGAGGGGCAATATAGGGGTAGGGGGTAATAAAAAAAGGGTTATTATAGGAAATCATGTGTGTGAAATTTTTGAAAATTGTAAAGCGCTATAGAGTTTAGAGAATCTTTCATGCAATAAAAAAGTTTAACAATAAAAATATTTTAATTTAAAAAAATATACATTAGTTAAGATTCCAGATAAAATTATTTAAAGGTATAGCTAACACAATGTCATGGTAATATAAGTTTCAATACTGAAATGCAAAATCCTAAGAATTTTGGATTTGAATGTAGAACAAAAAGTGTTTTAGCAATTTAAGCATTAATTTTGGATTCTAATTTTTGAGAGTCAATAACATTTTGTTTATTTATTTATTTTTTTGGGCTGCGTTGGGTCTTCATTGCTGCACGCAGGCTTTCTCTAGTTGCAGCGAGGGGGGGCCTACTCTTTGTTGTGGTGTGCGGGCTTTTCATTGCTGTGGCTTCTCTTGTTGTGGAGCACGGGATCTAGGTGGGCAGGCTTCAGGAGTTGTGGCTCACAGGCTCTAGAGTTCAGGCTCAGTAGTCGCGGCGCATGGGCTCAGTTGCTTTGCGGCATGTGGGATCTTCCCGGACCAGGGCTCGAACCTGCGTCCCCTGCATTGGCAGGTGGATTCATAACCACTGAGCCACCAGGGGAGTCTCGTCAATAACATTTTGAAACTAAATGCATGCTTTCTATTTTATATTGACACAATATATAAACAGAATACCAAGTAGTTAATCTTCATAATATCTAAAAATTCTCCAGAATTCAACATTAGTAATTCTTGAGAGAATTTGTGTGTCTTGAGTATTCATTTGTCCTTATAAAAGAAACACTCAAGAATATGCTAACTAGATAAATGGAGAATGTGATTTGAGGGATGAACTCCCAGAAACTAATTTTATTTTGGAGAATTTTGCTATTACCCTGTACTACTAGAGCTAATGAGTGATTTTTCCATCTACTTAGTTCTAGCTAAAAAATTATTTCCACTTCAAATAGTATTTTCTCATTAAAGTTTTTGTCGGTTGGTTCTCTATCTTGTTATGCTGAAAAATGTGGTTATAAATCAAATTTCTAAAACCACTGCATGTGTCCTAATTCAGTTCATTAAGTATCACACCCTAAATACTTCTTTTCTTCTGTTTTCTTTCCAGTGGTCCCTGCCCCAAGCTTCTTTATCTCAAGTTTGAAGGAACTATTTTATAGCTTAATAATATTTTAGAACTGAAATAGTCCTTAGAAATCATCTAGTCCAATTCTCAACATCTAAAAATGAGGAAACAAGTCCAGAAAGAAGATGTGTCCCAGATCATCCAGTGAATTAATGGAAAAGCAGAGGATAGAACTCATATCTGCCTTTCTTAGATCTCCAACCACTAATCCCTAAGTGGCAATCACCCCTCTAATGAGCACAGCCCAGGCTGTGGGGAGGAGTAACTTCTTAGGTAAAAAATCATAATCACAATTGCTCTTACGTTGTCAGCTTTTCTTGGAGCAATCAGAGAGTTACTGCCCTAGAAAAGGGAGAGCAAAGGGAGAGAAAAATGTTTTCAATTGGAGATAACTTCTCCGGGGGCGAGTCCTGCCCTCCTTGGTCTCATGATGATTCTTTGCTGTGTGAGTTTTGGGTCGGCCCAAGGCTAATAATTACGTTCCTGTCCTTAAATTTTGTTTTCTTCTCTCTCCTCCTTCTATGAAAAATGTTGTTACCCTTGGATAAAGTCTAACAGGGACATGAGAAGGCTTAACAAATACATCCAGTTAAGCAGACTGCCTTTATGTAAACTTAATTTTAAAACTTGAGTCAATTATTTGGATAAGAAGTGTATAGAAAATGCCAAAAGGTCTTCTTCCAAAACAGCCAGAAGATTAAAATAAGAATTCCACTTTTACATGGATTGTGCAGTCAACTCTGTAAGTCGTTGTGCCCATCGAGATATACCTTATTGCTTGCTTTTTTTAAAAAAAGCAAACAAACAAAACAAGCAAACAAAAACACAGGGCTTTCCATTTGTATGTGTAGAAGTACTAATAAAATGTTGCCAGTGTATTGAAATACACCACTGACGTTGTGTAAATCTTAGTTGTTTGTTCTCAGAATTTATGCCATCCTTAAACCAGGGTTTGTAATCTTAGTTTGCACACTCTGAAGGCAAGATAAGATTCCAAGCATTTCTAAAATAGTTGTTATAATTTATTGTCACTGCAGTGCAGTCAGATTTAAACCCTTTTGGACCCTGATGCCATGGAACAGCAATTCAGAGTTCAAAGGGGTAGGCCTACACATGCGATTAAGTTATCACTAATGGAACTACTATAACCCTTGCTATGCCCTGCCTCCTCCTGGTGTTCCAAAGATTATGTGACACCCAAAAGCCTTCAAATACCTATTATGCATATTTTATTGTGTAAATCACAGGTGTCAAAGTAACACACATTCAATGAACTACTTCCTGCCTTGTAACACAAAAATTATTTTCACAATCAAAAATCATGTTTCCTCATGAACAGAACCTTCTCCTGACAGACCTCCAGTGCCAAATGTGGTTTCCATTTGCTGTTTTTGGATTTATTTGACTGTGCCAAAGTTCAGGTGTGCCAGCTCTTCCTAATAAGCCATTTGGATGAAAGCTTGGCTAGCTCAAAGGATCCTGATGTATTTTATGGCTGCCTTTTAAGATTATTGTTCAGAAATACCGAGTCTAATTTTGAAATCAATTAGTCATTGGGTCTGATGAGGTGTTGGCCCAGCTCAGGTTCACACCCGCTGTCCACAGATTATTGTTCACTTGAGCCGGGTCCTTAAGACTGCGCTGTTCCCAGCATCTGGTGGACATATGTCTGATGTTCTCGTAGAATGAGCTGATGGTTTAAATAGCAAACCGTAATGAAGAAAGCTTTGTAAGTTTGCTGTTGTTAGCCAGGAAAACAAATTTTTAATAATACTCTGTAAAAAAGAAAAAAAGAGAGAAGAGAGAAGAAGAAGAAGAAAAAGAAAAACCCTACTGCTTTCATATTTTATTGTTCTATGACCCATGTCTAGGGAACCCAAGTCTTCAAAATACATGGTAGACTGAAGAGATGTAATGAGAAAAGAATCAAATTATCTGCTACCTACTAGTACCAGACATATACTCCTTTTTCCTTGGGTATTCCCCTCAACCAGACTGAAGGTATAATATCTTTCCCAGAAAGCTGCTTCCCAAAGGGGACTGTATCTTTCTACCACAGTCAATCAGCACTTACGAAGGTGCAAATTCTGCTTGGCAGGGCCAGTGCTTCTGGGAACAGTGCCAGAGGCCCCAAGCACCACCCATGCTGTTCAAAAGCCGTGGCAGATAGTAAAATAAAAGGCTAAACTACCCCTTCCTTGGGTTTCCCACTCGCTTGGCCGCCTAACATTTTGGTAGAACAAGGGGATCTATCTGACTTGTTCTTTCATGAGATGCCACTGATTCCTCAACTGGGCCCATTATAAAGGTCTCAGAGGCAGCCAAACAATAGCGAAGTAAATACTGGGCATTTCCCATGATTTCTTTTACAGGCAAGAACATTTTCTTATTCTTTTCCCAACTCTGGGATAAATTAAGGTTTATGAATTTGCATTTATATAAAATGAAATTAATGTATATTGATAGATTATTTGTACCAATGATAGTAAAGATTTAGTGGGCTGATCAGAGATCAGATGGTCTGGAGAACTATGTGCTATTTGTGGCTCTCTGCTTTTCTGCTGAGCCCTTAGTGAGGCAGGAAGGTCAGTGAGGCTGGCTGTGCCTTTATCACTTTCATCTCTCGCTGTCTCACGAAGGAGGCTCGCTGGTTGTCATTCATTCGATCAACACATTTTTATTAAATACCTACTGTATATTAGGCACTGGGAAAACAAGGAGGAGAGAACAGACCTGGTCCCTGAGGTCAAAAAGCTTACAATCCAGGGGAAAGAGAGAGTTAAAGAAGTCAAAAATAAACAATTGGATTTCAGCCTTCAAATAAGAAAAATGAGGAAATGAAATACCAATTATATATTTCAATTATTATTTAGATCTTGAAAATTCAAACAACTTTTCTTAGCGATCACGTCATGTTCTGAATAGTTTTGATAGGAAGAGTATATATTCTCAATGGACAGGAAGTATAGCCTGTTAAATAATTTCTAGTGTATTTTAATCAAGGATTTAAAAGCTCATTCCCGTTTATTGAGTGTATATTATGTATGATCTCTCCATCATACTTTATCACATTTAATCCCTGCCCCCAAAATGTAGCTACTTACTAATGAAGACACAGAGGACCAGATGGTTAAGTAATATGCATCCTATCACAGAGCCTGTAAATTAGAGCTGAGATTAAATTAAGATACTACTTGGCTCCAAGGTCCATATTCTTTGCAACATTATTGTCTCTCAACAGTCCATCTCAATAATGCTAAGTAATAAAAACTCCTTTCATTATCCCTGAAAGTCATTATCATTGAATATCATTATCATCAATTGATTAAGTGCTTAGCAAATTTGCTCTGAACTTGCTACACATGCAATACCAAGTCCTGCCAAATGCAAATGGTGGACACACTTACAAGCCTCTACCACCTTTACATATTTAAAAAGGCATAGGTGTCTGCAGAACAAATATCCTTTTACTCTTAAAAGAAAGCTGAGTACATTAGCAACATGAACTTTATATATACTGTGTGTAACTCTGTGCAAAATAACTGTCGAACTTGTCTCCAAACTGTGGATGAGAGAAGTAGCATGTGGGTGACCCGATCACAAAAATGCAGGGAGAAGGTGACTGAGAGGACAGCTCTGAAAAGGAGGAGCTCAATGAACTTTCTGCTGCTTTTGTTGAAAATACACTGATACTCTGATCATCTTAGTCACTCCTGGGAGAGCTTTTTCTCAACTTTCAGAAAAAGACATGAAGAAATGTACTGATTTAAAGGCGAGAAGTTATTACATGGAGCCATAGAATTTATTCCTGTTCTTTCAAATATCTTCATCAAAGAAATATACTTTAAGGTTGAATTTATACTAATAAAGCATGGCTTGCTTGATCTTTCTAAAAAAAAGATGACCACCTTGCACCAGAGCACCCAAGTAGGATTAAAGGCGTAACTCCCACTGTAAGTCACTGCCACTCAAAATCACTGCTGTTTTAAGTTACTGACTGAATAACAGACTGTTAAAAAGGATGATAAAAGTGAAATGGCTTATTCTTTTCTCCAGCATGCAAAACATCTCACCAATTTTTATTAAAGATACAATATGACTAGATATTCAACAAAGGTGAAATGTAAACAATTCTAAATCTTCCATGAAATCGAAGCTTGGAGAACCCTCAAAACTTCAGAATTTAGTTTCTGTAATTCCATACCTAAAAATGTAAGTGTCAGAAATTTCTATGTCTTTGATGTTTTTCTACCCCATGGTAGACCCTCTCACCTCAAATCTAAGACGATTCTTGGTAGATTATAAACATGACCACGATGATTAATCTTTTTCCTTAAATATTAAAAAAACCTTAAACCTTAAATATTTTCCTTAAATAGTAAAAGCTTTGCCTTAAGTATTAAATTAAAAAACATTAGAACAGTATAATGAAGGGATACATTTAAAAATTTTCAGCATATGACTCATTGTCAAGGTGACTGAAATTCAGTAGGGTGAAACATGTTGTTGGCTGCTATCAGTAACATCATTATTATTCCACTTAAATGCAACTGTTGCCTTTTGGAAGCACAACGGTCCCACCTGCTCTGTTTCCATATATCACATTTATCCTTTACGTCCAGTCACCTATCTTACCCCTTTCTTATCACCAACATAATAATTTTAAAACTTTCACATTGGCTAGATATAGGCAAAGAGCAATGAGGGTCTACCAAACACCAAATCTTGTTAGACATCAGTATTCTCTGACTCCTGACTGAGAGACAGAATCCATCATGATTCAATGTTTCAGAAATGATGTACCCAATGCGGGCAATGCAGAAATCTATTTTCCTTAATGGTGTTCATATTTCATATTAACCAAAAGCTTTCTTCTTCATGCCGACACTCTAATTTTCTTTCAACTTGGTTTTATTTTATTAATCGGTGGAGGGTGTAAGCATTTTACCATCAGCGACCATAGTGTGGAAACTACAGTTAGAAATACTATCCCCAATAATTCTATTGACTCTGAAGCCTGAACCATTTTTGAGCTTTTGTCCCTAATTTTCCAGAAGGTGTCAGAGATTGATCAGAAATGCCCTCTTATTTTCTAAAACAACTTTCAATATGTGGAATCCTTTTATTATTATTTTTGAAACTATTAAACACATTAGATATCTACCTCTGAAAAGTAGAGCTAGGATGGTGGGCACTTTGTAAATGAAGATCCTAAGAGAAGATCAGGTGCCCCAGGGGCTTTCACATAGCTGGTGAAGCTACGGTCAAACACCGAATTTTATAAAGTTCTTACCTTTAAATTAGAAAAACAATATGCACTCATGGAAAATGCAGAAATGTGTAATGAAGAAAATTTAAATCAACTAACATCCAAGATTGATACTTAACCCACGTTAACATTTTGATATAGTTTGATGTAGTCTCTTCCTGTGTTTGTTTGTGTTTGCATGTGTCTGTGTATAATAACAAAATTTGAATCAGTGTATATAGAATTTTGTACCCCAATTTGCTTATGAGTATTTTGCATGTCACTAAATATTCTTTGAAGATATGATTTATAATGGTTGTAGGAGATTGCATTTAATGTATGTATTGTAATTTATTCAGCTCATCTTTTTTTAGTTGAGTTTTTAAGTAACTTTTCCTATTATAAATAAAGCTGTTATGACTATCGTTATACATAAATCTTAGTGTATATCTCTAAATTAATTCCATATGATTAATCCCCAGACATGGAATTGCTGAATCAAGGTGCATAGACATTGTTAAGGATCTTGATCCATATTGGCAACTTATCTTTTCAAAATGCTTTAATTTATTCTCCTGTGCGAAGTATAGGACTGTTTACTTTACCCAAATAACACTGGGTATGATTGTTTATTTTTTAGACCTTCCAAAGAGAAAGTGAGAAGTGCTATTTCATGTTCATTTATATTTCTTAGATTAAAATGGAATGAACCTTATTTGATATGTTGAATGACTTTTTATTCCTTTTTTTAAAGCTGTCTGTTCCTTTCTTTTGTGTGTAATCTTATTGGTCTGTTTGGTTTTTTAACTTTATTTGTAGTTCTTTATTAGTTAGGACTGTGATCACTAATTTACCACGTGTGTTGTAATGCTGTTCTAATTTGTCATTTCCTTTGAATGTTCTTTCTGTTTGTGATTCAGGGGTTTCTACTTTTACGTTTTAAAACATTCTGCTTTTGCCTTGATGTTATATTCCTTAGCTTCTATGCTTAAGTTTTTCCATGCCTCAATATCAAGTAAACACTCATCTATATTTTCTTCTTCATCTTTTATGGTTTCTTTCTTTCGTAAATATCAAGACTGTTAAACCATCCAAGTGGTTTTGATGGTTAAACCATGTTGCTTCTTGGTAGAAGTAGAAGGATAACTTTATTTTTTCTTGAAAAGCTAAATACATTAACTAACGGCAAAATCATCCTTTTCCAATTACTTTGTGTCATCCTCATAATATACAATATTTTTATTTTCTACAGAGTTTTCTGTTTTTTTGAACTCTAGTTTGGTTTTATTTTTGTGTCGGTACCACCATACTTTATTAAGTATAGTACCTTTATAACATTTTAATATTTTACTGCAAGTTCCTCTCATAAATCTTTTTTACTTATCTTGGATTTTCACATCATATGCTTTAAAAAAATCTGGTTAGTCAAAAAAAATACCTTTGAGATTTTGATCCAAATCCTAGACTTTTTGATTCCTTTATCCAGTGCTCTATCTTAGATTGTAGTTGCATGAAGTTTTGGGGGTTTTTGTCTTTATACAGTATTTTCCAAAATTTTAATTGTCACAAGTTACCTACCCTATCAGTTTAGTAAATCAGAATAAAAGAGAAATGAAAATCACAGAATCAATTGTGATATGGACTTGAATGAGTATATGTAATACTTGGCTTTTTTTTCCTCCAAAGCATTATGTCATTCCGTGTAGAGTGCCCATTTTTCTTCCTCCTGAATTAGGGCAAAATGCACTTGGTGCAAGTTGTCTAGATACAGAAAAGATTCAAGTAAACATAAAAAAAATTCAAGTGGATGAGGGAATTTGTTTTCACTTTTTATTTATATCCATGTGTCTCTTTGCAAGTTTCAGAGGCTATATAAAGCTATAATACAGCCACCTTTCTGAGCAAACTTGTGTGTAAATACAGTTTATTTCACTTGAAGCCTTGCCCCCGTGACTGATGGAAATTGTAGTATAACTTCCACCTGGGTTGTCAACTACGGGAAACTTTCTTATTTATTTTTATTTGTCACAGCAGGTTAAGCTCACAAAGTCCAGGTGTTACCTGGCTTTAAATCTGGACACAAGCACAGGAATAGTCTGTTGAAGGTAGTTTATTTAGGATTCCTAAACATGAAGGGACTTAACGAAATGGATTTTATCCAGCTCTGTAGGTCAGGGTGTAAATTCAACTTACAATGACCAGAAATAGACCAACACAAAAGCAGTACCAACAGAATAAAGTTCTGGGGCATGTACTATGATAATTCTATATTTCTGAAGATGGTAGGAAGGAAAGGAGCAAAGATGCAGAGAGAAGCAGCCTCCTTCCCGCTAATTTACCTAATTATCTACAACTTAGCTAAGGGTGGCCATCCCTCTTAGTAATCTTTCTGGTTCTATGTGGACTAACGTAACAATTGCTAACAGCAGATAAGAAAGCTTCCCTCCCTCCTTTAAACATAAAAATGTATAGATTTTAATTTTTCATTATTTATATTTATTCCACTTTAGTTTTTAATCTTCATTCCCAAGGTTCTGACTTATGTATTTACTTAAAAACACATTGTCTTCGTGATTATTTTATTATATATTTTTAAAATTTTTGTTTTGTTTTCTAATGACTTTGCTCAAAATAACATGGTCATTCTTTGGTTAACATGATAATTCACTGTACGGTAATTGAAAATATCTATTTTATTTAATTAGCCTGTCATATTTGCTGTATTTTCTCTGTTTCCCTCCTAAAGTGACTAAAAATAAAATTATCTTTCGGCCTTTGCCTACACAACTAGCAGATGTCCACTCATCCATCCAAATGGACTTGTGAGTATACAACTAATTTGGATCCAATTAATGCACAATTTAATTAAAGTTGATTTTTTGTATGTTATTCTAATTTTCATCACACCATGCTTGTATTTCAATACTTTGGAATTTCATAAGCTGTCAGCTTGTGATACATTCCAGTTATAAGAGACTTTAGTTGATTCTCGTAGGATGTATATAAATGCATGTATCAAATTGACCCATCTGGATAGCACAAAATTCCCAGACAAGCCCATTTGAACTGAGCCACTTTCGTGGTCTGCTGTCATAGTTTATTCCGTCCTGTTTTACATTTATATTTGACATTTGCTTTCTACTTCCTGTATATCAATACGAGAATTCAGGAATCTTTTTCCAAATTACCCCTTAGGCTAAGTCTACACTTGCCAATCCATACTATATTCACCCAGAATTTGGGAGTTAAAAAAAAAAGTTAAAATTCCACCTTGATTCCACTATTGTCAATCCACCGTAATTCAGTTATTAATTTTTTAAGTATTTTGGCCCAATAATACATTACTATATTTCAAATAAACTACTTGATAGTGAGCTAAGAATTGTAGAAAATCTCCTATAATGAAACTTTGAAATTCAAAGTGGAATTCTATTTTGGAGTTCTCATTCCAAATATCTGCAGAAAAAATTAAAAAGGGGTAAGCAAGGAAGAATTTAACAACTCTCTAAATGGTATAGAGGCAAAAGTTATGAGAAAATATCAGTTTTATCTAACTAGTTGCCACTCTAGAAATTCTATATTTGACAACCTGTTTCTTTCAAAACTATATTTTATTTTGCATTTTACCTATTCACTAGTTCAAGATAAAGTGTGAGACAGTGAATATATGAAATCATTTTTAAACAAATGAATGAATAAATATTATATTGGATTCTACAAAATATCTTATTGATTGTCTATAGCTCTTTTCCCTCACTTATATTTTAATAATTAGTGAATTATAGTGGAAAGTTGCATCAATTATGGATATCTGTTTTCTATTTATCAAGTGTGTGGTCTTGAATATATCATTAAATCTTTCCATTTGTCAGTTTTCTTTTTCTGATAAATGGGAACAATAAAATCTCTCTCAGATCTCAAATGACTAGGTCATAATACAGACATACATTTACACCTAGAAACCACAATATGGCTATAAGAGAAATATCATTTACTTCTCGAATTCATTTTGGTGTTGTTCTTCTTGTTGATATCCTCTGGTTTTCGTTTCTAACAATGTAACTTAAACTGTAAGGGGGTTCAATTATTTTCTGATTGGTACATATCTCATTTGATATTTCATAGCCTTTGGGGATTCGTACCTTCCTAAAAATGCTTTGTAGTATGTATAATTAAAGAAGAATTGAATTGAAAGCATTTAACTTTGAAAATGTTGGGGTTGTTTTAGGATACTTCCTTGGGGGGGGGTGGAGATGTAACTAACCTGAATGTTTCATAAAAACCATGATGTAGAATGAATGCTCCAGACTTTTTCCATCCTCCCCACTCCCACCTCCTTCCCACCCCTGACACTTCTGTGGATGGAACAGAAAGTCACATTGACCACTCACTTTGTTAAATCATCTATCATTTCCCTGGCAAGTTAAATTGGCCAATGAATACAATGAATTGGAGCTAAGGCAGTTGTTTCTCTTTGAAGCCCCAGGCATTTGTTTCCAAATAAACTGACTGAATTAGTGAGTCCCAATGTAATTTATGATTTTTCATTTACTTGACTTATTTCCATGATGATTGGAGATTAGTCCATTTTAAAGGAGACAAGAGAAATTGAGTTTAAGAAACATTAAAACTAGACCAAAAAAGCATACCAAGATCAAGTACTTCAAAGTTATGGTGACAGATTATCCTTAACTCATGCCCCACTCAAGAAAGAGAAAAACAGTCTTTTTTGCTAAAATATGTGCTTGAAGAATTTTTATTTTTACTTTATGCTTATAGGGGTCAAAATCTGAGTTTCATACACATTTAAAGTCACAACCAAACTCTTGGTTATATGTGGTTTACAGTTTAAAATGTGAAAAACTCCCAGTGTTTATAGTTGGAGTTGTGCCTACTTAGGGATTAAGGTTTGGAGGCCACAGTGATGTCTCTGGATTAGAGTTAGGAAGATACATTTTGGTAAGACTGAAACCAATGCCAAATTCATGACTCCAGAATTTATGATTGAACTCTAGACTGCCTACAAATTCATGACTCCAGAATTTATGATTGAACTCACGACTTTCCAGCTTACAGATTTAAGTGCATGCACTAATAAATAAAGACTCCTGAACCTCAAAGTAAGTTCAGGGGACACCAGTGTGCATTTTACCATTTAAAATACTGATCCAGGAATAGCCAATGCAACAACCTCGCGTCTTGGTTGTGTGTGGGTTGAAGGTACTATACCACTTTAGAGACCATTTAAAATATTCATGTCCATAAAATTATGTCAGTGAGAATTGGAGTAGACCCATTTTATGTTATAGACCATCTGACTCTTTTGACATCTTGTCAGGATTTATTTTCTTAACCTTGATTTCTTTTTGTTTTAAGTCTCAAGGGATAGTAGTAAGACTTCCCCTTGGGAAAAAATTCCAAAATCAAATTCAGATATTCCTTGACCTTTACCCAAGGATTATGTTTTCTTGACATTTGTTATTTGAAAATTCCGAGTCAAGTGCTGGAATAATGCCACGTATCTGGATGAAAAGATCAGTCATCCAGATGTTTTATCTGTGTAATACAAATAGATCTAGATTGGCCTTCTAGGCCCTTCATCACCTTGATCCAAGTTACATTTTTCTTTATGCTTCCATTTTCCCCAAATAATAATCTATAGTTCAGCGAATCTGGAAAATTTATTTTTCTGCCTCCTCCATTCCTTAGTTTTAGCTCCCAGATTGTCTTCTTTTATTTTTGCCCACCAGCACAAATAACTTCCTCCCTGTTCTCTGACCCATTGTATACCATTTTCAAAGTACTTGTCAGTACCTCATCCCTGGGGCTTCCCTGATGGCGCAGTGGTTAGGAATCCACCTGACAATGCAGGGGACATGGGTTCAAGCCCTGGTCCGGGAAGATCCCACCTGCCGCGGAGCAACTAAGCCTGTGTGCCACAACTACTGAAGCCCGTGTGCCACAGCTATTGAGGCCGCGAGCCACAACTACTGAGCCCGTGTGCCACAACTACTGAGCCTGCATGCCACAACTACTGAGCCTGCATGCCACAACTACTGAGTCTGTGCTCTAGAGCCCATGAACCACGACTAGTGAGCCCGCAAGCCACAACTACTGAGCCTGCATGCCACAACTACTGAGCCTGTGCCCTAGACCCCGCGAGCCACAACTACTGAGCCCAAGTGCTGCAACTACTGAAGCCTGTGTGCCTAGAGTCCATGGTCCGCAACAAGAGAAGCCACCACAATGAGAAGCCCATGCACCGCGATGAAGAGTAGCCCCTGCTCGCCGCAGCTAGAGAAAACTAGCGCGCAGTAATTTACAGCAGCAACCCAATGCAGTCAAATAAATAAATCTTTAAAAAAAACCCAACTCTCCTCCTATGATGACTGTGTGTTTATTATAGCCCTTTCTGGAGAGCATGGGCCAGCATGCCTTCTGTAATCTTGTACTCCATCCTATATCTAGCATATAGAAAATGTTCAGTGAACATTTATAAAATGTCCATTTAACAAATGATGAATAAAATATTGGTTGATCAATCTAGTGTTTTACCTATTTATTTTTTCTGGGGGTAAACAATTTCAGGCCTTATAGATTCCTTCCTTAGTGCATCTTTAAAATATCAACAGGCAAACAATATCTATATTTAAGGTATATAATATAAACAAATGCTACATTTGGCAAATTTGAAAATTGGGAAATCAATGAAAAAAGAATTCAAGGGTTTTAATTGAATAAAGTTACAGATAAAATTATTATTTTTTGATCATTACAATTCTGTAAGATAAACTAAGGAGTAATTTACAAACTTGTAAAATGAGAAATAAATTATTGCTACCTCTTTTAGTAATTTCAAAAGTCATTAGAGATACGACAATTTAGAAACAATCAAAGAACTGTGTTATGTCACATCTGCATAAAAGTGTAGCATAGAGGTGTTCTAGAATGGGTTTTTGTCCTTCAAAATTTTCTTCCTAGTAAGAAATGTTAGAATATTTTTAACTTTTATTTTTTCAGCTGGTCCAGATTTATCTTAATTAATCTGTGTAATAATTGTGCCCCAAAACGACCATCTATCTTCTCAAAATTGATTTTCCATTTTCAGTACTATTTCTCCCCTTGCTACACCTCCTGGTCAGAAGAAAAGAAGGGTTGGAAGTTACACATCTGATGAGAAATGACATGGCAACCACTCCACACAGCCGGGAGCCTCCCACGTGTTCTACACATCGCATCTCTCTTCTCCAAGTCAACACTCTCTACCTTCTGAGGGTCTTCATTCCTTCACGGGTCCCCCAAGTCAAGTCTCTAAGCTTGTTTATGAAAGACACTAGGTGTGTCTCATTTTTTCTATTCATGCAAGCACATCAGCAGTTAGTTGTTTTGCCTGGGAGTGGAGAGGCATTACAGGTTTAAAAGTTGGCTCTCCCCCTTCCTCCTGGCTGCATACATTGGGCAAGTTATTTCATCTCCTGGTAGCTCAGTCTTCTCAACTTTTCATTTGTCAAATGTGGCTGACAAGAATATCAATCTCATATGAGTGTTGTGCGAATTAAATAAATTGCTACATGTAAGGGGCTGAGTGTTTGGTAAGTGCTTGATTTGCATTAACTATTCTTTTTTTAAAATTTATTTTATTGATGCGTTAGCGATTCTTAAGCATGAATGAGCTTGCTCAAAGACATCTCTGGGAGATGTAGCACTTTGTGTAATCATCCTCACAGGCAGAATGAGAAGATTTCAGGGGCTATGAGTAAGAAATGAAGAGGAAACAAGCAAAAAAGTATCAACAACTGGCTGATATGTACACTCCATCTTCCTTTCTTGGTCCAACCCGTCTGCTAAGTCTTACACTCTCAGTTTTGGAAAGAATGCTGAGGCTCGTTTCATTATTTAAATTTTTAATTTAAAATCATGTTTTTGTTGTTATTTTCCCAGAGTTGTTTTCTTAACGGGAGAAGAGTAAGCTAAGTCGAGTGAAGGCTGTTGCATTGTGCACTTCCACCAAATAATGAGAGTAGAGACTTTTAAAGGTGTATTTTATTAAAATTTCTTATTTCTATATTATTTATGTCATAGTAGTTTAGATGTTGTATTTCACGTAATTAGTTCATCTCTCTACTTTGTCAAAAGAGTCTCTATACGTTCAGCCATAGTGCATTTATTGTAGACAAAGCTCTAGTTTACGGGACTAGTCCCCTGGGATCACTTATTTTACGGTCTCCATTGCATCTATTTATTTATTTAGTGACTGTCATAAACCTGCTATTTTGAGGGAACTTGGAGGCTAAGTATACTTTTCAACATCTGCCTTTGATGTCCATTTACCTTTGAGTGATTCGGTTCAAGAACCTCTTGCATAGAATACTTTTGCCTCTAGTTTTATTTCCTTCAAGCTGGATCCATTTTAATTTTTAATATAGCCAGTGCTGATCTTATCCCCTTTATTTTCAGATTCTCACTCCTTGATAACCGATGGCAGGTCATCTCTCAAATCCCTGGGAGACAGAGGACTAATTCTTTGATGTATAATTGCTGGTTCTACTTCCCCTTCCTTCCCTCCTTCTACTTAACCTCCTCCCTCCTCTTCATCTTTCTCATCCTCTTCCTTTTCCTTCATCTATTCCTCCTCCTAGACCTCCTCTTTCTTTAGTTTGTGTGAGTGTGTGTATGTGTGTGCATTTGTGTGTGTTTTGGTTTATTTAAACATCTATGTTCCTGACACAGTGCGACGTGTTTTATTTTTATTTCCTTATTTAATTTTCTTATATTTGAATCCCTCTTTCTGACAATGCCATCTTTTCAGGCCCCACTCGCAAGAAGTCCCATCGTAAATTCTTAATGTCGTAGAGAGTTGTATTTTAGACACTCTTATTTACAGGTTCAAAATTCTTTGGCAATATTTGCAGCAAATATGATCTCTGACAAATCAGCACTTGCCACTGTGCACAGTTGATAACTCTCTTGGATTTCATTTTCACCATATTATTGCAGATGGCACTTTGGGATCATAAACTTTTGTAGCATATTATGTTTGGGTAGGATTTCCAACATGGAATTTATTCTAGATTCATAGTTGGGCTGTAGGTTCCATTTCAAGGGGTATAGTGCATCCCAAAGAACTTAATTGGTTTCAGTGAATTCTTCTTTTATTCCTACAGAGATGTAAATTATTAAATCTGTGAGATCTTAACTGGGGAGAGAATCTACTGTTTTCCACCCAAGGTTCACCTTTTGCCATATGTGCCTGGGGGTTACCATGTCATTTGAAGATACCTAGGTTGTCAGCATTAATGCATTTACCCTGAGTTAGTGTTTCTCAATTTGTGGAGGTACTGGTCTTAGGAAACATTTGTCAAAATTACTGGAGAGCTTAAATGATGTTTAACGGGCAAGAATGTAGAATGCCAAAAGTTCTGCAATACATGAGCCAACCCTGCAAAAGATGAGCTATTCTGAGCAAAATGCCAATAGGGTCTTCATTACATATAGGAACCTCAGTTCAGTTTTGCTGGAATGTACATATATGTAGAAAAGACCTAAAAAAAGAGGTGTATATTTGTTGCTGAGTTATTAAAAATTGGATTTTGGAATGATAACCAGAAACGAACTTTATGTATTTTCTCCCGTTGTTCTTTCAGATCAGTTTCACAACTTATTTTTCCCTACTCCCGGGATGACTTGCAGGCTTGATTCCTTAACTTCTGGACATTATTTGAAAATAGGAAGACTGGCCCAGTAGAGGGTAATTCAAAATTCTAAACTCTTACCCAATTTAAATTTCTCCTTCCCAAAGCTAAGGCCTGACTAAGCGGAGAATACCACAGTGTGGGAAGGAAGGCACGGTTGTCCTCTTCTTCGCCCACTTCCTTCTCCACTCGCTAACTGCTCTTTGTACACATGTGATCAGGCCTAGGGGGCCCTGCTGCTGGAAATATGTAGAACTGAGTCTCTTAGGGTATTCCTGCTGCGACTCTCTTACTGAAGCTCTCCTTATCCTAATGTCCCCTCGAGAGCCAGCTAGACTCCATTTTTCCACTTGGTTTCCTGTGGCCCATCCATTAGACGAAAATGGTCTTCCAAAGTGATCTTGAGTGGAATAATATTTTTTAATTCATTGATTATTTATTTATTTATTTGGCTGTGTTGGGTCTTCTTGCTGCGTGCAGACTTTCTCTAGTTGCGGTGAGCAGGGGCTACTCTTCATTGCGTTGTGCGGGCTTCTTATTGTGGTGGCTTCTCTTGTTGCAGAGCACAGGCTCGAGCTGCGTGGGCTTCAGCAGTTGTGGCACGCAGGCTCAGTAGTTGTGTCTCATGGGCTCAGTAGCTGTGGCACGTGGGCTCTAGAGTGCAGGCTCAGCAGTTGTGGTGCACGGGCTCAGCAGCTGTGTCTTGCAGGCTCTAGAGCACTTTATCCTTTATCAAAGATAAGGTAACCATATACGTGTGGGTTTATCACTGGGCTTTCTATCCTGTTCCATTGATATATATTTCTGTTTTTGCGCCAGTACCATACTGCCTTCATTACTGTAGCTTTGTAGTATAGTCTGAAGTCAGGGTGCCTGATTATTCCAGCTCTGTTTTTCTTTCTCCGGATTGCTTTGGCTATTCAGGGTCTTTTGTGTTTCCATACAAACTGTGATATTTTTGGTTCTAGTTCTGTGAAAAATGCGACTGGTAGCTTGACAGGTATTACACTGAATCTGTAGATTGCCTTGGGTAGTAGAGTCATTTTCACAATGTTGATTCTTCCAATGCAAGAACATGGTATATCTCTCCATCTGTTTGTATCATCTTTAATTTCTTTCATCAGTGTCTGATAGTTTGCTGCATACAGGTCTTTTGTCTCCTTAGGTAAGTTTATTCCTAGGTATTTTATTCTTTTTGTTGCAGTGGTAAATGGGAGTGTTTCTTTATCTTTCAGATTTTTTAGCATTACTGTATAGGAATGCAAGTGATTTCTGTGCATTAATTTTGTATCCTGCTCCTTTACCAAATTCATTGATTAGCTCTAGTAGTTGTCTGGTAGTGTCTTTAGGATTCTCTATGTATAGTATCATGTCATCTGCAAACAGTGACAGCTTTACTTCCTCTTTTCCAATTTGGATTCTTTTTATTTCTTTTTCTTCTCTGATTGCTATGGCTAAAACTTACAAAACTATGTTGAATAATAGTGGTGAGAGTGGGCAACCTTGTCTTTTTCCTGATCTTAGTGGAAATGGTTTCAGTTTTTCACCACTGAGAATGATGTTGGCTGTGAGTTGGTCATATATGGCCTTTATTATGTTGAGGTAGGTTCCCTCTATGCCTACTTTCTAGAGACTTTTTATCATAAATGGGTGTTGAATTGTGTTGAAAGCTTTTTCTGCATCTATTGAGATGATGATATGGTTTTTCTCCTTCAGTTTGTTAATATGGTTTATCACATTGATTGATTTGCATATATTAAAGAAGCCTTGCATTCCTGGGATAAATCCCACTTGATCATGGTGTATGATCTTTTTAATGTGCTCTTGGATTCTGTTTGCTAGTATTTTGTTGAGGAGATTTGCATCTATGTTCATCAGTGATACTGGCCCGTGGTTTTCTTTCTTTGTGACATCTTTGTCTGGTTTTGGTAGCAGGGTGATGGTGGCCTCATACGATGAGTTTGGGAGTGTTCCTCCCTCTGCTATATTTTGGAAGAGTTTGAGAAGGATAGGTGTTAGCTTGTCTCTAAATGTTTGATAGAATTTGCCTGTGAAGCCCTCTGGTCCTGGGCTTTTGTTTGTTGGAAGATTTTTTAATCAGAGTCTCAATTTCAGTGTTTGTGATTGGTCTGGTTATATTTTCTATTTCTTCCTCATTCAGTATCAGAATGTTGTGCTTTTCTAAGAATTTGTCCACTTCTTCCAGGTTGTTCATTTTATTGGCATATAGTTGCTTGTAGTAATCTCTCATGATCCTTTGGATTTCTGCAGTGTCAGTTGTTACTTCTCCCTTTTCATTTCTAATTCTATTGAGTCTTCTCCCATTTTTTCTTGATGAGTCTGGCTAATGGTTTATCAATTTTGTTTATCATCTCAAAGAACCAGCTTTTAGTTTTATTGATCTTTGCTATTGTTTCCTTCATTTCTTTTTCATTTATTTCTGATCTGATCCTTATGATTTGTTTCCTTCTGCTAACTTTGGGGTTTTTTGTTCTTCTTTCTCTAATTGCTTTAGGTGCAAGGATAGGTTGTTTATTTGAGCTGTTTGTTTCTTGAGGTAGGATTGTATTGCTATAAACTTCCCCCTTAGTACTGCTTTTGCTGCATCCCATAGGTTTTGTTTTCATTGTTGTGTTTTCATTGTCATTTGTTTCTAGGTATTTTTTGATTTCCTCTTTGATTTCTTCAGTGATCTCTTGGTTATTTAGTAATGTATTGTTTAGCCTCCATGTGTTTGTATTTTTTATAGATTTTTTTCCTGTATTTGTTATCTAGTCTCATAGCGTTATGGTTGGAAAAGATACTTGATACTTGAATTGATTCAATTCTCTTAAATTTACCAAGGCTTGATTTGTGACCCAAGATATGATCTATCCTGGAGAATGTTCCATGAGCACTTGAGAAGAAAGTGTATTCTGCTGTTTTTGGATGGAATGTCCTATAAGTATCAATTAAGTCCATCTTGTTTAATGTATCATTTAGAGCTTGTGTTTCCTTATTTATTTTCATTTTGGACAATCTGTCCATTGGTGAAAGTAGGGTGCTAAAGTCCCCTACTATAATTGTGTTACTGTCGATTTCCCCTTTTATGGCTGTAGCATTTTCCTTATGTATCAAGGTGCCCCTATGTTGGGTGCATAAATATGTACAATTGTTATATCTTCTTCTTGGATTGATCCCTTGATCATTATGTAGTGTCCTTCTTTGTCTCTTGTAATAGTCTTTATTTTAAAATCTATTTTGTCTGATATGAGAATTCCTACTCCAGCATTTTGTGATTTCCATTTGCATGGAATATCTTTTTCCATCCCCTCAGTTTATAACACTACAAGTTTGGAAACTGCTAAAGTCCAGCAATAGGGGACTAGTGGCATGAACTCTGATGTATCCACACAGCACAGTCCTAGGAAGCTATAAAAAAGAGTGACCTGACCAAGATAGTGGTACCAAAAAGGTGAAGTCTCCAACATTTTTGGTTAAGTGATTAAAAACTAATAGAACTGTATTTATCATAAAGCTATAAATTGTGTAAGAAAAGGGAAAATATATGTATATATTCACACTTGTTTATGTATTTACCAAGAAATATTAAAAGAATACACACACACAAAAAATAAAATTACCACCTTTGAAGGAGAGGAAGGGACAGAGGTGGGAGTCCTCTCTTTGTATGTTATATATTTTTATATTATTTCGATTTTTGAACCCTATGAACATACATCTTCAAAAACAAAATTGCACATATATGTACCCATAATATATATGCACTATATATAATTTTAAATTCTAGATTCAAAATACTTCCCCTGAAAATCTAAATATCTGAGTAAGTTGCTTCATTGTCGTCTAGCATCTGACTCGTAAAAATCGAATGCATTTGGATTCTTGTTTCTTTGTAGGCCCTCTCTCTCTTTCCCTCTCTCTCTCTCTTTCTTTCTTTCTTCCTTTCTCTCTCCCTCCCTCTCTCTCTTCCCCCCTTCCCTCCCTCTCTTCCAGGAAGCTTGTAGAGTTTTTCTCTTTATTTTTTGCAATTAACAAAATTTCATCAAGATGGATGTGCTCAGCCTTTTGTGTGCTGTCCCAGTCTGAGTATGAATGAATATTTTACAAGCTCGGGGTGTTTTTTGATTCCTATTTATTTATTTTTACATTCTGGAAGATTCCCATGTCTTTATCACCTGCTTCACCAAAACACAATTCTGATATGTAAATATAGCTTAAATACGTGAAGGTTTCCCAAATGGGTTATCCATTGCTTGGAGAAAAGTTAAGAGATCTAAACAAAAGGGATTGTATCCACATTATGGAATTTATAGCCGAGATATATGTTCTTTTAAACTTCACACTCCCTACCATTCATCATCTCCTCCTCAAAACGTGAGGATCTCTTTCATTAAAAGGCAATAAAAATGTAGGAAAACCTCCTAAAAATAGCTCTGTTGTCTTTCTTTTGACTGGCTTTCACAACGATGTATAAACTAAGAATAGTGTAAGACAAATGCTTTCTCCTAAAACTTCACATTCAAAAATTTAACACATTTATCAAAAATAGGGGAAGATCGCTAAACCGGAATTTATATAAGCAAAGACAGTCACAAATTATCTATGGCACAGCAGCTCTTTTTCTAGCATTTTAGAGGCAATATGGGAAACATTTCATCTAATAACTTTTGTAGTTACAACAAAATTATTCCAGTTTTCTAAAAAAAATGAACGTGGTTGACTTCAGATTTCAGGCCAGAAAAAAAGTGGGGAGATAGCACTCTAACACTGAACTACCTTTGTGCTAGTTGTGTGAAGTCTATTAAACTTATGGAGCTAGTTTTCTGTTAGTAGATCACTGCTAGTTTTCTTTTAATAGATTTATTTGTTTGTTTGTTTTACTAGTATCATTCATGTAATTTTATGATTATCTTAGGTTCTTTCAGACTGACTTAATACTCTATAAATGAACAAACCACTGTATAACTGATCAACTTATTTTTATATGATATGAATTAATGTACTATACAGTACAATACCACATACTGTATTTTTAAAAAATTTTTATTGGAGTACAGTTACTTGACAATGTTGTGTTAGTTTCTGCTGTACAGCAAAGTGAATCAGCTCTGTGTATACATCTATCCCCTCTTTTTTGGATTTCCTTCCCATTTAGGTCACCACAGACCACTGAGCAGAGTTCCCTGTGCTAAACAGCAGGTTCTCATTAGTTATCTATTTTATATATAGTAGTGTGTATATGTCAGTTCCCATCTCCCAATCCATCCCACCACCCCCTCCTCCCTGCTCCCCATCGCCTACCCTCCACCCCCATATCCATACGTCAGTTCTCTACATCTGTGCCTCTATTTCTGCTACCATGTACTGTATTAATTACTCAATGTACTCTCCCCCTTCCAGGCTTATTAAGAAGCTCACAACCACGCATTTTCATTTGAAGGGATCTGACCCCAGATTCGTTTTTCCCATTTGGTCGAACAGAAGCTGGTTTGGCAGGCAACAGCATTCATCTGTATTAATTAACTGTTTTCTTCATCCGTGTGTAGGAGGGGAAATGCATTTAATCTACTTAGCGATTTTATTGAATGTCTGAGCCTAGTTTTTTTTTTTTTTTCTTTTTTGGCTGCACCCCAGGGCTTGTGGGATCTTATTTCCCTGACCAGGGATCAAACCCGGGCCCTCGGCAGTGAGATCATGGAGTCCTGAACACTGGACTGTCAGGGGATTTCCTTACTTTTTTATATTTACAACTTTGAAAAAATTTATTTTGTATCTTAGAAAGGGTGGGAGGTTAATGAATCAAAATCATAGTTTTGGTTTGTTTGTTTGTTTGCTTTCTACCCTGGAGTTATTTATCACCCTGTAGCCTAATTCTGCCTCTCTCTCTGGATCTCACTGGATTCTCCACCCCTCCCACCCCCTGGCCCTGACCCTGTCCTATCCAGATTACTCTGCTGTTCATCCCTCCAACTTACTGTGTGTGAACTGATGCTGTGAATTTTCCATCACTCACAATAAGTGAGTCCTCAGCCTGGAACGTGTTTCTCTTCTCTCCATTCATCTGTCCTCCCCCTCCTGCAAACCCTAGTTCCTTCTGCCCTGTGTCTTCAAGGCCTCTCTCAATCTCTTCTCTCTTTCCTTTAAATAATAATAACATGGACATTTATGAAGAGCTCACACCATCAGAGCTTGTAAAACTTTTCCACCAAGGTCTTCCTTTTATCAGAGAAGAATGAAAACTATTCCAAGGGTGGGTGGGAGTGGGGCATGTCTTATGTATTTCTTTAAAAATGTCATATTTGTTTTAAAATAGTGTTTTCAATTTATTCCCATGAGAATTGAGTGAAGGGGTGAGTCATCTGGACAACTCTCTGGGGAATGCAGCCCTATGGATGCACAGAAAGAATCAGAAAGAGGCCAGTCTGATAACTTAAGGTTCTTACCACAAAGCTCTCCATAAAATGAGTGAGATGTAAATTAGTACTACTTCCCCTGAAGTAGAAAAGGCCCATAATTTGAAAAAAAAAAAAAAGAAAAAAAGAAAAGAAATAAAAAGAACAAAAGGAAGGAAGGAAAGAAGGAAGGAAGGAGATTTTACGTGCAATTTCTCATGTAATCCTTGTAACACTTCTTTAAGTGAAGTATATTTAAAACCCTTCAATAGATTTTCATCATGCTTGGGTTAAAGTCTACACCTTTCAATGTGGTTTACGGTCCTCTGTAATCCACAGTCTGTCAAAATCCTTGTCTGCCTCTCTGCCCCCATCCCCATGCCCCCATCTCTGCACCTACCCCTTCACCACAGGCCTTCTGGTCATTTCTAACCCTCCAGGTCAACTACAGGCAGCACAGAACTTTGGTCTCCTTTCTGAGGACCAGTTCTTTTAGGGTTTGTTTTGTTAGCTGCATTCTCGTATCTCCCATTCAGAATACTTATCATAATTTTGACTCCTTGTTTGTTGTTTAATGAGGGCTGAGACCAAAGCTGTCTTAATCACCATTGTATCCCTGGAGCCTGGTCTATGGTAGACATTCAAACGTCACTGTAAAAATTAGGTAATATTCTGATACTTACTTTAAGGACAAGGTACTTGGAGCTTATAAGGTTGCAGTAACTCACCCAGGGTTGCACAGCTAATAGTAGCAGAGTCAGGGTCCAGCTCTTTCTGACTCTATTGCACGGAGAGTTTAATTACTACACTATAGAGTTAGAATTGCCACACCTTCATGGCCTGCTCAGCTTATGGTTCATCTCCTTTGCTGCCTTATAATAATTTCCACACCATTTCTGTCATAATTATACTGTTAAGTATTTTTTGATGCCCCACTTCTGCAACCAGAATGTCACCTCCTTTTTTCAAGGAGATAGGCCATGTTTCTTGTTATTGTTTAGAAATCTTTTTTTCTGTTTTACATATTGCTGAAATGGGCACCTGGGACATATTAATTACTCAGCAAAGATTTTACTGAATGATGTATAGGAAGAAACAATGTACTGTGCAGTGGAGCAAAAACATACACTTAGAGGATGGAAAAATGATTTTTAAAATATATGTTTATAATTATAAACACATATTAGTCATTGGTATATATTAGGATTATGAAAGAAGGGTAAACTCTTTGCTCTTCGTGAGTAAAATGTTGAACTATAATAGTAATGAGGGAGCTTTAATTTATTTAATTTTAGAATGTCAATCACCTAGAACACTGCCTGGCACATCATACGCATTCAATAAATATTTATTGAATATTGAATCAATGAACTTTAAGTACTTCATTCTAGACCTAGGCAGCTCAGGATTACCAGATATTTGAGGAAAGTCTAACATGAAAAAGGAAAACACTAAAGAAATAAACAAACACCAAACAGATGAAAGAAACCTGGAGGAAACAGATATAATGGAGGGCAGAGAAGAAAAGATTCTAAAAGTATATGTGGGTCTGTTTCCTAAAGCGGTATAAATGTTAGATTTTTAATCTTTTGTAATATGATATTACAAAGAAATTGCTTTTCTTCTGTTATTGTTCAGCTCAGTCATCTTCAGATATGCTTAATCCTTACTAGTCACTTGTGTTATTTCATTGTCTTCTGCTTTTTGGAGTTTTTTTCCCCCACTTTCCTTGGTATACCAATGTCTTTGTTGCTGGTTTCTAAGAACTCATTTATGACTAAAAATGTTAACCATTAGTCATGCAATGCAAACGAAATACCATATTTTATTGCCATCAATTTACTATGGTGTTTTGTTTTGGTTGTGTATTAAAAGATAATCATGTTGTGTTTAAAAAATAAAAATATAGGGACTTCTCTGGTGGCACAGTGGTTAAGAATCTGCCTGCCAGTGAAGGGGACACGGGTTCGAGCCCTGGTCCGGGAAGATCCCACATGCCGTGGAGCAGCTAAGCCCATGCGCCACAACTACTGAGCCTGTGCTCTAGAGCCCACAAGCCACAACTACTGAGCCTGTGTGCCTAGAACCCGTGCTCTGCAACAAGAGAAGCCACCGCAATGAGAAGCCCAAGCACCGCAATGAAGAGTAGCCCCTGCTCGCCGCAACTAGAGAAAGCCCGTGCGCAGCAACGAAGACCCAACTTAGCCAAAAAAAAAAAAAAATCCTCAGAGAGATAAGAGATCTAGAAGCCATAAAATTATACACATTATTCATATAATATATATGGTATAAATTTATACATATATACTATTATTTCCCTCATTTTACAGGTAAGAGAATTGAGATAAAGTCAGGTGAGGTAACCCAGGGTCAGGCTCTGAGTTGAGCAGGAAATCTGACTCCACTGCTCCTGCTGTGATCACGCTGTAGTACAGGCACTCAGATGTTCACACTCCATATTTACGCCTTTGTATGAGCCACACCCCTCCCTAAGTCTCTACCATCTTTTCCACCAACCCCAATTCGGCTCATTTCCCAGGACCCACTCTTCTCATAAACCTACCTCTGAGCACAGCTGTTCACACTGATTTCTTTATTCCTCAGACACTTATAATCTGTACCATTCATTTTATTACTGGGTCATATAATTGTTTTGTTCTCTAGTTGTTGGTTTTTTAATCTATAGCTCTGTCCTCCCCAACAAGAGCAAATCCCCAGGGATAGAAACTCCTCAGAAATCCTTATCAAAATGCTAAGTATGTAAGTGTCACTGTATAAAAATCTGCTGACTTGAGTCTAAGTAGAGCATTTACTGGATTAATATCATGGCTCCATATCTGGAACATTCCAGACTCATAAGATCTACTTGACAAGAGTGTCTCGTTACTTCAGATGCTGTGTAACTGATTTGTCACTATCACATGCTAGTCACGTCTGGCAGCAGTGGGGAAGAGTAAGTGCACACTCTGAAATAAAACAAGGGTGACCTGGATAAACAGGCATCGCTTTACAACTCATGTCTGTTTTGGGAAAAGAGAAGTGCTTCTCCATCACTCCAAGTTATTCAGTCTACAGATGGTTGGATGGTCTTTGATGGTTTTATGGCTTGACTTTACCTTTTCTCAGCTCTTCCTGGACCAGTGCTCTGTATGCTGTAAGCATACATCTCTCATTATTATTAGAGGTGACTGAACCTAGTCAAACGCAGATTTCTATTTGGGAATATATTAGAAAGATATTTTTCAGTCAGCCATTCAATGTAAACCTCTATTAAATACCCACTTTGGATTTAGCAGTATCCTAAAATCTGTAGTAAAATTGTGCAAGGAGCAAAAGACATAATTTCTGCCCTCAAGGTACGTACAGTTGAATTCATTTGTATTTTATATGCTTCAAGTGTGAGTTAGAACACTTGTCAGAAAATTAATGCAAAGCATCTTTGTTTCTTAAAATGACTTTTTGGGTAAGGTATAAAAACTGGCCACTGTACAAAGCCTATACCTAGTTTCTTCTTTTAAAAACTCATATATATGTGTATGTGTGGATATGTATGTGTGTATGTATGTATATTTGTGTGTATAAAGATAGAGAATTAGCTAACATATGAATAACTCAAGCGGATTTTTACAGAGCATTTATACATATTTATGCCTTTTGAAATACTGCCTAACACATGCATCTGAAAACCAGAGATGATTTGAGACAGTCATCTTGGCTCCTCTGGTAAATATTTTCTGATTTACAGTTTTCCGTTTAAGGAAGGATTGGGGCTGGGAAACTATACAGTGATCAAATGATTACCTAAAAATGTCAGTGAAGAATCAGATAACGTACTTCTAATTGGATAAGTCAATGCGATAGTGAAGGAACATCTTGCTCCTTAGGACTACCTAATTCTATGCATAATAAATCTTATATTTTAAATGTATTGCAAAGCATAAAGTACTTTCCCAAATATGATCTCATTTTGATTTTGGTCCAAACACATATAAATATATTTCTATTACATATGCATGTACTAGATTACACATTCATATCAAGATAAAACAGAATATACTCATATATTAACAGTTTCACTTGATGAAATATAACACACAGAAGCATTTATTTTTTGTCTGTTTATATATTTTGTTTTTCCCTTGGCATGAGAGTTTAAGGTATGATCATTTAGAGATTATCTTCACAACGTTTAACCCCCAAGGTTTTCTGGGTGTCCTTTATTCTTCAACTGAAAAGGACAATTCTTGGAAACATCTAGTTTTTTCTATGATATAAAACAGGCAGCCCCTTCTGTCTTGTCTAGAACGACACTGCCAGAACTAAATGCTGTGCCAACATTTAGTTTCGCTGATCACAAAGGGGAACAGCAAACAAAGGTGGACCCACAGTTAGCTGTACCCACACCTGGAAAACCCCTTCCAGGGCTCGCCCCACCGTGGGGAAACAGGGCCATCTTCAAGTCTACCTTTATAGTTATCGATAATCATGACCACTGGAAGACTGGGAGTCTAATCTTAAAAAGTGAAGACTGGGCTTCCCTGGTGTCGCAGTGGTTGAGAGTTCGCCTGCCGATGCAGGGGACACGGGTTCGTGCCCTGGTCCGGCAAGATCCCACATGCCGCAGAGCGGCTGGGCCCATGAGCCATGGCCGCTGACCTTGCGTGTCCGGAGCCTGTGCTCCGCAACGGGAGAGGCCACAGCAGTGAGAGGCCCGCGTACCGCAAAAAAAAAAAAAAAAAAAAAAAAGTGAAGACAACATCTAAGCTAAATTCACAAAATCACAGCTCTAATATGGAACATTAAAGGAATAAGCAATCACTGATAAAAACTAAAAGAAAAGATTTCCAGGCTGGAATAGAAGCGTACGCAAGCTGAGATTTTTAAAGCCAAACTTAGTATCTACCAACTGTTTAAAAGGAAACAGGAAGTGCAAATACCTCATAATTCTGAGCCTGTCCTACTGGTGAAAGAGACTTGGGATTTTGTGCACTACTGAAATGTTTTTAGCTTAGTTGTTAATACAGGTCTACAAAGCAAGACTCACCAACATTCTGTTTCTTCATAGCTTCTTGATATGTCACAGTACAAACGTCCGAGGAAAGTATACCTGGAAAGAGATGGACAACAGTGACAAATTTATTTTTGGAAATGACAGATTCTGTATGCTCTGTAGTCACTGAGAGAGCACGCAAATCTTTACAGAGGTGCTCTTTTCCTTTAGGAGTATGTGCTTATGAACTACAGTGAACATTCATCCTGAAATGACTGAAACGGAGAAAATATTAGGGAGTTGAAGTTTGTTTCCTCTTGTCTGTTGGATCCTTTTGGATCACTATTTAAGGGAGTCCAAGACCATCACAGAAAGCTAATAGCCTTTAGAACTCTCAGATCATACTGATATTACTGATGGAAGAGTTAAGCCAAATTGCATTCTCAAAATGGTTCTGGGAACACACCACTTCCAGTAATGGTCCTATCAGCCAGACCTAAAAGCAGAGGGAGCAGGGGATGCACTTAAAGGCAATTATCCATCAACATTGGAAAATACGGTTACTAGATTAAGAGAGTTGGGTTCTATGCAATATATCTTGATTGCAGCAAAGCAGTTGATACAACATTATTCAATTTACCAGCTAGATTAATGTAAATTGGTTTAGGCAGAAGTATAGTCAAATGAGCTACCAGCTATCCAGAGGGCCATAAATAATAGATAACAATAAACACATTTGTTTTACATGCTCCTAATTTAGTTATTTTCCCCCAGCGCTCTCCTTGAGTTCAGAACATGACAGTTATATAATATATGCCACCCTCCAGTTATCTTTTCTTAAGATCTTTTAGGAATCCCATCTGTTCCATAAAGTTGCAAGGACCAATTATACCATTTACCATCAACAACTCCCATTAGTCAGGGCTTCCTTCATTTATCCATATTCAGTTTTCAGCTTCCCCTTATATTTCTTTTTGATGTCTGGACTTTCTCTTAATGTAAAATGTCAAGAGCAGAAGTACAGGGCAGTGGAAATACCCTTTGCTTCCATACAAAAAAAGCTACTGACTGTGGCTTCTCTGGGGTGCTTTGGTGGAGATGACAATGACAGGAAAGTTCAGTATAGGCACTGCTTTTCTCAGCTAGGAGAATTTTCTATAACTTTCAGGCAGTGGAACTGGCACAGTTTCTAAAAATATTGAATCATTGTTTATTATATTAGAAGGAAGACAAAACCCTTGATTTTATCATTTAAACTACTGAAAGTAAAGTTTAAAAAAAATTGGGGGGTTGAAATATACAAAAAAGTGTGGTGATTCTCAACAGACATGTCTTCCATGGTGCATAAGGCAGGTAGGGGGAGAAACATAAGAATCCCAAGACAGTGGGAGGCGGGGGCAATTGTGGGGCTGGGAAGCTGAGGGTACCGCCCTCGCTGGAGGGGAAGCAAGAACATACTTATCTCCATCATATTCCCTCTTTCCATTCAATGCTGGTATCACACAATTGGCTGCCTTGGGAAAGTAATACGATGACATTCTTACATTTGTTTTAGAATGTTAGAACATTCATATTAGGGATTTACCAAATGTACTGTTTCTGCTTCCCTAAGTTCTCCGAAATGGTATATAATAAAAGATAGAGATTCCTGCCTCTTCTCTACCTGAGAGGGGAAAAGGCAAAATAATTGTGGCAGAAACCTTGAGAGAGAGGCACTACTGCCATTGAGTTTTAAATGTAGCTGAGAGTGGGTACAGCACAGTAGAAAAACTTTACTTCCTCACTACTTTTTTTCCTTCAAAGCTTTATTCATACAAATAAATAACTGATAACTAACTACTGATGTGATTTTAGGCAAATTACTTAATCCTGAACAGTTTCCTCATCTGTAATACATTCTTTTAATTGCTGTATCACTCTGAATATAATTTGGCCAGGTGGGCTGTGTGTGTGTTTATGTTCTAAATACTTTCCCCCCCTTTTGATTATAAAAATAAGCCATACTTATTATCTCAAAAATCTGAAAATATATAAAGTATACAAATAAAACTAATGGAAGTAATTCTGCTAATGTTCATACTTAGGTTACCTGTTTGTGTATATTATTGCCTTGATTTATGTTGATTTATTTTCATTGTTGCATTCTACTTTTATCATCTTTTTCTAACATTCAAACTTCCTTCCTTGGTTTCGTTTTCTAAAACAAATTATTTCATACTTTTACTCAGATTTCTTAGTTCTATAGTTCTGTTCTTAGTCTATAATCCCACTGGGACTACTCTCTCTTAGTTTTTATTTAAAGAGCTTCAATGTTTTAAATTTATTGATTAATCTTATCAATAATTCCCCCCTTTACCTTCATGGTTTTATCTTTGTCATCATTTCCTAGCCTTAAGAATTTAATTTTTCTTCTGGTTGGTTTTCTCTGTTTGCCTCTCCAGGTTCATTCTCTGCTATCCTCTGCCCCATTTTGTGCCCTGAGAGGAAGAAGATGGGGTGGTGGAGGAGAGAGTTCCCTTTTCACTTGGCCACACTGTTCCTTTCCCTGGGCTGACCCCCCCTCCGTGGAGGGTGACCTTCACGGGTTCAGGAGACAAAATTTTTAAGACACTCCTTCCCCTTTCAAGTCTAGAAGTGGTCGTGGTCCCCACTTTTCACCAATCCCTCTGGTTCTCTTCCCATTTCTCTGTCATTGACCCTTCTTTAAACGTCTTCCAGTTAAACACTTGTAGAATACTATTCATTTCATGTTGATGTGGTGATAGAAACAATCTTTATCCCATTAATCTTTTTAAAAATGTTAAAAGGTTTTGATTTTTTGCATTGTAGTTAAATTCTCTTATGCTAAATAGTGACTGCTTTAGACAATGTTAAATCTTCTCATTTTACCATACATTATTCTTATCTCACTTTTAATTAGCTATACGTTAACACATTTTAACTTTTTCTTCTCTGATATTGTGCTTTATGTTCAGGTTTTATAATGACCTACAAAAAGCATGAGTACAGAGAGTGACAGCAACAGAGAGACCTCACACTGCAAACAGGAGGCTGGAGGACCTCTCCCTTAGTTCTCCCTATAGCCTTTTATCCAGTTTCCTCAATTGATTTCTAATCCCTTTTATAATTATTTCCCTAAAAAAATACTAACCCTGAGATGCACAGGGACCTACATATTAAGTCTCCATAGGGCAATTTATTCTCTTTATACAAGTTCTATACTTTCTAACACTATGTATTTTCCATACTATGCAGTCTTTGTATTGAAACCGCCTATTTCCATATCTGTGGTCTCTGACATGTAGAACCAGTGGTTTTGGCAAAGTGTATCATTGTGTTACAAACAAGCACAGCCTGACATGAACCTTTATCCTCCAGGACTAGAGGGAGGATAAAGAACTGCCAGGATGCACTGAAGCTCAGGAGGCTGGCTGGAGAGGGAGTAGCACTCGACATTCCAAGATATGAAATCAGCTGCAGAACAAGCTGAGCCTGGAAGAGCTGAAAATGGCTCACGTAGGGATTATGGTTCTTCATCTGCTGATTCTGGCAAGACAAGGTGGAAGGCTGCTTCAGAAGGACTGGAAGTGGACTCTACTGCTCACAGTGAGAGGTCCGGCGGAGTCCTACACCGGCCAGCCGAGTCACGGGGAGAAAGGGTTAGAACCCTTCAGATAGCTGACTGAGGAAAGTAGAAAGAATCAAAGAGAAGCCACCCACAGCTGGACGGACCTGTCCTTCTTCAAGAACTCATTACTTCAAAAATTTTAAAAAGCACCTCCCTGGAGCTTATTAAAAGAAAGATGAGGCGATTGACTAAAGAAAGCAAGACGAGATATTTAAAGAATCTGCTTTGTATTTTTCAGTAAAGTCACTGAACAATAATGACTAGAAACAAAATAAGAAACGCAAGAAAAGACAATGTGTTGATAAAGGATTCTTTTGGTTCCAGCCAGCCAAAAACGGGGTTAATAGAGAGACAGAGAGAGATGCTGGGGCAGCTCAGTGATACCAGGTCTGGGACGGAACCGCGCAGGAAGAGGACCCCGTGAGCTCTGCCCAGGCTGCTTCTCTCTTAATTCTGCCCTCTGCCACCCCCCCGCCCCCACCCCGGTCCGTGCATCAGTTTCATTCTGCTCTCTCAGTGCAGGCAGACCAGGCCACGTGGCGTGGAAGGTGGCCAGAAGCACACACAGGGTTTACAGTTTAAAGGTCCGCCTACCCAGATAGAGCCTAACTGGTCTCTTGCCCTCAGGGAAAAGGGACTGATTTGCCCCACTTTTCATCTGGCGCAAACCAGCCAACTCCTAGTGCAACCTCTTTGAAGGAGTAGGCAATTCATGGAAAGGAACAGGCCTGTGATACAATAGAGCCCACGAAAGATTATCGTCATATGGTCCTAAGGAAGGACATATGAAAAGATAGCTGAATGAGATCGGGAGAGAACAGGAAGGAATTTCAGTTATGATCCAAAATACAGTTATGATCCAAGCTTGAGTTTACTCTGAATAAATCAGAATAGACAAAAGAAATAAAAAGTAAGCAAAAAGATTTAACAATTCTTTTTAAGTCTTTTAAAATAATTGTTTTACTTTGTTTTCAGAAGTCCTCCCTTGCTGGTTTTCCTTAGTTTTTACATATCAGAACCTTCTGAGTTGAACAATTAGTTTATTTATTTCAACTTTTTCTTGTTTACTATTCAGAATATTTCAGGCTGTTAAAATTTGCTTGTATGGATGGATTTGGCCTCATCTCATAAATATTTGAAAAAAAAATCCTCATTTGTTATTTGCTTAATATTATGTGATTTCAGATGAGGATATATTTAAAATTTCAAGATGTTTCTATTGAGAAATGCTTATTAATTCCTTGATATATTAAATTCTAGACAAAGACAGTGACCTGTACGAGATTCAGCTTTTCAGATTTAATTTTCATTGGGGTCTTAATATATCAGTTATATTTATTAATTCCAAGCATACAGCAGGTTTATAAGAGAAAGATCTAAATATGCATGTACTCTACCTTGTCTACTTATTCAAATTCTCTGAGCTTTGTTTTGGTTTTGTTTAGTTTTTCAGGGAGTGTTGGCCTTTTTTTTCTAAACTCATCAAAGGCTGAAAGAGCTCTTTAAAAGACCTCCGCGACAATTGTAATTCTATTTTTCTTTATAGAGTCTGATGTAGTTATTTGCCTCATAAAGATCTATGACTGTTAATTTTCATGATGAATATTATCTTTTAGAGTTATTATGAAGATTAAATAACACAATGCTCACAAAGCACTTATTCAGTAATTGGTATATAGCAAATGCTCTATAAATGTTAACTCATTATCGTTTCCTAAATCAGTAATTTCTGCTTTTATCTTTATTAATTTCCAGCTCCTGTATTTTTCCTCTTTCTTAAATTGAATGGCTATTCCATTTGTTTTAAATCTTTCTTATTTCATAGTGAAATCCTTTAAAGCTGTGGATTTCCCTTTAGCTATATCCTGTGGGTTTTGCTGTAGAGTATTCTTATGCTTATTATCTCTAAATAACCAGAAATTTAACATTTTGTTCTATTTTATTTTAGTCCAGAGATGTTGCCATAAAATATGCATTGCAGGAATCGATTAAGATTTACTCTGTGACCAAATACATATCCATTTAAAAAAAATATTCCATGGGCATAAGAAAAAATGACTTTTCTGAGTTTTTATGATGTAGACAGTTCATATATCACCTTATATTCTTTAAGTTCTTTATATGCTTCTATAACTTTGTCATCTTAATCACTGCACTCAATTTCTGTGAGATAAGTTTTACATTCTCTCCATCACCCCTTAGTTATATCTTGGCTACCTGTAGGACCCTTGAATTCTAGAAAGCCATAAACATTTTTTTTTACTCTGTTGCAGCTTCCTGAGTTGCAGCGGGAATATCTCTCCCTTTTCTGACTCATGATTGGTAAATCTTCTCACTACGTGGAAGTTTGAAAGATTTTCTTTTTATCCTTAGAGTTTCACAAAAATGTCCAGGTTATGAAGAATGTCTTTTGTTGTTGTTAATCTGGCCTGCTAATCAGGAGACTTGATCTAAAAACTCAAGTCAGAAAAATAGTCTATTATTTCTTTGACTATTTCTCTTTCCCCATCTATTTCTTTATCTGTTTCTGAATTCTTGGGTTATTTGATCTCCTGGATCGATTCTTCCATTATGTTTATCTTTTTTCTCCTAATTACTACTCTTTGCTTTTTCACTCTTTATCTTAAGATAATTTCCAGTTCATTTACCGTATTATTAATGAGGCTTTCATCAGTATCCATTCTATGTTTTTACTGCCTCTGTTGAATTTCTAAATTAAACTTATTATAATTTTTACTAGCAAAAAATTCTTTATCATTCTAAGATTTCTTCTCTTTTTTTGTAGAACTTCTCCCTCAGATCTCATTGAATTATTTTTAGTTCTTTCCTGCTTCCTTCATTACATTACTGCCATAAAACTTTCCCCTATTTCAACGGGATCTATGTGTTCTAACTATTTCAATTTCAGTTCCATCCTTAAAAGTGTGGATTACTCTTAAATGTTTGGTCGTTTTTCATTTTCTGATTATCATTGATACTCACCAGGCCAATGAGGAACATCTTAGTTATTTATTTCTTCTGAACTCATTTAACTTTGTCTATAGGAAAGCCTGGTAGTGGAGGGTGAGCAGATGGGGAAATAAAAGTCACAAATCTGTTTCTTACTTAGAGGGCAGCACCTAGGGAGCCAGTGGGTTGTGGCACTTCTCAGGAAAGTTCAGCCTTAGAGAGTGATTGTCGTCCTGGTTTTATAAGAGTGCAACGATTCAGTATGGAAGAGTTATTCAAAAGAAGCTGTATCAGCAGCATTGGAAAGTTTCTCCCTTGAGTCTGTATAACAAGTAAGCAAGACATCATAATATTTATTAAGAATTGCTCAGAATAGCTGGACCTCCTGAGGAATCCACTGGGTTAGTTGTCTTCACTCCAGAATTTACCAAGGCGTTAGATCACCATCTCTCTATGGAACACTCTGCAAACTGTGCAGCAGGTGGGCCTGAAGTGTTCTCACCTGTTCTGCATCACAGGAACCCAAAGGCTGCAGACTGCAACAACAGGTCAGTCTCCTTCCCTTCCAGGACCCATTAGCCAAATGGAATTATTACCTCCTTGGAGAGTTAAGAGGAGGAGAAATCAAGAAATCAAACACTGTATCAAGTCCTGTTTCCTCCCAACCCACCATAGTGTACTGGAAAAAATAGGATAATATGGTTGCATTATAATAAACTAGGACTAGCCTCAAAAGATAACTGGCTCTCTATTTCTAGGAATTTCTCTATGAAAATTCTCTATGAAATTCCCCTATGAAAGCAAACCTCTGGATCGACTCGTTCAAAGCCAGAGTCATAATTTTCTTGGATGTGCCCCCAACATTTAACTGGCCTCTTACTTAGCATCTCTAAGAAATAATGTAGCTTCACAGTTTTGGCAATGCAGACCGGATATGGTCAGTGACATGGCTTTTGGGAAGAGGAAGGATGAGGGCCCCCTGGGTGATTAATAGCAATGTGTTATTTAGAGATTCACTCAGTTACCTTGAGCACAACTACTTTATTGAAGGGTCTACCATAAAGTTATACTTCAATAGATGCTCAAAGGATATCTTTCTGAAAAAAAAAATCTGCAGCCACAGTTGAGTCCAAATGTTAGTCGATGCCTCATCTATGGCTTCCCACTAGAGTTTGGTGTCCCCTGGGAATTTCTCCCAGGGGGCCAAATCTCTCTTACAGCAGCTAAGACTCAATGGAAACAACCCTCTTGAGATGTTTTACTGTCCTTTCTGAAAGGCTTTCAAGGCTGGCACAGTAGACGGCAAAATGGTGGAGCTATACGATGGACCAGATGTTGCCCCTCTTCTTTGAGTGTTACACACTGCCACCTCTCCTCTCTCACCGAACCAGCCAAAGGTCTACAATTTGCCTGTTTTCTGCTCATACTGGGTGCCAATTTCCCACTTTTCACACTAAATGTGAGTATCACTGTCACTGCTATCTGCCGGCGGGTGGAAACTTCACCCACCCAAGATGAATCTTGGTCCTAGGTTCCACATTCCACAAACACGTAACTGATGGCCAGATGGGAAAGAAGTCCTCCTTTCCTGTCACCCTGGCCCTCTGCCCCCGCCAATCGTATAGTCAACTTGGCAATAAATGCTGCCCTTCTCTTCATTGCTTGTTAATGAAGGGGAATTGGGGATTAGAGTCTGTCTTTAAACCCAGTTCCCTGTGGTCAACCTGCAGCCACCTCCCCAGTCTCCCCTCATTAACAAGCAGTGAAGAGAAGGACACCATTTATTGCCAAGTCGACTGTAGGATTTGGTCCTGTTCACTTCTGATTCCCACAGACTTCCCTCCCTACGTTCCTGGGAATTGGGCTGAGAGCGTCTCCCCCTCGCCTCTTCCAGAACATCCTGGCAGTATTCCATCCTCCTTGCGCAGAAGGTCAAGAAATGTGAAGGATATGAGCTTTGACCTGACTTATAAGCTAATAAGTTAGCCTGCCGCCGTTTCATGGATGCTGGAAAAAGATACAGTTCTCCCGAGTCACAGACAAAGGACTTCATTGCTCAAGGAAATAGCAGGAGCCCCAAAATCAATGTTTGCTCTTGTTTCCTGAGCCCCCAGTCCTCCGGGGAAACTCAAAGAGAGCCAGGAGATACACACAATGGGCTGCGTTACAGGGGACGAATCTGTGCTTAAGGTACGTGCTCCAGAGGAAGATGCTCTCTCTAACCCCCAAGGCTGTTCTTCACCCAGACATCCCTAGAAAGATACTCTGCAACCTAGGTGGCAGGTACTTCTACTCTCAAGGTATACAGAAATGCAAGAAGCCACAGATCATTTTCTCCCCAGAAGGAATTGATCAAGAAGGATTGTCCTAATGAACACTTTGTGATACTTTCAAAATATAAATCAGCTCATGTTACTTCCTTGCTCCCATGACTACCAGTCATGCTTACGAACAAAATCCAAACTCTTAACCGTGACCCCCAAGGCCTGACATTCCCTGGCCCTGGCTGTGTCTCAGATGCCATCTTTCTGAATCCAGCACTCTGTTCCCCTTGCAGTACCTGGACACCAAAGCACTCTTCCATCTTGATGTCCGCTGTTGCTGGATTTGTACATGGCTCTGTCCTTCCCTCACTGAGGTCACTGTTCAGATGTAACCTCCTTGGAGAAGACTTACTTGAGTACTCTGAAGTTAAGCCCCACTTGCTCTAATCCTTCCCCTCATTATTTTTTTTCAGCACACTTACCTCCACCTGCCAAATCCAGGTCCATTAGCTTATTTCTTTGTTATCATCTCCCCCTCTAGACTGTAACCTCTCTGAAGCTGGGGACTTCGGCTAGTATGTCCCCTGACTTAGATCAGAGCCTGCCAGCCACTTGACAGTCCCTCGGTTAATATCTGTTAAATGAAATATGATATTTTCAACTGCTTCTTTCTTCATTAAAAGGACTGCTCATTTGCTTACTCTTTATAAGCCAATATATAGTGAATCAGGCCTGACATACCCGGAAGCAGAGACATTTACAAAGATTGATTCCTTGTGAAAAATGTTACTTTCAGTTTCCCAGAGTGTGTGTTTATTCCTGCAGATAGCCAGTCGACAATGAAGCTCAGAGTACATGTCTGGACTACTGCAATCACGCCCTAGCTGGTCTCTCCCGACTTTCATTCTTGCTACTTGACAACACACTCTCCCTAGAGCATTAAGAGTAATCTTATTGCCATAAAATTTGCATCACATCACAGCCCTCTTTCAAAATCTTCAATGCATCCCATCGCATTTAGAACAGTATCTAAAGTCTTAATGATGAGCTTCTAAGTCATATCCTAGCACCTAGCTGTCAAACAGACAGGGTTTAGGGTTGACAAAGCAGCTGGAAATTTAGGAGCGAAATCCTGGAAATGAGAAAGTTGCAGAAGGGATGACTCACGGAACCTGAGCATAAACTCCCTCAAATTCCTGGATAACTGCATCTACACATATGTGGGGATTACTGCAGGGGGCTCGGGAAACAGCAGGCAGAAACAGGAGAGGAGTCTGTCTTGGAAAGACAAAGTACACTGGGTGAATCTGGGAGTTGACGGCCCCTTCAGACTTCAAGACAGGAGATTACTAGTCACACAATGAGCCATAAGCGCAAATATATTACTAATAAAAAAACATAAGCAGAAACTCACAGACAAAAAGGGAGAAATAGTTAAATCCACAATTATAATTGAAGATTTTAACACCCTTCTCTTAGTAGTTGACAGAACAACCCTATAAAAAATTAGTAAGGATGTAGAAGATCTAAATGACCAACCATCACCAAATGGACAGTCATAGAACATCACACTTAATGACTAAAAAATACATAGTTTTTTTCAAGTGAACGTGGAATGCTCCCCAAGTTAGATCACATCCCGGGCAACAAAATAATTTCCAAATTGATTTTAAAAGATGTAAATTTGCAGAGAATGTCCCCTGATGATGAAGGAATTAACTTAGAAAGCAATAACAATGCCCTACCTAGAAAGACACAAAATATTTACAAATTAAGTGGCCCACTTTTAAATAATTCCTGGGGCAAAAAAGATATCACAAAGGAAAAAAAATATATTTTGAACAAAATAATAAGGGAAATGTAGCATATTAAAATTGTGGGATGTGGGGGCTTCCCTGGTGGCGCAGTGATTGAGAGTCAGCCTGCCGATGCAGGGGACGCAAGATCGTGCCCCGGTCCGGGAGGATCCCACATGCCGCGGAGCGGCTGGGCCCGTGAGCCATGGCCGCTGAGCCTGCGCGTCCGGAGCCTGTGCTCCGCAACGGGAGAGGCCACAGCAGTGAGAGGCCCGCGTACCGCAAAAAAAAGAAAAAAAGAAAAATTGTGGGATGTGGCAAAAGCAGTGTTTGGAGGAACTACATGATTATAAATGCTAATATTAAAATTTTCCAAAGGTCTCCATCTCCTACAATTGCAGCACAAATTCCCAAGTCTGTGGTGTGGCACGTTAGGCTCTCATGCCCTGGCTCTGTCTCAGACATCTGATCCTTCTCGGCCTCTCTTAATAGAAGCCTTAGGACTCCTTCTTAACGCCATACCTTTGCAGCATTCTTGGTGGCTATCCTCTGTGTAGAAAGCCCTCCTGATTCTCTTATTTCTGAAACTTTTCTTGCAAAATTCAGCCCAGGCAATGTCTCATCCATGACCCCTCAGGCTGAGCAAACATCCTCTATTCCTTTATTTTTTGCTTCAAATACAGCAGCAGAAAACTTTTTGTTTCCTTTTGCTCTGTTCGGGGTGGGGCGAGGTAAGCACCCCAAATTTATTAGAGAATTAGTCTTCCTGACGTTATTTTTATATGTCCTCATCACGCTTTCCATTCATCTTTGGCTATACACCTAGTTGGGTTTCTTTTCAATGTTTATGCTTATATTAAAATTTGTTGAGGTCATGTATTATCACACATTGTAATCCTAACCTATTTATACCTCCCTTTTTATTCCTCATCAACTAGAATTGCATTTATGGGGCCTTCATAACTTCTCAAACACTTTAGACTCTCTTCCAGAAATTCATGTTTGGGGGTCAAATTTATTTTTTCTCTGAATGCTTTTGAACTCTGCTCTTCTGGCTCTCTGGGTACCAAATGTAACCATCTCCATATTTTCACTTGCTGGCTGTCAAGGACTCTAAGATGAACTTACTGTTTGTTTTTTTTTCTGGGATTTTAACATTTCTTTTTGATAACCAAGCAGGTTTTTCATATTGCTAAGAACTGCTGCAGAAGTTTGTTTCTACTGGTTTTTTATTCTAATTTCTGGGAGGTGCAAATGATACCAAAAGCAACTTAACTTACAAGTTCATTAATATCAAGAGCTACACTGAGACATGGATTCCAAGCAGGCCCCTGTTTGGTATTCCTCAAATTAACATTTGCTAATTATTTGTTCAGTATTTACTTGGTTGGGAGTGGGGTGAATAAATTGATTTTATATAAAAAATGTTTCAATCTTTATATTCAAAGTTATGTATTAAATGTGCCATCTATAAGCTATATTTTTTTAACTTTTAATTTGGAAATAATTTCAAACTTAAAGTTGCAAGAAAAAGAATCATATAGAGAATGCCTGGATAGCCTTTACCCAAGTTCACCTATTCTTAACTTTTAGCCCCATTTGCTTTATTATTTCTTATCTGTCAATCTATCATCTATCTGTATCATCTATCATTTAATACCTCTAATCTGCCAATCTAATCTGTCCATCATCTATTTACATATTTTTCTGAGCCATTTGAGAGCATATTTCATGTATTATGGCCCTTTACCCCTAATACTTTAGGTGTGTTTTTTAAAAAAGAATAAGGATATTCATTTACGTAACCACGTTCTGTAATGTATTTAACTGTTGTCTAATTCCTCAGCTGTATTCAAACCTGTCAATTGACCTAATAATTTCCCATATAACATTATTTTTCCTCTAGCAAAGGATCACTCTAGGATCTAGTATAGCATTTAGTTCTCATGTTTCTTTAACCTCCTTTGACCTGGAACATTTCCACAGCTTTTCTTTATCTTTTAACAACATTGACATTTTTGAAGTATAATCCCCCATTTAAAAAACAGAGCACTCTTCATTTTTTATTTGTCTACTGTTTCTTCATTATTCGATTGAAGTTATACAGTCTCAGCTGAAATATCACATAGAGGAAGCTATATCCTTCTCAAGACATCATGCCCATCTGCCTCTCATTGGTGGCGTTAACTTTGATGATCCTATCAGGGTGTTGTCTCATTTCTCCATTGTATAGCTATTTTTTTTTTTTTTTGAAATGGGACAGTTTTTTAATGAGGTTCTTTGTAAGACGTTCAGAACACGACTTTGTGAGGATAAATTCCGTTTGCGAGAGCAAACACAGAGCAGAGGTAGCCCTGGAGCTGAGAACAGCTTTGATTTTTTGCAGAATTTGTGAGTCCACAGCTTTCTGATGAACCTTGAGCTGCTCTGTAATCTCGTATTTCTCTCTCTCTGTGTCGAAGATCTCACCTTCCTGGTGCCTGGGCTTACGCAGCTTCTATTTGAAGTAAGCGTCAGTGAGCTGTTCTGGGATTTTCACACCACTGATATCAATTTTGGTGGAAGTGGCAAGGACAAATTTCTAGTGTGTTCTCCGCAGAGGAACTCGACTGAGGGACAGAGGCCCAGTCATAAGTAGCAAACCACTGCTCAGCTGCTTCAGGAAAATGACCCTCTTGCCTCTGTGGCGCTCAGAGAGGCAGATCAGAATAGTCCCAGGAGTGATGCTAGCGCGCGGTTTTCTCACATGCTTACTGAAGGATTTTTTGCTGTGACTCAACAGCTTTCGAGGCACATCTTCAGTAGGATAATATCTAGGCATTTTGCGAAGTTTAACCACCCGGGTACCACCATTCTTGTCACCACCAACTGGTTTTGTGACAGTAGCAAGAACCTTCACTTTTTTCTTCTTTTCCACCTTGGATTTAGCTGCTGAATACCTCCTCTTGTACAAGGCCGTTCCGGAATACATAACCGATAGGGAATATCTGCCAATTCCTCTGACCAGGACAGGGTTTTGGCAGCAGCGGGGCTTCCCCTGCTTCACCTTGTTAACCTTGCCACCACCATCAGCCTTCTTGGCTTCAGGTTTTTTCTCCTTAGTATCTGGCTTCTCAGCATTTTCACCCGCCATCTACCAATACATATATTTTTAAAAAGGCATTTCACCAATTATCTCATAGCTATACAGCGATAGGCCTACCAGACTACAAGTTCTCATCCTCTTTCTACATCCTTTTCATCCCTCCCACTATAAGATATAGGCCTTCCTCCAAATCGCCACACATCTGCAGCAATATTCATAGTTAACTTTTGGGTTGTCTCCCCAATACAGTATAACCTTCTTGACGATTTGAATATATCTCACAACTATTATTTGTTTGCTACATATATTTAGTGGTCACAAGTCCCTATTCCATTATTTCTGTTTTTGCGAATTAGAAATCCTAGACTTAGCTTTAACAATCTCCCCAGCCAGGGAGCAGTGAGGCTGGAACTTGAAACTTTTGCTCTTATCAGACTGTCTCATTCAAGAAATTCGGTTTAGGAGGGGAAGACACACACACACACACACACACACACACGGCCCAAACTCAGGCCAAACTGAAAAAAGTGCAAAGCCCAGGAGACTTCCAGCCGCAGACGTGGGAAGATGAGAAAAACTGCATTTGTCCTCAGCTTCAAATCCACAACGTGGCGGAGACGAGGTCGGCGTCGTCTTTTGGAACCCAGGTCCAGGAATCGGAGCGCGTGCAGCCGCCCTTGTCCCTGCTGCCCCACTGGCCCGCTAGGGATGCCTGGAGGGGCCCTGTTTCCCCAGCCCCGGAGGGTGGCGAGCAACCGCAGCCCCGGGGCCTCTATAGCATCCCATCCCACGCTCTTCGTGCCCCACCGTTAAACCCAAGCGAGAGAAATGAAGCGTCTGGGAGGCCCCCCCAAACGGCCCTGGGAGTGTCCGATCCCTGCAGTTGTTGACTTCATACCCTCCCGGTTAGGATGGCGAAGAATTGGGATCCTGAAATAGAGTCCTGCAGAGAGGCCCTGCCATTCTTACCTTGCAAGACCCTATTACTTTTTTTTTTCCTTGCAAGTAATAGCAATCTGTGGAGAAGAGTTTCAAGTCCATGCAAATACTCTGCTCCGCATCAAATTTCCTCCTCTTGATTTAGCTCCCATTGATGATTTTTGCCTGAACTAGTCTTTGGCTGAAAAATTATGATTTTCCAATTCTTTATCACGCCCTCCACATTTACCAGTTGTCTTGCAATATTCTATAAGAGCCCTCCCTTCACTTTTCCTCCCTCCTTCCTTCCCTCTTTTCTTCCTTCTTTCCTTTCTTCACTTTATTATCTACTTATTATTGGTATGGACTCATGGTTCCACTTTTTCAACTATCTATAATCTATTGCTGTTCCTTAATTATTGTGTTCCTCATATTTTTCCAGGTTTCTCCAGTTGAAGCCCCTTCAGGGTGGGTCCTGTGTTCTTGTGACATGCCTCCTCATATTTTGAGTGCTTTCTTACTTTCTGGAACATGGTTTTCCCTGTTGTTCATTTACCCAATGACTCAGTCCTAGAATCAAACATTTCTCAAGGAAGCACTGGCTTCTTTTAGAGCATAATGGCATTAGACCCCAATACGTCTGGGCACTAGGTCTACTGATTGCTTCTGCGTGTCTTTGCTTCTAGGAAAACTAAAAAGCATGTGCATTTATATACATGTATACATATGTATACATACACACATATATACACACAGACATATGTGTATATATGTATGCATACGCACACTCCAATACACACACACGCACACATATATGGTTATTAGAAATCGTGAGTTCCTACAGGGTTGCCACTTCTATTTCTGGCTGGTATATCCCTTCTCCCACTTGAGATCTCTGGCTCCCAGTAATGTAAATACATTTGCTTATTTGCTCAATCCTGTGATATACCTAATAGAATGGCTTCCCTTATATCCTTACAATAAACAAATCTATTATACTAGAGGGAGTTCAGAATTTGTTTGCAGTTTTCTCTCTCATCTGTCCTGTCTGTCTGCCCAAGACAGGACATACGGTCAGATACCACATTTGTTGATAACTTAGATTAGTTCTCTACCCTCCTCCAGTGTGACTGTGTTATTCATTTGAAATAGATCCTGGTTTATTTATTTCTATTTGCTTTAATATCAGGAACTCCCTTCTCATCCTTAATTTAGTTTTACTTTGTGATTACTAACAACATTAACATGCTTCCAGAAAGTCAAAATTTACAAAAACTCAGAGAATTGTCACTCCTTTCTGCAGCCCATCTCAGTTCCTGCCACACTTTGTGGTAATCAACCTCATTGTCTGCTGGTTTACACTTCCTGTGTGTGTATGCTTTTTTTTAAAGGTAAAAACAAGTAATATGTATGCTTTCTTACTTTCCCTTTTTTCTAGCACAAAAGTAGTGTACTGTATATGCTGTTTTGCATTTGTATTTTTCACTTCACAATGTGTCCTAGAAATCACTGCATATGAATTCACAAACATCTTCATTTTCTTTTTCTTTTTTTTAAAAATGGTAGTATAGTTAATTTACAGTGCTGTGTTAGTTTCAGGTGTACAGCAAAGTGGTTGTTATACATATATATGTATACATATATATATATATATTCTTTTCAGATTCTTTTCCATTATAGGGTATTACAAGATCTTGAATATAGTTCCCTGTGCAACACAGTACGTCCTTGTTGTTTATCTATTTTATACATAGTAGTGTATATATATTAATAACTGCATAGTACTCCTTTGAGTGTTTGTAATATGGTTAATTAAACCAACTCTTATGCTTAGACATTTAAATAATTTCCAATATTTTGTCATTATAATTGCTGTAATGAATACTCTTGTGCATGCATATATATATATGTGTATATATATATATGTGTGTATATATATATATATATTTTTTTTTTATTCCTGTAGTTGGAGGTGTATTTACGGTAAATTCTTAGAATGTTAAATGAATAAGTTGTTTTGTTAGATATTGGCAAAATCCATTCTATAAGTATTGTGCATTTCCACCAGTTATGTATGAGAATGTTAGTTTCTCAACATCATCATCAGAAGAGTGCATTTGTCAAGCTTTGATTTTTTTGCCAGTCTAACCTGTGAGAAAAAATATTTCTGTGCAATTTAATTTGAATTTCTCTAACTTGAATGAAGTTAGACATGTTTTCATATGTGTAAGGGTTATTTTTAATACCTACTTTTGTGACTTGTCTGTTCATGTCATTTGATTTTCTTTTTTCTGTAAGATTTTTGTTCTTTTCTTCAACGGTATAACTTTTTTTTGTATTAGTGAAATTAGCTTTCTCAATAGTATTTTTGCAAATATTTTTTTCTCAGTTTGCCCTATCTTTTGTGTTTGTTTATGGCATCTGGATTTTTTATTTTTATTTTTTTAACATCTTTATTGGGGTATAATTGCCTTACAATGGTGTGTTAGTTTCTGCTTTATAACAAAGTGAATCAGCCATGCATATATATACATCCCCATATCTCCTCCCTCTTGCATCTCCCTCCCACCCTCTCTATCCCAACCCTCTAGGTGGTCACAAAGCACCAAGCTGATCTCCCTGTGCTATGCGACTGCTGCCCACTAGCTACCTATTTTACATTTAGTAGTGTATATATGCCCATGTCACTCTCTCACTTCAACCTAGCTTACCCTTCCCCCTCTCCGTGTCCTGAAGTCCATTCTCTATGTCTGTGTCTTTATTCCTGTCCTGCCCCTAGGTTCTTCAGAACCATGTTTTTTTTTGATTCCATACATAAGTGTTAGCATACAGTATTTGTTTTTCTCTTTCTGACTCACTTCACTCTGTATGACAGAGTTCAGGTACATCCACCTCATTACAAATAACTCAATTTCATTTCTTTTTATGGCTGAGTAATATTCCATTGTACATATGTGCCACATCTTCTTTATCCATTCATCTGTCGATGAACACTTAGGTTGCTTCCATGTCCTGGCTATTGTAAATACAGCTGCAATGAACATTGTGGTACATGACTCTTTTTGAATTATGGTTTTCTCAGGGTATGTACCCAGTAGTGGGATTGCTGGGTCGTATGGTAGTTCTATTTGTAGTTTTTTAAGGAACCTCCATACTGTTCTCCATAGTGGCTGTATCAATTTACATTCCCACCAAGAGTGCAAGAGGGTTCCTTTTCTCCACACCCTCTCCAGCATTTACTGTTTGCATGAGCTACTTGTAAATTTTGGAGATTAATCTTTTGTCAGTTGCTTCATTTGCAAATATTTTCTCCCATTCTGAGGGTTGCCTTTTTGTCTTGTTTATGGTTTCCTTTTCTGTACAAAAGCTTTTAAGTTTCATTAGGTCCCATTTGTTTATTTTCGTTTTTATTTCCATTTGTCTAGGAGGTGGGTCAAAAGGATCTTGCTGTGATTTATGTCATAGAGTGTTCTGCCTATGTTTTCCTCTAAGAGTTTGATAGTGTCTGGCCTTACATTTAGGTATTTAATCCAATTTGAGTTTATTTTTGTGTATGGTGTTGGGAGTGTTCTAATTTCATTCTTCTACCTGTAGCTGTCCAGTTTTCCCAGCACCACTTATTGAAGAGGCTGTCTTTTCTCCATTGTATATTCTTGCCTCCTTTATCAAAACTAAGGTGACCATAAGTATGAGGGTTTATCTCTGGCTTTCTATCCTGTTCCATTGATCTATATTTCTGTTTCTGTGCCACTACCATACTCTCTTGATTATTGTAGCTTTGTAGTACAGTCTGAAGTCCAGGAGCCTGATTCCTTCAGCTCCTTTTTTCCTTCTCAAAATTGCTTTGGCAATTCGGGGTCTTTTGTGTTTCCATACAAATTGTGAAATTTTTTGTTCTAGTTCTGTGAAAAATGCCATTGGTAGTTTGATAAGCATTGCATTGAATCTGTAGATTGCTTTGGGTAGTATAGTCATTTTCACAATGTTCCAAGAACATGGTATATCTCTCCATCTGTTTGTAGCATCTTAAATTTCTTTCATCAGTGTCTGATAGTTTTCTGCATACAGGTATTTTGTCTCCTTAGGTCGGTTTATTCCTAGGTATTTTATTTTTTGTTGTTGCAATGGTAAATGAGAATGCTTCCTTAATGTCTCTTTCAGATTTTTCATCATTAGTATATAGGAATATAAGAAATTTCTGTGCATTAATTTTGTATCCTGCAGCTTTACCAAATTCATTGATTAGCTCTAGTAGTTTTCTGGTAGCATCTTTAGGATTCTTTATGTATAGTATCATGTCATCTGCAAACAGTGACAGCTTTACTTCTTCTTTTCCGATTTGGATTCCTTTTATTTCCTTTTCTTCTCTGATTGCTGTGGCTAAAACTTCCAAAACTATGTTAAATAACAGTGGTGAGAGTGGACAACCTTGTCTTCTTCCTGATCTTAGAGGAAATGGTTTCAGTTTTTCACCATTGAGAACGATGTTGGCTGTGGGTTTGTCATATATGGCCTTTATTAGGTTGAGGTAAGTTTCCTCTATGCCTACTTTCTGGAAGTTTTTTATCATAAATGGGTGTTGAATTTTGTCAAAAGCTTTTTCTGCATCTATTGAGATTATCATAGTGTTTTTATCCTTCATTTTGTTAATATGGTTTATCACATTGATTGATTTGCATATACTGAAGAATCCTTGCATTCCTGGTATAAACCCCACTTGATCATGGTGTATGATCCTTTTAATGTGCTGTTGGATTCTGTTTGCTAGTATTTTGTTGAAGATTTTTGCATCTATGTTCATCAGGGATATTGGCCTGTAGTTTTCTTTCTTTGTGACATCTTTGTCTGTTTTGGTATCAAGGTGATGGTGGCCTCATACAATGAGTTTGGGAGTGTTCCTCCCTCTGCCATATTTTGGAAGAGTTTGAGAAGGATAGGTGTTAGCTCTTCTCTAAATGTTTGATAGAATTTGCCTGTGAAGCCATCTGCTGCTAGGGTTTTGCTTGTTGAAAGATTTTTAATGACAGTTTCAATTTCAGTGCTTGTGATTGGTCTGTTTATATTTTCTATTTCTTCCTCATTCAGTCTCAGAAGGTCATGCTTTTCTAAGAATTTGTCCATTTCTACCAGCTTGTCCATTTTATTGGCATATAGTTGCTTGTAGTAATCTCTCATGATCCTTTGTGTTTCTGCAGTGTCAGTTGTTACTTCTCCTTTTTCGTTTCTAATTCTATTGATCTGAGTCTTTTCCCTTTTTTGCTTGATGAGTCTGGCTAATGGTTTATCAATTTTGTTTATCATCTCAAAGAACCAGCTTTTAGTGTTATTGATGTTTGCTATTGTTTCCTTCACTTCTTTTTCATTTATTTCTGAACAGACCTTTATGATTTCCTTCCTTCTGTTAACTTTGGGGTGTTTTTGTTCTTCTTTCTCTAACTGCTTTAGGTGTAAGGTTAGGTTGTTCATTTGACCTGTTTCCTGTTTCTTGAGGTAGGATTGTATTGCTATAAATTTCCCTCTTAGAGCTGTTTTTGCTGCATCCCATAGGTTTTGGGTCATCGTGTTTTCATTGTCATTGGTTTCTAGGTACTTTTTGATTTCCTCTTTGATTTCTTTAGTGATCTCTTGGTTATTTAGTAGCATATTGTTTAGCCTCCATGTGTTTCTATTTTTTACAGATTTTTTCCTGTAATTGATATCTAGTCTCATAGCGTGGTGGTCAGAAAAGATACTTGATACGATTTCAATTGCCTTAAATTTACCAAGGCTTGATTTGTGACCCAAGATATGATTAATCCTGGAGAATGTTCCATGAACACTTGAGAAGAAAGTGTATTCTGTTGTTTTTGCATGGAATGTCCTATAAATATCAGTTAAGCCCATCTTGTTAATATATCATTTAAAGCTTGTGTTTCCTTATTTATTTTCATTTGGATGATCTGTTCATTGGTGAAAGTGGGGTGTTAAAGTCCCCTACTGTGATTGTGTTACTTGTCAATTTCCCCTTTTATGGCTGTTAGAATTTTCCTTGTGTATCCTATGGTGCTCCTATGTTGGTGCATAAATATTTACAATTGTTATATCTTCTCCTGTATTGATCCCTTGATCATTATGTAGTGTCCTTCTTCGTCTCTTGTAATAGTCCTTATTTTAAAGCCTATTTTGTCTGATACGAGAATTGCTACTCCAGCTTTCTTTTGATTTCCATTTGCATGGAATATCTTTTTCCATCCACTCACTTTCAGTCTGCATGTGTCCCTAGGTCTGAAGTGGGTCTGTTGTAGACAGCATATATATGGGTCTTGTTTTTGTATCCATTCAGCCAGTCTATATCTTTTGGTTGGGACATTTAGTCCATTTACATTTAAGGTAATTATCGATATGTGTATTCCTATTACCATTTTCTTAATTGTTTTGGGTTTGTTATTGTAGGTCTTTTCTTTCTCTTGTGTTTTCTGCCTAGAGACATTCATTTAGCATTTGTTGTAAAGCTGTTTTGTGATGCTGAATTATCTTAGCTTCTGCTTGTCTGTAAAGGTTTTAATTTCTCCATCGAATCCGAATGAGATCCTTGCTGGGCAGAGTAATCTTGGTTGTAGGTTTTTCCCTTTCATCACTTTAAATATGTCCTGCCAGTCCTTTCTGGCTTGCAGAGTTTCTGCTGAAAGATCAGCAGAAGATCATGGGGATTCCCTTGTATGTTATTTTTCCCTTGCTGCTTTTAATGTTTTTTCTTTGTATTTAATTTTTGATAGTTTGATTAATATGTGTCTTGGCGTGTTTCTCCTTGGGTTTATCCTGTATGGGACTCGTTGCACTTCCTGGACTTGATTAACTATTTCCTTTCCCATATTAGGGAAGTTTCAACTACAATCTCTTCAAATATTTTCTTAGTCCCTTTCTTTATCTCTTCTTCTTCTGGGACTGCTACAAGTCAAATGTTGGTATGTTTAATGTTGTCTCAGAGGTCTCTGAGACTGTCCTCAATTCTTTTCATTCTTTTTTCTGTATTCTGCTCTGCGGTAGTTATTTCCACTACTTTATCTTCCAGGTCACTTATCTGTTCTTCTGCCTCAGTTATTCTGCTCTTGTTTCCTTCTAGAGAATTTTTAATTTCATTTATTATGTTGTTCATCATTGTTTGTTTGCTCTTTAGTTCTTCTAGGTCCTTGTTAAAAGTTTCTTGTACTTTCTCCATTGTATTTCCAAGATTTTGGATCATCTTTACTATCATTACTCTGAATTCTTTTTCAGGTAGACTATTTCCTCTTCATTTGTTTGGTCGGGTGGATTATTACCTTGCTCCTTCATCTGCTCTGTCTTTCTCTGTCTTCTCACTTTGCTTAACTTACTGTGTTTGGGGTCTCCTTTTTGCGGGCTGCAGGTTCGTAGTTCCTGTTGTTTTTGGTGTCTGCCTAGTGGGTAAGTTTGGTTCAGTGGGTTGTGTAGGCTTCCTGGTGGAGGGGACTAGTGTCTGTGTTCTGGTGGATGAGGCTGGATCTTGTCTTTCTGGAGAGCAGGACCGCATTTGGTGGTGTGTTTTGGGGTATCTGTGACCTTATTATGATTTTAGGCAGACTCTCTGCTAATGGGTGGGGTTGTGGGGTCTCCCTGGCGTTTGGGTTTTGTTTCTTTGTTTTGGGGGGTTTTTTGCTATACAATTTTTAATTTTATGTAGTCCATCTTATCATTCTGTTTTGTGGCACCTGGAGTCTTGATCATAGTGAGGTCTTTCCTTTCAGTCAGATTAGAGAAGAATTTACCCACATTCTCTTCTGGTCACTGTATGTCATGTTTACTTCCAGATCTCTGATAAATTTTTTTATTCTTGTATATAATGCATGAAATGGATCTAATTTTATCTTTTCTCAAATGGCTATCCAGTTATCCCACCATATTTATTAAAAATAAAACAAAACAAAAGCCTTTGTCCCGGTGATTACAGAACCACCTGCACCATTCACTGGATTTCTGTACATAGTGCAGTTATTTCTTGATTTTCCATTCTATTCCATTGGTTATCTATCTATTCACATGCCAATATCATACTTTTTAAATTATAGCTGCTTTGTAGTAGGTTCTCTTATCGTTAGTTCTCCCTCTTTCTTTCAGTGTTTCTTTAGCTAGTCTTTCATATTGTTTTGTGTGAACTTAAGTACGAATTCATCTAACGCTGTTATTACAAAAGGCCACTGGTATTTTCATTAGGGTCACATTAAATTTATAAATTAACTAACCAAGGTGTAGCATATTAATACTGAGACAACCAATCCTAGAGCAAGGAATATCTTTCATATTTTCAAGAATACTTTGCTTTCAGTTGTATTTTATAGTTTTCTTTATGTAGGATTAGACTATTTCTTGTTAAATTTATTTCTAAGCATTTTTTGATGCTGCTGCTATCATAAATGGGATTTTCTTATCCTTTAAAAAGATAACATTTTAAGAGTCTGGAATTTGTCTTTTATCTAAATTTCTCCATCACTAACTACAGGAAGCTATATTGTGCATAGATAGAATTATGAAGTTTTGTTACAAATAATGTAAATGTTTGTTTTCTCCTGGATTTCATGTCTGTAAAATCTTCTCATTTATCTGCATTTTTCATTCTTCAGTTTGCATTTTCAATGTTCTAGGATAGACAATTTCTCAGGAAGTATGTTAAACAATTTAAAATTTAAATAATTATTTCAATAATAAAATAAATCACTGTTCCAGTAAAGCCTTGTATTACTTGTTTATGAACTTTAGCTAACTGTCCCTGGCACTTCCTGCCAACTTGTGAATCACAGCCAAAATGAAATACTCAGAGATAGGCTAGTGTGGGTGAGGAATGCTTTTATTTTCACCAAGAGCAAACCAAGTTGCAGTTTATCAGTTGTGTACAAAGTGTTCTGCAGAAACCCTAGTTTCCTGGCATCATAGTTCTGATTTATTGCAGTGATTTATATAGATTGCCTGATTTGCCTATTTTTTAACCTGGCTCTTCCTACAATCCTATTGGGATACATTTTAATAATAGAAGGATGTTCATACTTCTACTTCTACATTTATTTACTAACAGACTTATAATGAATAATGAATAGTTTAAAAATTGTCCAGTGCAACAGGTGGAAGTGGGTACTGCAAACAGACTCATTCAGCAGTCTTGGTTTGATTATGAACTCCCCTGACAACCAATTAGGTGAATTTAAAAGAATTATTTCATCTTCTTGATTCTGTTTCCAAAATAGTAAAATAAAGGGATTGACTTGAAAATGACCAAGTTCCAGTTGTAAAGTGACATGCTTCTCATTAGGCTGAAATAGTGTGCATGTTTATCATTAATAAATTCTCCCTTTGTCTTTGTGACAAAAAGAACACAAAGACATAGCTCTTAATAAACTGGTGAAACTGTTCTAATGAGAATGGATTCATTCATTTCTGTTTCATAACCTATTGAGACTTATGGGCAGATTCAACAAATGAATTACTTTGGTGTACAAGAGTGAATAACCACCTCCACTGCTCACCAACGTTTCCCTCCTTTATACACACACACCCACACAGAATGAGCTTACTTTCTTTGACCAAGATAACAACATCTAATGAATCAATTTCCGCTGACATGAAAGAAATATATTTTTCTCAGATGAATTATGAATTTCAAAGCTATGTTATTCAATAAAGGAAATATCATCCTTATCATTAAACAAGTCTGTCAATATTGTTTAAAAGAATGATATGGAAAACTGCTCTTTATTGAGATATTAACCTCCTCTGAAGTGTGTAGAATGCATATTTTTCTGAAAAGAGATTTTAAAAAAATGATTAGCATCCTTCATAATTAATAGCTATTGTGAACCTCAAAGGTGTGAGAGACCCTGGCTATAGCACTCAGTCAAACTATAGCATATAAGCCAGGTCATGTTTGGTGCAAGCAAAATGAAAAGAATAATCAGTCTTTCCCAAAACACAGAGCCCTGTCACAGGAAAACATCATCTCCGATCACTGTCTGATCTTATTTGAAAGCACCAGGCATTGCAGATTACCGGAGAGAGAGTTTATTTTTTTTTCCCATAAGTCCCATTGCCAGAATTTAAAACCCAAATTGGATTATTAGAACATCATAGCAAAATCCTGGAGCTGTATATTTTGAAAGGAAAAACTACAGAAGTAGAAAAAGCAACCAGAGGCACTGCTCTTAATTCTCCTTATATACATCAAGTATCAATTTGCTTAGGTTCACACTTTGAAATATGAAATAATGTCAGGGTACAGTTCTAGCCCTAAAAATTAGCTGTAAGAATTCAGGAAAGTTTTTTCTTTTGCTCATTTGTGCTGTGAGAAAACACATTTGATGATACCTAAATGTAGGGTCTGTTGTATAATGAAGCAGTACTATGTCACTGGCCTTCAGAGTTTTGACCCAGGTTATGTGCTCATAACTGTCTCATTCCAGGAAGAACGGCTTCAGGCCACCAAGAATTCGGATGCATATTATAAAAACAGGCTATCTGCATATATCTGGAGCTACGGCATTATGTCCACAAAATATGCCAATATATGAAGGAAAGATTTAGTCTTTATCTGGATAGCTGGTGGTGTTTATCATTGCCCCTTATAGCAGAGGAAGCTCCCCAAATTCTGTTTGAGATTTAAAAGTCTTCCTGTGCGGGGTGGGTGTGGGATGAATTGGGAGATGGGAACTGACATATATACACTACTATGTATAAAATAGACAACTACTGAGAACCTACTGTATAGCACAGGGAACTCTACTCAGTGCTCTGTGGTGACCTAAATGGGAAGGAAAGCCAAAAAAGAGGGGATAGATGTATACATATAGCTGATTCACTTTGCTGTACAGCAGAAACTAACACAACAGTGTAAAGCAACTATGCAATTTAAAAAAAAAAGTCCTCCTAGGTTCAACTCAGGGTGCTGTGGGATTTCCATTTTGGTTTCATTTTAATGACATTTTTGTGCCTTAAAAGTACTAAAACAGGAAACTTTTCTGGGAATGAAAGTATTTGACCGGGAGAATTTGTCTTTTGCTGTCACAATCTTCAGCTACCATTCAGCTAAATGTTGTTTGGAATAATATGGCCTCACTGCCCCTATCTGCTGTTGAATTGCTCAGACGGGTGGGAGATTAGGGTGGGGTGAGGTGCCGGTATTATCTGTGTGAGCCCTCCAGGGGTCACGCTACACTAACAAGGCCGCCCCAGTCAGGGTGACAGAAGCCAGCTGCTGCCTTGCTGGCCTCCACCGTCAGAAGGTTCCACTTACTGCAGAGCTGGGTCTCCAGAGATTGTGTATTCTGACTCGTTTTTTTCCACCTCTAAAAAAAGTGGCTAGCTCATCATTTTTTGTCCTCATTTTTTTAGGAAGGACCTACATGTGAAACCACTTACCTGTTTAACCCTCTGAACTTAAAGAAAATGTGTAATGCCACTTAAAATACCCCAAATCCAGTTCTGCCCTGTCTAGTAGGAGGGCCCTAATGAGACATTTATCAAGAAGGTAAATATTAGATTTTTAACATTCATACATTGCAGCCACGAGATTTGATGTGACTGTATTTTCCAAATTGCTTCGTCTCTTTTTATTTATCCTGGGACAAGTCATACTCTATACATACAGAGCACAGTGCATCTGTACTTTCATCTTCAAAAATCGCCTTGGTCCTTTTTTTTTTTTTTTTTTTTTTAATTTTTAAGGAAAATACTTCCCTTTCTTCCACTGAGGGCTTTTTATTCGTGATAATCACTTTTTTCCCCTAAAGATGGAAAGAAAATTCCCAGGCTTGTTTGGCTCAGGGCTGCTTCTGAAAGGCCAGCACATGGCCAGAAGAGCTCTCCTTGGTTTTCCTCCTGGTTTCTGGGGGGAGAGTGTCAGTCTTGGGTCAACAGAACTCAGAAAAATGGGATGATGATTCAGCCAGTAGAGGGAGCTAGGGCTACCTCACAGCTTTATAAGGCAGAGCCTAAGGAAGGAGTAATTTTTTTTGTATGAAGTTAATAATTCTTTTTTTTTTTTGGCCGCATCACATGGCATGTGGGAGCTGAGATCTTATAGTTCCCCCACCAGGGATCGAACCTGCACCCCCTGCAGTGGAAGTGCAGAGTCTTAACCACTGGACTGCCAGGGAGGTCCCTGAAGTTAATTCTTAATGCTACCCCTACACTAAATTATTGTACATTATTTTTCCTACAAAAGTGAAGAAGTAAACATAACCATCCCGACCCTTTGAGGAGAACAAGAGTCTCAAAGAAATGTATTAGTTTTACAGCTTTGGAAGAGTGAATCATTTTTAAAAAGACAAATAATTTTTATAATTATGTTCATTAGACTACCATAATTTAAAATATTGTTATAACAAACATACATTTATACAGGGCTAACAGAAAGAGGGATCATACATTTTGGGGCTTAGCTCAAAGGAGACCTCAGATTTGAATATTAGTTACATGCTTGGTATTTAAATGGTCTTGCCAGGTTAATGTATGACATAGATTTCTCCTCGTCGGTGAGTGCATTTGCACTGGGGGGGAAAGGCATTGAAAGCATTTTGGGTGCCCTATTTTTTCATTTATCAGCATTTGTAATTATAGTTAAGTGCTTCCAAAACAGGGCCTCGATCTATGAAAGGTCCTGCATTTATATGATGCTTTTAACTTTTCAAAGTTTTTTTATATGTGCTGTCTCATTTTAAAGTAGATTTGACATAGCCTCAATCTATTAAGGAAGTGACCCTTTCAACCCAAGAACACTCTGGAAATTTTTTAGCTGTACTTATCTTAGCTACCATTATAAAACTTAACGAAAGTCATGGTGATACTAAAACTTCCATAACCAATGTAAAATTATCGAAGTAGAAGGTTTGCAAAAAGCCAGTATTTTTTTTAACATCCAGAAGCCTTTTTCATTTTTATTTCAATGAATTTGAAGTTATCTGTTGTTTGTGTTAAGAGTAATGCTGTCAAGAATTTCACCATGGCTACCACTGTTGAGAATTTTGAAGAAATAACAAGTTTCGTGAGTCTGTTCAGATGTTCTGAAAATAAAAAATCACATCTGAGATGTGATTTTTTTTTTAAAGATTTTTTTTAGAATGTGATGAATTCTATTCCCTGAAGATTTGTACGATGTTCTCTCTGAAATTTGTGCCCCCTCCATGGTGTCTTAACAGTGGCTACTCCAGCGCTGTTTCTGATTGTATAAAATGCTGTGGCTAGGAAACTGGGGATGTCTATTCTCGTTCTTGTCCATCTTCTGGAGTAACAAGGGTGTTTTCTGAAAGGCCAGCAGAGATATTAACTCTGTCAAAGTTGTCCATTCAATTCTGAATAACCGTTTGTATACGTGTGACTGAGCGATCATGGGAGTAACCAAACTTCAGAAATGAGGATCCTGGATACAGTCAGTAAAAATCAATTGCATCAGCTGGGTTCAAATTTCCTGGGGAAATATTTTTTCCGAAAGCTTGAGCCAAGTTTGAGATAAAAAAGCATTATTATCATCTTCTGAAACTAAATTAGCAGGAATCTGGGTTGTTGCCTTGATAATTCCAAACTATGTCGTTATATTCATGATTTACTTCTTTTTCTAAGTTTGTCACTTTTATAAATACAAAAAACTTGTTTTTATGGGGTCATGTGTAGTTAATATGTAGGGAAAAAATCATGTTCTTTTTTTCTTTCTAATTTAGGAAAGAAAACTGGAGCAATGAGATTTGAATGCGTGACCTTTGCTAGGCACTGCATCTTTATCAGAGTATAAAAGAGGAAATTATTTTGAAGGCTATTGCTTTTTACATTTTAAATCTATCTAGACATTCTTCGTTGGTTGAACTTGAGAAAATAACCAATTGTGGAAGAAAAGTGAAGGAGCAGTCCATGTAAGTAAATACTCATCTCAGAAAAATAGATTTATTTCATTTTATTTATTATTATTATTGATTGATTTTTTATACATCTTTATTGGAGTATAATTGGTTCACAATGCTGTGTTAGTTTCTGTTGTACAACAAAGTGAATCAGCCATATGCATACACATGTCCCCATATCCCCTCCCTCTTGAGCCTCCCTCCCACCCTCCCTATCCCACCCCTCTGGGTCGTCACAAAGCAACGAGCTGATCTCCCTGTGCTATGCGGCTGCTTCCCACTAGCTATCTATTTTACATTCGGTAGTGTGTATATATGTCGATGCTACTCTCACTTTGCCCCAGCTTCCCCCTCCCCACCCCTCCCCTGTGTCCTCAAGTCCATTCTCTGTGTCTGCGTCCTTATTCCTGCCCTGCCACTAGGTTCATCAGTACCATTTCTTTTTTTTAGATCCTATATATATGTGTTAGCATACGGTATTTGTTTTTCTCTTTCTGACTTAACTTCACTCTGTATGACAGACTCTAGGTCCATCCACCTCACTACAAATAACTCAATTTCATTTTTTAATGTATTTACACATTTTTTTGTTGCTAATTGGGTTTTATTGTCAAAATTGAAGTATTTTTAAATGATCAAATTATATTTGACCTGTTAGAATCTACCTCATAGGGCTTTTATAAGGATTTAATATAATATGTAAAAATATTCAAGTTACATACAGACGTTCTCAGTAACTATTATATGGCTATTTTATTAAACACATTCAAGGCATCTTTGGGATTCAGTACAACTTTGGGATAGAGACTGAAACACAAAATAGAAAAGGACTGTTCTGTACACATTACCAAGATAAACTGAAATTAGCAAATTCTTTGGTACTCTTTTCCTTTAATAAAAGTTGTAAACTTAAATTATATGCAAATACTTTTGAGGTAGTGCATCGCCTTTTTCACATATTTACGTTTCCAAATCCCTATAAGCCTAAAGTAGATATTTATGTCTTACTGAACTGAGAAAACTGAGGCAAACAGTGGAAATTAGTTGTTTCATTTCATGAACAGTTTAGTCTCAGAATGGCCGTAAACATAAAATCTCCCAATTTCAAGCCTCTGTTTCCTTCCATAGCTCATTCAACATTTAGTTCCTAGTCACAGAGCCTCACAACATCAATTCTTATTATAAGATTGCTTCCTTATATCCTGCTTAGTAGTTACAAGAAGGCAGTACTTTCAATGGGCAGGCGGATGCCTGAGGCTGTATATTTTTTTCCTGTGATTCACTCCAAGGAATTTACTGAGCATTTAGTATGGGTCAGGGCGCATATACGATACAGAGAACAAAACAGACGAAGACATCTACTGTCCAGAGCTTACCTTCTGGAGTTGGGGAGGTAAGGGTGGGTGGGGAGAGAAAATAAGATGAATGAGTAAAATATGGGATATGTTAGAAGATGCTGAAGATAAAAATAAGACAGGAAGAAGGATAGGGAGTGTCAGGTGACAGAAGAGTTGCAGTTTTACACGGGATGGGCTGTCGAGGTGTTGCCAGGAGCTGCATTTGAATCCAGATGAAGGTGAGAGGGAGACTTTGGGGCACTGGAGGAAGAAGCGCTGGGCTGAGGGACCCCAGTCCCCTGGGTGGGGGGGAACCTGCAGGCCATGTGGGAGCCAGATGGTCCACTCTGTGGGTAGGAGTTGAGCTCAGGAAATAGCAGGGCCAGCCCATGTGCTTTACTCACAGTGAGATGGGAAGTAATTGCAGGGTTGAGGGCAGAAAAACGCCACGGTTTGATGTGAGTTTGACCACCACCACAGACTGCGATGTGAATGGATTTAGAGAAGCAAGAGCAGAAACAGTAACTCCAGTTTGATGGGGTCGTTGATGGTGGGACCATCAAGTAGTGCAGAGGTGGTGTAGTAGGGGAGATGACAGATAACTGGAGATGAATTTATTTTGGAAATATAAACTCGTGGCAGACATCACTGGCTGTCCTCCCACACCTGTTCCCTCCTTCTTTCTGGGCAGATGGATACCCAACTAGAAACCACATCTCCAAGCTTCCTTTGCAGCCAAGAGCGTCCACATGATGAGGCTGTCACCAGTGGATGGGAAGTGGAAGTGCTCCGTGCCAGCTCCTAGCCATCCTCCTAGAGACGGTTGCCCCACATTTGCTTCTCATCTTTTCTCCATTCTTTCTGGAAATGGTGGTGACTGGGAACCTTGGGATGTTTGAGGAAGGCAGATCTGCCACTGCCCCAGAACCCTGATCATAATTACTGTATTTCTTGCACTTTTACGAGACAAAGAACTAACTTCTAAGGTCCTTAAGCCTCTATTGTGCAGTCTCCTTATTAGGGTAGTTTAGCCTCCACCCTAATAGGAGCTCATAGAAGTGCTGAGGGATCGGATGTGGATGTGAGAGGGGAGAGGATGACTCCAAAGTGTGGAACCTGAGTTCAGGTAGAAAGGAGTTGCCTGTTGCTGAGACGTGGCCAAGTACGGGAGGAACAGGTTTGGCAAGAAGATCAAGAATATAATAACTTGGGCCATGGTACACTGGAGATGTCCGTTAGACATACCTTTTATAAATAATTTTTCATTAGCCTAACGAATGCTTTTTAAAAAAACTAAACTCTCTAAGTGCACTAAGTATTGTACAAAACCAAAAAGAGGGAGATGCAAGAGGGAGGGGATATGAGGACATATGTATACGTATAGCTGATTCACTTTGTTATACAGCAGAAACTAACACACCATTGTAAAGCAATTGTACTCCAATAAAGATGTTAAAAAAATAAAAAAAAAAACCAAAAAGAAATTCTTTTCTCTCAAGGGGTTCACTGTTTAATGGAAATCATTTATGGTCAGTGTCAGATCAAAATTACGCCCCACATTAGGAATTTCTAGAGAGAGACTCATTCAAGTTTTAATGGTAGTGACTTTATTACTTAACCTACTTCATATGAATCACTCTGCTAGAATCCCTTTATGGTTGCAATGACCTCAAAATACAAGTATTTATCAAGCGTACACAAATAACATACCACGGCTCTCCTTTTTATGCACAAGCCAATTTTCTATGACTGCGTGACCTTACTTTTGTATAACTTGGTATACAGGGGTTTTTTAATCAAAACTTATTTTGAATAGTTTCAGTCTAATCCAAGGAAGTGATACAGCTGTTTACTACGTTTCCCATCTTTGTAATTGACCCTACCCAATTAATAACAAAGTCAGGGCTGGGCGTCAACAGGCAACACAGGGTCAACTAGGGGAAATGTTTGTGGCCACTTTAAATTCACCTCCTTTCCACATCTGTCGATCTTCTTCATGTACCTACTTTGCATTCAATTACGGAGGAGAGTTCTCTCGAAGTCTAAGACCACTGCCCAGGCCTGCTCCCTCATCTACTGGACGGTGCTTGGAGCCTGTCTCCGGGGCTTATGGGGCCAACTGTTTTATCCATCTCTTCTTTGTGGGCACTTAGGTCACACACTTCATCCCTTCAGTACCACATTTCCTGTTTCTTCTGATATGAAAATCATACAATTTAATATGCTAATCTCGTAACAGGAGAAGGCTAGGAGGCCAGCCCTGTTCTCTTCCCCCTCTGAGCACAGACACCAACAGTGATATTCTAGAGACACCACAATGTTGAATGACTAAGAGTATGTGTAGGAATTTCAGAGATGAATTTATAACGAATACTTTAGAAATCAATTGCTTCTTGAGCACCAAAACGACGGCAACATGGCATATTGGTTAAGAGTGCATTCCGTGGCTTCAGAAAAACCTACATTTTAACACTTCCACTGACTCGAGTGTGACCTTAGCACACATTTCACCTAACTTTTTTAGGTCCCAGTTTTCTCATATCTTAGGAAGGATTATGACATTTATGCACAAGACGACCTTGACTATAAAGGGCATAACACCCATCAAAGCACTTAGCACAGTATAAAATGGATAACTAATAAGAACCTGCTGTATAAAAAAATAAATAAAATAGAATTCAAAAAAATAAAGCATTTAGCACAGAGCCTTGCACGTAGTAAATGAATCTCAGTGAGCTCCAAATTAAACCAGAGGATTAAAAATAAAACTCATTTTTAGACATATTATCCCATTTTTTAAATCTCTCACCAGGATCTCTATGAATGAGGGAAGTTATCGTCTCCATTTTCTGCTAAGGGAATAGGCACTAAGAGACTGCTCAGTGACTGGCTTCAGGACAAAAGCAGTGAGAGGGGAGGTTCAAGCTAAATGGGGTTCAGGTGCTTCTTGTGTCACCAACACCAGCTGTTGAGGGCTGTTATCTATGGTGCCCCCAAAACACAGCAGGCAGGTAGCAGCCGACTCACACTACCCCTCAGGCAATTTATGTAATATGTACAGTACCTGCTCGAATGAAGTTGAAAATATCCTGTCCAAAGGCCTTCTTGGTAGCTGTTCTGTCCACAGTAAATAAAGCTTTACTGTGCATTTTTACTTCACTTATTAATAGCAAAACTTAAAGTATTATGAAACTTGCCTGATTTGGAGAACATACTGGGATTTAAATCAACTGGTTCTAATTTGGTATGAAGACCTAAGACATCATTAGCTAAAATAGTAAGCGCTATACCTGCTAAACAATAACTTCCTATTCTGTCCCCCACTGCAGCCTGCCACCGGTCCCCAAAAACCACCTTTATATTTTCTGTCTTTATGATGTTGATTATTCATAGTACCTCATATACAGTATTCTTTTTCATGTCATATATCTTCTTGGTGGGACTGTAAACTCCTTGAGGACAGGGCCCATGTCTTCTAAATTTACATTACAGTACTTTATTTTTATTTTTTTCCTCAATCAAAATCCCAGTAGAGTTTTTTTTAACATCTTTATTAAAGTATAATTGCTTTACATTGTTGTGTTAGTTTCTGCCGTATAACAAAGTGAATCAGCTATATGTATACATATATCCCCATATCCCCTCCCTCTTGTGTCTCCCTCCCACTCTCCCTATCCCATCCCTCTAGGTGACATTACAGTATGTTAGAATCCTTCAGCCAGGGTTGGATGTAGCCAATGCCCAGTAAATACTTGTTGGTTGAAAGTTTGTTGAATGATTATTAAATCTGTAAATACTTTTCCTGAGCTGGTCAACATTTTCTGGGGAAATTTCTCATGATGGGCTAAAGCAAAAACAAAAACACCCAAAAAAACACCAAAAGAAACTTACAAAGTCAGTCAATACATAAAGTAACATTTTTTTTCTGTCCACGTAGTATTTAGGGTAAAACCTGAAATAACTGCTAAAGTAAAATCAGATGAGCATGGACTCCTATTTCCTTGGTTGTCAACGTCATTACTCCAGGGGTGACCCTCAGAAACTAAGAGCTGTACTGCATATTCTAGCAACACTCAATGTACCTTTTGAACTATTTTAAAGTTCCAGCTTTCCATTGGCACCTTCCTTTGTTGGAGAACTTTTACAGAATGTGGTATCCGTTGCATCTCGGGTACTTTTTTCCTGCGCCTTGATCCAGAGGTATTTTTAATTTGTTATGGGCCAGGAATAGAGTTGTCTTGGGTCAGAAATCTGTATGGTCTGGAAGCACGATGTGAGTAAACTTGAGTTCTTTTTGCCAGGAAGGATGTAATAGCCTCGGCACAAGGTTCTCAACAGAAGGAGCACAGAGGCCGCAGTGCCAGTCTGTTCCTCCCTCCCCCGTCATCTGTCTCATAGGATTATTGCTGCTGTTGTTATTGTTTTTAACCCAAGAAGGAGATACATTTATTATTTCCCACAGGGAACTCTTGGTTAAAGTTTCTCTCTCTCACTGCAATCCAGCTGGTTGAACTCAGTGATACTGTCGGAAATATTTTATATCCTTTTATATCCGTTTGTCTAATGGCCTCAAAGATATGAAATATTGTCATTTTCCATGAACTGGCATTGGGCGTTGGCCATATGTACGTATTAATGAAAAAATATCTGATACTTACATTTTCCTGAAAACTTTGCTTCCTTGCTTTATTACTACTTATACAAGTTTACTCACTTTAATGGAATTAGTATATTCTGAGCAAATTAAAATAAAATGAACTTTCCACTTTAACAAATATTTTGATGGAAGAGAATAAACTCTGAGTAAAATGACAGATTTGATGAGAGAACCAGAATTCAAAAGTTAGGTCTAGGGCTTCCCTGGTGGCACAGTGGTTGGGAGTCCGCCTGCCGATGCAGGGGACGCAGGTTCATGTCCCGGTCCGGGAAGATCCCACATGCCGCAGAGCGGCTGGGCCCGTGAGCCATGGCCGCTGAGCCTGTCCGTCCGGAGCCTGTGCTCCGCAACGGGAGAGGCCACAGTAGTGAGAGGCCCGCGTACCGCAAAAAAAAAAAAAAAAGGTCTACAAACTGTTAAGTGGGGGGAGAAGGATGCATAACCCACTGATCCCATTCTTCTAAATTCCTGGGTCCCCTTCTGTTTGTTGTCCTCTCTCTAATCATTGTGTTCCCACCTCCCACTCTCCTGGAGATATTGAGCTTAATGTCGGGAATTGCTCTCCCAGATCATTAACATTTCCAAGAATCCGGTTGAAATAGCCCTAAAGCTTAACAAGTATAAATTACCAGAAATCATTTATAGCTAGGATTGCTTTGGGGCAGTGGGGGGGAGGGTCTGGAGTTGGGGGGCAATGTTGATACTGAAACTTTATCAGCATGCTTGTGAAGAGTACCGTGCTAATACCTTCCAAAGTTTTCTATCAGTAAGCCATTCACAACCACCACAGACAAAATACAAGACTAGGCTGATATGGGAAAATGTATAAATGTGAAGAGATGTATGATCAACTATGATACGGAGATTTGTATATGCGTGCATTTATATACATTCTTTTAAGTACAAGAAAAAATTCTCACAATGACCTTAAATGATAGTTTCCTCGAGATAAAAATCATGAACAAATTGCTAAGGATGCATTAAAAAATGGAAGCGTATGTCAACCAATATCTGTACAAAATTATAAATGTTATCTGAAGAAAGGAAGTGACGGGAGCTTCATGGGGCTGCTTAGGGGGTGTTTGGAATTTTGCCAATGGAAGTTAGTTTAGAAGAGTTCGTTCCATGTGAATGAGCCTCAAATAGAAAACAGTTAGGAGGGCTAAACATACAGTTACACAAAATTTCGTCATCTCCTACACCAGGACAGTGTTTGCAAATCTAACTGTGCTTCGAAATTATCAGGAGAGATTTTTTTAAAATATGCATTACTAGTTTCTACACCTTCCCCTCACCTCTGAAATTCTCATTTAGTGGATCCAGGAAAGTACTAATGTACTTGATTTTTTATCAAGGTCTTCCTTGGTGTTTCTCACATGTGGCCTGGCTTGGGAATCACTGAACTGGGGATATTTTCAAGCCCTTGTATCTCCTTTGTTGTTTTCTTAGCACTTTTTCTTCTAACATTTTCACACTGTGCCTATAGCTTTCCTATAGTAATTACTTTCCTGTGGTTTGTCTCCCCACTACTTGTCTGTTCTCTGAAGACAGAGCTGGATATTTCTCTTTATCCCATACAGTACCTTGCACAGTTTTAAGCATACAGTAGGTATTTAAAAAATAAGATGACTTGAATTCCTTCTGTCATTCATTTTGGTGCACCTTGGTATTTCCTGCTCACTTATCACTTGACCCCAAACCCTGAATTCAGAACAATAGTCAGTTGTTCTTCAGAGACACCAAACCAGGATAAAATCAAGGGTAAAGTGAGTTGTTTGCCAGACCACTGCTTGAAGAATTTTCTGCAGAAGAAACAATAAAGCCTCACTTGAGGATGTTTTAATATTGTGGTAATTGATTTATTTCCTTTTCTGAGCAAAAATAATAAGTTTGGGCAAATCTGAATATACTGACGGAAACAGAATATTTGAAACCGAGGGTCTTAGAAAGGGAAGGCTGTGTGGTCATGAAGCTCAAAGCACGTGCAGGTAAGTTCCTCCTGTGCGGATGAATATCTCACACACACACACACGCACACACACACAGAGAAAGTCTAGTAAAAGATTTTTGAAATACAGTTAATACAATCTCCCTTAACAACAAAAAAATCTGTTGCTGCTTTATAACACAAACATTCTGTAGGCAAAAGCATTTCGATAAATTTTTAGTGTCTCTAAAACTCTCATCTAAAAGTAATAAAGTAATATTAGAACACCAAAAGTATTGACAAAATATTGTCACTTAGAGCCCACTGAAGTATAAGTCTATCCATTTTATGAGTTATTTTTAAATCTCCTAGTTACAAAAACAAAAAAGAAATACTTAGAAAAATATTTCACTTTTAACATGTAAACTACATTACCCATCACATATTTTAAAAGGTTTCACAGTAAATATAAACAAACCATGTTCTATCAACATCGTTGGGGAAAATGTAAAATGTAGTGGAACTACAGCTCTAAATTTGTTTAATTGTGCAATTTTGGTAAAATAGAAAATTTTTAAAAAATAAGCATGCCAAATCACGTAGTATTTTCAAGGTTTAAATACCTGAAATTGTATAGCAATATTACCACAGTCTGCCTTAATTTTACAAAACAGAGAGGTAGACTAATCACAAGAATGATTCAAATAAACAGTGTTATAATTTTTTCAATTTAAAACAGAAGATAAAATTTCTGGGGGAGGGGAGGAAAGTGGCCATTTTAAACATGCTTACCCCAACTCAAGTCTGATTTAAGAAATGTAGCATTTCTTTGATTTTTAATTGTTCCTGCATTACTTGTCAATGTGGCCACATGACTATAGTTTATGCTATTATGTTGTCAGGCTTCTGATAATGGGGAGGAATGTTTGTTTAGACTGTGTAGCTCTTCACTTTAATTCACTCTGGCTCCAGTGTGACCTGTTAAAACTGCTATCAATGGAAAATCCAAATTTCCCAGAAAGGATTAAAGCAACAGCAACCCCTGTGAACCAAAATTATCTCCTATTGAGGCTAATTACCTTAGCACACTTAGGAAAGTACTGCTATAGGAAATCTGTTGCCTTGCAGTCTCTCCTCTTCTGTAAAGTGCTTTTAGTTGATATGAAGTCGTATATTTGCTGATTACTCTGAGGCATCTTTTAGTACCTTTATAAGTGTGAGGAGAGACACAAAAAACTGAAATGACATATTGAGCCATAAACAAACATATTACATGAAGTATGCAACTTTCCCATGGTTATAAAACCTGTGTTTAGGGAATTGACCCCATTAGGATGGGAGTTTTAAAAGGAAAAAAAGAAAAAATTCTAAGCCTTAATATATAAGGAAAAAAAGTTACTAAATTTTAAAAATTACTAATTTTTTACTTACATATGACAAATAACTTATACAACATACAAATTAACAAATAAACAAAATGTGTTTTCTTAACTTTTCCTACTGTTTTGAGCATGTAGGAGTTACTCAGTTCTTTAAAAAAGCCAGTTTGCTGGATACATTATTTAATGTATAAAGTGATAGCTATTCTATTTGTCACTTACAAAAACAATCATAAAATGAAAGGTAGCGACCCAGAATCATTCTCCATTTTAACAAGGTAGTTCTTGATAATTCTGTAAAATTATATTGTTTACTTGAAGTGAGGATGAAATTGAGTGTAATTGAAATCAACATGGAAAGGATATGGAAACCAATTATTTCCGGATCCTAGACAGAAATATTTTTACTCTTCATTTATCATTATACTTACTGCTAATGAATTGTTGCAAATTGGGCAAACAGGAATTGCCCAATCTGTCCATTTATAGCTCAAGTACGGTACCTAAAGCCACAAAATAAGGTTTTTCCTTGATAATTGTTAGGGGTTGACTTTTCCATTTGGCTGTCTACTCTATAATTATAATTATTAAATAATTAACAATTATCCTATAATTATTTGATCCTCACTCCATTTTGCTATATTCAGAATACTGTTAATTTTTATTCCTACAGCACTTTGTGACATTATCTGGCCTTCCCTGAGTGCAAATGGGATTGTAAGTGCATCCCCAAATGAGAAAACTCAGACATGGCGTAGTCATCTACATGACCCAGTGTATGCACATGCTATTTTTTTAGATTGTCATTGTAACAGAATCACAATTTAAATTATTTTTCAGAGAATTCAGTGATGCTAGTTTGAAGGGAGAAAGTCTAACACAGGGGCTCAATGAATGGTGGCTATTAAAAGTCTTTGGTTTACAATACTTCACATGAAATTCTTATGACGTGAATTTTTTATTACTTATATTCTATTCTGATGACCTGTATCAACTTCTAATCTGCTTTTGGCATTGAATTTATGTAATCAAAGTAAGAAATAATTAGAATATCTGTTATGGAAAGAGGAAGTGAAATTGTGGCCATGTGTCTCAAGAATTTCTAAGACTAAACTGAAATGTTTTGAATGAGTTAATGAAAGTAATATGTCTGTAGCAGATATGATGGGTAGAAATATGAAATACTAATAACCAAATATACAAGCAGAAGTAATCGCCCTCCATCAAAAGTAGAGTCAGCCTGTGAAGTGAAGCTCCTAAACTGCCCACCTTACCTCTCCCACATTCTTTCCCTGACTATGAAAAGGCAGCTACTGAAACTGGCGCTGCTGATGGCTGAAAGCTCAGCGGGGGCTCTGATTTGAGGCCTTGGTTCCCTCCACGTCGGCCACCCCTCCGGCAGTCAGGTTCTGCCTGGGCAGAAGTTTTAAGTCCTTTATGACCTATAGTCTCAAAGTCTCTGAATACTACTTGTGATATTCTATTGTTCAAGCAAGTCTCACCACAACCAGCCTGAATTCAAGAGGTGGAGAATTAAACACCTCTTCTTAGCGAGAGGTGTGGCAAAGGATCTTCAGCCATCTGGAGTCTACCAGAGCTGCAGAAAGTAAAAGAAACGTTTTATAAGAGGACTAGAAAAACAATCATCTTTTGAATTGGAGGGTAAATATTCTTAAACACCTCTCTAAAAACCATTTCTTTTTCACCACTTCTGCTTTCCACCTTTGTCCTGGTAGTAACTACTTGTTTCCATTATTTTAGCCTTCTTGCCTCTGTTATCTTTCCCACTAAAACATCCCAAATATTACTGTTGGATCAATCTTTCCAAAACACTACATTCCTCAGGTCCTTTCGTGTCTCCCAAGGCTTATGGGACAGAAACCAACTAGTTAGGTCTAGATTATAGAAATTATCATGTTATGAAAGTATTTAAAATCCTCCAGATCGCATCAAAACCTGATTTCCTTCCTTTGCTTAGTGTCCGTTACTTCCCTAGACTTTTCCTTATTTAAGCAAAAAGCTCTTCAAACCAACTCCCTAAACAAGTTCTTCTTCCTCTGGGCTTGGCATCTTGGCTCATTGTACTACCTAAAATGTCCTTACTCCTTCTGGTTGAATCCTTCCTTGTCCATGAAGACTTTCCTCAACACTGAAGCTTACTTTATAGTTCTCTTTTCTAAAGTTTCAATACACCATCCTCTCAATGGCATTAAACATTGTACTGTCATAAATAAATGTTATTCACAGAAGCATAAGTTATATTTTTAACAAATTATAAGTTCCTTGATAACAGGTGCCACATGTTGTGCTTTCTTATGAGTTCTTGGTGCATGGTAGAGACTTCCTGAGTACTCATTGAATTACATTGAATGTGTACTTTTTCTTTGCTACTTCTTTTATACCCAGCTGCAGTACCTATACATATTTTAGTGTAGGAATGATATTCATAGAAATATTTTATAGTGTTTTTAAGTTATAAATTTAAATTTCCAGTTATAACAGTTAAAATCAGTCCATGTTTTTATTGAAAGTAAATGTTACCATATAATGAAACTGAGGCATAGATATCATCTATACCATCTAACAGAATAATACAGTATAATAAAATATTTTTATGACTACATAGACATTTTTACAAAATTTATCTCCTACTTTAAATGAACCCAAAGACAACACGAATTCATATTTTCTATTATTCCTTTGTTATTAAACCAGAAAAATTGACTTTCACAATCTACCTTTACAAAGAAGCCTAGTGGCTTCATTAATCTGGTAATGTTTAGAAATATTTCCATAATTCAGTGATGAAAAAATAGAATAAGTACGAAGTGCAAAAAAGAAAAGGGAGACAATTTAAAAATAACTATAGATAAGTAAAATAAGTTGGGTAAGAATCTGTTCATTTTGAAATGCCTCATAAATAATATCTAAAAATCTGTTTCTTACAATTCAATGATGGCCCTTTCTCAGTTGCTTTGTTTTTTAGTTACAATGTATAATTATTTAATTTTATAAATTGGTTGCCAAATAATTCTGTACCAACATATCTTATACAACAAGCCTTGAAACCTTTTCATAAATACAACTGTAAAGTTATTTTCACATCCAAATATTTTAGAAGAGACTTTTTTTTTCCTTCCTGGTATTAGCAATGTGACTTGCTAGCAAAACTTCAAAGTAGGAACATGATTTTACATTTGACACATCATAAATAAGTGTGCCAGCTGCCAGGTTTCCCACCGATTGAGTTTATGCTAACTTAATAATCTGTTTTAGTTAACTAAGTCACAACTTTGATTCATTCCCCTGAGAGACAGAAACTGTCATAGGGAAATAAATGATGTGCCACAATGTTTTTAAAAACAACGTCACCATTTTTACTGCATCAGTATCTCAGCTTTCTATATTGTGAATACACGGATTTCAACTGATACAGAATTTTATTTTCAGTAAGATAGCTATTCTGAAATTGTAGTCCAGGTGAAAACTGAAAATCCAGAATAGGAAACAAGACAAACTGGCAGTTACTTTTCTGAGAGAATATTTTGTACATGTTTTATACCAGATTATATGTATGTGGAAAAAGTTATTAAAGGTTCTAAATCTATTTGATAAGCTCCAGAAACCCCCCAATAAAATACTCACTCATCAAATACACCTGTCTGATTACGTGGTTTCAGTCACTAATGTTATTGGATTCTAACTCACACACACAGTAATAAAAGCATTATACTTTATACTCTCTTCTAGCTCTTTAGGCAATTTTATGAACTTGCTTGAATTTATTTCTAGTATGTTTTACCAGACTATTCAAAGAGATGGTACTGCTGTCAAAAATCATTCATCCAGGACTTCCCTGGTGGCGCAGTGGTTGAGAGTCCGCCTGCCGATGCAGGGGACACGGGTTCGTGCCCCGGTCCGGGAAGATCCCACATGCTGCGGAGCGGATGGGCCCGTGAGCCATGGCCGCTGAGCCTGTGCTCCGCAACGGGAGAGGCCACAACAGTGAGAGGACCGCGTACCGCAAAAAACAAAAACAAAAACAAAAAAAAAGAAGCACTATGCCCAGTGGCTGGACAAGAATAATGCGATTCATTGTCATGGCTGTCCTCTCACAAAAGATCACAGTGATCTCCTGATCGCACTGAATCCCAGTGGTACGGAAATAGTCCGTGCATAAAACTAGCGAAAATCCATTAGTGCATTCTGCAAAAACAGACTTTTCAAACACATCTGTTCTTTTCACTATAGTAACTCAAACCCTAAAATTCTGCCTGACACGTAGTAAGCACTAAATAAATATTGAACGAGAGAAAGAAGGAAATATTTTTGTAAAATATCATGAAAGTTAATTTGGAAAAAAAAAAAAAAAGCCACATAGAATATTTAAATCCACTTTAAAACCAGACAAGCAGGGCAGTCTTTGCAGCTGCCAAGAAGGTAACTGGATTAGAAATTCTATGAGCTCCTTCTGAAGGCCATCGTGATTCAGAGCTTCTTCCGGAGGTTTAAATGCAAGCTCGTGATTCAGTGCATCTAAAGGGCATGTCATTTTTAAAGATATTCAATTCATAGGTGTAATTTATTTTTAAGAAGATGAAAATGGAGGAGCTGCATTGGAGTTTTAATATAGACTTTTGAAAGCAAAGGAGACTTCTCTCTTCACCTATTTACAGGGGAGTCAGAAAGAAATACCTTGGGATTTGCTCAGGGAAACGTTTAAAGCCGCAGGCTGTGAGTTGATGGGGTTTGGTGGTGCAGAGGAAAAGACATTTGGACGAATTATGATGCTGTCCGAGCCCAAGTGCCACTTAATTAAGAGTTTATGATCTGCCCACCAAGTAGCCAGATATAGTCCCTATCACCTTCCCCACACACTTGGTTATTGGCATTTTGACACCTTCTTTGCACAGTGGGGGGCATTCCTGACACTATCAACGTGATATACCTGTTTCAGATCACAAACATTACTCATTAACCTTAGGGCAGAAATCTAACATAATCAAAAATCCTTTTGCCACCCAATTCAAGTCAACCAGGGACAGGATAGACAGGAAAACATAATATGAACAGTACATAGAGAAATACTCAAGAATTTTTTTTTTGTTTAAAAAGGGGTTTTCTGTTTTCAAAATGCACAATCTGTCACAGTTTCCAGGTTATTAATTATTTGCAAACCGTGTGTTTAAAGAAGGTTCAGAATATGGAATGCTGTGATTTAGGTGAATTACATTCTTGAGCAGAGTGACTTTTACTAGTTTTTTTTTTTACTTTATTAATATATTTTATTTAGCCCAATATATCCCAAGCATTTTCATTTCAATATGTAATCAATATCAACTTTTTTCTTTTTATTTATTTTCTTTTATTATTTATTTTAATTGAAGTATAATTGATTTACAATATTGTGTTAATTTCTGCTGTACAGCGAAGTGACTCAGTTATACGTATACATACATTCTTTTTTATATTCTTTTCCATTATGGCTTTTCCCAGGATATTGAATATAGTTCCGTATGCTATACAGTAGGACCTTGTTGTCCATCCACTCTATATGTGACAGTTGGCATCTACGAACCCCAAACTCCCAATCCAAAAGCACATGGAACGCTTTACGAATTTGTGTGTCACCCTTGCACAGGGGCCATACTAATCTTCTCTGTATCGTTCCAATTTTAGCATATGTGCTGCCGAAGTGAGCACGACTTTTTACTAGTTTTTTTTTTTCCCCCTTTTGCTAGTATTCATGGTCTCAAATAGGACAGAAAAGTTTTCAGGAATTAAACATCCCTTTTCCATCTCTTCTCTCTGACCTCCTAAAAGTTGTCTCTTACAATCAAGTCAAAACAGAATGCTTTCTATTATGGTCACACCACTCTTCTCTCTAAAACCTGTGTCTGACCAGATGCGAATTATGACTAGTTATATATCTCTACTCAGTAAAGCTGTACTTTTTTTTTTAATTTTTTTTTTTTAATTTTGCGGTACACGGGCCTCTCACTGTTGTGGCCTCTCCCGTTGCGGAGCACAGGCTCTGGACGCGCAGGCTCAGCGGCCATGGCTCACGGGCCCAGCCGCATCTTCCCGGACCGGGGCACGAACCCGTGTCCCCTGCATCGGCAGGTGGACTCTCAACCACTGCGCCACCAGGGAAGCCCAAAGCTGTACATATTTTGACATAAAGTGATTAGAATTACTAATACTATTTAAAACTTCTAAAACATGATTGTATCATTATGTTGCTCCTAAAGATGCCTCCTGACTTTCAATCATTTAAGATGAAAAAAGTGGCCCTGAACAGGTTGGAGGCCAGAAGCGTCACTGGACTTTCCCCTGAAAGGCCATCCCTATTCCTAGATAGAATCCAAGTGGCTCACGCGTTCTCCCTGCTGCTGCCCGTGGAACTTCTCTTCACTCAACCACTGTTGGCCATGATGGGTGGTTAATGTCACATTCAGCCAGTATAGCCCCTCCTGGTGAGTCACACTGTTTCCTGATCAAGCCCAAGTGTAGCCTGTGATTGGGAATGCCTTGCTGGCCTTGCAAGCCAGCCCTGTAACGAGGGTGTGTCACTGAGGTAGACCACGGGGCTTTCTCTGTCCTTACAACCTGTTATTAAAGGTCCCAAAGCCTTCACAGCTGGGTTCTTCCTCCCTGATGATGATGCCTGGAAGGGTGATCTTATTCTTTTAGTTTCCTAATTTCCCACATTCAAAGAACTTGTTATAAGTTTTCCCCAGGCTGAGTTGTGGGATATTTGAGTAGACCCTAAAAGCACCCACCTGAATGTGCCCCGCACTCTCGGCCTCCCATTCAGTCAGCAGCCCAGGAAAAAAGCACAGACATCTGATTATTTCTTCTTTCTGCATGAGCTTCTTGTCTATCTGAGGTACTCCTGGAAAGTTTCTTGTATTATCTTTTCAGAGTCTTAATTCTTGTATTCTGTTGTTTGATCATTAATTCCCAAATCCTCTTTGATAATGTTCTTAGTGGGTTCATCTGGTCCTCATAAACATGAGACCTCTGTTCCCACCTCAAGCCCCGCCCCCTGCCCACCCCACCCCGCCCCTTTTAAGCAGAAACTACATGCTAAACACTGCACTAGGTGTTAGGCTTTCATCCTAACCTGAGGGGCTTTCCAGGCCCGAGTGGGAGACAAACACAGAACACTAGAACTCCACAAGTAATTGGTATCCTCACAACGTTAATATTAGAAACACAAATTCATTCTCAATTCAGTGAACATGGGACACTTCAGTTAAATCTGCTAATATCTTTTTCCCCTTACACAAATTAGAATAATCACTCCAACTACCTCCCAGGTCCTGCTCAAAACTGCTGGCACATTCACCAAACCTGTACAATTTCTGAGCTAAAGCTGAAGGTAGTGGGTCTCCAAGCACATCCAACATTTCTCCTTTTTATATTCAGCCGATGTTCAGAAACAGTAAGAAGCCAGAGAAGGGTGAAATATGCATGGCATGCCTCTTGGATTATCAGCTAATGGTAGCATCATTGATAGAACAAAATTAATTTACTTAGGAAATCAGAGCCAAGTGGAGCTGAGGTCTGGTAGGTGAAAAATGTGTGTTTTATCAGCTAAAGTACTCAGCTCCAAACTCCCCTGCTTCTTAAGTACAAGTAATGTATGGCTGGGTTTTGGCATTGCACTGCATGCCTACCCATCCTGTCATAATTAAAAATCTCCGAGAGACCTAAAAGCTATAAATGGCCGTCCTTATGCTCACTAAATGACATATACCCACTAAAATGGATTTTTGAGAATCACCCAATTTATAAAACACTAGATGTGACATGGTTATCACATAGAGGGGTTTGAAAGATGAACTATGGTGGAGATACACTTCCATGATGAATACACTCAACGTTCCTTCTACTGATTTTTTTTAAGATATTTCAGTCTGTTGAATTGGATTATATTTTAAAATAGAGAATTGAGATATTCACATTTTTATCCTTTACCCTTGAAAAAGATTCATTTTGGCATGAGATGGCATGATTTGAAATCAGCTATAGTGTTCAATTGTCGCAATCTGTAATTTTAACTCCCTGTGTTTGGGTGCTTTCTAATTTATGGACATGGAATGCCAAAGTGGAAGTCAGGAATGGACTTAACCAGCGTGCCATGTAGTAGGAGCTGGCATGTGACCGAGGCTCTGCCATTCAGATCTATCAGTGAAAGTCTTAGATTTAAAAGAGAGTGAGATGGGAGAACAGATAGAGGGTATCATGTCAAAGGATAAGATGGATATAATGAGGCATAAGATACTTAATGCAAGTAGTATACTTGGATTAAGTATCTTATGCTTCATTATAATCTTTACTTTTGTCAACCTGATGGATGACTTCAAGGAAATTAGTGATAACTTTTCAGCTTAACTTCACTTATTTGGGAAATCAGAATGATAGATTTATTTCATGTTTCTGAAAGCTCTAAAAAAATTTCCTAAAGTGGTTCTTGCAAATAAATATTTCATAATTTTCTAAATGTTGGAAAAGATATAGTTTAAAAAAGTCAATAGGTGTTCATGTGGATTAACCTCTAAAGAATGTGGGAAATGAATAAAATTGTGGCTTAAACACATTTTTTTGTTGTTTTTTTGCGGTACGCGGGCCTCTCACTGTTGTGGCCTCTCCTGTTGCGGAGCACAGGCTCCGGACCGCGCAGGCTCAGCGGCCGTGGCTCACAGGCCCAGCCGCTCCGCGGCACGTGGGATCCTCTCGGACCGAGGCACGAACCCGCATCCCCTGCATCGGCAGGCGGACTCTCAAACACTGCACCACCAGGGAAGCGCCAACATTTTTTAAACTTTTACCTTACAATGTCAAGTTCTATCTCATTTCTTATCTGCTTGCTGCCTCGATTTTGCTACAAATTTAAAAATTGTTAGAGTTGGCATTTACTCTCTGTTGAACTGGAAGTTCCCCAAAAGAAAATGTGGAAGGGCTATATGTTTAAAGTCAAGCTATACTCATCATAAAATGAGAAACCCTTCACGCCAGGCTCCATTTTAATGCACATGGTAACTATGATAAATGTTACCATTTAGCTTTTAGAGGATTGTGTTCCGTATAGAACAATACAAGCCCTTCGCCAGTCTCTCCTTTCTAACTTGCTGGATTAACTAGTGACTCATGCTACCAAAACAACACAGTGACTGCTGCTGGGAGCCCCCTGAAAGCTCCCATCCCACCTGGGAGCTTTTGTTTGCACTCTTGTGGATTCTAGTTGAGTCATATTTAAACCAAAAGTCAGCTGTGTTTTTTCTAAACCTATTTATGGCAGTTGTACTTGTTATTATATGTGTGTAATGTAGTTAGATATCAAATAAATCAATGAAACATTAGAGCAAAAAGAAAGATATCTTTCTTTGAAAACTAAAGGGAATCGTTTTGAAAGATTTAATAAAACTGTCACTGAAATGATTGCTGTGGAAGGGTGGTGTAGGTGAGATAACTTTGAGAGATTGGGAGGGAAATCAAAATGTAGGTGAATTTTTTGATCATACTGGTTTGTAACAGTCTTTAATTCATTCGAAGAAAAACAACCTGAAGTTGTAAGTAATGCCCTAAGGGTATGATTTATACAAGAAGGATGATTTAGAACTCCAAAGGACATATTCATCAAAGAAAAGGCTTGGAATTGCACCAAATGTTGGTAAATGCATGAACATCTATGCAATAAATGTTTTCAAGATAACTAAATGTTCAAACCACATGTTTATATCATTTCCTAATGATTCTTTTCTTTAACTCTCTGGTTGTGCAACCAAACACCAGTACCAATTGGATTAGATAACATGGTTCTCCTGTAAAATCAAATAAATTGCAAAAACATTTTTCCAAATCAAACAATTACCACTGGGATTTTCCACTAGGATCTCATAGTTTTAATGAATCACTGGATTCTATTTTCCTCCTTTATATGTCACTATCATCTTGAACCAGATTTTATCACCTCGGGGCTAAATTGCCCCAATTATCTTCCTAACTGCATCATCATTTTAGTCCCTTTTGGACCTATAATATTTTAAAATACTTCCATCATTAAGGTACGTTGGTGCTCATAAAATTCTAATATTACCTTCTGTGTTTATATCCTTAAGTCCAGACTTCCTACCGATCGTTCCAGTCCTGGTCAAATTGGTCATATACCCTCCACCCTCTCACAGCTCTTTGATTTGAGCACATCCCTAGTGGGGGGACCTTCCTACTGTCCCCTGAATGCAGTATGCTGAGCGCCAACCCCAAGTTGGTGATAGATCCTCCTGCCAATATATTCCTGCCCATCCTTGAGGGCCTCGTGTAATTCACCCCTCTTCCATAGATAAGAACTAACCCAGTTGTCTTTACCCCTATTTGTCTCTCCCATGTTTTATAGAGTGGTGTGGTCATCGAAGGCGTGGATTGTATGTTTTCTCCAAATTCCCATCTTTGAAGATAGGAATCAGATTTTTCATTTTTCCAGTGCCATCATAATGCATTCACTGTGTACACTCAGTCCTTAATAAATTCTGTTGATTGAAAAAATAGTACTAAAAATAAATAGTATGCTTGAAATATTCATAAAGACTTCTATATTAGAAAAACAGAATATTTAGTTATTTATATCTAGCATAAAATCTCATCTGTAGCCCTTACAATGAGTGCAATTTACTGAGTTTCAAGAACTCCCTGCCCCTATAACTGAATTTCTCACATGCTTGTTGTGGGGATTAAGTAAAATAATTTAAATAAAGAGTAGTGCCTGAGACATCATAGGTCATCAAAAAATGGATTACCTGTCCATCATTTATTCCCATTTAAACCCTTTTAAAGTTTTGTTTGCATGTAAATGTTTAAGCTATAATCTAGTGTAACTCCAAAGTTTTTCAGGAAGCAATTTATATCACACTATTTTGGTGGAGGTATCTCAAAAAAAGAAATGGTTAATTGGGTAAATGTAAGTATTTATTGTATTTATCTAAAAACTTTGAGCAGCTCATACTCCTTGATAAAAATGAGAAGCAGTTGATGAGTTGATAATGTATGTAACTAAAAATTTACAACTGAGGGAAGGCAGGCACACCATATCTCCATGAGTCAAAGTAAAGGGATGTGAACCCTTAAGGAAGGCCTCTGGCAGTAGGCTGTAGAAGAGAGAAGATGCATAAATAAATTTCTATTTAGAAATCAAAGGTGCAAAGATTTACATATTAAACTATCATGTAGAGCCAGCGTTACCTACTGTATGTCAAAGGAGAATTTTTTTTTTTTTTTACAAATAGGAAGTTTCACTACAAGCTGATGGAACATCTCTCTTTAAGCCTGCTGGAAATTAAGGTTAAGATGGGCTGTGATGAAGAACAAATCAGAATTAATAACCAAGGTTGTTACTTTGGGACTTAGTGTTTCTTTAAATCCCACTAGTTCCACCACTTAGTACATATTCCTCATTCTTCTCTTAGCACCTCCAAATGGCTGATTATTCAGCCCAAAGTCCAAATCAAGGTCTGTTTATCTGTCCAAAGCACATCATAATTAGAGAGAGAAAATCTGAGAAGCAATAAACATTTTTAAACAGTTTGTATGAACCTAACGCAACTCTAAATATAACACAAAATGATACAGCCATACTAAGGGGTTGGTATGCAGGAAATAGAGCAGCAACGAGAATGGTGACCCTGCATATGCCATCACTCAAGAAAGTAGATATTAAACCGTGAAGATTATTTTCTTTCACATTGAGAGGCCCCACCCAATCCCCCAGATTTCTGAGAAAGCAGATAATTGCATCCATTAAACTCTTAGGAGAACAGCTAGAAACGAACCTTGAGGCACTTACAGTGTTTACCCGCTGTGCTCTCACATTTCTCCTGAAATTCCCTGGTGCACAGGCCTGGCTCTCCCTGTGGGCAAACCAGAAAAGCCCGACATTCGCTATGAAAACTATGCAGCCTTTCCGTGTGCGGTATTAAGATGACCTGACCCATTAAAATTTTTGTTAATTCACGTTTCCTTCTCCCCTTTACACGTGGAAAATTTCATGAAAAGCCACGTTGGGAAAGAAATCTCTCTTCTAACTGTGCTAAGTTTGTCCCCTTAATGTTAATAGCAAATAAGTATGTAGCATTTACTACGTGCCAAGCACTGTTCTGAGTAGCTCGTTGATTTAATCTTTACAACCACCTTGTAAGGGCGTGAGCTGGGTACTGTTATTGTTCCTGATTTACAAATGAGAAGACAGAGGCACAGATGTTTAGTCTCTTATTCAAGGTCACACGCCTGCTATGCAGTGGAGGTAGGACTCAAACCCAGTCTTCTGGCCCCAAATTGATGCATGAGTGGGAACGTCTGTGTTCACGTGTACATAAGTGTGACTAGTTGCTCACAAGTGTGTGCGTGTGTGAATGCATGTGTGCATGCATAAGCTATACATATGTGTCAGGGGCAAAGCCAGGATTCAAGTCCAGATTTGTCTGATGCATTCTTATACTGTATTTTCTCAATTAAAAAATGAAAATAGTAATGGATATTTCTGTCTGACTTTAAGGTCTGCAGAATTCTCTTGTGTGCATTGCCTCAATTGAATAAAGCAAAGGTACAACACAGAATCTTCCATCTACACATCCGAAAGTTTGCCTGGAAAGTGGAAATGAAGAGGTTGGGAGTTATGATAAGTGTTATGTATGTAGCAGCTGACAGGCCAGGAGGAGGGGGAGAAAAGAACACATTACAGAAATAACACACACACATATATATCATCCTTTCATCAAATAATCTCAAAACACATTTTGGTATTTTTCTATACAATTTTCCCATGCGTCAGTAAAGCGTATAGCATTTCTCTTATTGTTTAAGGTAAATAAATTGACAGTGAGAGAGGTTATGATTCTCTGGTACCAGGTGCTGGGTCAAGGGCTCAGCCAAGTGAAAATTCAGCCTTTACAGATAAAGGGATATGGCTGCTTTGGTTTCCCAGGAGACCACGGAGCATCCTTTCAGCAAGTCAGCTATTTGACCACATTTGTACATAAACGTCTGCATCCTCCAGGTCACCTTCACTTCTGATGCTGGCTGAGCTTCCTGTTGGAAGCTCATCTTTACCTACTGCCAAACTCCATAAACAGCTTCAAAAGATTCTCTTGGAAAGAATCAAAGGCAATTCCAGCTGAAGCTCTCCGAAGGAAACTTGCAGCAGACGCTCTCACCTTCTGGTAACTGTGACACAGTAGTTTCCCTCTGCCACCTCACTTCAGGAGGGAGTCTGGCACCACGGTGGCGGAGCCCTAATCAGATAGCAAACCCGCACTGGCTGCGTCAGAAATGATGTCAGGGCCGGCGGTCCCCTGGCCACTGCCTCATTTGGAGCAAACACTGCAACGCTTGTTTTTTAGGCTACTTTATGACTTGTCTGAAAAATGACTTTGTTTGGCAGGGAAGCCCGCTAATGTATGAGATGTTACCCCAGGATTTCAGCACTTCTACACACACAACATTCTCTCACACACAGAGCTGCACAAACAGTGGGAGGATCATTGAGCTGCTCGTCTTATCAAGGTCATGGATCAGGGGAGAAGCTCCAGGACCCAAGGTGTGTTAATACCTTCCTGTGGATAAAATCTATTAGGAAACAATGTGACCAAAAGAATGGGGAGAAAATGTTTTCATTTTATGCCATATGGTTTGGCTTATATCAGATTTACACATTTGGAGTTTCTTATTTATTTTTAATGGTGGTCCTTCACCTCGGGTCCATGGATGTGGTTTGCACTCCTCCTCTTGGGGGACTGGCCTGCCCAAGGCTCCAGCCAGCAGCTTCTGAGAGGCAGTGGCCCTTCTGACGGCAGAGCTTTCTTTTCCTCCTATCTCCTCACAATAAGCTTGTGTCCTCTGAGGAGTGGCCACGTCACTCTGACAGCCACACTCATCCCGGGGCCGGGATGGGGGGAGATGGCCTCCTTCCTCCAGACCCCCAGGCCCTTATCCCTCTCAGTCACTGAAAAGATGCTGCACGGAGGCCACTGCTTCTCCTCCTCGGAGCCTCCTTCCCTCGGTGCTGCTCCTGGGAAACCTTCTGGAAATTATTTGGTAATAAGAAACAGACCCAAGACAGTGTTGTGAGGTGAGGCTGTGACCTTTCACCTTCAGAGACCTGGGTCCCAAGCCTTGCTAGAGGCTGGTGGTCTCTGCCTCGTCAACACCAGGTATTTCAGTGCCACAGGACCCAATGGCATGTGGGAGTGACTTCACGCTGATGCCTAGAACGATCGGCAGCAAGATGCACAGGCCCAGGACTGGGGGAAAGTGCGTCATTTTCCAGCATCTCCACTCTGCTTCAGTAACTTCAGTAACTTCTAGTTGTGTAGAGAATAACATGTAGAAGCCAGGGTCTGGTGGGGAGAATAGATCAGCTTTTCTGTGTAGGTCGTGGTACTCTCAGCTTCCTGGTTCCGGGTGAGAATATTTCTTTACACATTGTGATTCATCCAGAGTCTTAGGCCATACTTTCTAATGTAACATTCCTTTGGTTTGTACCTTTCAATGTTTATTTTGGTATTCTCTCAAATTGTATCCCAGAAACATCAGTGGTTGTAGAACACAGTCACTATAATGGTAATATATAATCTTCCACTTTATTTCCTTCAAGGACAATCTAAAGTATCCATTTTATTTATCAGAGACCTACATGTGTGTTGATTTGTTTCATTTAGAAATTCACTCCATTATAGTAACCGAGAAGGGCTTTATACTATTATCACAGTTCCACAGTTCTGACAAAGACCCAGGAACCCTCATGGCTCCAGCTCACAGAAGCTAATTCTGCATCAAACTGAGTGGCTCAGAGACCAGTGGGAACCACATTGCCTGGGTCGAAATCACAGCCCTGCCCTTCATTGTTTGTGTGACTCTGGGCAAGTTAATCTCTTCTAGGTATCTCAATTTTCTTATCTATAAAATGGGACTGATAGCAGTAAGCTTGTCACTGGGCTGTTGTCAGTTGATCTATATGTGAAGTGCTTAGAACTCTGGCCCACAGAGTAAGTGTTATATAAGGTTTGCTTTTATTTCATAAGAGAAAAGCAGCAACAAACCCCCTCTAAGTATTTCCAGAAGGCCACAAGAGACCCTATTTGAAAATGAAAAGTGCTGTACGTAACCCCTAAAAATGAATGGCCTGTATGAGTCAAAGGGCAGTAGAAGTGAGAAAGAGAGAGAGAGAAAGAGTGACCCGTATCAGTTAGGCCAATTTCAGGACTTGAATTGGACCAGCCAGTCCCCCAGAGCTGAAATCAACTGCAGAGAGGACCAGAGGAGGAGACTGCTGATTCTCCCATCCAACCCAGTTTGCCCCCATCTGTAGCATCTAAGGCTCATGAGATTCTTTGGCACTTTTATTCCAAAATATTAATTAGCACTACACTGGCCCCACATGCTTAAGGGCGGAAGTAACATTAAGCCTTGGAATATACCTACTGGAGCTCAAGTAATCAAAACCAGTGAGGCAAAAAAACAAAAAGACAGGATTATGTGGAGACTTTTGCACCTCGGGCAGTGAAGAGAACTTAGAGATTTTAGGCAGATTCTAATAGTGCTGAAGTTTCCAGGGTTATTTGACTGAGGAATTGCACTGTTTTGAAAGATATTTAGACAAAGTAAAGCTCTTTGCATGCTAGGCTTCTAAATTATAACTAAAAACCTACTTCAAACCTACATGTCAGGTCTTAGCACTGAATGTTCCATTATAGAAATACTAGCTTAAGAAAAGCAGATTCACAAATGATTTTTTCAAATCATTAAAAATAAGAAAAGATCATTGGTTGATTAAAAATATCATCCCTTAAACCATATTGTTCTTACATTTTGTAATTACCGAGTGAACACTGGTGTACGTATTTCCTGATTCAGAAAAGCAAAAAAATTTAAATAAAATTTATGAAGGCGTAAATGAAAACACTTACACATGCTATCTCTAAGTGTACATAAAATTTTTAAATTGTTACAGAAGTAACAGATGGGCTCACCAAACCTTGATAAGTCCACTTTAAGGTTTTATATGTCTAGCTTTTTCAAATACTTTGGGAGTTTTGAAAAAATAAAAGATACAATGTGCAATGTTTATGCCCATGACGCAAGAACAATGTTTCTTATAAAAGTCAAATTTTGGTGGTCGGATTTCCCACTAACAAGAAGCAAGGGTTCTTAGAGAAATAATTGTTTTTAGGTCCAGCAAATGTGTAAGATGAGCCTGGAAGGTCTTAGTGCACCAGAAAGCAAGAAGTCTACCAAAGAGGAATTGGATTGTGTCAAAAGGACATAGGAGACAACTTGAAGAGGCTGCCTAAGATGTAACGGCTTTAGTATAAAAACAGTAACTGCAATGAATTAAAATACATCATTTATATGCTTTCATAATGATACCCCGAAGCACCCGACTCTGGACACGTTCAGGATTGCTAATGCAATAACACGCTATCCTGAGCATCTATAAATAGAGAAAGAGTCCTTATTTCAGGGTTCCTAAATAATCGATAGAGTCCTTTTTATAAAGGAATTCCAGAAATGACAAAATTAGGGAATCGTTATTTTGCCAAGTGCAGTGAAATAATGCATGTATGCAGTAGTCATCAATTAATGTTAAAAAAAAAAAAAGCGAAGTGGTGGGGATCATTATAAAGGAGAATCAGGCTGACCTCACCTGACCCCACCGATCACAGTCTAGCCACACCAACAGCAGGGTGACCAGACAAGTGCCTCATGCCTGGGTGCAGGGAGTGCTCAGCACCACCCATGGATAATTGAACCTGAGGGCACCAAGCCTCTGGATCTAAATACTGGTTTACAAGAAAAAGCCAAAGAACAAAGACCAGCAGAAGAAGCAACTGGCCAAATCTAGAACTGAGGACATTCTAGTTTCTCCATCAAATCAGTGACGCAGAGAGTGGGATGGAAGAAGGCTGTTACAGAATAAGAGAGACTTAAGTGACAAACAAAAGGGTGCTGTGTATTGATATTATTTTTTCAGCTTTACTGAGGTATAACTGACAAAATTGTAAGACATTTAAAGTGTACATCATGATTTGATATATGCCCACATTGTGAAAAGATTACCCCATTGACTTAATTAACACATCCATCACCATATGTATATTTGGTGAGAACATTTAAATTCTACTCTCTTGGCAAATTTCAATTATACACCAGTGTTATCAACTACAGTCACCATGCATGTTCTGTTAGATCCTCAGACCTTGTTCAGCTTAAAACTAAAAGTTTCTACCCTTTTACCAAACTCTCCCTATTTCCCCCACCCCCTGCCCCTATCCGCCACTTTTCTACTCTTTTTCTATGAGTTTTTTTTTTTTTTTTTTAAGATTCCAGATATAAGTGATACCATGCAGTATTTGTCTTTATTGATCTTATTTGGATCCTTATAGGAACTAACCAGCCATAGAAAAACATTCTCTATTCCAAAACAAAAAAGAAAAACATTCTCGAAACAATCAGGGTAATTTGGATACAGACTGGAAATATGAATATAGGCGATGTTTAGTGATTGTTAATTTTGTTGGTGTTGGGGGAATGGTCGTTAATTTTTAAAAGTCCTTAGAAGTTAAAGTTGCATGTGGACAATATTTACAGGTGAAATGACATGATGTCTGGGATTCTGTTTTAACTAGTTCTAAAAATATTTGGGGGAGAGGTTTCTAAAGGAAAAAAAAAGCCTTGCAAAATGTTGGTCGCTATTAAAATTCAGGGAGGGGCACGTAGAGCACATTGTAGGATTGCTTGTACCTTTCTGTACTTGAAAATTGTTTTAAAAGTTGGTAGAGAGTGTCTCAGTGATGACCCCGAGTGTCCCCAGTCTGGGCATCCAAATAGGTTTTCCGCATCTGGACACCCGTAATATTTGTATGGCATGTGAAATGAACTGTTGAATTTTGTCCCTAAAATTTTCTGGCAAGATTTCCAGACTATACAGTGCTACAGTGTGATAAAATATCCCGTCATCATTAAGTATTCTTGAGGTTTTGTGCTTCTTTTGTACTAATTTATTAGGTAATGGTATGACATAAGCTGTACATATTTTAGGTGTTTTCTCACTAATATCCTTGGTGACAGCTGAACACATGGCTATTTCTAAACCATTTCCTTTAAAAACAAAGTTGATGGAGGGCTTCCCTGGTGGTGCAGTGGTTAAGAATCCACCTGCCAATACAGGGGACACGGGTTCGAGCCCTGGTCCGGGAGGATCCCCATGTGGCAAAGCAACTGAGCCCATGTGCCATAGCTGCTGAGCCTGTGCTCTAGAGCGTGGGAGTCACAACTACTGAGGCCCATGCGCCACAACTGCTGAAGCCCGCGCTCCTAGAGCCCGTGCTCCGCAACAAGAGAAGCCACTGCAAGGAGAAGCCCGTGCACCGCAAGGAAGAGTAGCCCCTGCTCGCCACAACTAGAGAAAGCCCACGCGCAGCAATGAAGACCCAATGCAGCCAGAAATAAAATAAAAAATTAAAAAAGAAAAAAGACCTTTCCTCTTAAAATAAATAAATACATAAAGTTGATGGAAAAAGTGTTAAGGACTTGATGGGGCATTCTAGGGCAGCATCTAAATGTATAAGATGTTTGAAAATCTCTCTCCCAAACCCAGAGTCAGAGGCAGTGACCTCCTCAGGCAAAACTCAGAAAGGAGGATGTGAGAACACGACCTCTCACTTCAGATTCACAAATACTGCAGGAGGCATTGCTTGCTACATTTGCTACTAAAACAGCAGCTGTTTGCTGCTCAGGGATTGCCCTAGGATGGACCGGCTCCCAGTGTCAAATGCTCTTCCCTGAAAGACTGTCAACACCAGTGACACCTGGTTCTGCACATATAACAATATGATATAATTAGTCATTTTGACCTTTGCATTCAGATTGTTTTTCTTTTTTTTTTTTTTTTGGTGGGGGGAGGGCGTGCCACGTGGCATATGGTATCTTAGTTCCCCGAGCAGGGATCGAACCCACGCCCCCTGTAGTGGAAGCCTGGAGTCTTAACTACCAGACCACCAGGGAAGTCCTGCCTTAGGATATTAACTTTATTTGATGGCAGCTTCATGCCTCACATCCTAAAAATGAATAAACGTTTCACAGCAGTATTCTGGGGTTTATCAGTATCCACCTGAGACAAATCAAATAAATGGCAAACTACACCATTGCCACACATAGGTGTGGCAGAAAATACAGGATAGTACGTTTAACATTAGTTTCTGTAAACTTACAGATTCTCTTTATAACTTTCATCATTTATAGTCAGGAATTACTAGACTGATCCAGCTTTAGTTTATCCAAATGAGTAGAGCAAAAATCCTGCTTGGCTGTGAAGACAAAGCAATTCAAGAATAAGTGGTAATGAATGTACGTTTCACACTCTGTGTCTGCTGGCCTATCTGACCCTCTTAATGTTACAGCATAATTTTTATTCTCCAGTTCACTTTGTGCCTTTGACAGCCTGTAGCTTAGGCATGACTGTCAGTGGGTATGAGTCTTTTAAGAGAAGAAAAAGTCTCTGTGCTACGTTGGGTCACTTTTCCCTTGTAATGTTTGAGCTAAACCATTTGGGCAAAATTCAAAGAGGAGTAACAGAGAGGACAGCTCTCACTCCTACAAGGAACAAGAGACGTCCACTGTGCATCTGAAAGGTGCTTGGATGGTCTCAGGGCTCGTATGGGGCGTCTGGGTGCTGGTGAACAGAAGTGCCTGATTGCCGTCTCCTGCTAAGCTCTGAGTCTAACAGCTCCCACCTACCTGGCACCTCTCCCCGTCCCCTTCCAAGACAAACCCTCTAGGAGTGCAAAACACCCTAACCTATTTCTCCTGAATCCTTGCCCTCCTGTGTGTGGCCCAATGCTTGGTCTCTGATATCCTTCCTTTGTGTGACCGGGTGAAATCAAGTGCAGCTGAGTAGAGCAAAGGGCCTCAAGGTCTAGATACATTGCAGATCAAGCTAGGGGACAGTTTAACACATTATCCCACCTTATGTGTTATTCTAAAAAAACAGAATACCGGGAATTCCCTGGTGGTCCAGTGGTTAGGACTCGGTGCTTCCACTGCTAAGGCCCAGGGTTCAATCCCTGGTCCGGGAACTAAAATCCCACAAGCTGTGCAGCATGACCAAAAAAAAAACAAACAAACCCACAGAATACTTCCCACTGTAAAGTTTTTGGGATACCCAAGGAAGTAGAGACTCCTTGCTTCAGCCTTTTGCATTCTTTTTTTCTTCTGTCTACCTGGTCCTCAAGTCCCTAGCTCACCAGCCTTCCATCACAACAATCTGCTGGGCTTGGCCATCCTGGATGTACTCCCACCCGTAAGATCTTCCATAACCTATCCTCCACACCTTTAAAAACGTACCAGTCTCGCCTCTGGGAATGTATTATTATCAGCTGGGTGAAATGTACTTCTTTACTAAATTCGTAAATGTGAGTGTATTAGTACAGGATAATATGTTATAACCCTTCCACTCAGCAAGATGACTGACTCTGAGTAAAGCTACTTTAAGCAGTTATTTTTTTTTAAGATACTTAACCTCTCTGGATTGTGGAGATTAAATTTAATGCATAAAACATGTCAATGCTGTTCAAAGTCAACACCAAGCCTTTACCTAATATGCTCAGAAGATATTCAGTTAATGTCGAAAGTAATGATAACATTTGATTGAGACTGAATTTGGCCACGTCCCATCCACACCAGCTACTACTCTATTGTATGTAAGGCACAGACATCCTGTTTCTCAGTATAGTATGTTTAAGACATGAAAAATATTTTCAAAATAATTAAGATACTTTTTGAAACTCTCTCTTTAACAGAGTACCTGCAAAACTTTTCCTATACATTGTAAACAGTGATGTAAGGATCTAAATCAACTATGTATACCATTTGTACATAATAATTACACATCTTATAACTAATGTGGAATACGTCCATGCCAACTGACTCATTTGTTACCAAGTGGACACGAATCCAGAAGACCGCAGTTATACTAAGACAATCCCACGGGGATGTAATATCTTCAAGCCGGGAAAAAGGAAATGGGTAACAGGATTATTCTACTTATATGAATACAAATGTAGATAGATACAAAGGAAATATGAAGTGAAAGTGATCTAGTTAAAAAAACTACAAAAAAATTGCAAAAAATAAAAGAAAGAATGGAAGGAAGGAAGGAAGGGAGAGAGGGATGGGGGGGAGAGAGAGAGAGAAAGGAAGAGAAAGAAAGAAAGAGAGGAAAGAAGGAAATATAGAAAAGGCACAGCAAGACATAAAGAAAAAGGAAAACCAAAAATAACAAAAGCAAACCGATGACCTTATTTCCTAAATCTAATGTTCCAAGAGCCACATCTAAACTCAAGAGAAAGATAAAATTGCCACGTTTCAGTTAAGTTTGGGTCTCTCTGCTCTCTAATGACAGGACCGTGTGGAGAATAATAAATGTACTTGGGACTTGCAGTGACATCTGTTTTCCATGCCCAGTGCCAGTGGGAAGATGCCATCACGGTGATGAGAAAGCAAGAGCAAATATTTTCATGTTGTGCTTATTAGTGGTCAAAAAACTATTTGTGATAAAAAGTGGGTAAATAAAGTGAAAATATTTTTATAGGGAATACAAACTCTTTTATAGTCAATTGTACGGCAAGAGGAAGCTTCAGAAGCCCAGGCTCAGCTCAGGCATCTTCCTCTCAGTCCACCAATATGTCGTGTAAATACACTGAGGAATTTAAGAGCTTAAAACATTGTTTTTTCTGAAGTCATCTAAAGTGGAGAAGAAGACCGATTTTAAATTAGCCACAATATCTAAGGGGGCTGGAAACTGTGGCTTATAAGGAAACATTGCAACTTCGTGAGAAGTTTGAGCCAAAGAAAGTATTCTTGATAAAGGGAAACTTTTCGATTTAAAAGGAAATTTTAAATGTCACATTAAGAATGGGACTGTTGCAACTTCCATTAAGTTGTATACTGGCCTTTCCAAAGAAGCAGTGAGAACTTTATAGCTTTTATTAAGGGAAAGAAATGACATGTGTTATGGTAGATGACAATGCTATTCAACTATGTAACTGATTTATTTATAAGAGTAAATATATATTTATGTATATATGTATAAATGTATACACGTGTATGTATACAATAAGCATTTATTTATTCAAGTATCTATTGATTGCCTACTGGTTCCAGGCATCATTTTAATGAATAAAGCAAAGAACATTTCTTTTGTGAAACTTATTTTCAAGTGGGGAGGCACACGATAAACAATGAACCTACAAATCACAATATTCTATTGTAAGTTAGGAGGTAACACGGGCAGAGGGGTTCAGGAATAGGGGACGGCAGGGGGAGCATTTTAGGTAGGGTGAGTAGGGCGCAGACTTCACTGACCAGGTGACCATCTGAGCGAAAACAGTGAGGGAGTTCTGGGCAGAGCAAATCTGAAGGCAGGGCAACCAGGCAGAAGAAACAGAGCGTGAAGGGGTTAAGGGTTAAGGGTTAAGGTCTGAATTGTGTGTGGAAGAGCAGCCGGGAGGTGCAGGGACTAGATTAGGGTAAGGGAGGCTGGGGAGAAGTATAGGCAATCAGATCATTGAGGTCTCTGGGCATGAGAAAACATGGGCATTAATCAGACTCATCATATCGTCACATAGACAGACGCAGGGCATACAGGACTGGAGAATGCCCCCCCGCCTCCGTCAGGGGCCGTCTGTCTGTTAGTGGATGCAAACAATTAAAATGTGGTGTACATTAACAGATACACACTATGGTATATGAAATAGATAAACAACAAGGACCTACTGTATGACACAGGGAGGTATATTCAATACCTTATAATTACCTATAATGGAAAAGAATCTGAAAAAGAATATATATATATTAGTTATATATATATAACTAGATCGCTTGGCTGTACACCTGAAACTAACGCAACATTGTAAATCAACTATGTTTCAGTTAAAAGTTTTTTGTTTTGAAAAAAAATGCAGTGTAGAAAATGCTGAAGGGATGCAGTGGGTGCTCTAAGAGGCTGTGGAAGTGACATCTTTCCTGGATCTGGAGATGGGGAGAGAAGACTTCCCCTAGGTCACCCAAAACTTGAAATACAAGTAAAATTCAATCCGGAGAGGAAAGGAGAAGGATTTTTCCAGACTAAGGGAACGGCAGCATGTACACGTTATTCAGTTAAAAAATAGTTATTTGACACTTACTGAGTTCTAGGAATAGTTTTAGGCATTGGGGGAAACAGTAGTGATCAAACTGTTATTTTTTAAAATCCTTGCTCTCCTAGAGAGGGGTAAAATTAAGAAGGGGTAAAAGCATGAAATATTCAGGGAACTTCAGGTACTTTAGTGTGACCTGTATACATAGTGTCTGTAGAAAGTGGCAGTGGATGAGCCCAGAAGGGTAAACAGTAGTTTTCATGCTAAGAAGTTTGGATTTTATCCTGAAAGAAGGTAGGAGGAGGGGCATCACTGAAGGATATTCCTCAGGGAAAATACATCGTGGGTTTCTCTGAGTCCACGTCAGATACCAAAAAGATTATACAGTTGGGAATACAGGAGATAGACTACAACTGTTTTCAGAAGATAGCTTCCAAGGGCCTTTCCCCCAACTTTTCTTATGATGTTTGGAAAGAAAACACAACTGGGGGAGAAGATATTAGAACATAACCATATACATATATATATATACATACATATATATATATATATATATATATGAAAGAAGCTTGGGAGGGTTCACACTGTTTTTGATTCATTGCTATTCCCTTCTCCATGGGAAAACTTCACTGTGAAACACTCACATTCCTCCATTGTAAAATAAAAGCTTAAAAATAATACCCATCCATCCTTGTAAAACGACAAGCCAATTTAAACTTGGGAGAAAACAACTTGAAATAGGTTGGGGAAGGGGAAGGAGGGCTTTCATTTACTGACTGTGTTAGTCACTAGATAAGGATGCTCGGTGCTTTTATGTAGGGTAATCTCCCATTGACCCCCATGGCCATCCTGCGGCATCCATCACAAAGGAACAGGAGATTTTTGCTTTCTAATTGTATCCACTGACACTCTTCTCACCGAAGACAGTTGATCCTCTTTGAGTTAATTTTCATTCTCTGAAGCCAAGCTAGATTTTATTCAGAGTCTGAATTCATGCTATTTGTAGAATTTTTTCTTTTTAGGTGAATTTGAATAAAGGGGTGTAGGCAATCTTCATGTTAACACATTTTTTTAGGTACCTACATTTTTTAAAATTCAAGCATTCCCATAATTGTATTATCAAGACTGGTTTTGTGCTTCCAAAAGAGTACCTCAATTATATGTAGGTGATATAGGCTGAGTGAAGTAAGTCAGACAGGGAAAGACAAATATCATATGATATCACTTATATGTGGAATCTAAAAAAAGGATACAAATGAACTTATTTACAAAACAGAAGTAGAGTCACAGATATAGAAAACAAACATGGTTACTAGGGCTTAAAAGGGAGAGGGGTAGATTGGGAGATTTGGGGATTGACATATACACACTGCTATATATAAAATAGATAAATAATAAGGACCTACTGTACAGCACAGGGAACCCTACTCAATGCTCTTTAATGGCCTGTATGGGAAAAGAATCTAAAAAAGAGTGGATAGAAGTATATGTATAACTGATTCACTCTGCTGTACACCTGAAACTAACACAACATCGTATATCAACCATACCCCAATAAAAATTTTAAAAAAAATCATTCCTGGGAAGGAGCCCTCCCAGGCTAGTTTATAGCCTCAAAGTTTAGTGAGGCAGACGCGGGTGTTTTAATGCAACACCGCTAAGCTTCCTCAAGAGGTGAAAGAAAGTTCTTTTTAAAAGTCGCCAAAGACTTTGCCTCACTTGAGAAACCTGTGGCATCTGAGGTGATAACAGAACCAAGTCATTTCAGGCTGACTGCCCGACTTGCCTGAAAACTTAGTGACAGATAAAACATAAATCAGAGCCCTTATCATCCTGCTTCCTTGCTTGCCAAATGGGGGGTGAGTTTATCACGGACCTGTCGGCCCACTGATGGCTTTTCCCCTCAGTGCTGGGCAGTGGGCAGAGCAGCTGGAAGCGAACTGGCTGTTCTAAAACGTGTTCATGTAAACAAGCAGGGTCAGACTTCCCTGAATTGCCAGTTAGTGAAGTACCATCCATCTCACTAAACTGTACATTTGATGGGGCCGTATCATCGATACCTTGAAAAGAAAACAAATAAAAAGAAAAAAACCAAGTTGCCTGCTTTAGGCTGGGACCTCTCCTGCTGATAAAAGTACTAAGAACTAAATTGCCTGGCCCAAGCAACTGGCTACTCACTCATCGGAAGGGAGCGGGGAGTAGCCAGTGCAGGGAGGGAAGACTTTTTTTTTAGGGCATTTAAAAATATCATTGGCATTCTCCAAGAAAGCATGTTGTAGTCACTTTAGTTTTCACTGTATAGACTGAAATACTTCTCCTAATATTTAAAGGAATGATTCCATGAACCTGTTGGGAAGATGATAAAATTTATGATATTTTTTCATCTTTTCATATGATTTGCTTACGGGTGCAACAAAGTTGTGAGATGTAAACCTCACAACGGAATCCAATGTTGGTAGTCTGGTAAAGAAATTTATGGATACCTGGAAAGCTTTAAGTCATCTTCCAAACAGGCACTAGTATCCCCTCCCCGCAACCCCCGCAACAAAGTAACAACAGCTTGACTGGCTCACTCTGGGATCCCCGGCAGTAAGGATGTAAGTCTCTCATTTGGAAGAATGGACACACATGTTTTCTGACATAGCTAGGGCAACTCCACTTCGAAGGAAAATATGCGACCTTTACAAAAGGCCAAATAGTTGTATGTTGGCACCGAAGGGAAAGGGACATGTCCAGCCAAAGGTGGTGTAAGAGTCTGGAAATTAACTCCTGTCAGCATTGTTCAAAATGTTTGGATGTGAAGTTAATAGTTTAGGAAGAAGAAGAGACAATAGGTTCTTTAACGGAAGCCCCAATTAAAATTACTTTTCCTCCTTAACGGAGTAAGATTAAGCCCAAACACATTCTGAGAAGTGACGAACTCTACTGTTAATATCCTGATGTGGCATATGGATGTGCATTATTTTGGCCACACCCAGATATGATACCATGTGTCGCATGAACACAACTTCCTTGCTCAAGATTGACTCATAGCCGCTGAAAACTCAGATGTTTCCGTTTAAATCTTATGCCTGGATATAAATATAGGGAAAATAAATCTATGATCAGCCAAACATATCAGCATATAAGTTTACTAAAAACACTATAAAAATGGAGGCCAGAAACATTTGTCTAAAATAAAAAACCCGAAGTCTTACAGTCAAGAAGTTATTTTGGATGTAGATTGCAGGTAATGCAGCATAGGTTATAAACCATGCTTTTAACTTGATCAGGGACTTCTATTTCAGTAGAATGCCTTTTTTTTTTTTAGAGCTTTGTTGTTCCATTTGGTTTTCTCATACTGATATATGTAGTGACTATTCCTTTACATAGTAATGGGAAGCCATACTAACAAAAACTTACCTTGCAAACGACTTTAAACTAGCAATATTTTTAGAGAAATGATTGATAACTTACTAAAATAGTAGGCTGGTCTAACATTATATCTCACTGGCAAAAAATCCAAACTCTATTACACTTATGTGCAGCATTGACTTATCAAGATTTTGCTATATAAACGTACTGGATCAGGATTGGGGACCTGGGGATTTCTATCATGCTTTAGCTTCCTTCTCCACCTAAGCAGCAGAATTGCAGACATTTAGGTTTCTTTATTATTATTTAACATATATCTATCCGTTCATCAAATAGTTTTGAATAGCTACCATGTCCTACAGCATATATATATATATATATATATATATATATACACACTTATTCCTATAATAAACACAATATAGTATATGCATACAAGGGCATACAATAATAAAAAGGAAATATAATACGTTGTTTCACATCTTGAGGAGTTTTCGGTCCAGTCCCAGATAATATTTTGATGAATTTTAAATGCAAATTCTTTAAGAGAATGATGAGATGACACAGAATAATGCATTTTAAAGTGAATTTCATTAACATCTAAGGAGAGAAATTAAAGATGGCTCCAACCCGAGGAAAGGGCCAGTAATCTTGTCTTGTCTTGTCACCAACTTTCAGAAGCACTCCAAGTATCTGAAAAAGTACTGATATTGGGGTTGCTATCTTAAATTGTTTTCTACAATCTTATACTTCTCTGGCACTTCAGAGGAGGCCCTACCTTATTATCATTGCCCTCCAGAAAAAGAAGAGTCACAACCTGTCTCAAGTGTTAAACAACCCTGACTCTTAAGAAATCATTCAGGTTAACCTCCAAAATTCATGTTGCAATCTTGGCTTGTCTCGTTATGTCCCCAAAGATGCTTATTAAATTGCACTTTGTCATTCTCTCCTTCAAGCTGAATAATGCCAATTCCTGTCTTCCCAGAAGTAATCCTTTAGTTGTCAAGTATACTATTGATGCTATTAGATTTATTTTCCATTTGGTATATTAACAACTCCAGCTCTTTGATTTGGAGCTAAAAGTTCTGGGCCACAGCCTTGTTTAGGGGATTAGGATGGGTCAGGAAGTGTTTCACCTCTGCCTTTTACAGGATTACACCTGGTCCAGGTCAATGATGATACCAACGCAGGTGACTCATCATTGGTCTACACTGTCCTATAGGAATATGACATGAGCCATATGTGTAATTTTTAATTTCCTAGTAGTCTCATTAAAAGGAGTGAAAAGAAATAGGTGAAACTGATTTTATTTTATTTTTTACATATACATGTATCTATTCCTTTTCAAATTCTTTTCCCACTTAGGTTGTCACAGAATATTGAGCAGAGTTCCCTGTGCTATACAGTAGGTCCTTGTTGGTTACCTATTTTAAATATAGCAGTGTGTACATGTCAATCCCAACTCTCTAACTATCCCTCCCCACCACCCATCCCCCCCGGTAACCATAAGTTCGTTCTCTACGTCTGTGAGTCTGTCTCTGTTTGAAACTGATGTTATTAATATATTTCATTTAACTCAGCACAAAATATTGTCATTTCAACATGTAATCAAAATATACAATTATTCATGAGACAGTTTAAGTTCTTTTTTACACTAAGTCTTTGAAATCTGGTATGTATTTTACACTTGTAGCACATCTCAATTTAGACTGGTCACATTTGAGTTTCCACAGCCATATATGGCCAGTGGACCACACAGGGCTCTACAGAACTAGAAGGCAATCTCAGTAACCTTGCTCCAAACATGGATATCTTCCCGGCTGACAGGCTCAGGGGGTATGAAATCTAAATCATTCTCCCTATAAGATGTGGTCCTTGTTCTCAGTCTCTGTGCTGTTTTATTCCAAGTCTAAACAGTGGTCATTATACTCAGTTTTTTATCACATTACAAAAGATTCAAAAGTTCTGCAGGAAGTCTACAAGCTGAATGGCAACTGCCTAGTACTCCTCAGTCAGAGACATTACGTGTGCCTTGTTTTTTCTATTTACCATTTACTACAGCTCTGTTTTTAGAGTCAGTCAACCAGTCAGGCAGTATTGATTAGGGCCAGGCATGCTCAGGTGCTCAGTATGCGCCCGCCGTAGGGGACAGAGTGTTGGCCTTTAAGGGGCCTCCATGCTGAAGTCCCGCTTTTCACAAGTTTTATCTTGAGGTGCTTACAAGGACTTACCAGACTGCACAATACCCCCTTGGGCATTAAAAATAAAAACGAAACAATGTGTTTAGTCGTTTTCTTTTTGTCCTGTAACATTCAACGTGGCAAGTTTTCCAGGAAACAAAAACTCCCTTGCAAACAAGTGAATTGAATCAAATTGTTCCTTCCCCAAAATATTCTGTAACTGGGCATTATTTCCTCTTGTCTTTGGTACCAGATCAGATCTGAGCTCTTTCTTTTTAAAAGAAATATCAAAGGAAAAAATGCAAAGAATAAGTGAAATAAAAACCATGAAGTGGTATCCACTGGGGTACAAACATCTTTAGGATGAACCACCAACCTGAAGTCCTCTGTGGGCAGGAGTTACCTTCCCACAGACAGAAGCCCACTAAGGAACTCACAGAATGCCTTCCTCCACAACCAAGTGACTGACAGCTATTCTGATCTCAGCTGAAAGCTAAGCCTGAGTCCCCCTTAGTTGCTCTACCAGCTTCTAAAAAAGCAAAGCTCTCAGAACTTCCCCTGGCACCACTTGCTCTTTTCCTCTACTTATCAGCTGACTTTAATGTTCTCTCTTTTTAGCCTTCAAGTTTCTGTGACCTTATTATGACATTTGAGTTGGGTGATTTATCGCTGTTAAACGGCACTGCACTGATTAAACAAAGGCCTTTCTGGCCTCATAGTCAGTTACAATACTGCGATTCAGTGTGATAAGCTTAAACACACACAATTAGATGGGGTAATATCCCATTTGTCAAAGCTCTTGTGGCTTAATTTTCTGTCACAAAGCTTGAAAGAAACAGTGACTGGACAAAAAGCTCCAGATTTATTGCTTAAGTACCTTCCAGTAAATTGATCTTGCCCATGGCGTAATCTCATTTTGGACATTTTGGGAGACAGGGAAGCTCAACTAGCCTGAAACCCCTTAAAAATGGGCCTGAGGGTTCCTGATCACAGAACTTGAAAGCTCAGCAACTAGACAGGAGTGTCTCTTCAGAGGCAGACAACAACCCATTTGCCTGGCCAGAGTTTCCTTTCAGGATAATTGCATGAAAAGAATAAATGTCAGTAAAAGGATGAAACACTCATGTAGGGAAATAAAAATATATACCAGGTCCTGAAAACATCATCCTGAAACAGGCCACGGCTCTATTTCATGAAGAATAAAACAGGAGCAGCTGACATTTTTTTAAAATGGGTTATTACCATCATAATTATCTTATCCCAGCAATGGCCAGTTTTTCTGGCATATGTTTTCAAGGCAGGCTACTACTTTCTAATTGGAAACAAGATAGAAGATATCCTTCTCTTGCAATTTTTTGAAACAACATTTACTTTTCCATTTGATGAATAAGAGGACAGTAACAATGAACATTTTCTGCAGATTCATTGTGGAAAACATTTACTATTGTAGCCTGGTAAAGACACAAAGAGTAAGGCTTATATTCAATGAATATCCCACAAACAGTTATTGGATTATTGAAGACATTGCTCTAGATGTCAGGGAGATAGAAAAATAAGTAACAGACAGTCTTTGTTCGAAAGTCTCTAGTGAAATATATAAGCATGCATGTAGTTATTTTAGTAGACAAAAAAATATGTTGTGAGAGAAGCAAAAAAGTGAGATTATACACAAAAATAAACTCAAATGGATTAAAGACCTAAATATAAGACCAGACACTATAAAACTCTTAGAGGAAAACATAGGCAGAACACTCTATGACATAAATCACACAAGATCCTTTTTGATCCAACTCCTAGACAAATGGAAATAAAAACAAAAATAAACAAATGGGACCTAATGAAACTTAAAAGCTTTTGCACAGAAAAGGAAACCATAAACAAGACCAAAAGACAACCCTCAGAATGGGAGAAAATATTTGCAATTGAAGCAACTGACAAAGGATTAATCTCCAAAATTTATAAGCAGCTCATGCAGCTCAATAACAAAAAAACAAACAACCCAATCTAAAAATGGGCAGAAGACCTAAATAGACATTTCTCCAAAGAAGATGTACAGATTGCCAACAAACACATGAAAGAATGCTCAACATCATTAATCATTAGAGAAATGCAAATCAAAACTACAATGAGATATCATCTCACACTGGTCAGAATGGCCACCATCAAAAAATCTAGAAACAATAAATGCTGGAGAGGGTGTGGAGAAAAGGGAACCCTCTTGCACTGTTGGTGGGAATGTAAATTGATACAGCCACTATGGAGAACAGTATGGAGGTTCCTTAAAAAAACTAAAAATAGAACTATCATATGACCCAGCAATCCCACTACTGGGCATATACACTGAGAAAACCATAATTCAAAAAGACACATGCACCCCAATGTTCACTGCAGCACTGTTTACAATAGCCAGGTCATGGAAGTAACCTAAATTCCCATCGACAGACAAATGGATAAAGAAGATGTGGTACCTATATACAATGGACTATTACTCAGCCATAAAAAGGAACAAAATTGGGTCATTTGTAGTGAGGTGGATGGACCTAGAGTCTGTCATACAGAGTGAAGTAAGTCAGAAAGAGAAAAACAAATATTGTATGTTAACGCATATATGTGAAACCTAGAAAAACAGTACAGATGAACCAGTTTGCAGGGCAGAAATTGAGACACAGATGTAGAGAACAAACATATGGACACCAAGGGGGTTACGTGGCAGTGGGGTGGTAGTGTGATGAATTGGGAGATTGGGATTGACATATACACACTAATATGTATAAAATGGATAACTAATAAGAACCTGCTGTATAAAAAAATTAATTAAATTAAATTTAAAAAAAAGAAGTAACCATAGATACAGAGACACCAGGCAGACCTCAGAGATATTTCAGGTTTGCTTCCAGACCACTGCAATAAAGCCAATATTGCAACACAGAGAATCACTCACAATTTTTGGTTTCCCAATGCATATAAAAGTTATGTTTACACTACAGTGTAGTCTAGTAAGTGTTCATTATGTCGAAAAAAATGTAAATACCTTGATTGAAAAACACTTTATTGTTAAAAATGCCAGCATCATCTGACAATGCAGGGTTGTCACTTTCCTTATAATTTGTAAAAAAACTCACTATCTGCAAAGCTCAATATAGGGAAGCACAATGAAACAAGGTCTGCCTGTAATTTCTGAAACAAAGAAAATGTGTTTATATTTTTAGAAATATAAGTCATTTCTATCAGACAAAAAGGAACATAATATAAGGACAGAGATGGAACTTTTTTTTTTCTTTTTGCGGTACGTGGGTCTCTCACTGTTGTGGCCTCTCCTGTTGGGGAGCACAGGCTCCCGACGCGCAGGCTCAGCAGCCATGGTTCATGGGCCCAGCCGCTCCGTGGCATGTGGAATCTTCCCAGATGGGGGCACGAACCTGCGTCCCCTGCATCGGCAGGCGGACTCTCAACCACTGCCCCACCAGGGAAGCCCAGAGATGGAACTTTTATCAAAAGGAAGACACAGTCTTTTCATCATCTGACGAGGACAAAGCCGGCATCGTGATTTTTGTCAGTCTGTTATGGTCACAATTCCAGGCTGAGATGTATTCAGGGCTTGTATTTTCAATAGTGACTGCTGCTTTCTTGAACACTGCAGGTGCCCAAGTGCCCCAAAGTCAAGGAATGAGCGTCATTGGAACCTTCACTCAATCTTTCACTGCCCCCTCCATTTGTTGACGCCTGGAAGGGACTCCAGCCTAGATGACTGATGACCCCTGCCTTCCAGACTCTTACAGTCTAAGCGGGAGTTTCTATTCGCTTGGAGCACTGCTATCTAGATTTGGTCCTTCACACCCATCTTTAAAAAATGTTGTGTATGTACCCTTCATTTTTGTTCCTTTATCTATAAAGGACACATACACACTACCATGCTAACGCTACCCATTAAAAAATACACAGGAATGTAAACTCTTTGATAATGAGAGATAAAGTCATATTTTGAAATAGTTAAACTTGATGGCTTTGTACTATCATTAGTAATATCTCATGACACAATATATACTTAATGAAAGTTTCAAGTTAAGCTAGTGGATATAAATCCATTTTAAGCTGCCTTCTCTATATTTTTTCTTTTGGCTGACCACTTGACAGATAGGATCAGACTGTCAGTATTTTTAACATGTTTTGTGGCTGACAAAGACCTTTATTAATAGTAAAAAATGTATTGACTCTGTTAATTTCTTTTTGATCCTTTGGGTTTGCATTGATAATATTTTAAGTGGGAATTTATCAGAAGGAATATTTTCAAGCTTCTTGTTCATTATGTGGAGGATGTTTTAGTGATAACCATAAAGCCACATAACCAGGAATGTACAAAGTCTGCATTATGCTGCAACATGCAGACATGTTTCACGCAGCCTCACAGGAAAGCTAACTCTCTTACTTCTGTCTACTTTACACAGAGAGTGCTGACATTTAATCGTCTAATATATGCGACCTTCGGTGACAATTCACTAAGTATAGTAAAGCTAAGTAAAGCTTCCTTTTTTTTAGATAAAAACTAAGTACGAAAAGAAATTCTAATATTTTTACAGCATCCCAGTGGGTTGTTTTGTGCATCCCACTTTGGAGACTCCTGTAGTAAAGAGCTGGTATTCAAATAACTATTCTGAAAGATCTGAGCCATGTTTGTTTCAAAGAACCAAGAAATCATGGTGGTAGAAGTTTCGTTAAAATTTGAGATATAATTCTTACACCTTTCACTGGGATCGGGCGCTTCATCTTAGGCCAGGAAAACAAAAAAATGACCCCCCGTGGCAAACCTTTGGTTTTAAAAGCAGTTTCCACCAGAACCCTTGGCTCAAGTCTTAATCAGATTTCAAAACATATAGTGAAGAGAGAATCATATAAAACAGTAAGTAATCTAGGACTGCAAACATCACGCACTGTGGGTCACAAATGAAGAGACTGATTTGTGTTTAGTAAATGAAAGGAATCATTTAATAAGAATATTAATCAAGTGTGGGCCTTACGGAAGGGGCACACTTTGGCTGGAGAGACACTTCCTCAGGGGAAACCACCAAGAGAAGCACCCTGCAGTGTGAATACAGGCAGTGAGGATGATCAAGAGACTGCTCTCGTTTAAGTAACTGACATCTTTCACCCACAGATGCAGAACTGAAATGTGAATTACAAGTCAGCTTGGCAAATGGCCAATGGGAAGGAATTCTGAGTTATTAGGTGCAGACTGATGGAGAAACCGCCATCGAATGTACCTTTTTTACCTGGTCTTATGCCATATTGGTGACAAACATGGCTGAAGGTAGAGAACTCTATAGGTATTTTTAAAATTACTTCTCTCAGTTTCTTCTTTACAAGAAAAAAATGTGTTTTAAAAATATTGACTTGATAACATGTACTAGGTGTTATATAATTCAATTATTACATGACCATGCAATATGAATGTTCTGATCTTGCAAATGAGAAAATGGAAGCCCAGGGCCACAGAGCTGGTGACACCAGCCCTGCCTGTCTTCCAAGCCCCTGCTTGAGTCCCTGCTTTCAGAAGCTGGGTCAGGGGCAGTAACAGGTTATATGCAATACTTTGCCTCCCTTAAAAATAAAGAAAAACAAATAAATAAAGAACGAACAAATAAAATAAAGCAAAACAAAAAGAATTTTTAAAGGCATGTAGTTAGGACTTTTATAGGTTTTTTAATAAGTCTAAGTAGCCTTATCACAGGTTATGAAAACCCCTTGGGAAGACAAAGACGATGCCTAGACACATTGGGGGACATTAAGAACTGCAATGATGGGAACTCAGTTCAAGAAAGACATCAGAAAACTCTAGGGAGCTGTCAGAGGGAAAAAAAAAATAGAAAAGCAGAAGAACTGGAAAGGCTCTGGGGAGACTAAAATTTGTCTGCATGTACCTTTCTTTTGATGAGACACATCCATCTTAAGCAGATTCCTTGTTTATTCTTATTATGCCAGGTTTCCTTTTCTGGTCTGCTGGTTCTCTAGGGTTTCGTACGCCAGTAGTTTGAGTTTTCCAATTTCAAAAGCATTTGGGATTTCACAAAGACAAAATGCAAAGGCTCCCCAGCAGCCCAGTTTACTTAGGAGGTTTCAATCATAATAATCTGCATAGTGTATGAGAATTCCTACCTCAACTGTGTGTCTCCTTTCTCTTTAGTGTCTGGGGAAAAGCCAAGAGCCCCTCCCTCCAATTTAAATGCCCTAAAACATTTTGATGGAAGCATTTTGTCCCAATCGATCTTCCTGATTCCTTTTCTGCTATAATGAACCCAATTAACTTGTAAGAGCCGCCATTGACAGTGTTATAAACTGGGTCATGGGGAGAGAGTCAAGTGCTGCCTTATGACTTAGCTGTCATTACCTTATGGAATCTGGCAAGTTCCCTAAATGCCTAAATACAAACCTGGGTTTGCATTCTAGCAATTTGAGATCTCAAAGGCTGGCTGCAGCCGTGGCTGGGGAATGAACTGGAAATGCTGACCCCAGGGAAAGAGGTGCCAAAGTGAAAAGATCACAACTTAATACGAGCCAAAAGGCGTTTCTTTGCAAAAGGCATAAAGCAAGCTCAAACTCCCATAACTCACACATAACACAGAAATCATCGCTAAAGGGATTCAACACCATCATGCCAGACACGAAGTGAGTTATTTCTCTCCTTCCCTGTCTCACCACAGTTTCCTCCCACTTGGTCACACATGGTAAGCATTCATCCAACCTCAACTAAGTCCCCTGGTCTTATCAGGAGATCTGCACTCCCCAGCACTGGAGCAGGATGGAGTGTATATTTCCACAGGAGGAAGACTGACATCATTATTATTTTAATAAGCTTGTTGCCAGTTTGCATTCTTTTTCTCCCCTTCCCCTCTCTTAAAATCACTCCCATTCCCCACTCTACCCCAGGCACGCCACACCCCTGCCCAAAAATATTTAGTTCGCTACATTCAATGAAAAACTATTATAAGTTTAGGATCTCAGACTCCACGATAGCATAGATTTTCTGTGTGTCATCAGCAAGCTGTCACAATACACTTGGCATCACTAAAACGTTGAATGGAGGAATGACAGTATTGTCATATTGAGATCTTTTAACTATTTTGTGACTTTGTTAGTATTTAGACAATGGACAACAGGGTGTTTTCTTGGACTCTTTGGCCAAATGATAAAAGGGTTATTAATTTATTCTATCTTTGTCAATGAGATCCAAAATAAAAATGGCTAGCATGTTTCATCAACAGTGAACATGTACACAATTTTGCTGTGTACAAAACAGTGTTGTAGCTAGGTTTCAGCGGGTGCTTTACACACACAGTAGTTTTCAAGGACCGTGCATTTCTATGTATGAATTGACTAAAATATTTTCAGAGACTTAATGAAGAGAGACAATACAGAAGTTGCGATTTCCTCAAAGGGCCTTTCACATTTGTCAATACACTTTTTTTAAAAGAAGGTTTAGACCACACACACATACACTGTCTAACTTAGAAGACTAGTTTCCTGTTATAATCAACACAGATGACTTTTGGACTTTAAAAAAGTCAGCCGAATCCTCTAAATTGTTGAACTCTCTGGGTACCTGTATCTTCTGCCTTGTTAAGTTTATTTACTTTATCCAGTATCCCTTCTTTTCCTGCTTTAGAGCCTGTTCAATATCGCTGACTAAATCATAGAAAGAACTACAAGATGATCTGACTAAACCACTATCACGGAAGCAAGGGAATGCTTCTTTAGAGAATCAGGGTAGGTGGTGATCACCTCTGTTTTCAAAATCACTCTATGGCTAGAACATATAAACATTGTTTTAAATTATAAAATGGCTTCATAGATTTTATAGATTTATCATTATTTTCTCATCAATGACTCATTGGAATAGCACTCTCTAATAATCATAATTTTTAAAAGCAAATTATATACATACATATTTTCTCCCTTCTCTGATACCGTATTAAGTCCTCTATTTTAAGGATGCATTATCCTCACATTGTGTTTTGCGTTTTGCACACACATCTAGAATGTCTAACTTATCAAGTCAGGACCACACACCTCCCGGAGTCTATGCATCCAACCAAGTTTTGTCCTTCAGGGTTGACACCTTAGGGGCAGTGAACTTACTACAGGTTTGTCATGACGTCATTAACACCCACGCACAAGTGGCCCCCATGCTGCTACTTTGGGTAGAGGCACTTAAGTTGAAGAGAGGAGATTCTTCGAGAACAAGATCCTGGAGATGAACAGGAGGGCCCAGAAGAGATGAAAAGTGGGGAGAAGGTGAAGGGGGGTGAATGGCTCTAAATTCTCACAGGACCAAGGGGATGAGATGGCCTTGACCTGCTGGGCACTGCAGAAGGACAGCAGGTTTGGGCAAAAGTTTATATTATGAAGAAAAAGAGACAAGAAACCTGTATTTAAATCCCTAATGACCAAACCAATTACTTCTTTTTTCTCTTATTTCTTTTTCCAAAAATTGAGATTGATTACGAATCTATTCGATTGGAAACCTTGGTGCCCCAGACATGAATGTGCATAAGCTTCTGTCATTTTTGTAATAGAAAAAAATAATCATGTTTCATTATGGCATTTCCCACAGGTTGCCTTCTAACTCCTGAATCACTCGTTAGATTTTAGAAAATAAATAACGGTGTTTTCTTGGCTACTTTGGCCAAATTACCAATTTATGTTACCTTCACCAACGAGATCCAAGATAAAGAATACCTGAACATATCGTGAGATGGTTTTGTAAATATAGAGCTGCATGGAATTTAGTCTCCGAAGAATGAATCACCAAAGAGCTGGGGGTCCCTGGTGAGGGAAGTCACACCTGCTTAGTCTTCTAAGATGACCAAAATATTAAAATAAATACTTGAATGTTTTTCAGATGAGTTGTTGGTGTGCCAAAAGTTCTAGATGTTAAAAAAATTAACTCCTAACTCATCCAGGTTAACTCTAGACTACGTTTCTGGATTAGAATTGCAGTCTGACTCCCCATTAAGTTGTGAGGTGGAATAACCATGTTTTCATTCAATATTTATTTGGCCTCCACCATGAGACAGGATAATTTTTCGCTGCTGACGACACAGCAGTTTCTGTTTTCAGGAATCGTAGGGTTTAATTGGGATGTGGAGATGGCAGTGGGCATGTGTAGAGAGACAACAGACTAAATAGGCAATTCCACAGCAATGAGCTAATGCTGTCACACAGGTAAACCCAGACAGCTCTGGGGCTAAAACTACTGGTAAACTCTTCAAGCGTGTGTACTACATGACAGGCACAGAGCCAGGATTTGTAAATCTCTTTAAAATCTCATAAATTACTAATCAATGAATTTGGTAAAGTTGCAGGATACAAAATTAACGCACAGAAATCTCTGGCATTCCTATACACTAAGGATGAAAAATCTGAAAGTGAAATCAAGAAAACACTCCCATTTACCATTGCAACAAAAAGAATAAAATATCTAGGAATAAACCTACCTAAGGAGACAAAAGACCTGTATGCAGAAAATTATAAGACACTGATGAAAGAAATTAAAGATGATACAAATAGATGGAGAGATATAGCATGTTCTTGGATTGGAAGAATCAACATTGTGAAAATGACTCTACTACCCAAAGCAATCTACAGATTCAATGCAATCCCTATCAAACTACCACTGGCATTTTTCACAGAACTAGAACAAAAAATTTCACAATTTGTATGGAAACACAAAAGATCCGAATAGCCAAAGCAATCTTGAGAACGAAAAACGGAGCTGGAGGAATCAGGCTCCCTGACTTCAGACTATACTACAAAGCTACAGTAATCAAGACAGTATGGTACTGGCACAAAAACAGAAAGATCAATGGAACAGGATAGAAAGCCCAGAGATAAACCCACGCACATATGGTCACCTTATCTTTGATAAAGGAGGCAGGAATGGAGTGGAGAAAGGACATCCTCTTTAATAAGTGGTGCTGGGAAAACTGGACAGGTACATGTAAAAGTATGAGATTAGATCACTCCCTAACACCATACACAAAAATAAGCTCAAAATGGATTGAAGACCTAAATGTAAGGCCAGAAACTATCAAACTCTTAGAGGAAAACATAGGCAGAACACTCTATGACATAAATCACAGCAAGATCCTTTTTGACCCAACTCCTAGAGAAATGGAAATAAAAACAAAAATAAACAAATGGGACCGAATGAAACTTAAAAGCTTTTGCACAGCAAAGGAACATAAACAAGACCAAAACAAGACCAAAAGACAACCCTCAGAATGGGAGAAAATATTTGCAAATGAAGCAACTGACAAAGGATTAATTTCCAAAATTTACAAGCAGCACATGCAGCTCAATAACAAAAAACCAAACAATCTAATCCAAAAATGGGCAGAAGACCTAAATAGACATTTCTCCAAAGAAGATGTACAGACTGCCAACAAACACATGAAAGAATGCTCAACATCATTAATTATTAGGGAAATGCAAATCAAAACTACAATGAGATATCATCTCACACTGGTCAGAATGGCCACCATCAAAAAATCTAGAAACAATAAATGCTGGAGAGGGTGTGGAGAAAAGGGAACACTCCTGCACTGCTGGTGGGAATGTGAATTGGTACAGCCACTATGGAGAACAGTATGAAGGTTCCTTAAAAAGCTACAAATAGAACTACCATATGAGCCAGCAATCCCACTACTGGGCATATACCCTAAGAAAACCATAATTCAAAAAGAGTCATGTACCAAAATGTTCATTGCAGCTCTATTTACAATAGCTCAGAGATGGAAACAACCTAAGTGCCCATCATCGGATGAATGGATAAAGAAGATGTGGCACATATATACAATGGAATATTACTCAGCCATAAAAAGAAATGAAAGTGAACTATTTGTAATGAGGTGGATAGACCAAGAGTCTGTCATACAGAGTGAAGTAAGTCAGAAAGAGAAAGACAAATACCGTATGCTCACACATATATATGGAATTTAAGAAAAAAAATGTCATGAAGAACCTAGGGGTAAGACAGGAATAAAGACACAGACCTACTAGAGAATGGACTTGAGGATATGGGGAGGGGGAAGGGTAAGCTGGGACGAAGTGAGAGAGTGGCATGGACATATATACACTACCAAATGTAAAACAGATAGCTAGTGGGAAGCAGCCGCATAGCACAGGGAGATCAGCTCGGTGCTTTGTGACCACCTAGAGGGGTGGTATAGGGAGGGTGGGAGGGAGGGAGACGTAAGAGGGAAGAGATATGGGAACATATGTATATGTATAACTGATTCACTTTGTTATAAAGCAGAAACTAACACACCATTGTAAAGCAATTATACCCCAATAAAGATGTTAAAAAAAATCTCATAAATTAATAGGTCCTTATTCCCATTTTACAGATGAAAAAGTAGAGACTTAGTATTTGCCCAAAATCACCTGTTATTGAAAGCGATAGACTCGGAATCTGAACCTAGGTACTCTGACTGCAGGTGTTTTATGGCACCTTCACAGGATTAAACGGAGACTGAAGAATAAAAAAGTATCCAATAATGGAGATGGTAGCTATGGCGGGAATACAGAGACGATGGTACAGAGAGAAATTGACCCAGAGAAGGAAGAGGGCATGATGCTTTCATGGAACAGGCGCCCTATGGAAAGGCTGAAGCACAGAGTTCAGGGAGAGACAGCAGAGGGAGAGTTGATGGGACAGGGAGACTCATACCTTGCATGATGGCTGCGTAGGAGCTGGTGTTTCAGATTCCTCCTGACTGCAGAGGGGAGCCCAGCATAAAAGGCAATTTCGTCTGTTAAGTTCCCAGGCACTTTGTTTTTGGTGAAATAGTGATGTCCCCCCCAAATTTTTGTTCTCGAACTTTAAAAGATAATACAGATGACAATTCTTATTTTATAGAGCAGAAAACGAAATTTCAGCACAGTAAAGTGACTTGCCCAAGGTTACCAGTTAGACAGCAAATTCTAACTAGAACTCTGGTGTCAACTATCTCTGAGTGTCTTTTTAGTCTGCCCTATGGCTATCTTTTTATAATAATGTTGAACACCGATCTTTAAAACATTATGTTTATTGCTAAAAGATGAATCTGCTTTGTCCACTCCCAGACCCTCTTCTTAGCATAGATGATGCCAGATTAATTGTCCTGAAGTACAGTTCTAAACACATTGCTCCTTTATTTCTATGTAATCATAAAATATTCAATTATGACCAATAAAAATAACAAATTCTTATATTGAAAAAGTCTGTTAGTTTTCTTTTTAAAAAATTTTATTGAAGTATAGCTGACTTACAATATTGTGTTAGTTTCAGGTGCACAGCAAAGTGATTCAGTTATATATATGTGTATCTATATATATTCTGAAAAAGTCTTTTTTTCATCTCATTTTATATATTACACATATTCAGTAGAATCACTTAGGAGTCTATAAAAAATAAGTAAAATGTATCTTCTTTTGCACCAAGTTAGTATTATATATTTTTTCATTATGACACTTTGTCACAAATTTGGTTTTATCAGAGTACAAAGAAAATAAGAAAACAATGTGAGTCCATCAACAGGTCCACTAATCTATCTTTCCATATTTTCCTTCTGATAACCTTCGCCTATCAACTGAGTCACCATTCAGTGATAGTTACCATTCATCTTATCTCTACAAATTCCCTTCACAAAAAAAGGAATCTGTTTGCCTTATATTTACAGCCAGTTTTGAATGGAAAGGCAAAGGGGAGGTACCTTGCTCTTATATAACATCTACAAATATTGACTTGATCACAAGGAGACAGTTTGAAAAAAAAAATGAGCTAGTATACATTTAAAATTTTCAAGAAAGATTTCGTAAAGTCATTAGTAACTCAAATCTGGCTTTGTAATTTTCACATCTTTCCCTGGGGGCATATTTCCCACAATGGAAGGTTTTTGAAGGCTTCAACAGAGGCCTGTTAGTGACTTATGCAGCTCAGGGGCAGGTGCAAGCCTGGGGGCTTTGGGATGCCCTGGAGTTCTGGTAGTGGAAGCCCCAGGACCTTCTGAAAGTAGACCTCAGAAGTCAACTGTCCCAACACAAAGATCAGAAATTATGGAACTTGGTCAGTCTCTGATGGGTCCCACAGTCTGCACGGGCTTTTTGTAATCCACTAAAATGTAAGTTACTGGACTCCACTGTGCCCGTCAAGGAGCATCACAGTGATGGGCCTCTTTTCAGAGCCCATGGGAGACAAGCAGAAAATGATGTCCTTCCTCTTCTACCGGTCCTTTTGGGCCCTCAAGGTCTGTTATTCACTAACACAAACTTAAAGAAGCAGCCACTACTGAAATGGACCGTTTCTGTTTACATGTTGTAAACCGTTATGCATTTCATCTGTATAGAAGCCTTACATGTATCTGAAGTTTACATAACTTCCAATTTGAGAGATAAGTGAGAAAGAAAAAGTATGCTTATTTATTCACGAAACCTTACTTCTTTTTAATACCATAAAATGTTGAAAACCAGAGACTTGAAACGCGAAATAGTTAAACTTGCAAAGAGACTCATTCATTATTTTTCAGAAGAGAAAATCTTCTTAAAGCGAAAACATTCAGTTCTTGGTTTCAGTCCAAAGGTTCTGTTCAATTGTTTTGAAGTTACAAGGAAAAAAATGTACTTTTCCTATCGTACCCATTGACATTTTTAAACAAAAATAATTCAAAGATATTTAAACAGTACAACTTCAAATGTCTGTTGTTAATCCGCTACGGGGAAGAATCTGTAGGGGAAAAAGAAAACTATGAAAAAATAAACTTGGAGTTTGATCATCCTTTCAAACACTGAATCCAATGAAAATCCTTCTAGGTTCATGATTGTACTATCACAGTGGGGTTTATTTTTAATTGAAAGAGAATACAGATTTCTGTATTGTCTCTTCTAAAAGTGTTTTTTAAGGGGAAAAAATTTTAAACTGTTGTATTTAGAATCACAGATCAAAATAGTCTCACACCTGGACGTTCTGTTTCACAAAGAAATGCTAAAGAAATACTAAATTTACCTAATTATTCTACCATTTCAGAATACTTTTTGGTGAGGGCTACACTATACTTAAGATGATACAAAGTAGAATACATGACCTTTCCTCCATATTTTTTGTGTTATAATATAAACCCAAATTCTATTCTTAAACAACCAAGGATGCCTAATGTAACTTAAAGGAAAGAATATACGGTATATTTTCCTTTAAGTAGCCCACCGGTAAAAGCTCACAGATCTGTCACTGTAAGTCATTTGGCCTCTTGCATTTAAAGACAATGGAAAATGAAGAGGTTTGAAATCTTGAGTGAAATATTTTATCACTTGCAATTTGATTTATCAATAAAATAGGGATAGGGTTTCCCTGGTGGCGCAGTGGTTGAGAGTCCACCTGCCGATGCAGGGGACACGGGTTCGTGCCCCGGTCCGGGAGGATCCCACGTGCCGCGGAGTGGCTGGGCCCGTGAGCCATGGCCGCTGAGCCTGCGCGTCGGGAGCCTGTGCTCCGCAACGGGAGAGGCCACAACAGTGAAAGGCCCGCGTACCGCAAACAAAATAAAATAAAATAAAATAGGGATAATAGTAAGATTTGTGTAACAAAAGAAGAGATATATGCAAAACAACACAGATAATATCTAGTACTGTACCTACTTAGCAACTGTTAGTTTCCTTCCCCTTTCCTAAAGGCAAACATTCATTAATTTAAAAATATAAAATACAAGTAAAATGAAATGGCACTCAAGAACCAATACTAAACAACTTTGTATAATAAATTAATAACTCTCCATTGAATCAGTGTTTTTCAAGATGTTCATACACCATCTGTGCTTGTGAAATTAACTTAGTTGGTTCTAACCAGAAAGGAAGAGAAAAGAAAAAGAGAAAAAAATATCAGAGTATGTCACACATAGAAAAGTATTATTTCATTAAACTTTAATTTCAGTTACATTTATGATGTATATATGTGTTGTAAACTAGGTCACAATGTAAAATCTATTTCTTACTATGGGTTGTAATTGTTTTAAAAATTAAGAGCATTGCTTACTTTATCTGTTCTTCCTAGTCTGACATCATTTCCTATTTTTGAGTTCACAAAGTGTGTAGAGAGATAACCTTGAGCATATGCTAGTGTCTGAAAATTCACCGATTCATTTTCATCAGCTGAACACATTTTCCACACCTAAACGAAACCAAATTGCTCTGGTTATCTGGCCAAAAACTATAATGTATGCAGCAATTCCTAATTAGGAGGCACTGGGCTAGACACACACTCTTCTTTAATCTTCAAAACTACCTCGAGAGGTATTGATTATTATCTGCATTTTACAAAGAGGAAACTGAGGCTCAGCAAAGCGAAGCCAAAGACAGGATGGATTGGACTCCAGTCTGGTCTCTCTCCACACCCCTGCTTTTCACACTAAACCATAACGTTCTCAGGTGGAATATGGTTACAGCGCTTGCTCAGTGGAAAGTGGCTGCCAGGGCTAATGCCTCCCTGCTGGCTGTAGGGTGGTGCAGGCCAGGGAAAGAATGTACCACCCAAAGGAAGCTGCACATAGATGGCAAGGAACACTTTGCGAGCAAATTGGGTCTATCAGTGACTGGTTTAGTCATAACACAATTTAGCCTTTTAAAGAGTCAGAATTGTATAAATACAGTACAGGAAGTTCAAAAAGTAATATTTTAGAAACCACATTCTTTTCTCCAGAACAGACAGCACAGAAGTTTCCATTTCCCACATTAAAACACTCTGTCTTCTCCCTGGGACACAGTGAAACATTTACTAAGAAATCTGAACAGCCAGGAGCATGAACCCTGATGCTTTCCGCTGTGTTCACAAGGGTGGTGGATTCAAAGGCAGTCCAGGGCTCTGAAATAGCCTGTTCAGGTTTCTTCACTCATGCTCAGCTAATATGAATCACTTTGACTAAGCACTGCCCTGCTTTGTGGAATGGTATCCTGACATTATTAATTGTTGGCTCAGTTAACTCCACCATAATAACGGCTTTCTCCAGCCTAAGACAGAGCCAATCATGCCCTTGTGAATGTCAGCATTAAGCTTGGGGATGGGTTCGGATCCAACTTTTAAAATATAGTAAACATTCTCCAAAGATAGATAACAATAGGCCAGCTACTAAACACCATCACAACAGGGCAGTTGTGGAGCTCCACATGAAACCTTAACTTTGCATGTATCATATGAGAACATGTTGTAGAATGGAACTTCTTAAGGGGATCTCTACAATGCCTACTAAAGAATGCATCAGCCTATTTTTTCTTTTCTTTTCTTTTATTGTTTTTTTTTTTTTTTTGCCTGCTTGCAGCTACTCAGCTCAACTCTGAAGTAACTAATTCTTATATGATATCAGATAGTCTCAAAAATATCCTGTTTCAAAATATCTCACTTATAAACAGTATGTACTCAGTCACAAGATGTATTAAAGAGCCTTTAGAAAGGATTATGAGTAACACCAAGAGGCATGCTTCACTTGGCTTCCCCAGGGACATGAGGAAAGATGCTCAGAGGTGGCTTGGGAAATTTCCTTTGAATTATGCTAACATGTCTTGAACTAACATTCTTTCTTAAAAACTTTTGGATGGAATTCCAATTAAATTGGTCAAAACCACTCTATTTAGACTAGAAACAACCTCTTAAATCACTTAACTCCTGTCCTTCTAGAACAGGGCAGTCATTTAATGAAGAAGCTGGAATGTATCTGCTTTTTCAGGAATCAAGGAAGAAATAATAATTTTTTTTCAGTGACAAACTTTTAGACTGTTGATAACTTTCCTTGAACCCCCAGCCCTATTAGCTCAAATTTTATTTATAATTACAGATTTAAAATAGCGATGCCATTCAGCTCCTGTTTTATCCTGCTACGTATGGAAAAAGAATCATAACTATAACAACTTAAAACATAATTATTGTACTTTTATATTGTATTTTAACAGCTGGTCTCAGAATCATTTCTATCAAAATTCCTTTTCTGTTGATTTGTTTAAAAAATTGATTCATTACTTCTTTATGTTATGTTTATGTTATAGTTTTTCTCTTTTCTGATTGTCTGGTAATAAAAGCTCAGTACAGATAAATTAGAGAGGAAAAGATAGAGATGGAAAAAAGTTCCCTGAACACTGCCACACAAAAGCAATCACTGGTAATATTAGAATTTTATCCTTCTAAAATCAACTATACTTCAATAAAGAAATGAAAAACCTTAAAAAAAAGAATTTTATCCTTCTGAACGTGGGTTCAGTGCATAGAGCATGCATTGTTTTATAAAACATATCATCATATAGTATATACATCCCCGATAAACTATAGATCACAAGTAAGTGTCTTTGTTATTAAAAGGTTTTTTTTAATGTTTTTAAGGTCTGTAAATATTATACTCCTGGAATGTATAATAATTGATTTAACTATTTTTATATTATTAGGAATTTGTTTCATCCAGTTATTCACTATTATAATTTATGTTACCATGAGTGTCTTTTACATATTCTTTGTATTCACTATTTTTTAGAGATAGAATTGCCATGTCACAAGGGCCAAGAAGATGTTTAGAGTTTTGATATATATTGCATAACTGCCCTCCAAAGAGATGGAAATAGTACCTTCCTCCACCTGTTTCATCTCTCTCTGACCATGTTGGAGATTATCATTGCATTAGGTAACCTCTAAGACAAAGTCCTCAATGATTCTCTCCCCTTCAGGGTGGGCTTCACATAGTGACTTGCTTCTATTGAATAGAATATAGTAGAAGTGATGGGCTATCACTTCAGAGATTGAGTTATAAAAAGACTTGCTCCTGGGGCTTCCCTGGTGGTGCAGTGGTTGGGGGTCTGCCTGCCGATACAGGACACACGGGTTCGTGCCCCAGTCCGGGAAGATCCCACATGCAGCGGAGCGGCTGGGCCCGTGAGCCATGGCCACTGAGCCTGCACGTCCGGAGCCTGTGCTCCGCAATGGGAGAGGCCACAACAGTGAGAGGCCAGCGTACCGCAAAAAAAAAAAAAAAGACTACTTCTGTCTTGTTCTTTCGATCTCTCTCTCTCTCTCTCTCTCTCTCTCTCGCTCTCGCCCTCGCTCTCGCCCTCGCTCTCGCCCTCGCTCTCGCCCTCGCTCTCGCCCTCGCTCTCGCTCTCGCTCTCTCGCTGTCTGTCTGCCTGTCTCTCCCTCCCTCTCTCTCTCTCTGTCATTGCTTGCACTGGGGGAATCGTGTTGCCATGTTGTCCCAAGCTCATTGGAGAGGAACACATTTGCATGAGTTTGAAGCAGGATGCTTCAGCATCAGACCAGTCTTGCAAAGACTGCAACTTTATAAGAAACGTTGAGCTAGAACCACCCAGCTAAGCTGCCCCCAGATTCTTGACCCACAGAAACCGTGAGAAACAGTTTATTATTTTAAGCTGCGAAGTTTGGGGGTAACTTCTTTAATAGCAATAGATAATTAATACAATCATTTTTCCCATCCTCACCACTTCACTTAAATAGCTGTATCTATAGAAAGATTGAACATTGTTTTTCATTTGTTCATTGGTCATTTGTAGCTCTTTTGTTGAAAAGTATCTGTCATCATGTTTTCCCTTGTCCTTATTAATTCATAAGAGCTCATTATGTTTGAAAGATACAACTCTTTAACCATTACATATGTTACAAATACTGTTTTCTCAGTTTTCTATTTTGTTTATATTTCTGTAGACACGGAAGCTGTTCAATATAAAAGTCTTTCAAGTTGTTGGAACAAACTGTGTTTCCTTTTATAATTGTTTTCTTATGGTTTTTGCAGAGAAAAGTCTTCCTCATTCCTAAATTAGATACATAGCCACCTATATTTTCTAATAGTTTTAGCTAATAAAACCATAGACATGTAATTAATCCATTAAAATTTTATTTGTATAATATGAAGTAAAGATATAAGTTTTTTCTTTCCAAATAAATCTCTGATAGTCCTAGCAATATTTATTTAATAATATTTTTCAGAGTGATTTAAATCCTGACTTTACATCATAATTTCTTAGAGTAGCAGTTCTCAAAGTGTGTTTCATGGACCCCAGGGGTTCTTTAGAACATTTCATAGGCTCCACAAAGAGTCAAACTATTTCCATAAAATACTAAGGCATTGTTTGACTTTTCCACTGTCTTGACGTTTGACCAGATAAAACAAAGCCAATGGCAGGTGGCCCTGTGGATGCCTTAGTGTCAGTTACAAACTGTACCAGTAATCATTGTACTCTTACACGTCACACACTCGCACTTAAAAATTAAAAGCCAGTTTTACTTAAGAATGACTTTGATGGAGCAATAAAAGTTGTTAATTTTATTAAACCTCAATTCTTGAGTGTACATCTTTTTAATATTCTGGATAACATAATAAGGAGTACCTATAAAACACTTCTGCATAGTGAAAAATGGGAGTTCTTCTGAGGGAAAATACTTGTGTAATTGTTTGAATTGAGAGCTGTTTTCATGAAATACCATTCTACGTGAAAGAATGTCTGATAGACAAAATATGGTCACGTTAAACCAAACGAAACTTGCATTTGCCCACCCATGAGCAGCAAAGTCAATCTACTGACATCACGTTGTGGAAAGTACAGCGTTTATTGCAAGGCACCCAATGCAGAGCCAAGCAAGGAGAATAAGCAGCTCATGTTCAAAAGACCGAAACTCCCTGATGGCTTTTAAGGGAAGGTTTTTAAAGGCAAGGTGAGGGAGAGGGTCAAACAAGAGGCAGGTGACACGAGGTGGGGGGGGAGTCTGTCCCCAGGAAAGCCCCACATGGTCCTACTCTATTTCAGTCATTCATATTTAGGTATCTGGCAGACTTCTTGAAAATGAACTAGGTGAACTTGTCACTTCAAGGAAAACAAAGTATTTATTGGCAAAGATAAAATTTGAGCTTTTGAGTGAATATCAACTTTGGGGAAACTTGTATCTAACATCATAATCATGACAGCTTCCCAATACTTAAAGATATTTCTGATGAGATCAGTGATAATATTAAGAAATACGATTTTTTGACATCATGTGATAAAATATGTCAGATTCGTAAGATCTGCATCATTCGATTCAAAGTACAAGACAAACAAATGATGGTAGAGTACAAAAACTTCACAGGGATAAGGTTTCGGACTTCACACCACAGCTAATCCTTAAGAAACCACCGTGTGGTGGGTTCTAGTTTGGTATCAGAGAAGCACACTGGCACTGCTGCCTCACCCAACCATACCTCTGTATGAGGCCAGATTTTCTCAAAACCCTTAACCAAAACAACATAAGGCAACAGATGGAATGCAGAGGCAGATGTGAGAACCCAGCTGTCTCCTATTAAACATGACATTAAAGAGAATTGAAAAAAATTTTAAACAGTGCCACTCATCACTAATTTATTTTTACTTTGGAAGATCCCATTTTTTAAATAAAAACATGTTATTTCTGTTGATATGTAATGGGTTTGTTATGGCAACTTAGATGAATTAATACATGGGTATTTTAATAATTTCTCAGTTTTAATTTCTTACACAGTAAACAGCAATAGATATAACCCACATAAAAAAGACCTCTTTGGGTATCCATTTCCTTCTCTCATCCATATCATGTCTGCTGGTTACTTCCTATTGGCATTTAAAGATGCTCAAGTCTTAAAATACTCTTAACCCCATTTCTTCTTCCAGATTCTACTTCTCACCTTCCTTTCAAAACCAAACATTCTCCTCTCTTGGCTTCTCAGTAAAAAACAAATTGTCCTCATCTTCCTTCCTCGATGGCCCTTCATGCTCAGACAGCCTTGCCACCTCATCATCCTCTGTCCTGAGTCACTCAGGGCTCGGTCCTGGACTTCTGGTCTCATTCTTTCTTTCCTCTGTCAATCAATTCATCAATTTTTATGCCTGTACGAAAGTCCATCAATAGTTACTTCACGATTGCATTTCATTTTATACGGGCACATGATTTTCTTCTTCTCTCTTTCTCATGTTGCTATATAAATACTAAGTTGAAAACAACTGCTGAAAAATTTTAAAAAAGCTTCATCCATCTTCTCTGTGGATCTATAAGCCAGAGCACAGCTTCAAATACAGGGAAAGTGGATTAGATCCAACGTTCTGCCAATTACGTTCCATCCTGACATGTTTTTAATGGCTCTACAAGGGCATAGACAAGAGTTTGGAAAGGGCAGGCACTTCTGATTTATATAAAAGACTTAAGCTGCTGCTAGTGGAAACGGGTTGTGTAAATGAATTAAAACACATCGACCAGGAAGGCCTAGACTTCCCTTCAAGAAATTTATAAGCTTCTATTATCAGTAGCATAAATCACCCAAACAACTACGTCAACGAAACCAAATTATACAGATTATAATAAGGGGCCCAGTGGCTAGAATAATTCCAGAGAAATTTAACTTGGTTACATCTGGTTTATTTTACACCAAAAGTTTTCCTCAATCTTGCTTTTATAAATGCTAATTTCTTTGTTGTCGGGTTTCCTGAGATGCTATTGCATCAAATTCCACTCTAGCCATCAATTTTAAAGTGTTTCATCCGTTGGACCCACCAAATCTAATGTTGGGTTTTGCCCAACTCTGCTCACACCATCCCACTCCCACAGGGAAGGAAGGTTCATGTTCAGGTTCAAGTTGCTACAGTCATTTGGTGCTTATGTATAGTAACTTTTATAAAAACTCGTTGGACCCTAGAAGCCTGTCCTTTAAAAGGTGACTAGTTTCTTTTAAGCACTATGTAAAATATATATATATATAGTTGACACAAATCATCACAATTAGGTAAGGTCACACTGCCAAATGTCTCAGTACATCAGGCAGGTTTAGAACAATGCCAATAAGTTATTTATTCTCTGTAGAAGGTACTAGAACATAGGATTTCATTAAGGAGCATGATTTTATTTTTAAAAGAAGAAGAATATCTGCGAATTTTTAAGCTATTTGAAAACCCTACTGTTGGAAGGGAAAGGTTGGGCCAATTTCAAGAGAGACTTCTGAGTGCAAGGAACGTGTCTAGGTACCTTAAAATGGGTCCTTTTGTTTTTCACATCATCACTGTGAGGTAGGTACCATTTTGCTCTCTTAGCAGGTAAAGCAATTGAACTCAGATAGGCTGAGGAACAGGCCCAAGATCACACATTGCATTTTATTGTTTTTCCATTTATTATTATTTTTTAATTTTATTGGAGTATAGTTGATTTACAATGTTGTGTTAGTTTCAGGTGTACAGCAAAGTGATTCGGTTATACATCTACATATATTCATTCTTTTTTAGATTCTTTTCCCATATAGGTTATCACAGAATATCGAGTAGAGTTCCCTGTGCTATACAGTAGGTCCTTGTTGATTATCTATCTTGTATATAGTAGTGTGTGTGTGTGTTCATCCCAAGCTTCTGATTTATCCCTGCCCCCCACATTTCACACATAGCATTTTAATATAATAAGGATGATGTTTCTGCCATATACTCTCATTTCTTTCCAATGTACTCTCTTTCTTTACTCCTGACCTTTCTACCATTAAGGGTAAGCCCAAAGCTTATTGTCCTAAGGGGGAAAAGGGTAGGTATAGGACAGATCCTAGAATGAAGAGCTTATTATTCAGCTCTGACACTCAAGCCTGCATTTTGAAGCCCGTGGTAAAATAAAACTTTTCCCATTTTCTTTTTCTCCTATAGGCCCAACTTCCTCCATGGCGCCGTGCCCTACCTCACCAAACCCAGACATCTGGGACTCAGCCTCAATTCTCCATCCTTTCCTTCACTTTCCGAGTTCACTGGTCACTACAGCCGGCTGATTCGACTTTCGAAAAATAGTACCTATGGACTTCACTTCTCACTCTATGTTCCATTTCTGGTTTCCTAAATCAGGGTCTCATGATTTCTTAATTGGCTGCTAAAAATCTTCCCCCGTTGCCTATGTCTTCATAATGCAATACTCTCTATCCTCCATCATCCTCTTTACAAACTGAGAATAATCATCTGAAAAACAAAACTGATGTTGCCATGCAATCGCTAGTTAAACTTACTTAATTGTTCAATTACCTACAGGGTAAGGTCCAAGTTATTCTGCCTGGAAATAGAACACCTTTATGATCTGGTTGCTGCCTCTCTTGCACTGCGATTCTGCTATCCTCCTTGCCCTTTGCCGTCATGCCAAATTACCCAGGGGTGCAAGAAGAGGCCTTAGTCTTTCTAAGCTACATGCACATGCTACTTCTTCGGTTCAGAATGTTTCTCATCATGTGGGGACTCCTGGCTTATGTGTCATCCACCCTAAGATGTTTCCTGGATTCTCACTACTCACCCTCTCTTCTATCTGCCTTTCCAGAGTCAAGCCCTTCCTCTTCTGTCTCCCTTGGATCATGAGTTTATCTTCTCGTGATTACTTATGTTCATCTCCTCACCTAAGCTAGAAGGCAGATTCCAGCTCTACCTAAATTTTTTTATTCTTTTTTTTTTTTCACAGACATAGAAAACAAATTTATGGTTACCAAAGGAGAAAGGGACAGGGGAGAGATTAAATTAGGAGTACAGGATTAACAAACTACTATACATAAAATAGAAAAGCAACAAAGATTTACTGTATAGCACAGGGAATTATATTCAATATCTTCTAACACCCTATAATGGAAAATAATCTAAGAAACACACACACACACACATATATATATATATAACTAAATCACTTTGCCATATACCTGAAACTAACACAATACTGTAAATCAACTATACTTCAATAGAAAAAACAGCTCTACTTAAATTTTAATTTTAGCTCCACTTTATAAAAACATGTCACTTAAATGAAAACAGAAAAAAAGAAGAGTGTAGTGGCATAATTTGGCACTCCTGAAAATCTGTATCTGCCTATGAGATGTGCAGTATACAATTGGTTTTCTAGGCACTGTTGATTTTGTGTTCAAGAGATCGATGTGTGCTGGAGATAGAAACTTGGGAGTCGTCAGTGGTGGCAGCCAAGGCCAATGGATGTCGGGGGGAAATTCAATAATAAAAGAAGAGGAAGCTAAGCATTGGGTCCTAATGAACATTGCTGTAAGGGAGCTGATGAGGCCAGAGAAACCTACGGGGATGAGCGAGGAGTGTTCTGAAAGGTCAGAGAGAATGAACTTGAGAAGTGAACACAGAAAAGAGCTTCCAGAAAAAGAAAAGTGTCTAATAAGATGACACCTGAAAAGAATCCGTTAGTTTACGGGTTCAGTTTCGTGACAAGCTTGGTAGGAATATCATTAAAGTGGAGGCAAAATTTAAGTAGGTGAAGGATAAGTAAAGATCAAAGTGTGGAGGCCGTGAGTACTGATTTTCTTGCTTTGTCAGTCTTGGAATTATAGTCTTGGATCTACAGAGAAAGGGTGGTGAGAAAAGTGATAACAGTGTTTATTGGTCAGGGTGCTCCCGGCAAGGGGACCGGACAAGGGTTCGGGGGGTGAGACTGAAGCTGGGTATCTCTGACCTTGACCATTCATGCCCTTGTCATGGTGAAAACCACAAATGATCCCCACTGTTTTCCAACCCCTGCATGTAGGGGAGCATCTCTCCCAGCTGAGACCTGGTTGGGTTTTCCCTACCAGCCCCTGCTGGACGCTCTGTGGACTTTGGGAATCATTTTGACTGGAAAGTCCCACAATCGCAACTTTTAGCTGCAGGGTTATCAGAAGCCTTTCTTCTCTAATCAAGACGTTTATTAGCTTCTGTTAGAATCATAATAACCTTTATCTTCCAGCCACTGTGCATTTCTCACAAAAGAGGTCTGTATACTTTTTGTCTATTTCCAGCAGCCATTTCACATCTGCTTCCTCATAAATAGTTACGTGTTTTGTTCTGACGAGATCTTTAAGGCTAGTTTTCCTGTTGAAAAAACACCACTAACAGTTCATTCTTTTCACCGTAACCTTAGTCTGTGTGAACACACAGGGTGTTCATTAACGTAATTGTGTGTGCAGGTTAAAATCTATTTTAATGTAGTCCTGTGTAAACACAGAAGGTAAAATGCCTGTGATGTGTGCTACTGTGAACACACTGCGCTAATTTCTACTTTGATTTTCTTCGTGCTGACATCCTTCAGGAACATCATTTACTTTTCTTTTCTAGACAAATTCTCCAGGTGTTTGGAAGTCCTCCTTAGGTCCTCCTTTGCCAAGAAGCTACTCCAGCGTCCATGGGAAAACTGACTACTTGATCTTGGGCAGCCCTGACCTCTTAGAGCTTTGGATTCTGAGCTCTGGTTTCTTATCAGCATGGCCTACATCACACACATTAACTCTGAGGTTCAAATAAGTTCATTTTGGGGAAAGCAACTATGCAAATAAAAAGCCTCCTATAAGTAGTCAAAGTGAATTCATGAGTCCTCCATTACTTCAAGTCAATTATTTCAGCATAACTTTCTCTATTTAGGAAGACATCTCATTCTTGCAGTGTGCTCAGTCCCAGATAGAGTTGTTTTGTCATTTCCTTCAAATAGCATGTTTTTTGTTGTTTTTGTCTTTTTTACTGATTTGTCCAACAGCAGAGCAAAAAGCAGCAGTGGATTTCATGATCTGTACATTTGCACATGAGAAACTGAGAACAGACCACCAACTTACTTCACATGGAGACCAAACAGCTCTCAGATGGAAACAATGACTTTTAGTCATTAACAGCCCGATTAAACAGAAACCGTTGACCTAGAGGTGAAAGGCTCCATGGCCCATTCCCTAGTCTTAGACCTGGGGTAACCTACCAGTTTGCTTTGCTTAATTACTTCACTCATTAATGGAACGCCAAGCTTAACTGCGGCATGTGTGTGTACACACACATGCACACACGCATGCACACACAGAGGCATGTATACCACAAGAGAGGATTTTTATATTTCAATCATCTACCTTTTTCAGCATTTTTTGAAGATAACCTAGGGGATTCCATGGCTTTGCTTAAGCCATCCATATCACACAGGAAAATATCTGGAACACTGAAAGGATATTTTAAAAGATCAGAGGAGATTATATTATAAAATAATATTTATACTACTCGTATATACCAACAGCGTCCTAAAATGATTAGGGCCATGTTTCGGGTTTCAGAGTGAGTCATTCTGGCAGGTATGAGTTATTGCAGCACTAACAGCTATGTGGCTGCTGGAAGTCGACCAGCCCAGGATAGGTCTGTGAACCCATAGGGTCTCTCTCCAGATGAGTGCTATCAAAAGGTTGGTAAGAACTGTCATATTTTGCTGTATAACACTAAGGGGAATATATTCACATGAAGTGATTATCTCTGATGTTTCTGGACAATCTAAAGATACATTACATTCTCCTAATAATACCTACCTTCTTTTTGATATGATGTTTTTAGAAGAACAGCTTGCACTTCTAATCAGTACAATTTATCACCTATCCCCAAAGTACCCTGCCGTTGAAATGCCTGACATATATATTGGGTGTCATGGATTTAGCAAAAATTGAATTATAAATTGCCCTGCCAGTTTTTGCCTCTGGAAATAATGAAAAAGTAAGCTCAAGAAATGTTCTCCTGAAGGATTTACTTTTTAAGTGACTATGAAGAAAGAAACAACCGGCATGGGTTGACAAAATATTATCTCTCTGAGCATAGATTATTTAGGCAACTAAGAAAATATAACAATAGAAATAGGAAAAAAGTGCAAATTCCACTCCCAGGGAAAGAAAGCAGTTGTAATGAGGTATTCATTTTCAACAACTGAAGGATTTAATGTCTGACAATCTTGGGGTTCCTAAAACCAAATAAAATGTCATGCAAAACTCTTTTTGGAAACTTTAAATATTTTGTTCTTTTAAATGAAATGATGGCCTATTGGAGTTAATTCCTTACTTAATTAATTAACAGTCAAAATAGGTTTCTTGCTCAGCATCACTCAGTTTATTTGAATTTTGTATAATATGCTTGTGAATAATTTCATTTAAGCTTTTTATTATATGCCCTTTGTATAAAACTTGGAAATGCAAAAGCTTATCAAGAAAAGCTAAATTTTATGCCTCCAAATTTAGTGTATATTTGTCTAGTGTTTTTTCTCTGCTGTATGCCTTTAAACAAAACTATATGTATATTCAGTATGCATTTTTATAGTTGTTTTTTCCACCTTATCATAAGCCATTCTATCAGATAACATTCTTTTTTTTTTTTTTTACATCTTTATTAGAGTATAATTGCTTTACAATGGTGTGTTAGTTTCTGCTTTGTAACAAAGTGAATCAGTTATACATATACATATGTTCCCATATCTCTTCCCTCTTGCATCTCCCTCCCTCCCACCCTCCCTATCCCACCCCTCTAGGTGGTCACAAAGCACCAAGCTGATCTACCTGTGCTATGCGGCTGCTTCCCACTAGCTATCTATTTTACGTTTGGTAGTGTAAGATAACATTCTTAACTATATTGTTTTTAATAGCTAAGAGCACACTGTCGTGGAAAGTATACTCGTTAAAATATTTCTCTATTTTTGAACATAGTGTTTTTCTAACTTTTGACTACGAAAAACAACAATAAAATGACTACTTATACTTAATCTATGTTTCATCTCTTGCTATTTGCTTAGAAATAGAATTAATGGATTAAAACATATGAAACTTTTGAAGTTACTTGGTAATATTTCCAAGTGTATTTTCATAAAGGTTTTATCAACTTCCCTTCCATCAGCAGCAAGTCGGCCTGTCACAGAAAGCCTTATCAGGTTTAAATCTTCTAAGCCTTTTCTTTTTTGTTTGCCACACCACGCAGCTTGCAGGATCTTAGTTCCCCGACCAGGGATCAAACCCAGGCCCTCGGCAGTGAAAGCTCTGCGTCCTAACCACTGGACTGCAAGGGAATTCCCTAAATTTTCTAAGCCTTTGGCCTTTCAATGCATGAAAAACTTTACCTCCTTTTAATTTGAATGTTTTGATAACATGTTGCAAGAGTTGTTTTGTTTTGTTTTTTTAATGTAAAAAATATTTTTTCCATATCTTATGTTTTTATTTTCTAAGAACCCAGTTTTGATGGTCTAAAAGATGCTGCATCATTATTTAGGTGTGCTTATTACATTATTTTGCTATATTTGTAAGAACTTTCTGGCTTGATCTTTCCAAAGCTTAGTCATTTTAGGATTTATTTCAGTAACATTCATTTGGAGAAAAAGAAGATCTCACAATTTCAAGGATATTTTCCAGGGAGTAACATATTTTATAAAGTTACTATCCATTTTTCTCTGACATTAGCCTCACTGATGCATTTATTTGGGTAGAAGCATCTTCAAAGTCTCCATCAGGTTATTTTGAAAACTTACAGAATCACACACCATATGCAGTGTGCTCATCACTCTGATTTGGTATACTTTATAGGCTGAGTTGCACATAAAGATCTCAGCAGTTTCAGAGAGCCTATTGCAATTGTTCTAGTTCCAAAGAAGTCTAAGCGAAATGATGGCCCTGTCCATTTGTATTCTTTTGCATCCTAGGGCAAAAGTGGAAATATGAGATTAGGAATAGAGTAATAACAGCTTCAAGCAGGAAGAAAAGCAAAGTACTGAAAATGGGTACAACTTGTATCTTTTTTCTTTAACATCTTTTTTGGAGTATAATTGCTTTAAAATGGTGTGTTAGTTTCTGCTGTATAACAAAGTAAATCAGCTATTCATATACATATATCCCCATATCTCCTCCTTCTTGCATCTCCCTCCCTCCCACCCTCCCTATCCCACCCCTCTAGGTGGTCACAAAGCACCGAGCTGATCTCCCTGTGCTATGCGGCTGCTTCCCACTAGCTATCTATTTTATATTTGGTAGTGTATATAAGTCCATGCCACTCTCTCACTTCATCCCAGCTTACCCTTCCCCTCCCCATCTCCTCAAGTTCATTCTCTACATCTGTATCTTTATTCCTGTCCTGCCCCTAGGTTCATCAGAACCTTTTTTTTTTTTTTTTTTAGATTCCATATACATGTGTTAGCATACAGTTTTTGTTTTACTCTTTCTGATTTACTTCACTCTGTATGACAGACTCTAGGTCCATCCACTTCACTACAAATGGTTCAATTTCGTTTCTTTTTATGGCTGAGTAATATTCTATTGTATGTATGTGGCACATCTTCTTTATCCATTCAGCTGTGAATGGACACTTAGGTCGCTTCCATATCCTGGCTATTGTAAATAGTGCTTGCAATGAACATTTTGGTACATGACACTTTTTGAACTACGGTTTTCTCAGGGTATATGGCCAGTAGTGGGATTGCTGGGTCGTATGGTAGTTTTATTTTTACTTTTTAAGGAACCTCCATACAGTTCTCCATAGTGGCTGTATCAATTTACATTTCCACCAACAGTGCAAGAGGGTCCCTTTTATCCACACCCTCTCCAGCATTTATTGTTTGCAGATTTTTTGATGATGGCCATTCTGATCAGTGTGAGATGATATCTCATTGTGGTTTTGATTTGCATTTCTCTAATGATTAGTGATGTTGAGCATGCTTTCATGTGTTTGTTGGCAGTCTGTATATCTTCTTTGGAGAAATGTCTATTTAGGTCTTCTGCCCATTTTTGGATTGGGTTGTTTGTTTTTTTTGATATTGAGCTGCATGAGCTGCTTGTATATTTTGGAGATTAATCCTTTGTCAGTTGCTTTGTTTGCAAATATTTTCTCCCATCCAGAGGGTTGTCTTTTCGTTTATGGTTTTCCTTTTCCGTGCAAAACTTTTAAGTTTCATTAGGTCCCATTTGTTCATTTTTGTTTTTATTTCCATTTCTCTAGGAGGTGGGTCAAAAAGGATCTTGCTGTGATTGATGCCATAGAGTGTTCTGCCTATGTTTTCCTCTAAGAGTTTTATAATGTCTGGCCTTACATTTAGGCCTTTAATCCATTCTGAGTTTATTTTTGTATGTGGTGTTAGGTAGTGTTCTAATCTCATTCCTTTACATGTAGCTGTCCACTTTTCCCAGCATCACTTATTGAAGAGGCTGTCTTTTCTCCATTGTATATTCTTGCCTCCTTTATCAAAGATAAGGTGACCAGGGGACTTCCCTGGTGGTGCAGTGGTTGAGAGTCCGCCTGCCAATGCAGGGGACACAGGTTCGTGCCCCAGTCCGGGAAGATCCCACATGCCGCGGAGCGGCTAGGCCCATGAGCCATGGCTGCTGAGCCTGCGCGTCTGGAGCCTGTGCTCCACAATGGGAGAGGCCACAACAGTAAGAGGCCCGCGTACCTCAAAAACTAAGAAACAAACAGGCAAAAAAAAGATAAGGTGACCATATGTGCATGGGTTTGTCTCTGGGCTTTCTATCCTATTCCATTGATCTATATTTCTGTTTTTTACCACCAGTGTCTTGATTACTGTAGCTTTGTAGTATAGTCTGAAGTCAGGCAGCCTGATTCCCCCAGCTCTGTTTTTCTCTCTCAAGATTGATTTGGCTTGAGGGTCTTTTGTGTTTCCATACATATTGTCAAATTTTTTGTTCTAGTTCTGTGAAAATTGTCATTCGTAGTTTGATAGGGATTGAATTGAATCTGTAGATTGCTTGCAGTGGTATAGTCATTTTCACAATGTTGATTCTTCCAAGCCAAGAGCATGGTGTATCTCTCCATCTGTTTGTATCATCTTTAATTTCTTTCATCAGTGTCTTATAACTTTCTGCATACAGGTGTTTTGTCTCCTTAGGTAGGTTTATTCCTAGATATTTTATTCTTTTTGTTGCAGTGGTAAATGGGAGTGTTTTCTTGATTTCACTTTCAGATTTTTCATCCTTAGTGTATAGGAATGCCAGAGATTTCTGTGCATTAATTTTGTATCCTGCTACTTTACCAAATCCATTGATTATCTCTAGTAGTTTTCTGGTAGCATCTTTAGGATTCTCTATGTATAGTATCATGTCATCTGCAAACAGTGACAGTTTTACTTTTTTTCATCTCTGATTGCTGTGGCTAAAACTTCCAAAACTATGTTGAATAATAGTGGTCACAGTGGGCAACCTTGTCTTGTTCCTGGTTAGAGGAAACGGTTTCAGTTTTTTACCATTGAGAACAAGGTTGGCTGTGGGTTTGTCATGTATGGCCTTTATTATGTTGATGTAGGTTCCCTCTGTGCCTACTTTCTAGAGACTTTTTATCATAAATGGGTGTTGAATTGTGTTGAAAGCTTTTTCTGCATCTATTGAGGTTATCATATGGTTTTTATCCTTCAGTTTGTTAATATGGTGTATCACATTGATTGATTTGCGTATACTGAAGAATCCTTGCATTCCTGGGATAAACCCCACTTGATCATGGTGTATGATCTTTTTAATGTGCTCTTGGATTCTGTTTGCTAGTATTTTGTTGAGGATTTTTGCATCTATGCTCATCAGTGATATTGGGCTGTAGTTTTTTTTTGTGGCATCCTTGTCTGGTTTTGGTATCAGGGTGATGGTGGCCTCACAGAATGTGTTTGGGAGTGTTCCTCCCTCTGCTATATTCTGGAAGAGTTTGAGAAGGATAGGTGTTAGCTTGTCTCTAAATGTTTGATAGAATTTGCCTGTGAAGCCCTCTGGTCCTGGGCTTTTGTTTTTGGAAGATTTTTAATCACAGTGTCAATTTCAGTGCTTGTGATTGGTCTGTTTATATTTTCTATTTCTTCCTGGTTCAGTCTTGGAAGGTTGTGCTTTTCTAAGAATTTGTCCATTTCTTCCAGGTTGTCCATTTTATTGGCATAGAGTTGCTTGTAGTAATCTCTCATGATCCTTTGTATTTCTGCAGTGTCAGTTGTTACTTCTCCTTTTTCATTTCTAATTCTATTGATATGAGTCTTCTCCCATTTTTTCTTGATGAGTCTGGCTAATGGTTTATCAATTTTGTTTATCTTCTCAAAGAACCAGCTTTTAGTTTTATTGATCTTTGCTATTGTTTCCTTCATTTCTTTTTCATTTATTTCTGATCTGATCTTTATGATTTCTTTCCTTCTGCTAACTTTGGGGTTTTTTTTCCTTCTTTCTCTAATTGCTTTAGGTGTAAGGTTAGGTTGTTTATTTGAGATGTTTCTTGTTTCTTAAGGTAGGATTGTATTGCTATAAACTTCCCTCTTAGAGCTGCTTTTGCAGCATCCCATAGGTTTTGGGTCGTCGTGTTTTCATTGTCATTTATTTCTAGGTATTTTTTGATTTCCTCTTTGATTTCTTCAGTGATCTCTTGGTTATTTAGTAGCATATTGTTTAGCCTCCATGTGTTTGTATTTTTTACAGTTTTTTTCCTTTTAATTCATATCTAGTCTCATAGCGTTGTGGTCTGAAAAGATACTTGATATGATTTCAATATTCTTAAATTTACCAAGGCTTGATTTGTGACCCAAGATATGATCTATCCTGAAGAATGTTCCACGAGCACTTGAGAAGAAAGTGTATTCTGTTGTTTTTGAATGAAATGTCCTATAAATATCAATTAAGTCCATCTTTTTTAATGTGTCATTTAAAGCTTGTGTTTCCTTATTTTCATTTTGGATGATCTGTCCATTGGTTAAAGTGGGTGTTAAAGTCCCCTACTATGATTGTGTTACTGTCGATTTCCCCTTTTATGGCTGTTAGCATTTGCCTTATGTATTGAGGTGCTCCTATGTTGCGTGCATAAATATTTACAATTGTTGTATCTTCTTCTTGGACTGATGCCTTGATCATTGTGTAGCGTCCTTCCTTGTCTCCTGTAATAGTCTTTATTTTAAAGTCTATTTTGTCTGATATGAGAAATGCTACTCCAGCTTTCTTTTGATTTCCATTTGCATGGAATATCTTTTTCCATCCCCTCACTTTCAGTCTGTATGTGTCCTAGGTCTGAAGTGTGTCTCTTGTAGACAGCATATATACGGGTCTTGTTTCTGTATCCATTTAGCCAGTCTATGTCTTTTGGTTGGAGCATTTGATCCATTTACATTTAAGTTAGTTATCGATATGTATGCTCCTATTACCATTTTCTTAATTGTTTTGGGTTTGTTATTGTAGGTCTTTTCCTTCTCTTGTGTTTCCTGCCTAGAGAAGTTCCTTTAGCATTTGTTGTAAAGCTGGTTTGGTGGTGCTGAAATCTCTTAACTTTTGCTTGTCTGTAAAGGTTTTAATTTTGCTGTCGAATCTGAATGAGATCCTTGCTTGGTAGAGTAATCTTGCTGTAGGTTTCCCCTTTCATCACTTTAAATATGTCCTGCCCCTCCCTCTGGCTTGCAGAGTTTCTGCTGAAAGATCAGCTGTTAACCTTATGGGGATTCCCTTTTATGTTATTTGTTGCTTTTCCCTTGCTGCTTTTAATATTTTTTCTTTGTATTTAGTTTTTGATAGTTTGATTAATATGTGTCTTGGCCTGTTTTTCCTTGGATTTATCCTGTATGGGACTCTCTGTGCTTCCTGGACTTGATTGACTATTTCCTTTCCAATGTTAAAGAAGTTTTCAACTATAATCTCTTCAAATATTTTCTCAGACTCTTTCTTTTTCTCTTCTTCTTCTGGAACCCCTATAATTCGAATGTTGAATTGTTTAATGTTGTCCCAGAGGTCTGTGAGACTGTCCTCAATTCTTTTCCTTCTCTTTTCTTTATTCTGCTCTGCAGTAGTTATTTCCACTATTGTGTCTCCCAGGTCACTTATCCATTCCCCTGCCTCATTTATTCTGCTATTGATTCCTTCTAGAGAATTTTAAATTTCATATTGTGTTGTTCATCATTGTTTGTTTGCTCTTTAGTTCTTCTAGCTCCTTGTGAAACGTTTCTGTTATTTTCTCCATTCTATTTCCATGACTTTGGATCATCTTTACTATCATTACTCTGCCTTCTTTTTCAGGTAGACTGCCTATTTCCTCTTCATTTGTTTGGTCTTTGGGTTTTTACCTTGCTCCTTCATCTGCTGCATATTTCTCTGTCTTCTCATTTCATTTAACTTGCTGTGTTTAGGGTCTCCTTTTCACAGGCTGCAGGTTCATAGTTCCTGTTTTTCTTGGTGTCTGCCCTCAGTGGGTGAGGTTGGTTTAGTGGCTTGTGTAGGCTTCCTGGTGGAGGGAACTAGTGCCTGTGTTCTGGTGGGTGGGGCTGGATCTTGTCTTTCTGGTGGGCAGAGCTATGTCCGATGGTGTGTTTGGGGGTGTCTGTGAACTTAGTGTGATTTTAGGCAGCCTCTCTGCTAGTGGGTGGGGCTGTGTTCCTGTCTTGCTAGTTGTTTGGCATGGGGCCTCCAGCCCTAGAGCTTTCTGGCCATTGGGTGGAACTGGGTCTTAGTGCTGAGACAGAGATCTCTTGGAGAGCTCTCATCAACTGATATTATGTGTGGCCGTGGGTCCAGTGTCCTGAACTTGGCTCTCCCACCTCAGAGGCTCAGGCCTGACACCAGGCTGGAGCACCAAGACCCTGTCAGCCACACGGCTGTCTGAGGAATCTTGCCTCCCATTCAGAGATGTTCTCCTTGGATGTCTTTAATATTATTTTGGTCTAGTGGGCCTTTGGCATCCCAGTACCCAAGATATATTAGGCACTATTCTAGAGGCTTGGGGATACAGTGATGAGCAAGACAGGGAAATACCTATATTCTGTTTCCTTAGATGACTAGCATCAAATGGAGGCTCTGCAGCTAGCAAGAGGGCCCAGACCACACTTGCAGGGCTGCACTCCAATAAACACACTTTTAATGTTTTGTTTTACGGCTTACAGGGAACAATGAATTAGGAACTATAGAGGCAAAGCTAGTGTTATTTTACCTAGTTTGGTGTCTCTTTCACTGAGTTACAAGGTTCTGACTCTTCTACTCCTTGATTTTGTTCCCAGTCCACAAGTCTCCGGCAAAAGTAATAAATGGGTTCCGGTTCTGACATGACCACTTCTCAGCTGTGCACAAATGAGTGCCACTCTCTGAGAGCCTCAGTTACCACATTGCAGGACCCGCCCAGGGCCTCAGTTTCCTCTCCTCTATCATGAGTCGATATCCCTGGCTCCTTCCACAGGGTGTTTCTGGTGCCACAGATCTCGCCCACAGTGCTGGGAGAAAAGAGAAATGCTCGCGCAGCCACTAGAGGCCGGTGGTGAGGTCCAAATGACCTGTATCGTTTTGTTCTGCTCTGATACACTCAATGCTCATCTAGTGGGAACTAACACTGTTCTGCACTTACTTGCTGGGTGACTTTGGACAAATGGCTTCACTTCCCTCTGAAACGTAGTTTCTTCATTTACGCAGTTGAGTTTTTTAAAAAATCTACAATGTTATTGTGAATATTAAAGCAATGTGTATAAGGAACCTGACATTTAGAACAGCTCTTAGCATACGTTAGATGCTCAACAAATTGGGGCCACCACTGCCCCCTCGGCCACTACAGTTTCTACTAAACTATAGCTGTACTAGTTATACTAGAACTTCTTGACTTCTTTAAACTGTTGTGCATGTGTTTATCTCAATAAAAATACTTTAAAATTTGTATAAAATCTTAGAGTTTTATAGGACTTTTCTCAAATATCTCTCTTGATCTTTACAAAAAACCCTGTGGAACAAGAGAGGCGTGATTATCTCCGTTTTATAGATGCAGAAACTAACTTCCAGAGGTGATAAGTAGCATGATCAGAACCTGTATTTCTGTAATTTAACTGAGCACTATTTGCATCATCACTTCCACCCATCCATTCCATCACTTCCTGAGGACACGAATCACCAAGGAAGCCAGGCAAAGCCAATGTTAGAAGGCAACCCCTCTCTTACTGTTCTCTGAGTTTTCCATCTTACCTCTTTTGCTTTCCTACCCATCAAGTAAATGCCATTGGAGTTCTAGGAACAACATTGGAGTTCTAGGAACAACAATTGTTCTCAAGGTGAACAATTTAAATGAAATGCATGGAGATACAAAACCCATTATGAGAAGCATCCCCCTTTATTCTTGGAGGTTAAACTGGGACAGATGTTACCATGAAATCCAGATGCCTTTTGTCAACTAGCTCTTCCCCAAAGCTGATGATGATATGTCCCCATGTTCCATTATATTCAGATTTTTTTAGGGTAAACGTCATCAACGTGTTTTTGAATCAGGTAGCCTGTACTGATACCTAGCAGGGCCCTGTGGGGCTCTGGGGCACAAAGACTTTCTGTGTCCCCCATTTCTTTGATTACAGGAAATAGCCTCCATTCAACCTCAATGACCTTCCATGAGTTCCAATGGATAGGCTCAAACCAGTTGTTAATTAGGGAAGGGAGGGAACAGGAGACAAGGGAGAAACAAAGTCAAGAGAAACAATAGTTCAGCCTTGAGGCAACGTCCTGGTTCCCCATCAATGGACACACACAACAATATCTTTGAGCTGTCTTGCAGATGCTAAAACCCCCTCCAGGTGACAGAAGTTAACAGTTAACAATGGTATGCTTCCCACAAGCATGTAGACCCCAGACCAGTTGGAAGCAGAAGGTTGATGATGCCAACTCCCACTTACCTCACCACCAACCAATCAGAAAAATGTCCATGAGCTGATCATGCCCTCTTTGAACCATTACTATAAAACTTCTCACTAGCCTCCCAAAGGGGGGGCACAGTCTTTAGAGGCACTAGCTCACTGTGTTCCCTCTTTGCCTGGCAAAGAAATAAAGCCACTTTTTCTCTTTCCTCATTTATATTTGGCACTGGTGTACAGAAGCCAAGATTTCAGCAACAATACCCACACCATGAATGGCTCAGAAGTATACCTGCAATACACTGAGTCCAGATTTCAATTTTTTTGAAGTCACTGCCTTGATTGGCAATCAGAAGTAGGCAAGAACAAGAAGACAAGGTTCTTGACTGTATCTTTGAGATTCACAGCTCTCGCCCTAGTTGCAGAAATAAACTGAACTCTGCAACGCACAGAAGCCCAGCTCTGTTTCTAAGGTCACCCCAGCACCTCGGCCTCTCACGCTTCCAGAGGGTGAGGTTTCCCTCCAGGGAACTGTGAATCAGGTATTTAAAGTAACATCTCAGAGACAGTGCAAACCATAAATCTGCTAACTGTTTTCTTCTGGGTTTATGTGTAGCACGACAGACAAGGAATTCAGACCGACGTAATAAAAGTAACCAATATATCCTTGCTAATGGTGGACTCGCTGCCACTGGAATTACTGTCCTAAATAAATGCTATTATGGAATCTGCTAGGCTTCATTTGATGCTGGCTGACTTCCTGACTTTACAGAACAGTGATAGAAGTCAAGAGCCAAAAGGGAGAATTAAGCCAAAAAAGAAGGAAGATGCATGTCATGTAGACATAAAACAGATCGGCTAAACCTACCTTCACTTAAACATTAGATACAAAGGCAGAAAATAGAACTCTCAAACCTTATAGAATAAACTCAACCAATTTCAAACACTCATGGAGAGACGGCCAGTTCAGTGTATACGTTCATATTAGTTAATTCTTTCCTTGAACTTTAAATCTGCAAACAAATAACTACACATATTCCTTTTGATCTTGATGAATATAATCTGATTGGAATTTAGGCTGCAGGCTGTGACATTAAAATGCAGAGTTGCAGCCCCTTCTCCCTCTCAGTAGCCTGGGCTTAGCTAGAAGCAAGAGCTTTAAATCAGACCCTTTTGGTTCTCCCAATAGCACTGTAGCAAATGAAGTAAACCACAATAAAAATCAAAATGGTAGTTATGAAATTCACAGAAAAGAATGTCACACCTCATATGCGATCTTCACAACCTCATTGTACTTGCTGTTTATGGCTGTAAAGGCTCACATTCTAATGGTCAGAAGCCATAGCAGCAGAAAGAGTTCTAGGGCTGCTTCCATGTATGAGGTCAGGGTTTTTATCTCCTGCTTCTATAATTGGTCAAAATATACTTATTTAGCTCAGAAGGCACTGTTTTAGTCTAGAAAAACAATATTTTAAACACAGAAAGAGCAAAAGTAATTCTGACTGCCGACTGCCTTATGATTTGGTGAAATGTATGGGAAAGTCTTGTGTGTGCAAATCCATATTGAATAAAGATACTGATGTCTTCAGAAGTAATATAAAATGAGAAAATATAGGGCTTCCCTGGTGGCGCAGTGGTTTAGTGGGACTGTTTCATAGGTATGGAGCAGAGGGATTGAGAGCATGTTTTTGATGTTCCCTGTGTTCTCCCATCTTCCTTCTGGTATCCACATCCCTGTCCCTCTCTCCTCCTCACCCCTTGAAACACTGGAATTCTTCCGAGCTGGGTCTGTTATGCTTTGTATTGTTCGGGGTTTCCCAAATATACCTGATCATAAGAAGCAACTAGGGAATTGCTGGGGAAGATGGCGGAAGAGTAAGACGCGGAGATCACCTTCCTCCTCACAGATACACCAGAAATACATCTACACGTGGAACATCTCCTACAGAACACCTACTGAACGCTGGCAGAAGACCTCAGACCTCCCAAAAGGCAAGAAACCCCCCACGTACCTGGGTAGGGCAAAAGAAAAAAGAATAAACTGAGACAAAAGGATAGGGACGGGACCTGCACCAGGGGGAGGGAGCTGTGAGGGAGGAGACGTTTCCACACACTAGGAAGCCCCTTCGCTGGCGGAGACTGTGGGTGGCAGAGGGGGAAAGCTTCGGCGCCGCGGAGGAGAGCACAGCAACAGGGGTGCGGAGGGCAAAGCGGAGAGATTCCCGCACAGAGGATCAGGGCCGACCGGCACTCACCAGGCCGAGAGGCTTGTCTCCTCACTCACCGGGGCGGGCGGGGCTGCGAGCTGAGGCTCGGGCTTCAGTCGGAGCTCCGGGAGACGACTGGGGTTGGCGGCGTGAACACAGCCTGAAGGGGTTAGTGCACCACGGCTGGCCGGGAGGGAGTCCGGGTAAAAGTCTGGAGCTGCCGAAGAGGCAAGAGACTTTTTCTTCCCTCTTTGTTTCCTGGTGCGCGAGGAGAGGGGATTAACAGCGCCGCTTAAAGGAGCTCCAGAGGCGGGCGCGAGCCGCGGCTAACAGCGCGGACCCCAGAGACGGGCATGAGACGCTAAGGCTGCTGCTGCCGCCACCAAGAAGCCTGTGTGCGAGCACACGTCACTATCCACACCCCTCTTCCACGAAACCTGTGCAGCCCGCCACTGCCAGACAACTCCCCCGGAAGAACTCACGGCGCGCCTCAGGCTGGTGCAACGTCATGCTGGCCTCTGCCGCGGAAGGCCCGCCCCGCACTCCGTGCCCCGCCCTCCCCCGCCCCGGCCTGAGTGCGCCAGAGCCCCGGAATCAGCGGCTCCGGAATCAGCGGCTCCTTTAACCCCGTCCTGTCTGAGCGAAGAACAGACGCCCTCCAGCGACCTACACGCAGAGGCGGGGCCAAATCCAAAGCTGAGCCCCTGGGAGCTGTGAGAACAAAGAAGAGAAAGGGAAATCTCTCCCAGCAGCCTCAGGAGCAGCGAATTAAAGCTCCACAATCAAGTTGATGTACCCTGCATCTGTGGAATACATGAAGAGACAATCATCCCAAATTGAGGAGGTGGACTTGGAGAGCAAGATTTAAGATTTTTTCCCCATTTCCTCTTTTTGTGAGTGTGTATGTGTATGCTTCTGTGTGAGATTTTGTCTGTATAGCTTTGCTTCCACCATTTGTCCTAGGGTTCTATCCGTCCATTTTGTGGTTTTTTTTAATTTTTTTCTTTTTTTCTCTTAAAAATTACTTTTCTATTTTAATAACTTTATTATATTTTATCTTACTTTATTTTATTTCACTTTATCTTCTTTCTTTCTTTTTTCCTTCCCTCCTTCCTTCCTTCCTCCCTCCCGCCCTCCCTCCTTTCTTTCTTTCTATCTTTCTTTCCTTCTTTCTTTATACTTCTACTAATTCTTTCTTTCTACTTTATCTCCCTAATTCTGAGCCGAGTGGATGAGAGGCTCTTGGTGCAGCAGCCAGGAGTCAGTGCTGTGCCTCTGAGGTGGGAGAGCCAACTTCAGGACACTGGTCCACAAGAGACCTCCCAGCTCCACATAATATCAAATGGCGAAAATCTCCCAGAGATCTCCATCTCAACACCAGCACCCAGCTTCACTCAACGACCAGCAAGCTACAGTGCTGGACATCCTATGCCAAACAACTAGCAAGACAGGAACACAACCCCACCCATTAGCAGAAAGGCTGCCTAAAATCATAAAAAGTCCACAGACACCCCAAAACACACCACCAGACGTGGACCTGCCCACCAGAAAGACAAGATCCAGCCTCATCCACCAGAACACAGGCACTAGTCCCCTCCACCAGGAAGCCTACACAACCCACTGAACCAACCTTAGCCACTGGGGACAGACAGCAAAAATAATGGGAACTACAAACCTGCAGCCTGCATAAAGGAGACCCCAAACACAGTAAGATAAGCAAAATGAGAAGACAGAAAAACACACAGCAGATGAAGGAGCAAGATAAAAACCCACCAAACCTAACAAGTGAAGAGGAAATAGGCAGTCTACCTGAAAAAGAATTCAGAATAATGATAGTAAAGATGATCCAGAATCTTGGAAATAGAATAGACAAAATGCAAGAAACGTTTAACAAGGACATAGAAGAACTAAAGATGAAACAAACAATGATGAACAACACAATAAATGAAATGAAAAATACTCTAGATGGGATCAATAGCAGAATAACTGAGGCAGAAGAACGGATAAGTGACCTGGAAGATAAAATAGTGGAAATAACTACTGCAGAGCAGAATAAAGAAAAAAGAATGAAAAGAACTGAGGACAGTCTCAGAGACCTCTGGGACAAGATTAAATGCACCAACATTCGAATTATAGGGGTTCCAGAAGAAGAAGAGAAAAAGAAAGGGACTGAGAAAATATTTGAAGAGATTATAGTTGAAAACTTCCCTAATATGGGAAAGGAAATAGTTAATCAAGTCCAGGAAGCACAGAGAGTCCCATACAGGGTAAATCCAAGGAGAAATACGCCAAGACACATATTAATCAAACTGTCAAAAATTAAATACAAAGAAAACATATTAAAAGCAGCAAGGGAAAAACAACAAATAACACACAAGGGACTCCCCATAAGGTTAACAGCTGATCTTTCAGTAGAAACTCTGCAAGCCAGAAGGGACTGGCAGGACATATTTAAAGTGATGAAGGAGAAAAACCTGCAACCAAGATTACTCTACCCAGCAAGGATCTCATTCAGATTTGATGGAGAAATTAAAACCTTTACAGACAAGCAAAAGCTGGGAGAGTTCAGCTCCACCAAACCAGCTCTACAACAACTGCTAAAGGAACTTCTCTAGGCAAGAAACACAAGAGAAGGAAAAGACCTACAATAACGAACCCAAAACAATTAAGAAAATGGGAATGGGAACATACATATCGATAATTACCTTAAATGTAAATGGACTAAATGCTCCCACCAAAAGACACAGATTGGCTGAATGGATACAAAAACAAGACCCATATATTTGCTATCTACAAGAGACCCACTTCAGACCTAGAGACACATAGAGACTGAAAGTGAGGGGATGGAAAAAGATATTTCATGCAAATGAAAACCAAAAGAAAGCTGGAGTAGCAGTACTCATATCAGACAAAATAGACTTTAAAATAAAGACTATTAGAAGAGACAAAGAAGGACACTACATAATGATCAAGGGATCGATCCAAGAAGAAGATATAACAATTGTAAATATTTATGCACGCAACATAGGAGCACCTCAATACATAAGGCAAATGCTAACAGCCATAAAAGGGGAAATCTACAGTAACACATTCATAGTAGGGGACTTTAACACCCCACTTTCACCAATGGACAGATCATACAAAATGAAAATAAATAAGGAAACACAAGCTCTAAATGATACATTAAACAAGATGGACTTAATTGATATTTATAGGACATTCCATCGAAAAACAACAGAATACACATTCTTCTCAAGTGCTCATGGAACATTCTCCAGGACAGATCATATCTTGAGTCACAAATCAAGCCTTGGTAAATTTAAGAAAATTGAAATTGTATCAAGTATCTTTTCTGACCACAACGCTATGAGACTAGATGTCAATTATAGGAAAAAATCTGTAAAAAATACAAACACATGGAGGCTAACTATACACTACTTAATGATGAAGTGATCACTGAAGAAATCAAAGAGGAAATAAAAAAAGTACCTAGAAACCAATGACAATGGAGACACGACCACCCAAAATCTATGGATGCAGCAAAAGCAGTTCTAAGAGGGAAGTTTATAGCAATACAATCCTACCTTAAGAAACAGTAAACATCTCGAATAAACAACATAACCTTACACCTAAAGCAATTAGAGAAAGAAGAATAAAAAAAACCCAAAGTTAGCAGAAGGAAAGAATTCATAAAAATCAGATCACAAATTAATGAAAAAGAAATGAAGGAAATGATAGCAAAGATCAATAAAACTAAAAGCTGGTTCTTTGAGAAGATAAACAAAATTGATAAACCATTAGCCAGACTCATCAAGAAAAAATGGGAGAAGACTCATATCAATAGAATTAGAAATGAAAAAGGAGAAGTAACAACTGACACTGTAGAAATACACAAGATCATGAGAGATTACTACAAGCAATTCTATGCCAATAAAATGGACAACCTGGAAGAAATGGACAAATTCTTAGAAATGTACAACCTGCCAAGACTGAATCAGGAAGAAATAGAAAATATAAACAGACCAATCACAAGCACTGAAATTGAAACTGTGATTAAAATTCTTCCAACAAACAAAAGCCCAGGCCCAGATGGCTTCACAGGCGAATTCTATCAAACATTTAGAGAAGAGCTAACACCTAGCCTTCTCAAACTCTTCCAGAATATAGCAGAGGGAGGAACACTCCCAAACTCATTCTACGAGGCCACCATCACCCTGATACCAAAACCAGACAAGGATGTCACAAAGAAAGAAAACTATAGGCCAATATCACTGATGAACATAGATGCAAAAATCCTCAACAAAATACTAGCAAACAGAATCCAACAGCACACTAAAGGAATCATACATCGTGATCAAGTGGGGTTTATTCCAGGAATGCAAGGTTACTTCAATATACGCAAATCAATCAATGTGATACACCATATTAACAACTTGAAGGAGAAAAACCATATGATCATCTCAATAGATGCAGAGAAAGCTTCCAACAAAATTCAGCACCCATTTATGATAAAAACCCTGCAGAAAGTAGGCATAGAGGGAACTTTCCTCAGCATAATAAAGGCCATATATGACAAACCCACAGCCAACATCATCCTCAATGGTGAAAAATTGAAAGCATTTCCACTAAGATCAGAAAAAAGACAAGGTTGCCCACTCTCACCACTCTTATTCAACATAGTTTTGGAAGTTTTAGCCACAGCAATCAGAGAAGAAAAGGAAATAAAAGGAATCCAAATCGGAAAAGAAGAAGTAAAGCTGTCACTTTCTGCAGATGACATGATACTATACATAGAGAATCCTAAAGATGCTACCAGAAAACTACTAGAGATAATCAATGGATTTGGTAAAGTAGCAGGATACAAAATTAATGCACAGAAATCTCTGGCATTCCTATACACTAATGATGAAAAATCTGAAAGTGAAATCAAGAAAACACTCCCATTTACCACTGCAACAAAAAGAATAAAATATCTAGGAATAAACCTACCTAAGGAGACAAAAAACCTGTATGCAGAAAGTTATAAGACACTGATGAAAGAAATTAAAGATGATACAAACAGATGGAGAGATATACCATGTTCTTGGATTGGAAGAATCAACATTGTGAAAATGACTCTACTACCCAAAGCAATCTACAGATTCAATGCAATCCCTCTCAAACTATGACTGGCATTTTTTACAGAACTAGAACAAAAACTTTCACAATTTGTATGGAAACACAAAAGGCCCTGAATAGCCAAAGCAATCTTGAGAACGAAAAATGGAGCTGGAGGAATCAGGCTCCCTGACTTCAGACTATACTACAAAGCTACAGTAATCAAGACAGTATGGTACTGGCACAAAAACAGAAAGATAGGTCCATGGAACAGGATAGAAAGCCCAGAGATAAACCCACACACATATGGTCACCTTATCTTTGATAAAGGAGGCAGGAATGTACAGTGGAGAAAGGACATCCTCTTTAATAAGTGGTGCTGGGAAAACTGGACAGGTACATGTAAAAGTATGAGATTAGATCACTCCCTAACACCATACACAAAAATAAGCTCAAAATGGATTGAAGACCTAAATGTAAGGCCAGAAACTATCAAACTCTTAGAGGAAAACATAGGCAGAACACTCTATGACATAAATCACAGCAAGATCCTTTTTGACCCACCTCCTAGGGAAAGGAAATGAAAACAAAAATAAACAAATGGGACCTAATGAAACTTCAAAGCTTTTGCACAGCAAAGAAAACCATAAACAAGACCAAAAGACAAACCTCAGAATGGGAGAAAATATTTGCAAATGAAGTAACTGACAAAGGATTAATGTCCAAAATTTACAAGGAGCTCATGCAGCTCAATAACAAAAAAACAAACAACCCAATCTAAAAATGGGCAGAAGACCTAAATAGACATTTCTCCAAAGAAGATATACAGTCTGCCAACAAAGACGTGAAAGAATGCTCAACATCATTAATCATTAGAGAAATGCAAATCAAAACTACAATGAGATATCATCTCACACCAGTCAGAATGGCCATCATCAAAAAATCTAGAAACAATAAATGCTGGAGAGGGTGTGGAGAAAAGGGAACCCTCCTGCACTGTTGGTGGGAATGTGAATTGATACAGCCACTGTGGAGAACAGTATGGAGGTTCCTTAAAAAACTACAAATAGAAATACCATATGAGCCAGCAATCCCACTACTGGGCATATACGCTGAGAAAACCATAATTCAAAAAGAGTCATGTACCAAAATGTTCACTGCAGCTCTATTTACAATAGCCCTGAGATGGAAACAACCTAAGTGTCCATCATTGGATGAATGGATAAAGAAGATGTGGCACATATATACAATGGAATATTACTCAGGCATAAAAAAAAAAAAACGAAATTGAGCTATTTGTAATGAGGTGGATAGACCTAGAGTGTGTCATACAGAGTGAAGTAAGTCAGAAAGAGAAAGACAAATACCATGTGCTAACACATATATATGGAATTTAAGGGAAAAAATGTCATGAATAACTTAGGGGTAAGACAGGAATAAAGACACAGACCTACTAGATAATGGACTTGAGGATATGGGGACGGGGAAGGGTAAGCTGTGACAAAGCGAGAGAGAGGCATGGACATATATACACTACCAAATGTAAGGTAGATAGCTAGTGGGAAGTAGCAGCATAGCACAGGGAGATCAGCTCGTTGCTTTGTGACTGCCTGGAGGGGTGGGATAGGGAGGATGGGAGGGAGGGAGATGCAAGAGGGAAGAGATATGGGGACATATGTATATGTATAACTGATTCACTTTGTTATAAAGCAGAAACGAACACACCATTGTAAAGCAATTATACTCCAATAAAGGTTAAAAAAAAAAAAAGAAGAAGAAGCAACTAGAGTGTTTATAAAAAACACAGAATTCTACTTAACCAACCCTGGAAATTCTTACTCAACAGTTTGGGTTAAAGCCTAGGTATATGTTTTCTAAATAATTTTCCAGGGATCTCTGTTTCAGCATAATAGAAAATAATCCCTGCTTTTGTTGAGTTAACATTCAATGAAGGATCTGTTATCCCCTAGAGCACTTGATGACTGGTGACAAGAAAATGGGGGATCTTAAAAAAAAACTTAAATGAAATGAAAACTTACTTTATAATATTTATTTGTTCATTTCATTAATGTCCATTACTGATTATGTCGGGATCTGTGCTATACTGACTCTTTTAAATCTTATATATTCATAAAAATTTTAAACAGTTTGTGGAGCATGTGAGGTTTTCCACTTTGTCTGCAACTCCATAGATGCTGGATCCCGACATCAAAAGACACCCTTCAAACGAGCAGGAATGAGCCCCAGCTGAGGGCCCCCAGCTCTGCGTCCTTTGCTTGTACACCTCTGAAAAGCCGGGGTGAGCAGAAGCAAAGAGAGTCATATTTACCCAGAGAACCGTTTGCTGGCAGGCAGGGGCAAAAGCTGGTAGTGGAACACACGAAGACAGTTTTACCAAGAAAAATGCTTTCATGAACAAGAAAGAACACAAAATTTTTAAATATTTCAATTGATGCGCTAATGAAATTAAAACAGAACTCTCTAAGAACTTAACCATTTCTTCATATTTTATTAAAATACTATCAGAAACTTTTTATAGAAGTTCTAGAAAAAGGAGAAAACCTTTTGGCTTGGACATATGTGTCCAAACACCACAGTACGCTCAGGGAGAATCCAGCTCTGCAACAATGTTCATCATATGATGCTCATGGTCAACCAGCACCTGGTGGGAGGAAAAACCAAGACATGCCATTTTTCATCAGAGACCGGTAAGTACGGTCCACTTTAATGTGAGTTCCTCCTCACACTCTGAAAACATTTTCCAGCTTTTCGAGGCCTTGAAAACACTAGATCTTGCATAAAAACGTCAGCTACAAGTTTCTAAGCAAATGTTTCCTTTACAATATGGCACACATCATAATTCCTTTGCCTGGTTCTCCCTGAAGAGGTGTATAACCCTCTAACTCACTGCCAAACACTCTTCTCTTAAAAGTGCAGGAAAAAGAAATGAAACACAGTCACAGCAAAACAAGGCGTCTAGAGAAAAGGTTTTGCGCTGAATTTATCATTTGTTTATATTTCTTCTCGTCTTTTTCAAATTTCTCTAGGTGCATCCTTTTGGCAAAGAATTAGGAGTCATTTAGTAAAATCACTATAAAAGTATTTTCTTCAAATAAACTAATTCAATTTGGTCCGTAACAGACAAACACTGGTTAAATTTTACTGTGTTTCACCTCCTTTTGTAATTAGTGCATGTAAGTCTTAAGTTCCAACACTTGCCCTGTTTGGTTTTTTTGTTTGTTTGTTTGCGGTTCGCGGGGCTCTCACTGTTGTGGCCTCTCCCGTTGCGGAGCACAGGCTCCGGACGCGCAGGCTCAGCGGCCATGGCTCACGGGCCCAGCCGCTCCACGGCATGTGGGATCTTCCCAGACTGGGGCACGAACACGTGTCCCCCACATCGGCAGGCGGACTCTCAACCACTGCGCCACTAGGGAAGCCCGCCCTGTTTGGTTTTAATGGAGAAATCCTCCTTGAACAAGGAGAGATGCTTAAAATAGAATTCATTCTTTTATAGACCCACACATGTCTGCTTCTTTCCTTCTGCCCATGAAATGAGCTATTCTCACACTGAGGTACTACTTGCCCATTTTCAGAACACAGCTTATTTTTCTAAAAAACTTAACAAATATTTGAAGAGCAACTTGATGGTAAAAACGTTGAAATCCTTCACCAAGCAGCATGAACAACATCTCTGCATTAAATAATCATGTAAGGACTATGCTTAGGTGACTCAGAGAGCCACAGGGAGCCTGTTCCAACTTTATTCCACCCTGTTGTCCCCACGTTGATTGAGGGGGAAACATATCTTCACATAATGGCCCTGTGCCTACCATTCATGACAGCGCCAAACTTCAGATAAGTGTGGATAATTGTCTTGGCCCCATGAGGCTTCTCTAACTTAGCAGATCCTACGCAAAAGGATACTCCTTCAGAAGCTGTTATATTTGCAGTTTTTCACAGTTCACCTCAGCTGTGACACTTGGAAATTAGAAAATGTTGAATAAATCTTTTTACCATTCCACTAGCCAAAAGCGAAAGACTCCCAAATAATGCAACCAATGCCTGTGGGTTGCTAAAACACATATAGACCAAAAAAAAAAAAAAAAAAGATACCCCATAATTTATTAACAATAATATTATTTCTCTGACGTTATTATGCAAGATCTAGTGTTTTCAAGGCCTTGAAAAGCTGGAAAATGTTTTTTTCTCTCTCTAAAGGGTGCTTTCTGATACCTGCCTCCATGATTTGTCTCGTGTCCTCCAGATCTGCCTTTCACTAACCAGAAGCCTAGAAACAAACTTGTTAGAAGGAAGCAAGAATTGTACCCTTACTTTCATGAATATTAAAAAAACAAACAAATAAACAAAAACTTGGCGCTCATTTCTTTTCATCTGGAAGGAAGAATGGGGGAATGTTTACCAGAGCACAACTCGGAGAGATAGCTGAATTCCCAAGCAGAGCTAAAGTTAAAGGAAATTTTTAAATGTAAGATTCTCTTTGAATTCAACTCTACTGGGACATAGTTAACATTAAATGCAGCCATTTTATGGTTGCTTTTTTTAAACTTTTTTTTTTTTTACATCTTTATTGGAGTGTAATTTCTTTATGGTGTTATGTTAGTTTCTGCTGTATAACAAAGTGAATCAGCTATATGAGGGCAAGTTCCAGACATCAATTTGTCCTGTGCCTAAGAACAAATGTACTGCTTTCTCTCCCATCTCTATAATACTCTATTTTTTAACGACAAAGAAGGATGACAGGAAATAAGCACATGGAGACATCACCACCCCAACTTAATTTTTCACAACCTAACTATTTTCAAACCTTTGAAACAAAACCCATGAATGTTAACAAGGTAAAATTTGAAATATCAGTGAGGTGAAGAAAAGGAGCTGTTTCATCTCCTAGAAAAGAAAGCATAACATTTAACGCTGTAGAGATTAAATAAACTGTAATTCATGAAACACACGTTTATTTAATATAGCCTCTTTGAGTCCCTCTTTAAATGAGGGAAAGAAGGGATAAGGATGAGAAAAGGAGAACACATGAGATTTTATGATTGGTAGTGTGGCTACCTCAAAATAATTAAGATATAGGCCCTTAAATGATAAGGCAAAAAAGTTAAAGCAAGAAAAACACAGAAATCAAAACAGTTAATGTGAGACAACCCCAGTGTAGCTTTCAAAATGCTTTAAGGTACCCTAGGCAAACACATCAACTATAAACTGGGGTTTTCTTTAGGTGATCACATTACAGTTGATACTTTTTTCAATTTTTAGCTTTTTGCCCCAATTTTTTACAATGAATAGCTTTTATAGTCAGAAAATAACAATAAGCCCTATTTTCTAACAGGCATTTTCCCTGCAATCCAGAAATTCCATGTGTTGATGAAGAAGATGTGGTACATATATATAACGGAATATTACTCAGCCATAAAAAGGAACGAAACTGAGTCATTTGTAGAGATGTGGATGGACCTAGAGACTGCCATACAGAGTGAAGTAAGTCAGAAAGAGAAAAACAAATGATGTGTATTAACGCATATATGTGGAATCTAGAAAAATGGTATAGATGATCTTATTTGCCAAGCAGAAATAGAAACACAGACATAGAGAACAAATGTATGGATACCAAGGGGGAAGGGGAGAGTGGGATGAATTAGGAGACTGGGAATGACATATATACACTACTATGTATAAAATAGGTAAATAATGAGAACCTACTGTGTAGCACAAGGAACTCTACTCAATGCTCTGTGGTGACCTAAATGGGAAGGAAATCCAAAAAACAGGGGGTATATATATACGTAAAACTGATTCACTTTGCTGTGCAGCAGAAACTAACAACATTGTAAAGCAAACATACTCCAGTAAAAATTAATTTAAAAATTCCTTGTGTTAAATACCATAACATATACTAGCCTAATTATATTATTACAATATTACAGGTGCTCCAGAAATGGTATTAAAATCTTGGGGGACCCTGGAAGTGAGAACCATTCACACTGCCTGGAGTAACAAGGAAATATGAGGGGGAATTGAGAACCGGTTCTGAAGAATGAGAAGTGTGCTTACTTTTTATTTGCAGAAATGGAACAATGAGAACATCTCTGGTGAGAGAGTAAATGTAAGGAGTGTGATTAAATGGGCGTGATGGGAGAGGGGATCCGAATGGTCAAATATTTTGTAGGCCACCACCAATGGTCATCATAATAGCTGACATTTTCTGAGCCCAAACTCTGTGCCAGGTGCCGTTCTAAGATTATAACTTCTCATCTTACTTAATGCCTGTCATAACCCTATGGAACAAGTGCTATCATCCACATTTTATCGATGAGGAAACTGAGGCACAGATTGGGTAATTTGCCCAAAATAACATTAACAAAGTCTATAAAATGCTATCGATTTAGTAGGAATATTCTAAGGATCAAATGTACCAGATGAATATTCATTGAGCAAGTAGAAAAATTTGTCCACTCATTACTATAAATTTCCTGTTGTTGTCTCAACATTCATACCATTTTCAAACTCAAAAGCCCAAAGCCATTGTTGATTATTCTTCCTCTCTCACGGTCCTTGAGTGGTTATTTCATTGGAGGTTTTTCACATTCATCCTTTGTCTTCTTTTCTTCCTATTCCCACTCAAGGGTGAATGTCATGGCCAGGATTCAAGCCCTGGGCTGTGCACGCACCTGGACACTGTGCTGCTGCCTCCCTGGAGAAGTTTATGCTTGATCCTGGAAGCAAAGCCTTTCCAAGTGGGCTTTGTGAGAACTCATTCCCACAGCCGTGTGAAGGACAGCTCAGCATCAAGTAAGACTGTACTAAAAGTTCCAGGTGGAATCACGGGGACCCAAACCCAGGCAGTGGCCATGGGATGCACAGGACGTGGGATCTGAGATCTAAGATAGACCCAGGAAATACTAAGGAGAGGGGATTGCAGCATTTCGTGGATCCTTTGACGTGAGAAGGGAAAGTGGAGATGGATGGGGCTGACATTCACTATGGAAAAAATGAGAAAGAAATTACTTTTATTTTAGGAAAACATTTTCTCAAACCAAATGAGCTGACGGGCAAAACTTCAGAGTGATTACAGATGCTATTATGTTGACCTCATTGACACCAAGAAAATATCCAGAAAAGACATTCTTTTTTCACTATCATCAATCAAAAGTAACCACTCTATGCAAAAGTACATCCTAAAATGTGCTGATTTTAAAGGAAGGAAGACATGCTGTCTGACCTCAAAGAGCTTAGATGTCTGGTCGAGGGAAAGGAAAAGAACAGAGAAAGGAAAAAAAAATGATGTAAAGGAAGAATACAAGGATCACAAGGGATTTTTACAAGAAATGAATGAATGTAGGTCCTCCCTCAGACCAGGGGAGATTTAGCGTGTATCTGTGGTTGCAACCAGAGAGGTATTCCAGGAGCTGCAGCTTATGTATCAGCTTTTAAAAGAGTGAAGGGAGGAAAAGACAAGGTTTCCCTGAGTGACAATAAGTTTGGCTATACTGGAGGTCTCAGGAAAGTGGTTGTAAGTAAGGCTTTAGAGGGGAAATCTTGGGAAGGAACTTGAAGGATGAATTTGGGATTTGAGATGCAGAAAATCAAAATTCATCAAGGAGGTTTTCTTCTTCTTCTTCTCTTGTAAAGTGCCTGTTCATTTATATATATTTATATATATATATGTATGTGTATATATATATATATACATACATTTATATATACAGGCTGTGCTGGATCTTCATGTGGCTTCTCTCTAGTTGGGTTTAGTTTCCCCCAGGCATGTGGGATCTTAGTTCCCCTGCCAGGAATCCAGGGATCGAACCTGCATCCCCTGCATTGGGCCACCAGGGAAGTCCCCCAAGTTTCTGTTCTTTAGCCTGTTCATTTTCTCTTGGGTTGTGTGTTTTTTCATATTGTTTGGTAGGATTGTAGGAGTTCTTTAAATATTCCTGGACGCTACAGTTTTGTTGATTACGTGTTGCAAATGCTTTCTTCTATTCTGAAGGCTGTCTTTTCATTTTCTATTTCGTGTCTTTGGATAAAACTTAATTTTAATCTTAATTAACATAAATTTCTAATGTTAAATTAGTCAGAGCTATCTATCTCTTTCTTTGTTGTCAGTGTTTCCTGTGTTTGTCTAAAAAACCCTTGGTAACCCTCCGTTTAATGAAGATGTTCTCCTGAATCACCTTCTAAACTATTTATTCTTTTGCCACACACATGTGGATTTTAATTCTATATGGAATTATGTATGAAAGGACTCTACTCCCTTCCCTTTTTGTGTTTTTTCTTAGATGGGTACCTAAGTGTCCCAACAAGGAGTTTTGAGGGGACTTCCCTGGCAGTCCAATAGGTAGGACTCTGCGCTTCCATTGCAGGGGGCACGGGGTGGATCCCTGGTCGGGGAACTAAGATCGCGCATGCCGCAGGGTGCAGCCAAAAAAAAAAAAGGGAGTTTTGAGGAAAGCAAGAAATCCCACTGAGGCATTCCCTTGAGAAGATGGGCCATGGGTCCAGGGAAGGACTTTCTGGAGAAGGCAGAGTTGCAGAGAACAGTAATCCAGCACAGGGAATTGTGCCTATGCCTCACGGCATCATGGACAGGAAGAATGAGACAGAATCAAGAGACACTTCAAAGAAAGCATTAGTAAGTATCAAAAGTGGTTGTATTTGCGGCTTAGGAGGGTGGAGGAGGCGCCAAAGAATCCAAGAGCTCCTTACAGCTTAGGAAACCGGAAATCTTCCGGTCCAGTCGACCAGTTTCACACTCTACCCCCAGCCCCCGACTCCAGTACCCTAATGGCTCATCAGCTTGGAGGTTTGCACTCTCCTCAGTTGGAACCTGCACTCATGCTGTAGGTTAATATTTGGAGATACATTCACGATATAGTTATAAATTATTTTTACAATAAAATTATGTTCAGGTTTCACCCTCCAGAGTCTTTGACTAGTCTTTGGCTTCAGAACAGTAAAATGCTGTTCTGACCATTATCTCTAGCAATAGGAAAGCCAAGAGATGCATATGCTCTGTTGTTCTTACACTTAAGCAAAATACTATTTCCCTATGGAAGCAAAAATTCTTCAGAGATCTTAGAGTAGTGAGGTTGGGTTGCATTTCTGAATCCACAAAACTGCCATTTTAAGTCCATTGTCTGGCCTCTTTTGCTTGATTTCAAGGTTTTCTATAATATAGAACAACGTAACCTTTCCAGGCTTATCTCCTCCTCTTCCTCAGCTCAAAGCCTGGACTTCAGTCCAGGGTCAAGAGTCTAGTCTAGTCAAGGGGTGTCCTGAGTATCCACCCAATATGCCTTGTTCATTAATGTTCCCTTTTGCAAGAGACAAAGTCATGCATCCTGCATTATACCTAGTACAACACTGGACACATAGTAGGGATTCAGTTAATATGGAGTTCAGCCAGCAAAGTAAGCCTACAAGGATTTGAAAAATTCATACTATTTGCCCAGAACTTGCTAGATATGGCTGAGGATGCATATGCACACTACATAGAATCTGTCCTCAAGGAGTGAGCCATGTTTCTTAAAGCAATAAACAGAAAAATTCAAAATACCACTAACTAGGTGCTAGATAGCACCCTATAATTTTTTTACAACCTTTGTGGTTCTGGGTCCCATATGAGTACACATTGCATTGAGTAGTGTTGTACAGACCAATTATGCCTTAGGTATTAAAAGAATGGGACGATCAACATTGGGATAGAATTATGAGAACTTTGTAATCAAGGTTCTTCACATATTAAGCCACATATTAATATATAACCAGAGTGGTTCATCATGGTAGGTAGGAAGGACATCAGCTTTGAAGTCAGAAAATATGCATTAAAGAGCTTGTTTTACTAATTGCTAGTTGAGAGAACGTGTCACTAACCTGAACCTCAGTTTCCAAGCCTTTGAAATAGGTGCCTTAGAAGTTTCTCAAGCCTTTGAATAGGTTAAGAAGATAACCCTTCTTCTTCCCATCTTGTAGAGTTATTTAAGCATCAAATTAAGTAATCTGGTGGCGGGGGGTAGGGAGGATTCTATAAAGTATAATACTACACAGACATATGTTATTTTATTAACTATTAAGTTGTTTTGCAACTAGATAAGAGCACAAACATGTTAGAAAAAATATTCAAGAAGAGTCAGTTATCGACAATGCAATATCAGCCTGGAGGGCATGAATGTTGTTTTCAAAGAGATCACCCTGGATCAGAACTATTTAATAACATCTTTAATGGCAGATGAATTTGGGAGGAGCTCATTAAATTACCAGTGGCACCAAATTGAGTGGGAAGCTTAGCCACTTGGAGTAGATAATTACAACTTTCAATGACCTTGAAAAATAGGCAGAAATAATGAGAATAAAAATTTAATCAGGACAAGTAAAAGGGAGGAAACAAACTGCACAGAAGTGATGATAAAGACCTGGTTACAGGCAAAGACAACATAAACGGAAGATGGGATTATAGAGGATTGTATATGAGTCATCAATGCCATGTTAGTGTTTAAAAATGTGTTGATAATAAACTGGAATAAATAGGATTCTAGCTTGTGGGAGTTCCTAGACCATCTTCCCACCATCCTCAGGACTTTATCATTTTGAAAAGACTTATCAAACACCTCTTTGAGGCAAGGCATAGAAATGTAGAAAAATGTGTCTGATTTGAGGTCTTAAAAATGAGGAATGGACTCCCTGGATGGGATCCCAAAGAGAAGGAGCAAAATGATTCATTGTTCGCAAAATAAAGTCTCTGAGTGGAAGTTAAAAGGATTAGGTTTATTTAGAACTGGGAAGGGAAAACAGAGATGCGGGGGTGAGGTGTGATTGATAAGTATCCGAAATGACAAGAAAGAACGTACGGCTAAGAATAGGAGAAAATGCACTGAATCTGCCACAAGAAGGGCTTGTCTTGGACAAGACCAGGAAGCTGCCTGTCTGAGCATCATTGGAACAGCATCATTTTGCCAAAGACAGACCTTTTGTTAATAGTGTCGTGGACAATTGTGTCAGTAAATGCTATTCCATGTGGCTGGTAATGAGGTCTACGTTTGTTAAAGTTTCCTGTGGCACCTAATTTTTTCCCAATTCAATTTATGAATGTTTTGGTGCTTTCAATATCTTTATCTTTTCTGTTTTTCCACGTACTCTATTCTGTTATCCAAGCTAGAGGCCTGAGAGTCCTCCTTGATCTGTCTCCCACCTTTTACTCCAAACACTCAATTAAGCAGAAAACATGAAGCCTGGTTTCTCTTATCTCCTAAATTCCTCTTACATTTGTTTTGAGTTTTTTATTGAAGTATAGTTAATTTATCATGTTGTGTTAGTTTCAAGTGTAAAGCAAATATATATATATTCATATACATATATAGGAATCTTTTTCAGATTCTTTTCCATTATAGGTTATTACAAGATATTAAATACCTGTGCTAGACGGTAGGTCCTTGTTGATTATCTATTTTATATATAGGAGTGTGTATCTGTTAATCCCAAACTCCTAATTTATCTCTCCCCTCCCCCACTATCCCCTTTGGTAACCATAAGTTTGTTTTCTATGTCTGTGAGTCTGTTTCTGTTTTTGTAAATAAATTCATTTGCATCAGTTTTTTAGATTCCACGTACAAATGATATCATATGGTATTTGTCTGATTTTCTTCACTTAATATGATAATCTCTAGATCCATCCATGTTGCTGCAAATGGCAACATTTCATTCTTTTTTACGGCTGAGTAGTATTCCAATGCATATATTTATTTGATGGACATTTAGGTTGCTTCCATGTCTTGGCTATTGCAAATAGTGCTGTTATGAACTTTGAGGTGCATGTATCTTTTTGAATTAGAGTTTTCTCCAGATATATGCCCAGGAGTGGGATTGCTGGATTATATGGTAACTTATTTTTTAGTTTTTCAAGGACCCTTCATACTGTTCTCCATAGTGGCTGAACCAATTTACATTCCTACCAACAGTGGGTTCCTTTTTCTCCACACCCCCTCCAGCATTTATTATTTGTAGACTTCTTAATGATGGCCATTCTGACTGGTGTGAGTTGCCTCATAAGTTTTTGTCTTCTCTCAGCACCAAGAGTCTTAATTGAGGTTCTCATTCTTTATCACCTGAACAGTTGCAACAGTCTCCTCATTGGTATGTGTGTAGAGTTGGGATCCTCTCCAACTTTTCTTCCATCCAGACATCCCAGTGATACATCTGAAATGTCAATCTGAGCTACTACTCTGATTTATACTAAACAGTCTTCCCACTCTATTGCAGATTGTGTCATTCTGAAAAACACTTGTGAAACTCCTACAGGATGCATGGCACAGTTGTAAAGAATTGTATCTGATTAGAAGCCTTTAACTCAGATATGGACTCCTTGGATGGATCCACGAGAAGCAGCAAGATTCTTCAATTGTTCCCCAACTCTAAAAAAGGAGTGCAAGCTCCTTACCACTCAAGCTTCCCCTTGATCTGGCGCTTCTTACCACCCCATCTCTTCCTTAAAACATGCTTTGCTCATTCCCTGATTTTGTTCCTGTTGCCCTCTCAGTCTGGAGGGCTCTTCCCCCTTTCTTTGCTAGGCTGGCTCCTTGTAGCCTCTTCCCAGAATGCCTTCCCTCACCAGCTGAGTTAGGAACTGTCAGAGTTCTACTGATCTACTATTCTGTTATCTCTTAGTTACTTGTTTTTGGTGACCATCTCCCCAGGCTGAGTGAGTACCTTGAGAACAGCTGCAAAGACTCATTCTTTTGGTCTCCTAGCCTCTCTCACAGCTCCTGGTAAAAGTGAATCTAAGATGAACTTTTAAGAATTAAAAAAAAGATGAATGAATGAATGAATGAATGACATCATCTCTTTACTTCATAGCTCTTTTGTAAGGCATTATTATACTATCCTTTAAATTCTAGCAGAACCACACTACCTTTCTGTAAGGGATCATGAAGCCTTAATAGAAGCTCACATATGTCTGCTAGATTACATGAAGTGTCTTTTATTTTAGCCAGTCTAAAGAGGGCTAGAATAAATGGTTGAGAACACAACAGATATCATTCCTGAATGTGAAGACAAGACGAAGCAAAAATCAGGATGAGTATAACAAGGTATTTTGTTCACCTTAGTTGAAGAGCTGCTTAGAGTTAGAACTTGAGAAATGTTGGAAATTGTGCAAAATTGAAGTTGTAAAATTGGTTTATTTTGTATGAATAAACATAGGAGAAGCCATTCTTTTTTATTGCTACAAAGGGCAAGGTCTTATGCTCTAGTCCTTTCGGGCTGCTATAACAGAATACCATAGACTGGGTCAGTTATAAACAACAGAAATTTATTTCTCACAATTCTGGAGGTTGGAAAGTCCAAGATCAAGGCGCTGGCTGATTACGTGTCTGGTGAGAATCTACTTCCTGGTTCATAGCGTCTCCTCTTGCTGTGTCCTTATGTGATGGAAAAGGCAAAAGAGCTCTCTGGGGCCTCTTTTACAGGAGCACTAATCCCATTTATGGGGGCACTGCCCTCAGGACCTAATCACCTCCCACAGGCCCCACCTCCTGACACCATCACATTGAGGATTAGGTTTCAACCTATGAATTTGGGGATGGGGGACACAGATTCAGTGTATAGCGTCTTTCATCACCTGACCTCCACCTGTCTTTCCACCATTGCATTATCTTACTTCACTTCCCCAGGGCTGCCATACGTGTTGGGCAGGCCATGCCTGCATTGGGCATTCAACAACGTGGTGATGGGGCTGAGATACAGCCCACACTCGACCCAACTATCCACGTGCCCTGGTGCTGTCTGCACTCATCTTGAGGAAAGGGAGCACAAGGGCACTGGGGAGGTGCAGGTGAGCTGGACTCTGACACGCGTCACGTCCTGACCTGATGTCACTGAGCCTTCTCTCGGTCCTACTACAAATCTTCACATATGACATGTCTCTGCCTGGAGTTCTCCCTATCCCCTTCAGCTCACTGTTCACATTTCAATGGGATCCCCCGTTCGCTGGGAACATCTAACCTCTGTGACAAGGACAGCTCTCCCCATGGTCAGGAGGCTTTCAGGAAACCACAAACCTCCTTATCACATTTCCAGGTTTACAACTGTATAATCACTGCATTACTAGCTCCCCTACTATACTGCAAGCTCCCTGTAGTGGAGGATGAGAACCTGTATTGGCTACTATGGTATCCACAGAACACATGGGATGTGCTAAATAAATACTTGTGGAATGAATAAATTAATTTACACAGAGCCTACAGAGGTGCATAATGAATGTTGCTCAATAAAAGAATTGCTCTATTTCACTCCCAAACAATTTAGCTGATACTTAAAATAAAATGATAAAATCAAGTATAATAGTCTAATTCCTCTCCATGTTTTGGACCTGATTGGTTCTTACTTGATTTTGTTTGTTTCATCTTTTCATAAACATAAACCATCTTCACTCTCAAAGTTTGGTATTAGAGGAATAGATCAATATTTGATTTTAGCATCTGGCAAGTCATAAATATGAAGGTGAGTTAGTTTCTTTAGTTATCTCTCCAGTCAGGAAAAGTTTAACACATGTTTTCAATACAATTTTTCTGGAATAAAAAAATAAATGTAATGCTTATTAGATAATAAGGATAATATGAACTTTCAATAATGCAGACAGGTTGATTATAACTGTAAACCACATGTTTATATACTTTGGACTTTTAAAGCTTTTAATTTATCAAAGGAAATAATTAGCACACTTTGTGTCAGCCAGTGATGGAATTTATTCATTTGGAAGGCCGTGGGTTTCCTGTCATTAAAACTACATCATGTCCTTCCTTTTCTATTAAACTTCCACTGAGGGCAGTAAGAAGTCACCAAAAGGAAATGAAGAGTTTTCTTGGCAATGTTTTTGTACAATGATTTAATACTCTTAGAAGATAGCAAACCCATAATGTATGCCAACAAGTGTATTATGCAGAACAAGGTCCCCAATTACCACATTATTTCCTTTATTTGATGTTTTGTTTGTGACTCAATTAACTGTGATTTGCAAAGTTGCGTCAATAAATTTTTCTTTTTGCAGGTTAATGTATTTTTTGGCTTTCATTAGCAATGTTTCTCTGCAGCAAGGGAATAGAGTTAGATTACAGAAGCACTGTGTACAGATTTATATGTCAAAGCATATTACTTTTCTCTCCAGATGATCAATGGCAACTCATTACACATAGAATCGTTGTAGTTAAAGCTCACACACATTTTTTTTCCCTCACTGAAGGTTTTCTCAATAAGATCTTCTTTCTTCTGTTTAAATAGTTACTAAAGCTTGATCTTGTCTCTGTTCCAAATGCTAGAACCACAGCTCCTAACGAGGTCTGTCCAAGTTTGAGAAGATTGAAATGAAATGCTTGTTTTCCTAAGGTCTACAATGGGCCTGATGGGGAGTCAGAATTAGCCTCTCGCCCCCAGAAGTGGGTGGTCTTTGAGGCCACAATGAAGGGACACTGTCAGTCAAGGTTTATTTACAGTTTTCTGACAAAGGCTGTACAGGTAAAGGGACTTCATGTAAGATGTTAAGGGTCTGTTTGACCTGATTCTAAACAAACGGTTGGTGAATATTTTTCAGACAGGTTCACACAGTCCTTTTTTTTTTTTTTTTTGCGGTACGCGGGCCTCTCACTGTTGTGGCCTCTCCCATTGTGGAGCACAGGCTCCGGACGCGCAGGCTCAGCGGCCATGGCTCACGGGCCCAGCCGCTCCGCGGCACGTGGGATCTTCCCGGACCGGGGCACGAACCCATGTCCCCTGCATCAGCAGGCGGACTCTCAACCACTGCACCACCAGGGAAGCCCCACACAGTCCTTTTATATGACATATGCTAAGAAACAAACTGCCCTCAGTTCTTAAAATCACGGAAATGGGCAAAACCCTGCACTATGAAAACTCTGTTAAATCTGAAGCAGAAATACTGCACTTCAAATTAGCTTCCCACTCTTTACGGTATGACCTCACAAATATATTAGGACAAGTATGATGGCTTCGAAAATAGCACATCAATTTACTGTAGAATCATTTTGGATTCACAGAAAAGTTGTAAGGATAATGCAGAGAATTCCTGTCACCCAATTCTTTCTATTGTTGACATCTTACATTCGCAAGGTACATTCGTCAAAACTAAGAAACTGACAAAATACATCAATTTTAAGAAATAATATGTTTTATGATGAGGAGGTTCTTTTTTTTTTACATCTCTATTGGAGTATAATTGCTTTACAATGGTGTTAGTTTCTGCTTTATAACAAAGTGAATCAGTTATACATATACATATGTTCCCATATCTCTTCCCTCTTGCGTCTCCCTCCCTCCCACCCTCCTTATCCCACCCCTCTAGGTGGTCACAAAGCAACGAGCTGATCTCCCTGTGCTATGCGGCTGCTTCCCACTAGCTATCTACCTTACGTTTGGTAGTGTATAGATGTCCATGCCTCTCTCTCACTTTGTCACAGCTTACCCTTCCCCCTCCCCATATCCTCAAGTCCATTCTCTAGTAGGTCTGTGTCTTTATTCCTGTCTTACCCCTAGGTTCTTCATGACATTTTTTTTTCTTAGATTCCATATATATGTGTGAGCATATGGTATTTGTCTTTCTCTTTCTGACTTACTTCACTCTGTAGGACAGACTCTAGGTCCATCCACCTCATTACAAATAGCTCAATTTTGTTTCTTTTTATGGCTGAGTAATGTTCCATTGTATATATGTACCACATCTTCTTTATCCATTCATCCGATGATGGACACTTAGATTGCTTCCATGTCCTGGCTATTGTAAATAGAGCTGCAATGAACATTGTGGTACATGACTCTTTTTGAATTATGGTTATCTCAGGGTATATGCCCAGTAGTGGGATTGCTGGGTCATATGGTAGTTGTATTTGTAGTTTTTTAAGGAACCGAGGAGGTTCTTTTTTTAAAAAAAAAAATACTGGCTTCTACTTTATTACAGAGGACGTTTTACTGAATTTCTATAGATAAGCCATTAATTTCAGCATGGATTTCTCTGAGCCCCTTAGACCAGATACCGATATTGCTGCTGAGTTTGCAAATTAAGATGTAAGATCAGAGCTTGGTGAGATTGTCATATTGTCTCCTTTAATTTGGAAAAGTAGAGCGAGGCTGGAGCGAGACCCATAAAACAGACTTTACGACTCTCTTCAAGGCAGATATAGAAACCCACGCTTCAACCCCTTCTTCCAAGCTTCTGCAATTACATTTCCGCAGGAAGAAAGAGGAGGAATTAGAAACAGGATAATGTAGCCTTAAATCACCATTCTTAGCCTTTGCCTTCTTGCTGGAGCCCTCAATTTTTATAACACGGCCCTCAAATTGTATAGTGTGACACAACAAAAAACACAACTTGTTTGACCCTTCCTCAATAAAAAATCATTTTGTCTGACATCCTATAAAACCTGTGCATGAGTGGATACTAAGCTCCGGTGTCTCCTCCAATTGGCAAAAAGAAAAACATTGTAAACGTGTACAGTAAAGCTAGAGATCTTTTTCAGCATAGTTTACAAAGAGCTGATGATTTAACATCAATCTCCAAAGTCTGAGGCTGGGTGCCAACTCCTAATACTGAAACCATTGGAAATGCGGTGCATTGTGGCATTAAAGATAATGTCCTGAGTCGTTTGATTTGCTTCACAATTTCTTTCAAGTGTTCTGAGAATTAGGATATTAGAATTAAAATATTCTTGTTAGAATAAGAACATAACGTGACTAAGCCTCTTGCCCAAATCCAAGCTACACTAGCAACAAGGTTGATAACCCAAGCCGAGCATCTTGATGTCACTGGAAATACATGTTGGGTGTAACGCATTACTGTGTTTTCCCCCCCAGACATTTAGTCACAAGCTTTAACCCTCGACACTTATCTCAGGCATCAGTAGCACCAAGAGAGCTGACCCTGTGTAGCTAAACGTGGAAGGTGGTGGGGAGGGAGCGCCCACAATCTCTGCTCCCCACTGGTTGATAAGACAAGTCCAGATGAGATCAAGAGTTAGGAGGATTCATGACTCACAGCTAGTTTAGCACATAGGCACTTCGTGCAAGTGTTTGCACCCTATCATGCTGGCAAAGCTAACTTTAACACATATGTATTATAAGACTGTTTTCATAAAATATTTCATGGCAGTTTGACACGTGATACCCTGAGATCTGCAAACTTTAATCAAAGTTGAAGACAATATTCCGAGGTATTTTGCCCCTCATTTCCAAGCCCTGTATCTAAGGTTAGAAGGAGAGATTTCGCCCTCTGAAATGAAGGGAAATAAAGATATGTACTGTGGTATAATTAAATATTACATCTAATTAATGTACAGACATGAATCTACCTGCTGTAACTAACAAAGGTACTAAAAACGATGTGTTTTAAATGAAGACTATAGAATACAAAGAAAATGCCATGATCTGTATTTTCTTCCTGAGTTCAAGTTTTTTAGAATATGGTTAAAATACAGCACTTATCAAAGGAGGGAAATTTGGGTTTTACCCTGATTCTGCCAGTTCTACACGTGTGCTCTTCGATGCTTTCCTAAATGCTCTATGCCTCAGTTTTTTCTCTGGTAGACAGAGAGGCAGAGACAGAGACAGAGAGAGAGAGACAGAAAGAGATTGATTACAATGGCTACTTTGAATTGCTGGAATTAAACCTAAACTTCCACCATCAATATATACTGAAATCAGATACTCTGTAGCAAAAACCAGACACACAAACAAAAACAAATTTACTTTTTATTTCCATAAAAGGAAATAAATTAAGAAAACAAATCCAGTTTGGTTTACACCAAAGCATAAGGAATAGAAAAACTTCCTCAGGGTTTTAGTATAAATATTATTATAATATAATATAGTATAGTATAATAAATATAACATGTATGTTATTTTTACAATAAGTGCTAGCTCTCTAAATCTGACAAAAATGAATTGACATACTAGAATATTATAGTCAAACGCTTATCTGAAATATGCAACGCTGACATTTTTTTTTCTCCCTGAATACTGACACATAGAACTCAATGTTCTAAAAATGTGTAAAATATTTCAAAGGTGGAATTTAGAGTCCTCTTCACATAAATTGTTGTGGTCCCCAGTTCCTAAAGCATGCTGTGTATCTGTTCTTAAAGAAAAAGAAAAATAATCCTTCATCAATTATGGTTAAGGATCCCCAAACTGAAACACATGTGGGTGAATGCCATTCAAGTCACCAGCCCACACTGGTCTGACGGCGGGGGAGGGAAAGAAAACGAGGAGATAAATGGCCTACATGATTGATTTCAACTAAGACTAAAATCTTGGAGGACAATTATTGGATTTACTCACTGTTTGTTTTTGCGACATTTCGGAAATTGGCAAAAAAAAAATGTTTACAATGTTGAAGAGGCGTGTGGTGGCTGAGAAATTCATTTTTTTTACCTAAGTGATTTTTTTTTTTTTTTACCCAAAACTTCTTTTCTTAATTTACTTTTGCTGGTACCAAGCATTGGAAATCATCCTTCGGAAATTATCAACCACGAAATTAACAATGTGATGATGAAAAATATTGTTCAGTGCATGAATCCCAAATACATGTATGTATAGATTTTAAAGCTCTGGTATAATTTAAAGCGTTCTTTACATTATCTGAGCCACTCTATATTTACCTTTTATTATCTGACATGTTTCTTTAAGAAAAAAAAAAAGGAAATTCTTTACATTTTGCCCAAAGAGAGGTATTACATCTAATTAATGTATCAACATCTCTCTCTCCTGTAACTGACAAATGCTAAATGCCTTATCAGTCTGGCACCAAAAATGATGTTGTCTCAGAGTTTCCCAGACTGCTTTGTCTGAAAAGGTCCATGAAACGCTTTAATGATCATATATTAGGTGGGAACTTTAACCTTCTCTGTACCAGGTCAATTGAATAGGTAATTGGAAAAGTCAGTTCCACTTGTTGTAATCCATTCAAAAGGAAACTTAGCTTTACACAGAACGTGGTCTTCAGTCATAAAAATAGTGCAAGGCTGTGCAGAAAAACAAGACAAAACGCAGTAATTCTGGACATAGCATTAAGGTTAAAAGACTGAAACAAGAACAAAAAGCACAGATCAGACCAAAAGCTTCTTACAAATTTTAGAAAATGCTATTTTTTTTCATCTGAACATAGGAGAAGTCAAATATAATTGAAAATTACAGATGCAAATAGTACAAATAATAGTTACTGAGAGTTGATTATGTGCCTGGCACGGTGTTTAACTTTTCACAAAAAATCATCTCATTTAACGCTCACAAGAATCAGTAAGGAAGGCTAATGCGTGTAACGTAGAGCTGCTGGCAACCAGACTCTATTGCCAGCTGCCTCGCTTACCACTACCAGTTATTAGCTATGCAGCCTTGGCCAGATTAATTCTCCTCTCAGGATGCAAGTTTTCCCATCCTGAAAATGGAAATGACATCAGCATCTGCCTGGGAAGGATGTTGTTAGAAACAGACACAATGGCCGGCATATGGATGCCCTATCGAAGCATTTTGTTGTTATCGTTTTACAGATAAGGAAACAGAGGCTAGAAGAGGTTTTAAAACATGCCCTAAATCACAGAGTTAAGTGACAGAACAGAGTTCTGAGCTTCTCTGTTCTCCAGGGACCTACAGATTAGTCGGAAGCGCAGGGAAGGAAAGAGGGATGCCCGACTCGAGCTGCTTTAGGAGTGGGATATGCGGCCATTCCAGAGTGTGGGGCAGTTGCCAAAGAGGGGAACTTCTGGTTCCGTAGGGAGACCGCCTGGGGGGATGCCCAGGAGTTGGCCAGGAAACATGGCAAGGACAGCAAGGGCACAGCATACATAACAGTCCAGGTGGCAGCAGACTGGGGAGCTGAGAGGAGCAGTCACATACAAGGCTGATCATGTTTCCATGGGGGAGGTTGGAAGGATGGCTGAAGCAAAAAATGGTGCCTGAAAACTGCATTCCAGTATTTGCAGCGTTCCAAAAATATATACCTATCATTGTAAATGAGTCCCTCTATATGTAATATATATGGTAATTTTTAAAATATGTGGAAAGAGGTGTCTTAGTCAGTTCTGGCTTTTCTAACAAATTACCAGAGACTGAGTGACTTAAACAACAGAAATTTATTTTTCAACAACTCTGTTTGCAGCCGAAGCAATGGACAGGGGTTGGGTCCTGAGCACAGGAGCCTCTGCCTTAGGACCCTGGGGTCAGTGAGGCATGTGAGTCTGTACACTAACGTGGAAGCTCGCCGAACTCTATCGTTTAGGAGATTTTATGGACGTAGTCACGGTTGATCAGATCGTTGGCCGCCGGTGACTGATCTCAATCTCAAGTTCCTCCCTTCTCTCCAGAACACCTTCTGCGTCTTGACCCTTTGTTCTGTCCTTTGCTCTGACCACAGGCCATGCCTGCTTAGGGGTCGGTCACAGGGAATCCTAGCAATCAGCGCTCTATCTCTAAGGGACACAGAGACCTTAGAAATGTGTTCCTTTACCTTCTTCAAGCACTCAGTTATTACCTATCCCAGTTATTTTTTTTCTTTTACACATTGTTGATGGTTCTTTTTTTTTAATCTTTTTTTTTTTTTTTGCGGTACTCGGGCCTCTCACTGCCGCGGCCTCTCCCGCTGCGGCGCACAGGCTCCGGACGCGCAGACCCAGCGGCCACGGCTCACGGGCCCAGCCGCTCTGCGGCATGCGGGATCCTCCCGGACCGGGGCACGAACCCGCATCCCCTGCATCGGCAGGCGGACTCTCAACCACTGCGCCACCAGGGAAGCCCTAATCTTATTTTTTTATTGAAGTGTAGTTGATTTACAATGTTGTGCCTATCTCTTTTGATACAAATAAAACCAATGTGAGTAAAGATGAGAAAAGAATAGCAAAGAAAATCTCTGCGTGTACAATAACATATTGAAAGCAATCCTGCTTCCTACTTTACTCCCAACTCAAGACCCTTCCCTATCCTCCCCAATGCTGTTTCCAATATTTTTATGTTCTTTTCCTAGTAAATAAACGGAGTCAAAACTATATTAATCATTTGTATGCTTATTATGCTACATGTATTTATTACTAGACTCAAAATAAATGAAATATATATTTTTAAGTGAAGTAAGCAAGTGGCCAGGGACATATGGAAAATGTTAGATGAGGTTAACATTCATTAATCAGAATGAAATTCACATAAAAATGGTGAAAACAGCAAAAATCAAATAGTTGAATAAATAGCTCATAGAAAATACTACAACTACATCAAGTATCAAAGGTCAGAAGCAGACAAGAGACTCAGAGATGACAAGGCCCACTTATCGATAGAAAAAGAGTTACAGATATGGTTAACATTAAATTAACCAAAGAATAAAAGGCCAGTGCCAAAAACAGAGTTGAGTTTCCTAAACCAGGAAACAGAGAAAGAGAGTAAGGAAATCAGGAGATTATCAAGCAGAGTAATCAAGAATTCAGAAGGTAAGTTGCAACTCTCTCTCCCCAAATCTCTCTCACTCTCAAATCCCAAACATTTCCCTATAAGATGTAGAGATGGAAATCATGAAAAAGGACACTAGACAGAAACACACTTCCAGAAAGAATTTTATTAGTCCATACTAGCTGAAGCACACAAATTGATGGCCATGTGGAATTACACAGAGGTACGTAATTTGATTTGAATCACAACAGCTATTACATCAGAATGTTTTCATCAGTAATGATAGCATTAGAGCAGTGCCTATATTGATAAAATTAAGCAGTTGTCTTGTACAATTTTTTTTTCAACCACAGTCTACATCAATGAGTACAGGAGATGAAGATTAAACTCATGTTTTAGCTTGTTTTGGGATTTTTTTGTTTTTTAGTTTTTAATTTAAATATACTCACTTGAAAATTAACTTGAAAAGCTAACTTTAAATTGTAAAAAGATCATTTCTGAACTCAGGATAAAGATGTTCCTGGCAATTCACAAGAATACCAACATATCTTCCGTTTTGCTTTTTTTAATCATTCCCTTGACAAAATTAGAGACTATAATCTCCTCAAAATTGACTACCTTCTTGCTGACATAGAAAAACTGTAACATTATATTTAGCGTATTTCTTGATAAGGGAGGTAGACAATGGAATAGTCTACCTCCAAAAAAAGGCCAAACAAGTTTAATACAAATGCAGTGTTAAGAAAAACATGAAATAAATTTCTGAGTATTTTATAAGTAAGAGCTAGTACATATCAGATTAGTCCATATTGGTTTTGCTAGAGTCAAAGCACCTTCCTATTTAAGTAGAGAAAACTTGACAAGGAAGTGAAAATAGGGACCTAAAATATAAACTTAAATACATTTTGTGAGCCTTAGTAGAAAGATTGGAATCTTTTCAAGTCAGTAAATGCATATTCACAGACTGAGCCAAAGTCTGTGAAACTTCCACAAAAGCGAAGTTTGCTAAGTAAATTTCTAACAAACAACATAAACAAAACTGGGAAGGAAATACTGAACCAATACCAGCATAAAAGTAAACAAACTTTTCTAACTTCAGAAATCACCTTCCCAGGAGCTGTTTAGGTGACAAATCACACGTGGAATGAAAACGAATTTGACCCACTTATGAAAGGAGAAGGAAAAAAGGGTTGAATGTACAACCACTTGACTGGAAAGAATACACGGTTGGAAGAATTCAAAGATGACATACTTTCCACTTTGTAGCTGAATTTCCTTTCATTCGCTCCAGATTTTACTTCATTTATGAGAAATTTTGGGAGAGTCACTTAATTGGTGCCTCCTTATTCTTCATTGCCAGAGGAGCTACAGGGATGTAGCAGAAAGGATGTGATAAATGCCACAGGGACATAGCAGAAAGGATGTGATAAATTTGTGAGCATAGCCATGTAGTGGACCCAAAAATAGCACACAGTGTTTTGGAAAACGGGGGAGAATAGGTCAGGTCTGCTATTCTCCTTTTTTTTTTTTTTTTTTTCTTTGCGGTACGCGGGCTTCTCGCTGTTGTGGCCTCTCCCGTTGCGGAGCACAGGCTCCAGACGCGCAGGCTCAGCGACCATGGCTCACGGGCCCAGCCGCTCCGCGGCATGTGGGACCCTCCCGGACCGGGGCACGAACCCGTGTCCCCTGCATCGGCAGGTGGACTCTCAACCACTGCGCCACCAGGGAAGCCCTGCCATTCTCCTTTTAGCTGTCCTGAAGACCCACCAACACACAAAAAGGATACACATACTTACCGCTCACAGCCCTGGTGTTCAGCCAGGTTTGGTTGTGTTCTGCCTTCTGGTCAGTCTCTAATTTTTATTGTCCTCTCACTATTCTGGGTGACCATTGCCATAGTTTCCATAGCCATGATCTTGGCTCTTTGGCATATAAATCTGGGCTGCATAACAACTATGCTTCCCTAGATCTTGTCTGCAAACAGACGTTAGATTTGCCTCTGCCTGGGGGACCCTGCTTGCCTAATAGTGCCCACTGTGGCATCCCTATCACTTATTTCTTTATCAGACATTTATTGAGAATATATTAGATGGCAGGCGCACTGTCCTAGCCACCAAAGAAACAAAAGCACCCACATCATACTTCAAATAGGCTGACCGTGGAATTAGAGAAAGAACTGGAAGGAACTACCCACAGATTTCTTATCAACACCCTAGACTTATTAGCTTGTTCTATCCTATGTGTTCAATTGCAAAGGCATATTTTGAAATTGGTTTGCTGGCCATTTCTCATGAACATGGGTAAAGAATGAATGTGGTTAATTGAATAACAGCGGGAAGTATTAACTTGTGTGTTCTCCCAACACCCCACCCACCCCTGACTCCAATCCAGAAGGTTAGAGTATTTCCCCTTGGTAGCTTAAGGAAGAGAACCCAGTAGGATGTAAAGAACAAAACAAGCCGATTCTTTACTTTTGAGCTTCAAAAGCTGACTTCTTATCATATGTAATACATGGCGCCTACATGTCTGGAAACGTAGATAATATTATATTATATTTTTGCAGATTGAAAATGTCCTTAATGATATTATGCAGAAGTTGCGTAAGTTTCTAGACTTTATGGAAACTCTGGGGATTTAGAAGATTATTGACTAAGCTCGATTTGTCCCCATGCCTTAGGAGAGAGAATTTCCCTGGATGAGGTTGAGGAGAAGTTCAGCTGGAAATAAAATAGTAAGATGCTAAGAAGGGTCTGAGAGATCTGAGCGTAGGGGAGACCTGTGCTTAACTTTCCAGAAGAAGTCAAGAGAGTGGGGCTGGACACAAGTTGTAAGAACCACCAAATCCATGATTATCATGGGGTGAAAGCAGTGGTGACATGATGCACTGAGGCCAGGAAGACTTAATACTGCTCTGCAGAGCAGCCCTAGAGGGCAAGGTAGGATGAAATCAAGACTCTGAACTGAACTTACTGGGGGAAAAAAACACAAAAAAACAAAAACCAGAATGTACTGAATTTACTTTGAGTTGATCAAGATTTACTGTCTGCCATGAGGTTAAATAGTTGGAGTGTGCGGTTCTCTTGTAGAAAAAATAAAGTTAATTTTGTATATACCTGAGTTTTTGATCTGAAATAGCAGATCCACAACATGTAGGAAGAATCACACTACACCTCACAAGGCATTTATAGCTGAATAATGAAGAAGAGAATTTACAATAAGATGAAGAACTCATAAAAACCTTAAAGAAGAATGACGTATCTGTAGGTGCTGAAAGTCTTAATGCGAAGTTAGAAAATAAAGGTAAAAGTATACTGAAACAAGTACACGTACATTTTGTTGATGGTATAAATTGGTGCAAACTCCCACAATAATTCCACTTCTGAGGATCTAAACTAAGTAAATATACAAAATATATTCAAATGTGTACCTATGAAGATGTCCGTTATAGCATTATTTACAGTTCTATACAAATTCACACAATCTGGATATCCAGCCCCAACCACAGAGGTGGGTGGAGATGAAGACCACGGTCCCGGAGTTAAATCAGAGGTAGGGTGGGGGGTGGAATCCAAGCAAACCCATTGATGTAAGTGGGTGGCACGGGGTCTAAAAGAGTGCCCAGAAGTGATCATTAATGAGCAAAAATTTGGAAGCTCAATAAAGCTATTTATGGAAACCTGCAGAGAGTCCTAACATAACTGAAGAGAAGAACATTAATCTATCACATTCCTGCCCTGACACTCAAGATAAATTGGAAAGGATAGTTTCAGGGCATACATAGAATTCTGAGACAACTTGACAATTATATCCTAAAGTTTCAAATGTTATTAACATTCTTGATGAAAGCCTCCCATCCCTCATGAAGACAGTACAGTTTTGTTGTTAAGCAAATGGGTGCAAAATGCATCAGCAATCCTCTTGTGTCTCGTATTCTGTATTCAGCTAATCCATCAATTAAGGAGACGTGCTTAAACTGTTCAAAGACAATCAAGAGTGGTCCTCAGCCCAGTGTGGTCCAGCTGAGCTGATGTACTGCCGCCCCAGCTGGAGGCCCTGCCCAGACGGCGTCCACTCAGCGCCTGAGGTATAGACACACTGCCCTATTTGTTTTGGCAATAATTGTCTCCTTGCCCTGAAAGAGGCCCGAAAATTGCTTCTATGTTTAGAAACAAGATTGCTCTGTTGAGGCTGCCGGTCAGAGTCTCACCTCTTCATAGAAGTCTGTTATTCCTAGGACTCCGTTTCCTAACTTAGGCTTTTGTGGTGTTTGGTTGATGAAAAGGCACTTGTTAGGCAAGTGCAGGGACCCTTGGCAAGTGTGTCTGGGGAGCTACCATGGCTATTCCTGAGAGGATTATTAATCGTGGGGTTTTATCGCCTACTATTCTGGGTAAACATCATGATAGATTTGAGTTTCTGTATTGTTTTGATTGAATAAGAGGGATAGTTTAATTGTTAAAGAAAGTAGATTTCAAACCAATATGTGAAAAGTAAGTCAACACACACAATTGTCAGTTGCACATACAGAGAGGAAAAGGTGGCCATTCATGCTCAGTAAGTATCTCTGTGCACTTGAAGAAGGGGTTTCTTGGCCATCCATGCATGGCCTCCTCTTTATACACACAGGAAAACCACCCAAATATTCATGAGTCCCCCCAGCAGCCAGGACCCAGCAATCTCCATGGACATCGGGATCACACTTTTTAGTTCCCGGTCGACATCACCCATGTGTTACTACTTGGGTTCTCCATAAATATTTTCCATTAATTTAATCTAAGCCCAGACTTTTAAAATCCCAGATAGCTAGTTCACTATTTACATTAACCATATGCTCTCTGGCTTCACACACCACAAAATCACCCCTGTTACTCAAGGAGGTGAAATCCATGAGACAGTTGTATACACAGACTGACGGTAGAGATTTTGTGTTTTATCATGACCAACTTCGGTTTATTGTCCCTTTAAGTTATGATGAATAAAAATCTTATTCATTGCCTTAAAGAGAAGGATCTGTCTCTCCAAAGAAATTCTCAGTGGATTCATGTAAGACGGATGCCAAAATTAAAGCTGGCTAGATTTGTTTAAATTTTACAATGAAAAATGCACTGCATTTTTTATGGTGCTGTCCCCCTTCTCACCACGAAGCCCCTCCTCATATAGTGCTCCCCGTCTCAGTCCATAGCAACCCTCCTCTTCCAGCTACTCAGGCCCGAGGCCAGGGGATTAGCCTGTACTCCCCTCCCCAGTACATCAGTCAACTCGGTTGGCTCTATCTTCCAAATCCATCCAGAGTCTGACTGCTTCTTACCACCTCCGCTGCTGCCACTGTGACCTCAGCCCCCACTGTCTCCCATCTGGATTATTTTCAGTAGCCTCTGGCCTCGACTTCCTGCTCCCAACACCTTTCTCTTCATTCTCCTTTCGAGAAGGTCATGTCACTACTCCACTACTTAAGTACATGTCAAAGACCTTCATAAGGTCCCCGTCGGCTCTCTGACATCATCTCCGTCAACTCGGGCTCATTCTCCTCCAGCCACTTTGCTACTCCTTAAACACATCATCTGTTCTCCCCCAGGGCCTTTGCACTTACTATTCTCTCTGCCTGGCATGCTTTTCCTCCAGAGGACCACTTGGCTTACTTTCTTCAGGTCTCTTCTCAAGTGTGATCACACCAAAAGAAGCCAAATCTCACCATCCCACGTAAAATGGCTACCACCTTCTACACCTCACATTCTCTCACCTTGCTCGACTTTATTTTTCTTCATAGAATTTATAACCCCCGACATACTAATATTTATTTACTGATTGTATGTCTCCTCCATAACCGGGCCAATAGTAGGCAGTCAATAAACATTTCTTGAGTAAATGGTGATGATAACAAGAATAATAAAGATCTATTTGGCACCTGGATTTCCTACAAAGCAGTAGTAAGAAAGATAGGAGTGTGAACATGTGGTGTCTTCAACATAACAGCCCATCACTCAGTGGTAACCAAGGACTCCTACAGAAGCACAATACAAAAGCGAAAACGAGCTACACCAACTTGCTGAACTTTAAGCCTACAGGAACACAATTATTTTAAAAATGGTAAATTCATTTGAACCTGAAATAAATCCGTACATCTCCCACAGACATTGCACATCAGGGCAAACTTGAACCAAGCTGACACTTCACTTGTCTTACATCTCGGTCGTGAAATCCGCCGAGACTTTGAAAAGAAGGCTTTTATCTCTCGTGTAAGAAGGTGAAAGGTTGCACTCGCCAGCGCTATGTCAGTTATAACAATATTTTTCTGCTAGTGCAGATTACGTGTGTTTTCTTTCCATTTTCTGCTCGTTTTCACTCCTGGCGCAACCCGGGCCAAGCAAATGGAAACTTGGGGCTCCCCAGTAGGAGGGACGGCTCCAACCGAAATGTAAGAGATGATGGCACGGGTGAGGAGTGGGGCCCACAGATCTTTGGAAAATGCTGAGATTTTAATTGAGAGTTGCCAAAAGCTGTAGCCAGGGGAAAAGCAAAAATCAAAAATACTGAAGCTGCCTCAAAGTCTCAAGTGACAGGAATACGAGGAAAGTTTCCTCTTCCCCTTATTCATCAAGCAATTCCTGGCATTGGACTTAAAAGAGGACAAAAATACATCCTCTCCCTTCACGTGCCCTCAGTTTCGAAAGAGGCAGAAAGTGCATGGCTCATTATCACACAAAGTAATGATTGCTAAGTTTTATAGGAGAACGTAGGAGGGAAATGTAACCCAAACAAGGCTTTGACTAAGACTGGACTTATGCTCTAAAACCAGTTTCGCATTTAGCTGTGACATATTACGCAAATTACGTAAATTCCCCAAACTTTGACTTCCTTCTGGTAGAAGAGGAAAAAGGCTAAAATGTTTAGAAAGTGGTGGGTACTTTTTTTTTTTTTTTTTGCAGTACGCGGGCCTCTCAGTGTTGTGGCCTCTCCCGTTGCGGAGCACAGGCTCCGGACGCGCAGGCTCAGCAGCCATGGCTCACGGGCCCAGCCGCTCCGCGGCACGTGGCATCTTCCCGGACCGGGCACAAACCCACGTCCCCTGCATCGGCAGGCGGACTCTCAACCACTGCGCCACCAGGGAAGCCCTGTGCTGGGTACTTCTGTTTCACGCTGGAAACTGCCCACCTTTAATATGTATGTTAGGAGTCATCGGTATTACATTTCTGGACTTTGTGAGGTACAGCTGGTATTCTTATATCCCTACGGAGAAACAGAGGCAGGAAGGGCTGGCAGGTAACAAGGTGTCCTCTGCAATACCCGAGCTCATCCAGAGGCTCCTGGTGGAAACTCGAGTGAGGAGGATGTAGGGGGCACCAAGTCATGGGAGGTGAGGACAAGAAGTGTGTGATCAGAGCATCCTGACAAATGGAGACCCTTTCACAGAAATGTGTTAGTCTGACCACTTCAGGTACATCAAGAGTCTTGAGAAGAACCTATAAAATGGAAGAATTGAATGAATACGAGATGACTAAGAATTTAAAGGAAAAACACCAATAATAAGATTCCCGGATTAGAGATCTTTGCATCAAGGTCTTGAACTCTCTCAAACTAGAACAAAAGACAGTGAATGTGACCCCAGTGGAAGCCCCTGCATGGAGTTGGGGGGACCATTCTGTTAAGTCAGCAAGTGTGAACTTACCTGTACTCTTCCGATGAAAACTAGAAACCTGGGTAGCACACATTAAAGGGAATATGGGTTTTTTGGGTTGTTTCATAAGGGAACCCTCACGAACGTGGACTTTATTTGTAATAATACTTCCTTAAACTCCTGCTCTACTGCCACGGTAGCAGGAGGGTTGCTATAACAATAGTTAACCTTTCACCAAAAGAACTACTGTAGACCAAACACTAGCAAATTACCTTATGTGCATCATTACATTTAATTCTTTTTTTATTGACGTATAGTTGATTTACAATGTTGTGCTAATTTCTGCTGTACAGCAAAGTGCTCAGTTATACACATATATACATTCTTTTTTTATATTCTTTTCCATGATGGTTTATCTCAGGAGATTGAATATAGTTCCCTGTGTATACAGTAGGACCTTGTTTATCCATTCTAAATGTAATAGTTTGCATCTGCTAACCCCAAATTCCCAGTCCATCCCTCTCCCTCCCCCCTCCCCCTTGGCAACCACAAGTCTGATCTCTATGTCTGTGAGTCTGTTTCTGTTTTGTAGATAGATTCATTTGTGCCATATTTTATATTCTACATATAAGTGATGTCATATGGTATTTGTCTTTCTCTTTCTGACTTACTTCACTTAGTATGTTAATCTCTAGTTGCATCCATGTTGCTGCAAATGGCATTATTTTGTTCTTTTTTATGGCTGAGTAACATTTCATGGTATATATGTACCACATCTTCTTTATCCATTCATCTGTTGATGGACATTTAGGCTGTTTCCATGTTTTGGCTATTGTGAACAGCACTGCTATGAACAGAGGGGTACATGTATCTTTTTGAAATAGAGTTTTCTCCAGATATATGCCCAGGAGTGGGATTGCTGGATCATACGGTAGTTCTATTTTTAGTTTTTCAAGGATCTTCCATGCTGTTTTCCATAGTGGCTGCACAAACTTACATTCCCACCAGCAGTGTAGGAGGGTTCCCTTTTCTCCACACCCTCTCCAGCATTTGTTATTTGTAGACTTTTTCATGATGGCCATTCTGACCAGAGTGAGGTGGTACCTCATTGTAGTTTTGATTTGCATCTCTCTAATAATTAGTGATGTTGAGCATCTTTTCATGTGCCTACTGGCCATCTGTATATCTTCTTTGGAGAAATGTCTATTAAGGTCTTCTGCCCATTTTTCAATTAGGTGGTTTGTTTTTTTGTTGTTGAGTTGTATGAGCTGTTTGTGTATTTTGGAGATTAAGCCTTTGTCAGTCTCATCATTTGCAAATATTTCTCCCATTCCCTAGGTTGTCTTTTTGTTGTTTGTTTATGGTTTCCTTTGCTGTGCAAAAGCTTGTAAGTTTGACTAAGTCCCATTTGTTTATTTCTGTTTTTATTTCTATTGCTCTGGGAGACTGACCTAAGAAAACATTGGTATTACATTTAATTCTTGTAGTGATTTTATGAGGTAAACTTTATCTTCTCCATGTTATAAATGAGAATTTTCAACCCTAAAGAAATTCAGTAACTTTCCCAGGGTCATACAAGTATTAGATGAAAAAATATGAATTTGCTGACATTTCACAATTTTTTAACCTTCAATTTTTTAACGTTTCTTATGGTCAAACCCTGGTAAGTGAAAACACCTATCCAAACCAGGACTTGTGTAGTCAGTTGCTGTGTAAGGTGCTTCCCGTAGTGTGAATCCTGGTGTGAAACAAACCAATTGTGAGCCGGAGAAGATAGAAAAGCCAGGAAGAGTGTTCATCGTGCAACATTTTAATGAAGTCACGTACCTCTACAAACTCCCTCCAGTTAATAGGATGTTTGAAACTAAGTGACTCTATAGATCAAGAATTTAACCTGCATTTTCATATACACACCTCTCTTTGGCCTTATGGGAAATTTAGGTTTTAAAATGTCTTGGTGGCGTTTGACAGATTCTAAACATATTCATGCACATGAAGTATATTTATTATGAGTAATACCACGGAGAATTTCTTATAAAATTCTGTCCCTAAAAGGAAAGTTATGTTTTGTAACAATAGCAAAGAATGCATTCAAGATAAGCTGACTAAAGAAATTCTTTAGAATTTATACCATTACAACGACCAAAAAGGTTTAATTTCATCATTTGGGCATTTCAATGAAAATGGTGTCAACTGAAAGAAGAAGTTTTAAAGAAACCCATAAAACATTTCTGATTTGTAAAAGATTTAACTGGCTTAACTACCCAGTATTTTTCTGTTGTCTAGTACTTTTAAAGATTCTAAGTTTCATTGAATACCAGAAGCATGATGTGTATCTAAATGTAACTACTTAATACTACCCGATAAGAAAGATCTGCCACTAAGAACTGGAAAAGTCCATGAAAAACAAGCAACTTATCTTTATAGTGTGATTCAGGACCTATTAAGAAGATTGCCACATAGGTCTTCCTGTTATTTTTCCTGCAAAAAAAACTAGAGTATTCCAAAGAATTATGCAAAACAGCTATCATTTGCTCCTTTATATGTCTGTAAGAAATGTTGTGAGAATTTTAATTCAATCTCTTTTATTTTTATTACAAAATACAAGCAAAACCATGAGATGCTTTCTTGTGGTTTTGGGGGTTTTTATCCTATGGGTCCTTAACAATAATGGGAGAGGGAACAAGTACGTGTTGTTTGTTAATTCAACATTCTCTGGGATTAAAGAATGACCTATTTGAAAATTTATTTATCCTTTCTGCCTGAGAGGTTTTAACTCCTATGGAGGGATCTCTTTATTCTGATTCCCCTGAGAATCCAGTGACTACATGCAGGCATTATTTCCTGATTTATAAAATAGGCCTTACCCACCATCCTAAATTTTTACATGTGAATATAGGGTCATTTTCTCTTCTGATTTAGTAAAATATAAATATATGAATGCTTAATCATTACCCAGCTGAATTCCAACCAACAACTTTTTTCTCAACTAGGTGAGCAAGTGGCATGTTTTTCCCAGGTTTATTGAGATATAATTAACATATAATGCATGAGTTTAAGGTGAATATCGTGGGGATTTGATACTCTTACATATTGCAAAATGATGACCACAATAGAGTTAGTTAACACTTTTATCATCTCACATAATTACCTTTTTATGTGTGTCATGAGAACATTTAAGATCTACTCTGATAGCAGCTTTCAAGAATATAATACAGCAGTGTTAACTATAGTCATCATGCTGTACATTACATTCCCAGGAATTATTTCTCTTTTAACTGGAAATCTGTACCCGTTGACCAGCATCTCCTCATTTCCTCATCCACCAGACCCTGGCAACCACCATTCTACTCCCTGTTTCTATGAGTTCAGCTTTTTTACATATAAGTGATGTCATACAGTATTCGTCTTTCTCTCTCTGACTTAATTCACTTAGCATAATACCTTCAAGTTCCTTCCATGTTTTTGCAAATGGCAGGATGTCCTTCTTTCCTGTATGTATCACGTCTTCTATAACCATTCATTCATAGACAGACAATTAGGTTTTTTCCATTTCTGGATTATTATGAATACCGCTGCAGTGAACATGGAGTGCAGGTATCTTTTCAAGATCCTGATTTTATTTTCTTTGGATATATACCCAGAAGTGGGATTACTAGGTCATATGGTAGTTCCATTTTTAACTTTTTGAGAAGCTTCCATACTGTTTTCCATAGTGGCTGCTCCAATTTACATTCCCACCAACAGTGCTAGAGGGCTCCCTTTTCTCCACACCCTCACCAACACTTGTTCTTTCATGTCTTTTTGATAATAGCTATTCCAATAGGTGTGAGGTGATATCTCGTTGTGGTTTTGATTTGCATTTCCCTGATGATTAGTGATGCTGAGTACTTTCAAGTACCTGTTGACCATCTCTATGTCTTCGTTTGAAAAAATGTCTATTCAGGTCCTCTCCCCATTTTTAAGTTGGATTGTTTGTTTTTTTGCTGTTGAGTTGTGTGAGTTCCTTACATATTTTGGATTTTAACTCTTTATCAGATAGATGGTTTGCAAATATTTTCTCTTATTCCATAGGTTGCATTTTCATTTTTATTGATTTTTTTTTTTTTTTTTTTTTTTTTTTTTGTGGTACGCGGGCCTCTCACTGTTGTGGCCTCTCCCATTGCAGAGCACAGGCTCCGGACGCACAGGCTCAACGACCATGGCTCTCGGGCCTAGCCGGCTGCTCTGCAGCAAGTGGGATCTTCCCGGACCGGGGCACAAACCCGTGTCCCCTGCATCGGCAGGCGGACTCCCAACCACTGCGCCACCAGGGAAGCCCTGATTTTTTTTTTTTTTCTGCCAAACACCATCCTAAGTGAGTTGGCTTTAAGTAGAAGTCCAGTGTGGGATAAAATATTATCATTCAAATTTGCAAACCTAAATTCAACTTGAAAATCAAATCACAGAAAAAGGGTAAGAAACAACTTCCAAAATTTGGGGTAAAAGTGCATTTTCTCAATCTGTACCTCCCTAGAATAATCTACCATACTAAAATATTTCAAATTCAATTTATTAAAAATATTTATTTATTTTGGCTTCACCGGGTCTTAGTTGCGGCAGGCAGGCTCTTAGTTGTGGCATGTGGGATCTAGTTCCCTGATCAGGGATCAAACCCAGGCCCCCTGAGTTGGGAGCACAGAGTCTTAACCACTGGACCACCAGGGAAGTCCCTCAGATTCAATTTTTAATACAGTAAGGTCACCAACTTCAAGTCCAAGTCTGACCCATTTTACAAAGAATATGTCTTACTCTGTATTTGATCATTAAAATGAAACTTTAAAGTACAATGGAAAAGAAACTATATAATGATGTACCTGACACTTTAAGTTAAAGCTTGTAAAATATAATTTAACACAATATCACACCAACGCTTTCAGGTCTCTTTCTACTGCTGTTAGTTTTATCCTAAAGCTAAAACAGAGCTAATTTGTGGTACGTACTAATCTCTAAGTCAAGAAGTGCAATAAATTTAAAAGAACTTGTTTCCAAAGGAGAAATAATTATTGCCAAAAAGTAAATAAGGAGAAAAAATAAAGCCCTCTTAAAATTCTCTTTGTCTTGAATGTTGTCATAGTTACTAAAAAGAAATTTATGTTTTGAAGACTTTTTCTTAGATGTTAAATACTGTGACCAATTGTGGTGGTTGAAAGATGAATGAGACTGATGAGGAAGTTCATTTATAAACATCTTTTCAAAACCCATCTTTACCAATTATTGCTTTTCCACCTACATTAGACTTAAAGTTGGCTGTGTGCAGAACTGTTCTATCATTTAAGCTATTTTTAGTCATAAACATTCAAATATAGCTAAAATTTGAATTCAATTTCTAACTGTTCAGCCATTTAAATATTTAATTTAAATATTTTAAAATATATCTTGTGAGCAAGCTACATATAATAACCGAATTGCTAAATAATCCCAAGAATACACATAGTAGAGTATTGAGTTCAATTAATTTAGTTCTATAATGACATTCTTATTCCTAGTATCTCCAGAATATTGTGCTAGGAACGCTTTTGGTTGAGCATTATAATCCTAGAATATTTCAGCAGAAAAGCTGTTTAGCAATCATTTGGTCCAGCGGTCTTTGTTTCTAAAAATGGGGAAACTGAGTCCCAGAGATGTTGAGTGGTTTATACGAGGTCATACTGCTAAGTAACAGTGAAGTTGGGGCTTTAATCAAGGTCACCTGATTCAAGTTCCATTGCATTTTTTGTGACACCAGGCTTATGTCAAGAGGCTATGAAAATAAATTTATCTCACTAGAGGGGGTTGTAAAGGTTGTGCCTTGAAGTCTTAATGCTCCTTTGAGCTACCCCAGGAGTCAAAGAGGTGCAAAAAGGAAGATGCTCTACTCTGTATCCACTTTGACCTAAGCACTTTCTCTTTTCTTCTGTTTTATACAATGTAATTTTGGATAATATGTTGACATTATGTTTAGAAAGATTCTCCTACCAAAAAAGACAGTTTAAAAATTAGTTCTGGGCTTCCCTGGTGGCGCAGTGGTTGAGAGTCCGCCTGCCGATGCAGGGGACATGGGTTCGTGCCCCGGTCTGGGAAGATCCCACGTGCCGTGGAGCGACTGGGCCCGTGAGCCATGGCTGCTGAGCCTGCGCGTCCGGAGCCTGTGCTCCGCAGCGGGAGAGGCCACAACAGTGAGAGGCCTGCGTACGGCAGAAAAGAAAAAATTTACAGTAATCAAAACAGTGTGGTATTGGCTGGCATAAAGACAGACATATGGACCAATGGAATAGAATAGAAAGTCCAGAAATACACCCTCATATATATGGTCAAATGACTTTTGATAAGGGTGCCAAGACCATTTAATACGAAAAGGACAGTCTTTCCCAACAATGGTGCTGGGAAAACTGGATACCCACAGGAAGAAGAAACAAAGTTGGACGGTTATCTAACACCATACACAAAAATTAACTCAAAGTGGATCAAGGACCTAAATGAAGACCTAAAACAATAAAATTCTTAGAAGGAAACATAGGGGAAGAGCTTCTCAAATCATTGGCAATGATTTCTTGGATATGACACCAAAGGCACAGATAGTGAAAGAAAAAATGGACAAATTGGATTTCCATAAAAAAATTTGTTCATCAAAAGACACTGTCCACAGAGTAAAAAGGCAACACACAGAATGGGAGAAAATATTTGAAAAACATATATCTGAAAAGGGATGAATATCCAGAATATATAAAGAACTCCTAAAATTCAACAACAAAACTCCATACAGCCTGATTTAAAAATGGACAAGGACTTGAATAGACATTTATCTAAAAAAGAGAAATGCACTGTTGGTAGGAATGTAAAATGGTACAGCTACTGTGGAAAACAGTATGGCACTTTTTCAAAAAATTAAAAATAGGATTATGGTATGATTCAGCAATTCCACTTCTGGGTATACACCCAAAAGAATTGAAAGCAGGGCCTTGAGGTGATATTTGTACACCCATATTCATAGCAGCATTTTTTCACAATAGCTAAAACATGGAGGCAATCCAAGTGACCAACGATGATGAACAGATAAACAAAATGTGGTATATACCTACAGTGGAATATTATTCAGCCTTCAAAAAGGAAGGAAATTCTGCAATATACAACAACATAAATGAACCTTGAGGTCATTATGCTAAGTGGAATAAGCTAGTCACAAAAAGGTAAGTACTATATGATTTCACTTATTCTAGGTACTTAGAATAATCAAAATCATAAGTACAGAAAGTATAGAGGTGGTTTTTGGGGACTGGTGGCAGGCTGCAGTGGGGAACAGAATGGGAAGTTATTGTTTAGCAGGTATAGTGCCTACTATTTTGCCTAATGATGTCTTAGGTCTTCACACCAAATTAGAACCAGTTGATTTAAATCCCAATATGTTCTCCAAATCAGGCAAGTTTCACAATATTTTAAGTTTTGCTACTAATACGCAAAGTAAAAATGCATAATAAAGATTTATTTACTGTGGACAGAACAATAGTTACCAAGAAGACCTTTGGCCAGGATATTTTTAACTTCATTGGAGCATGTAGCTGAAATCTATGTAATCTTCTATGTAGAGTTGTAGGCGTTAAACCTACTCGGAGGCTCATTGAACACTGTGGAAAATTTTCTCAGTGGGCCAACCCATTTGCAGAACCAGGTGTTTCTGTAATTGTGACAGCATGAAAAATATTCATAGTGCTCTAAAGTCCCTTACACTCTCATTCCACCTGAGCTTTCTGGTTGAGTCCCGCGGCTGCTTACGCTCTTCGAGGATCTCCTTGTTTATGTAGGTGCATTTCTTTGTTTCTGAATTTACTTTGCTACCTTTTAAAGAGGAAAATTTATAGAAAAAGATTTAATAAGCTGATGTTGGGAGTCACTCACATTTCAGCCAGGTGCACTGCTAACGTGCAGGTGTAAACCAGTGAACAGGTAAGGAAAGCATGATGTGAGTTGCAGTCTCTGAAGGATTAATTGTGTATGTCCATAATGAATGTATCCCAAGGTGCATTTAAACATGTGCTATAAATTAAAGCATTTTCTTCCTTTTCCCCCCTCCTTCCAGTTTCTCTATGTCATTTATATACATACAGTAAACACAGTCTATATTTGGATGTCATGAGAATGAATGTCCCTTATTCATTGCTAAATATAATTTTATAGAAATGTTTATTTTCAGGTAACAAATACACATCACTCTTCTAAATAACTGATTATTTTTATATTTGAAAATAGCCTATTTCTACTTGAGTACTATATTAACGACATGTTTTAATTTCTTAATCCTTATTTTCCCCCTCACATTATATAGTGATACAACCTCCTCACCTACATCCATGCCTGAAAATTTTTTTCAGAAAAGATAATTTTCAACTGTGTTAGTTTCCTCATTCTGAAAAATTTGGAAGATATCCATTAAAAATTCAGATTTAAAAATTTAATATCCATTAAAATTCAATTTCTAATCAAAATAACTTTTTCTTAACTATTCATTCCAAATAATATATATTATTCTGTTTTCTGTATTTTATACTTTGGAAAATGTTAGCTAATTACTTTTCCAAATAACTTATATTTAGGTAATACTTTCCTTGTTTTTAATACTGTATAGCCATACTAGGGAGACTTTTAAATGTTGATATTTAATTATAATTTTATTCTTATAATGCCATGTTCTAGATTTTTTAGCATTTTCGCAACTAAGTCAAAATATATAATTAGAAATTATATAAGAACATATAGGAATGGAAAAAGTATAATTTTGGGGTGAAATTTAATATAATACTAAGTCTAAATAAAAACCTTTACACATTTTAAGTAGGAAAAAAATGGAGGTTTGTGTCAACAAATTATTATTTTTTAAGAAAAATATTGCATTTTTCTCATGACTTTTTGAAGATTTATATCTATATCTACTCACTGTTTGTCATTCAAAAGAAAAGAGAAATGTTTTCATCAAACTGTTATTTCCAAACATTAAACTATTTAGCAGCATTTTTCATTCAGCAAATGTAATTACATTCCCATTACATGCTACATGAGACCAGACATCCAAATGTTAATAAGAATCAGTTTCTTTTCTTTCAAATATTTTGAACTAAGTTAGATAGACATCATAGACAAATGAAGTATCCTTGGATCAAAAAATGTAAAGCAATCCATGTCTGGTCATTTGAGTAGAGGAGGCTGTTGTTATTGCCTCTTCTTTTTTTTTTTTTCTTTTTCGAACTTAACATAAATTTATTTTCCCAAAGTTCAGAAGTCCAAGATCCAGGTGCCTCCAGAGGTGGTTTCTCCTGAGGCCTCTCTCCTGGGCTATCTTCTCCCTGGGTCCTCACACGGCTGTTTCTCCATGCACATATGCCCCTGGTATCTCTTCCTAATTTTATACGGACACCAGTCCTATTGGATTAGGGTCCCACCCGTATGACCTTATTTAATCTTAGTCACCTCTTTAAAAGCCCTATCTCCAGAAACAGTCATATTTGGGGTTAGGGCTACAATGTATGCATTAGGGTAGGGGAGGGGACACAATTCAGTCCGTCACACAGAACGACTGGAAAGAACACAAGATTTGTATTTAGAAGTTACGAGTTCTATCAGCTTTGTACCGTTGGGGTAAATCACTGTAATTTCTCTAAACATCTCCTTCCTCACCTATTAAATAGCAACAATAATTATTTTATATCAAATTACTTGTAATCACTCGACTCAAATTTCAGATGGTTTATTGCAAAACTCTCTACTGGCCGGAGGTAACAGAAAGTGAGGATCATTCCTCAGTAAGTTAAGGTGAAATAGAGGATGCCATCAGAAATTTCTAGTTCACATCAGAAGTTGCACATGTTGTTGGCAGCCCCAGGGCCAGTAACAATTTGGGAAACTGTTGACCAGCACAGTGTCAGTTGAATTCACACAAAAATCTGGATTTCTGATTTAGCCTCTTTCTAAGCCTGGTGGTAATAGACCGGTCCTGAGTACCAAGGATGAGGTCTTTCCCTGGAGCCCGAACCCCTGTGTGTCTGCACACTGACAATTGCTGTCTATTATCACACTTGGGCTGTTGCTGATGGACATGTAGTCTTACTTATGCTGGGTCACTAGGTCGTTGTCCTTTGATCAACCAATTACATGAAAATATAAGTGATTAAATAAAGAAGCAATAAAAAATAAACCTTTGTAGTTTAGTCCCAAGAAGGGATGGAATAAATAAAAGAAGTCATAAAAAGTTACAAGAAGGGAAACAGTGAACATAAAAAGATCCATTCAATAACAACACAAGTAGACTAGGAGATCCCTGCTGACACTTGCAGATATTCTGATTCTCACCATAGGAATGATCTGCACAAGCTTCACAAGCACACTCACCGCCAACGTACCTACACCCTACACTGAAATACGAAAAGCCTCTCTGTTACTGTGAACATTCTTCTAGCAGTTTCTTCAGCTGTTGTTTTGATTGAACTGCTCGCTCTGCTCTGTGGACAGTGCTACCACTGAAACCCCGCCTTCACTCACTTGAAAATGAAGATGAATGTTTGCGAGAAAATAAGGCTGACTCTGAAGGACTTCACAGAAATAATCGGCGTGAGGCACGCAACCTGCACATTAGCGGGTGAATGGCTGGATTGGAAGGAACAGAGAAGGACAGGGCTGCCTGGCCGCGTTGCACTGAGTCATAGCTTTGAAACAAGGCCTTGAGTCAGAGCTATCAGGCTGGGGCTTCTGTTTTCCTGGCTCTGATAAGCCAGTCTCTTTTTGTCCAGAGGTTGAGCCTGTGATTTAACATAGCAATGACAGCAATAGTTATCCCCAAAAACATCCTTCACAACTCATTTCTAATACAAATCACTTATTCTTTGTGAAAGATGAGTGAGTCATGCAAGGAACAGACTGCCCATTAGTAGTACATTGTTAATTTTCTCTTTAATTAGTTAAGTGGCATATAATTATTTGAGGTCAAATAATAATTAAATTTTTGTACACTCCTTTTTTTCCCTCTGGTAAATTCCTACTGGACCACCCTCCATGATAAAGGACCTCTAAATAACACACAGGATGCTGGCTGTAGAACACAAGGAAGTGTGTGATCTTTCCCTACAAAAGTCCTCTTTAAAAAAAAAAAAAAAATCTCTCCATGAAAAGAATCATTTTATCATCATTGTTTAGAATTCTCCTTTTAAGAATAAAAATCATCCAATAAAAATATAATAAACTTTACACTTCTAATTAAGTGAGTTATCTGAAAAAAAAACCATAAAATGCGTCAACTTTTCATTTTTACTGTAACTAACAGATATTAGTTAGACTTACGAACATTAAAGTGGGCTTTCCTCTAGGAAACTCTACCAAGAAAATATGGAAGTACTACATAAAAGTAAAGTTGGTTTCCTCCATTACCCGAAGTTGAATAAATCATCTAAATTATGCTCAATGTTTCTTTTTTTCCAGAAGCAAGCACTTGATTGTTATTTAAGATGATGCAGCTAAAATCTCACAAAGTTCACTTAAAAATTAAAATTAGAGGGGCTTCCCTGGTGGCGCAGTGGTTGAGAGTCTGCCTGCCGATGCAGGGGACACGGGTTCGTGCCCTGGTCTGGGAAGATCCCACATGCCGCGAAGCGGCTGGGCCCGTGAGCCATGGCCGCTGAGCCTGCGCGTCTGGAGCCCGTGCTCCGCAGCGGGAGAGGCCACAACAGTGAGAGGCCCACGTACCGCAAAAAAAAAAAAAAAAAAAAAATTAAAATTAGAAATTTTCTCATTTTGACTTAGGGATCAGAGAAACCATGTTCATAATAATATTAAAATTTTCAATTATATTAAAAGAAAATATGATTTAGGAAATGAATTTAAGAAAAGCAAGCTTAATATCGTGTTCATAAGCAGTAGAAAGGCTGTCTTCAGATTAAAAAGAAATATTAACAAAAAAATTTTCAGTGTTTCACCCATGAAACTATATTCTCAACCGTGCTGCCCTCGATTAATATCTCTAAGCTGATTAAGTCTCGGTGCACACCATAAACTTCTAGAAAGAAAATACCTCACCCAAAAATGTATGTTGATTATATTAACATTTGTAGAAGAATTTCAACAGGCACTTTCCTGATGTTGACCCTTACTTAGCTAGGCCTTCATAGCTTTTGTCAGTTATTAGAAAAGAAAGGTCTCAGGAAGAAACTTTATAAAAAAGATGCAAGGCAGCCTTATCTAGTCATTAAAATAAGGCTTCAAGGACCTTTACCAACAAAGTATTTTGTGACTTTTTTTTTAATTAATGTAGACTCCTTTGCACAGAATTGGCATGAATTAATGAGGCTTTTCAATAAGTACACACACACTGAACACCAGGGCCAGACAGTAGTTAAAGCAGTGAAAACAGATTTTGTTCAGGAACTTGTATCAGGAATAAGTCAGCACACGTACAGTGTTCATAAATTGACAGATTTTCAATAACTAAGGCAGACTCCATGCTTTTGCCCAGGAATTCAGTCTGTAGATCAAGACTTTGGTTTTACTCCCAGTTCTGCTACTCACTTGCAAGTCAACTGACCTGTTAACACTTATCCAGCAAACACTTACCATATGTACACTGTGTGCCAGGAATTGTGTTCTATTCACGGGACCTAAGCAAATAACATAAATCCTTATAAAGTACAAACTCGTTTTGTTCAGGGGAGGAAGAAATCATGACCAGTGAAGGAGACGCAAGTAAAACAATTCTAACAATACAGTATAATAAATGCCATGATAAATGCATATATACGTGATTTTAATTATACCTAAGAAGACCAGGGAAAGCCTAACCAAAGTGATACTGAAGCGAGTTTTCTCATAAGGAACTCATTTAATAGAGAAGCGGATGCCTGGGGATTGAGACTAAGCGTAGGTTGAAGGGTAGTAAAAGGAGAAAGTGATATATATATATATATATATATATATATATACACCTTATCATTTCTATATGACTTCTCTATTATTAATACACAAAGAGAAAAGCAGAGAAAATAAAATGAGAAGGGAAAGCAAAAAAACTTACTTCTTATGCCACGTCAGGTGTAAAGTACTCCTGCCAAAAATACATGACCTAAATTCTTAAAGCTCTTTGTGTTGTTTTGGGGCAAGTTATGCTCAGAGACTGGGACTGTCTTTGCCAAAATTTTATTGAACACGGTTCACTGCGGGAATTATAATAATTTCACAAGCCAATAGCATACAGGATAATGTCCCTTAATGAGCCAATAAAGAAATAACACAGTCCGAACCAATGACAGATTAACTACACTATTGTTTCAGGCAAAGGGAGATGAAAGGAAGAATGTTCATATTCAGTTGAGGTGTACCTTTGTACCAGTTGGTTCTCCGGAGAGACGGCTTAACCAACCCAGAGCTGAGGTCCAGCTGCCATTACAAAAACTAAAGTCCCTTGTTGCTAGGGAACCAGGTTGCCCGTGTTGTGGGCAAGAGGCCACTGCTCAGTGTTCACCACTGCAGGGCAAATATTCACCTTGCCCAGGCAGGAGCTAATGTCCCTAGGTCTTCAGCAAGCTATTTATAGCAGCAAAACATCACCTTGCCCAGATCAAACACTCTGGGATAGCCCTCACAAACTCTGGGTATTTACAGCTTATCAGCAAGCCCAGATGTTGATGACTGTGTCCTGACACATCAATTTCACTTTTATATCCAAACAACTTTACTTATAAAAACAATTTCATTCTTAGATCAAAACAACTTCACTCAAAAACAATTTCCTCCTTGTCATGAACAAGTGGATTTGAAGTCATCAAACCACTACTCAGCATTCTTCAACGGCTTTCCAATTGTTCTTAGAAAATAATGCAAAAGATTCACCTAGAACCGAGACCTCTAGCTGCACCTCGTTCCCCTCTGTCCTGTGGCTTGACTTCAGTTTCACTGACCTCAGTGTCTCTCAGACAGGACAAGTCTGTTCCTGCCACAGGCATGTGCCTCAGCAGATCCTCTGTCTGGGACCCCATCTCTAAACCTCAAGGGCCTGGCCCTTCTTTGTCACTCTGGTTCAGTTTAAGTCATCTCCTTAAGGAGGCCTTCACTGACCATCCAATCCTATGGGACCCCTGTCCCTAGACCATCCTGGTCTTCTATGTGTGTGTATTTTTTATTGACCATCTTTTAAATTATAGTTAATTTACAATGTTGTGTTAGTTTCAGGTGTACAGCAAAGTGATTCCATTATAGTATATATATATATGTGTGTGTATGTGTACACATATATTCTTTTTCAGATTCTTTTCTATTATAAGATCTTGAATATAGTTCCCTATGCTATACAGTAGCTCCCTGTTGTTTATCTATTTTATATATAGTAGTGTGCATCTGTTAATCCCAAACTCCTAACTTATCCCTCCCCCACCTTTCCCCTTTGGTAACCGTAAGTTTGTTTTCTATGTCTGTGAGATATTTCTGTTTTGTAAATAAGTTCATTTGTATTGCTTTTTAGATTCCACATGTAAGTGATATCATATATTTGTCTTTTTCTGTCTGACTTACTTCACTTATTTTGATAATCTCTAGGTCCATCCATGTTGCTGCAAATGACATTATTTCATTCTTTTTTATGGCTGAGTAATATTCCATATATATGTATATATAATCATATCTTCTTTGTATATACAGACCATCTGTTCTAATGCCTGCAAAACACCTTGTGCTACCTGACATTTTCATACTCACTTATTTGTTTGTCCAAAGATTTCCTCTATCAGAGTTATTTAAGTTAGTAAAATAAGTTTATAAATCATTTTAACACTAAACATCATTATTTGGTTTGGGGGTGGTGTGAAATCATTTCATTTTGATGACAGTTGACAGCTCCCATTAACAGCAGTTCTCATTGGTAGCTTTTGAACAATTTAACAAATAAAATATCAATAAAAGCTAACAAATATTTCAAGCTCTACTGTCCATGGGGAGGGGGAGTATAATATGTTGTCCTTGGCCATGAAAAGTTTGAGAACCACTGAACTGAAATATTTCTAGCACTGTTTTTAGAAACTGATTCAAAAGAAACTGACAACATCCAGCTTTTCATGTGAATGAATTAACTGGTTGGAAAGAGATGTGTGTTATCTATGATTTAAACCTGCTCATAAGTAAGAAGAGTGAAACAGGAGCTGTGTTGAAAAGGGAGTACTCATGATGACATTTATATGATTTTTATTTTTGTTCAAGAAGTGTATATCAGAACCAGCCTAATTGTCCATCAATGGATGAACGGATAAAGAATATGTGGTACATATATACAATGGAATATTACTCAGCCATATAAAAGAATGAAATAATGCCATTTGCAGCAACATGGATGGACCTAGAGATTGTCATATTGAGTGGAGTAAGTCAGACAGAGAAAGACAAATATATGATATCACATGTGGAATCTAAAAAAATGATACAAATGAACTTATTTACAAAACAGAAGTAGACCCACACATGTAGAAAACAAATTTATGGTTACCAAGGGGGAAAGGTTGGGGGAGGAATAAATTGGGAGATTGGGATTGACATATACACACTACTATATATAAAATAGATAATTAATTAGTACCTACTGTATAGCACAGGGACCTCTACTCAATACTCTGTAATGGCTTATATGGGACCAGAATCTAAAAAAGAGGGGATATATGTACACGAATAACTGATTCACTTTGCTGTACACCTGAAACGAACACAACATTGTAAATCAACTATACTCCAATAAAAATTAATTTTTTAAAAAATGTACATATTTATCGTACACAAGTCAAAGACTCAGTATGAAAAAAAAACACTGCCTGCCACCTCATTCTCTTCTACCACCCGAAATTCCTGCTTTCCTACAGGTGACAAATTTCAACTAGCTCAGCCTTTTATTTTGATCTTTACCTTATATTTTTAAATAACTTGCTTATAATTCTATTTCTTGATTTCTGAATTTTATTTTTTAATAGATCTTTATTGGAGTATAACTGTTTCACAATACTGGGTTAGTTTCTGTTGTACAACAAAGTGAATCAGCCATATGCATACATATATCCCCATATCCCCTCCCTCGTGAGCCTCCCTCCCACCCTCCCTATCCCTTCCCGCTGGGTCATCACAAAGCACCGAGCTGATCTCCCTGTGCTATGCAGCTTCTTCCCACTAGCTATCTATTTTACATTTGGTAGTGTATATATGTCGATGCTACATACCTATCGGCTTCTTGTGGAAATGAGGTTTGACCTTATGTAGGTTCCCCACTCACACATACACGCCCACCGTCAATTTCTTCCATTTCCTGGTTAATTAGGTCATCATTCTTAGTTACATCAGTATTCCCTTTTCACCTTATGATGAGTATATAAATATTATTCCTGAGCTGAGCCATGTAGTTTAATGCAATTATTTGTTTTTCTTGTCCATCTTTTTCCCTTCACTCAATAATAATTCAGTCCATACTTTGCTCATCTTTCCTAGAATCATACATCTCCCCTCTACAAGCTCAAACCATCAGGGATTTTGGGTGTTTCATTCTCTTGAAGAAAGCCCACTAGAGCTGTCTATTCTGCTCAAATCTGGACCACTTGCTCTCTAGGCCACCTGCACAGCCATTGTCCTGGAATCTCCCTTCATCGTGTATCCTGTGGTTTCCCTTACATATTCTGTTCCCATGTTAGCGTCTCTATCTCCTGGATACCAAGGCATCCCACCTCTCAATTCTGTTAGATCTCTCAGAGACTCTCTGAGATAAGGTATACAGTAGGTAACTTTTTGAAGCTTCCATGTGTGACAGGGTCTCTCCTCCTCCCTATTCGCTGACTGGTAGTTTGAGTGGATATAGAATCCTAGGTTGGAATTTTCCTTCAGACTGTGGAAGCATCACTTAACTATGCCCTCCTGGCAGTACTGCAGTCAGAAGTCATCTGCATTCTGATACATAACCCCTTATCGCATGTGATTTGTTTTCTTTCTCTCCCTCTGGGAAGCACTTATAAGTTTCTCCTTTTCTCTGGGTCTAAAACCTCATGCATCTTACTTAGGTCAGACCTTTCTCCATCCAGGGTCCTCGGCCCTTGTTGGGCTCCTTTACTTTCAAAACTAATATCCTTCCATTCTGGAACATTTTTTTAATTAATTTTTATTGGAGTATAGCTGCTTTACAATGTTATGTTAGTTTCTGCTGTACAGTAATTGAATCCGTTATACATATACATATATCCCCTCTCTTTTGGATTTCCTTCCCATTTAGGTCACCACAGAGCATTGAGTAGAGTTCCCTGCGCTATACAGTAGGTTCTCATTAGTTATCTATTTTACACATAGCAGTGTATATGTGTCAATCCCAATCTCCCAATTCCTCCCACTTCCCCTTCTCCTCTTGGTATCCATAAGTTTGTTCTCTGTCTCTGTTTCTGCTTTGCAAATAAGTTCATCTGTACCATTTTTCTAGATTCCACATATAAGTGATATTATATATTTGTTTTTCTCTTTCTGACTTACTTCACTCTGTGTGACAGTCTCTAGGTCTATCCACGTCTCTGCAAGTGGCACTATTTCATTCCTTTTTAGGGCTGAGTAATACTCCACTGTATATATGGAATATTCTAAAATCATTTCTTGGATAATTTCCTCCCTTCCATGTTCTCTGGTCTGCCTCCCTAGAACTTTTTTGTTCATTTTTTACCGCTTAGAATGTTCCTCTAACTTTCTTATCCCTTTTCTCCTATTTTTCATTCCTTTGCCTTTCTGTACTAAGTTTTGGAATATTGCTTCAACTGTATTTTCCTATCCTTTTACTGAATTTTCATTTCAGCTGTCATAACTTTTAACTTCCAAGAGCTCTTTGTTATCTGAATGTAACTTTTTTTTCTTGTTTTTGTTTCACATATGAAATGTTTTCTCCTATCTCCCTTAAACGTTAATGTCAGGGTTTTGTTGGTGTGTTGTTGAGATTTTCTTCTCCCTGCAGTGACAATATTTCTTTCAAGCTCCTTTTTTTCCCATGTTTTCTTTTTCCTAAATTTGGAAAGACTGGGAAGCTCAGTTATATACCCAGGAAGTGCGACAGCCAGGATTTGCCACCAGACTGTGTGATTTCAAAGCCGGCACCTCTCCTGTGTACCCTATTATACATAATCATTGAAAACTCAATACAAAAATGTATTAACTAATCAAAATGGAATCAAAATTTAATAACTAATTAAAATTGCATCTGTGAATGAAATACATTGCCATATTTTAGAGATTACCAAGCTTAAATTTATAAATTAAAAGTTTAAATCTATAAATTAAAAGCATATAGGAGAGTTCACATTGTTACAGGTAGAAATTATATTAATATAATATTTGCCTTTAACTACTATGTGTAGGGGGCTGTGCTAAACCCTCAGCAACATTATCTTCTTTAATCATGAAAACAGCAGTGTTTTTAAATCAGAGGAATGAGAACTTAGAAAAGTTAAATAAATTGACCACAGTTACACATTTGTGAAAATCAGGCTTGTGAAAATCAGGCTTGGAGTGAGAATCACACTCCTCACTCCCCACCCTTGTACACGTTGCCTCCCCAAAGAGTCCAGGTTGGTTGACCAAAGGCCAGGGATTCTATACTTCATCATTAATTTACCGTGACCATTCACACTTCATGGAATCTGACACCACATAGCCTCTCTCCTCTGTACAAGTAGAAAGTTGGGAAGGTGGTCTCAGCCAGGTTCACCAAGGAGCAGACCCACACGTCTGGAACCACAGCCAACTTTGGTCCTCACACATCATCAACCTGTCCTGTAAACAAACAAATGACTTCAAATTGCAAGGCAAAGAAATTCTAGAATCAAACTCAACAGGGGTCTCAATTTGACCTAACATCCTTAGATACCCTATTAAATGAAATTGGAGGTTGCCTTGGAGGCTGCAGAAAGCAGGATCTGGGATCTACAACGGGGCCTACACTGACCCAAAGTTGGTTAGAAATAATGCATTAGTGAAAGATCTTTTTTTTGTCTTTATAAGAGAATCTTAAATAAAAGAGCAAGAGAATAATGTTTGACAAAGAGAAGGTTTTCTAAAGGTTTTTGGCTTATTTATTTAGGAAAGGCCAAAAACATTTTTTTTTCTTTTTTTGTGTTATGCGGGCCTCTCACTGTTGTGGCCTCTCCCGTTGCGGAGCACAGGCTCCGGACGCGCAGGCTCAGCGGCCATGGCTCACAGGCCCAGCCTCTCTGCGACATGTGGGATCCTCCCGGACTGGGGCACGAACCCATGTCCCCTGCATCAGCAGGCGGACTCTCAACCACTGCACCACCAGGGAAGCCCCCAAAACATTTTAAAGACTTCCTCACTATATGAAGATAATATGTGAAAAATGAACATCATAAGAAGTTTTCCAAAAACAAATACACAGTTTCGTTTTTGGTACGGAGGTAATGAGAAATAAATATTGTAGGCATGGAAGATGTCAAAGTATTATAGAGGTACCAGAATATAATGAGAAAAGTGTCTGGAATACCAGGACAATGAGATGAATGCCTGGCATTTGAAAAGTTTCATTGTTTTGAAAAATAAATCCTGACTTGCAAGAAGATGGGGTATGAGTGGAGGCACACTTGTTCCCATGCCCTTGCTCTTATATCCATAAGATCATTGTTAAAAACACTTCAAAACAGTCCATGTGAGCAAAAGGCTTAAACACCTTCTAGATTCCAGTATCCAATATTTCTGGAAAAAGATAAAGAGACAGTACTAACAGCCACCCTGAAATTCAGACCCCGACAGAAAAAGACCTCCTTCCAGAAGGCAGGTTGCTGCCACAGGCCTAGAAATTGGCCTCATAGGTTGTCTAAACCATGCTGCAGGGCTCTATGTTGCTTCCATGGGAACATGGGCGCAAGGTCTGTGAGGAAGCAACTGGATTAATACACGGTCTGAGCACGGAATCATGCTGCAGTCACTGGTGCGAGGGGAGCCCAAGAGAGTTACTGTCAAGTTCATATGAGATGAAAATAGATCTGCAAACAAGTGGAATGCCTGAGCACAGGCTCAAGGAATGTAAATGGAGATTACAAAAGTAGGGTTGACTCAGGCTACCATGTTACCAAACTCCAAATCCAGCCTTCTTCCACCTGCCTTAATAGCATCTCTTGACCAAATTAGGACCAGAAGCCCAGTTACATTCCTGTTTGGACACATATTACATGGGGCCAGCGTAGTCAAATGACATAGTCTCCCCGGACAGGAGTAAGCACCACCATCTGTCCAGTGGGAGGTTTATTACAGTTTAAGTAGACTTCTAACCGTGACATTTAGCCACCAAACCTGCTCCCCTGGTGAGGATTGTGGATGACAGAGCTCAGAATGCCACCTCTAATGACCTCAGTTTTGATATGCTACAAGCAATCCACCAGATCTTCTCAGAACTGACTGGGTTTTGGGGGGAAAGGCGCAATTCTATGACTCTCCTTTCTTGTGATTTAATAGCACCATGACTGTGATAAGCATTTCATTGGAAGATGTAGGACTACCAAAGTTTAACTTCACTAATGTCTCCTTTGCTTAAAGATAAAAATCCCAGTTTTCCCTTGAGTTCAAAGGACTGAGAAAGTAAGTTTCATAAATACTCCATTGAAAACCTGTGTGCTTAGAAGGCACTGAGAGGGACATCCCTGGCAGTCCATTGGTTAAGACTCCGGGCTTCCACTGCAGGGGGCATGGGTTCCATCCCTGGTCAGGGAACTAAGATTCTGCACGCGGTACAGCGCAGCCAAAAAATAAAATAAGATAACAGAAGGCACTGCGCCTCAGACTTAGTGGTTATAAGAGCAGATATTAAATGCAGGATCCCAGGCTTTGTCTCCAGAGATTCTGGTTTGGTAGATCTGGGGTGGGAGGTCATTGTTTAATAATTTCCCTAGCTGTTCCTGATACAGATGATTCAAGACCCCTGCGTGAGAAACCCTGCAGACTAATGGAAAAACAGCTGTGCCCTGGACACATTAAAACCTAACAATTAGACTGTAATGTTCCTGTATGTGGTCCTTCCACGATCACTGAGAAATCCACAAAGCAGCTACATGGAACGTGTTATATACTCTGTTCCAGGAAGATACGAATTATCCCTTTTCTTTTTGCACTACAGAGAAGTATCTCCTCAACATGTACTAGGATCTCTTTTCTGAAAATAAAATTGGTGGCTTTTATTTAATAGTCACACTATATCATGATTACCTAAGTCATGAAAATGACCTGAGAGCTTTAGGAAGCATGATGATGAAAAAGTAAATTATATCCATTTGATGTTTTCAGCGTTTTCTATGTTCTATTTCCCATCCTATCTTGGAGTTGAACTCGGTAGCTAGGTCTTTGAACTTCAAAGGAAATCCTAGTTAGAGGCTGGACCCTTCAGTGTCATCACTAATGGCTACTGTTATCATTGCTGATGTGAACCTATGAACTACTAAACCGGGCTTGACTTAATTCGTATTAATCAAGATGTCAGATAGAGGCACTTACCCTATCTCCCAGTTGACTTATAGGTCTCCTATTTTCTTCCCTTATAAAAGATGCCATCATATCAGTTGAAAATTGAACTGTGGCTTAAAGTCAAGTGGTTAAATCAATTAAAGCTATCCTTAGATGTTTAAGAACACAATGCTCAACTTATCACCTAGAAACTAGTAGATCAGAGGAGAAAAGCTAACACTGCCAGAGGAATCCGTGAGGGACCGTGTTTAAGACAAACAGAAGAGGGCAGGAAAGGGGGTGAAAGATGTGGAGAAGTAATAGAAGGTAAAAGAACAGAAGAAAGCGAGAGCTAGTTTAGTGACTCGGGAAGACACAGTTCCTGATAGTAGCTGTTCAACATATTTTGTGGGATTTAAAAATCCATGGAATTTCTTAAGGCTATGACCAAGTCGCTTATGTTCTATGTGGCCGCATTTCCACCCTATGTGAGATGCTGATGATATTGCACAAGAGCTATGATCGCAATAACCTGGAGTATATTTTATACCCACACACTCGCAGATGCAACCAAGAAAACAGGTGCTTGACTCTTTCAATAGAATTTTTACAAGGAGGCAAACTGAAAGGGGACCTGATGGTAGACCTATAGAAATTATATTACTCTCCCCAAAAGAAATTTAAGTTTTGTTACTTTCTCTTTCCTTTCTTCTACCTTTGCTTCCAATGAACCTAACATATTTATAATCAGTAGAAGCTGTATTTCTCACATTTCTCACCTCATAAGATGGGATGATGGGACAGAAAGCACGGAAGTGGCACTGAAAACAACAGTAAATTTTTGATGGAGCAAAAAAATTTGATTGTCTTATTTCTGAAAACACTTTTAAATACAGACGGAGTGAAGGCCAATTTACCATGAATCCAAAAGCTTAAGTTTCAGGGTCCCTCCCTTGCCATCTTAGAGAGTAATGAAAATGGTAGCGTGAAGTTTATCAAAGAACTTCGGAGCATCTCTATACTTTAATTTTACAATAATGATGATGATTCAAATAATAAATAAATAACAATGATCGAGGGATTACTATGTGTCAAGCACTCAGCTAACTACTTCATATGCATGATCTAATCGAATCTAATCAAAGAAAATCACACTGGAATATAAGAAGACAAATGCCACGACATTGTCAAAGATGAGTTGTGTCTTGGTTCTCCGTCTATCACAGATGTCAATCAATCAATTCATAGATCACAAGCAGCTTGAAGGCAGTACGGTGTCTTATGCATCTTTGCCATTTTCATAGTACCTAGAAATATTAAGCTGTTGGTCAACTAAATGATTGAATTATTTTATGTAATTTTGCTGTCTACCCGCTGACAATACTGGTGGCTTGGAATACAAAGGATTAAAAAAGATTCCTTAAATTTCAACATGTGTGTGTGTGTGTGTGTGTGTGTATGTGTTTGCAAAAAGGGTAATTTAACAACTGGAAAAAAATAGCTGTAGGCAAGTAAAAAGCAAACCAAAAACATCTCATCTTAATCTTATTATATGCAGGACATTTTGGCTAAAAGAAAAAAGGAGACTGAAGTCAATTATAACCTTTACCCCCAGAAAAGGGTATGGCCATGTTTTTTTTAACCAGGCCTCTGCTATGGCATGGGGTAGGCGGGACCAAGTCACTCTCATCCATTGTTGAGATGGTTCTGGACTTTGTGGTAGCCTTAGGTCCAGTTTACCACTGGTTTCATCTCTTCCGCAGGACCTGGTGTGAGCACCAGGGAGACACTGAGACCTCCCTCTGCTTTATGGCTCCTTCCTCAGCTTTCCAAACTGTGTGACATTCATCTCCATCTGGCTGCCCTGTGCCAGCCTTCAGTGGGCTGCTGCTATGGACTCGAGGAAGCCTGGTGTACCAGACAGGACAGGGTGGGACACCCTTTCAGCCCTGGGCCCTGTCCGAATCTTTGGCACTCAGCAAAAGCGGGGGGTGGGGGTGGGGGGTGGACTCACTTTGTGACAAGGCTCTCTGGAGTTCTAATCCATTGCACCAGCCCACAAGCGGCTATTAAAAGTCCATTCAACGTTGGACTCATTTCTACTTACCCCAGTCAATGGTGTATTTGCTTCTGAAAATAACCACGGGTCTCTTCTCTCTTAGGAAGGGCTTGTGACTCTCTAGAATTTACTTTACTTCAGCTTCACTGCATCCTCAGCTCTCTGGTGAGTTTTGGAAAATAGATAAACAAGGGTTTTATAGCTTATCTGGATTGTTCTTATTGTTGGTCAATGAATATTTATTAAGAGACTAGAGTATGACTTCTACTGACTTCTCCAAACTTCCCTTTCACTATTCTAGTGCACTAGAATGCATTTGTTTTTGTTACTCTGGTTGACTCTTCTGTCTTGAAATATGCCACATCCACGCCATGGAGATGGTGCCATTCCCCCACCATTAGTCTTACTCAAATCTCACCCGCCCAGTGAGGCATTTGGAAAACCTCTGCTGCCCATGGGCACTTACCCCACTCTCAGAGCACCAGGAGCCATGCACCAGGAGAACACTGCTATGACAACACTGCCTCGCAATAAAAAAAAGTGCATACATCTCTCGTTTCCAACAAGAGGTAAGCCCTCTGAAGTCAAAGGCAATGTTATCTTCCTCACAGCACCTAGCAAAACGCCTTGAACAGAGTAGGGCTGATGGAGTCCTCAGAGAATCAAAGGCCTCCAACGTTCGCGCCAACAAACCAAACCCTAGGCTCCCAATTCTTGGGCTTGTTTATGTCTTGGAAGGTGACCAGTCGTTTTCCCTGTGAATCAGGGCTTCTACCGCGACTGGTCTTAGGGGAACATAGCAGAGCGATGGTGTTCAGCAGGTCGGAACTGCCCTGTCGCTGGTGTATGGCCTCAGCGCTCACAGAGCTTCTCTGGGCTTGGTGACTGCAGTCCAGCTGAATGCATCTTCATAGCGTGCATATCAGTGTGTACAGCAGAATAACCCAGGAAAATTCCCAGTGGGTTTCTAAGGAACACATTTGCAGCTCTTGTAGCTGTACAGTTATAATGTACTGAAAACATTGACCTCGTATCAGGTAGAATACTGACTACAGGAATAAACTAATGCCTCATTTCTCTTAGAAATAATTTTTTATTGAAGTATAGTTGATTTACAACGTTGTGTTAGTTTCAGGTAAAACTTGAAGGGCACAGAGATAGACCTCCTAAAAATCAAGATAAATAAAGCAGATGAATGCATAAAAAACATCATATAGCTATCACCTTCAGAGGAAAAACGGGAGGAGAAACAGAAGGTATAATCTTTCATACATCCTTAGGAAAAGGTTCAAAACGTGTGTCACAAAATCATACAATCTATTAAAAATCAATTTTAAAATGTACAGTTAATACTTGAGGCTCAGACTTATGAAAGGGCTGGGAAAGCAAGCGGCTTTCATTATTTCCAAAAGCCTCTCTATGCCTTAGGATTAAAGAAATTAACTCTAATTTATTTAGGTTCCCCTACAGACAAATGGAAAATCATCCTCTATGTGATACTCAATTTTCTAAACATACACTTCATAGTGGGAACTTGTACAGTGTCCCTAATAGATTTGTACCATTTTTCTCCTAAAAGAATTTTAGGTATGTTAAAGAATTCTTGCTATTTCACCAAAAAAGCCAGCCACATGGTCGTTAAAATTTTCTGTGGCATTTAAACTTAATATGACTAAGACGTGGTTATAAAATAAAATAACACTCCATATTGGGAAACCTTTTAAAAAGCTGAATGAACCTTTTTATTCTACATACATCAGACTCTTAATGGCTTTTCAACAGTTTGGACCATTTTGTGCAATTGCCACAGCTGCTTCACATTAGCGGAGAGGTTTTGTTATAGAGGCTTCGAGTACAAGCTGCGAAGTCAAACTCCATAGCCCCAAAGTCAATTTTGTTATTTATTCCTTCTGGGTCTCATGGTTTGTTTTGTTTTCTACTTAATGAAGACTTTCCAGGAATTTTCCTAAAGTAAAAACAAAAAGAAATCAATATTATGTGCTCCCCGATGAAAACACCCAAACAATTCAAGTCAATTATTTATTGAGTGTCTAATCATACCTGGCAAGAGGCCTATTAAAATATCAAAATATATCCTCAGAACTTCTGAAATCCCTGCTTTGTCATTTCCCTGAAATTGTAGAAACAAGAAAAATATCCCAGCTTCATTACGTTGTTTTGTAAAAGGGAACAATTCATATTGAATATAGCCTTTCTTTTCGATTTTAACCTCAGAATTAAAAAAAAAATACTTTAACAAAACTAGTTTTATTACTTGGTACTCAGAATATGGCTTTGAAGTGGGTACATCATAACTGTGAGTCTGATCACTTAACAAGTAGGAAACACGAGGAAGCCATTGCTGCATTTCTCTGTAGACCACATAGCATTTACGTTTGAAGCCAAGGAAAAAACCTTTACGGTGGCTTAATGCAGGCTTAATAAGACCCACAAGCCTTTGTTTCCACTGACCTTACCTTATGCAGAAAAGCTCCCCGCTTTTAGCCTAGATGACTTTGATTTGAATTAAAATTATTTCATTCTTCTGAAAAAAATGATAAATATTTCTTAGTAACGTTACTAAATCCTGATGGAGATCTGTCCTTAAATAATTAAATAAAATTGTGGCTTTTAAATGTTCTTAAAATAAAAGTCTGTTAATTCCAAACTCTTAATTTATCCCTCCCCCAACACCCCAGCACCCCACTTTCCCCTTTGGTAAAGTTTGTGTTCTATGTCTGTGAGTCTATTTGTAAATAAATTCATTTGTACCATTTTTTAGATTCCACAAAGAAGTGATTAAAGGAAAAAGAAGTGAGGGCTTCCCTGGTGGCGCAGTGGTTGAGAGTCCGCCTGCCGATGCAGGGGACACGGGTTCGTGCCCCGGTCCGGGAAGATCCCACATGCCGCGGAGCGGCTGGGCCCGTGAACCATGGTCGCTGAGCCTGCGCGTCCGGAGCCTGTGCTCCACAACGGGAGAGGCCCCAACAGTGAGAGGCCCGTGTACCGCAAAAATTAATTAATTAATTAATTAAATAAATGAAAAAAAAGAAGTGATTGCATATGATATTTGTCTTTGTCTGGCCTAATTCACTTGCATGATAATTGGGATTAAGAGATACATATTACTATATATAAAATAGATAAAAAACAAGGACCTACTGTATAGCACAGGGAACTATATTCAGTATTTTGTAATAATCTATAATGGAAAAGAATATATATATATGCATAACTGAATCACTTTGCTGTACACCTGAATCTAACACAACACTGTAAATCAACTATACTTAAAAAAAAATTTTTTTAAAGCCTGAATAATTCCTGAGGAAGGTAGAAATTTGTTAAAATCCACATGCCTTCAGCTTGAGAGCAGTGTGGGAAATGGCAAACCGGCAATTGCACAGTAGCTGAAATAGACTCCTTTAGTTTTTTTCCTGAAGAATTTAGCTCCATGGCCTACATTGATAACATTACCTAAATTTAACGACCTATGTCTTTTTAACTTTGTATTTTCATCCTTAAAAAAAGACACAGGCCAGAATATTTTCATAATTGGAAAAGGGCCTACTATTTGAGATTACATATTTCACACATGGATCTCAAAGACTTTGTTTAGTGTTAAGTGATTTTTCTGATGGCCAGTGGAAAGAGAAACTATAGCTGGCAACCAAGATGTCTGTGTCAATTTGATACCTGTTTTATGCATAGCAAAATAATTATGTTCCTATCCATAAACAAAATTAAGTTAGAAAATAATGTGTGTTTGGGACAATCTAAATTTATAAATTAGATCTTGTACATGGCCAGCTATAGCAACAATTATAGAATGCAGTCATGGGGGACAGCTGGGGTGGGGAAGAAAGAGAGAAGGAAGGGAGTGAAGGAGGAAGTAAGAGAGAGAGAGAAAAGGAAATCGATTCTCAAATGCTCACTTTACAGGTTACATGTGCACATTGCCTCAAAAGGGCAAAGAAGCTTTAGTTCTCTGTATTCTTATAGGATTACTTAAAATTCCACATATTTGACTATTTTTTTATTATATATATATATTTTTAACATCTTTATTGGAGTATAATAGGCTATAATGACATCATTATATACATACACACACAAATTCAGCATCCTTTTCTCCTAAAATTTATGCTTGTGGGCAAAGAAAAGGCAACATCTATATAAAATCCAAAATTCCTCAAAGTGAAACTTGAAAAGATTTTCATTTTGGATGTCTGCTATTTTAAACCATAATACTACAATCCTATTCAGAAAGGAAGTCCAATAAGTAAATTTTAAGTTTGGTTCTTCAATGTTATAAGTTTAAGGGCTCTGAAGTCTTATCAATTAAAGGCTTGGCTGGCAAATATATTTTACTATTAGAAACTCCAAAATTTGACACATTTAAACAAAAAGTATGAATCAAATTAGCGTTCTCTGTCGGCATATGTAACATCATAGTATGCTTTCATTTTTGTAAGCAGAATAATTATGTTTGCTGTCTACTGTGAAAATAAAGGAAACCTCATTTAAAATGGAATCCCTAGAGGGGTGGGATAGGGAGGGTGGGAGGGAGGGAGACGCAAGAGGGAAGAGATATGGGAACATACGTATATGTATAACTGATTTACTTTGTTATAAAGCAGAAACTAACACACCATTGTAAAGCAATTATACTCCAATAAAGATGTTAAAATAATAAAATAAAATTATAATGATAAAAAAATAAAATAAAATGGAATCCCTGAAGGGGGCGCTCTCACGCACTTCCATTCAGGCCCCGGCAGAAGGAAGAATTTCTCCTTGCCTGGCCGCAGTCAACTCAGTGAGAAGCCATCACCACCCCGGACTTAGAACCCCCAAACTTCCACTTTTCTCTACAAGCAAGCACCTCACCTCCATTGTTCTTCGGACTTGCCTATGCGTCATCATAGTTTGTCACGAATTGTGATTCTCTGATATTCCTAATTAAGCTCATTTTGCTGGTGTAATAACGGCTCTTTTATTTTCAAGGTCAACACTACAAATACATTATCATACAATACCATTTCTAGGCTCTTATACTTTTAAAAAATTACCAATATTTAATAGAAAGCTTACAGGTTTAGGCACTAGTACTAAAATTATCCTTATACAAAACATGGGTATGTAATATTTTAAGCCAAGCCAAAAAGATTTTTAAATAGGAAAAAAAAAGAACTCTTCTCTGTAATCATGGCTATTGAGAATATGAGGTATTTTGGCATATTTAAATCAAAATAAACCAATATTAATAGTCTCTGCTGAGTCACTGAGAAACTGAAGGAAACTGTTAGTTTAAAAGAACAGTTAATGATAATTAAAATCTAATCAATCATCGAAATTTTGTCTTTATAAACAATTACGGACTGTTTTAACCTTACACAGATTACATATATTTATACTGATTGGCAAGGCTATTGCTCTTTTTATGAATGTAATATTTAATAAGTAGTTTTTGTGATAAGCAGAAACAGTTTGTACTTTCTAGATGTTCCTAAATATGCAGAGACCAACACATTTCATTATTTATGACATTATTTTTTGTACTGATATCAATACTTGTAACTTTTTTTAATATTGTTTTATCAAAGTATTGACAACCAGTATTATATTGGTTTCAGGTATACAACATAGTAATTCAACATTTATATATATTACAAATTGATCACCGTGATAAGTCTAGTAACCATCCATCACTATACAAAAATATTGCTGTATTATTGACTATATTCTCTATGCTGTACATTAGATTATTTATTTTATACCTGGAAGTTTGTATCTCTTAATCCCCTCCACCTATTTCCCCCAACCTCCCACCTCCTTACCTTCTCGCAACCTCCAGTTTGTTCTCTGTATCTATGAGTCTTTCTGTTTTCTTTTATTGGCTTATTTTGTTTTTTAGATTCCACATATAAGTGAAATCACATGGTATTTGTCTTTGTCTGAGTTGTGTCACTTAGCATGATATCTTCTAGGTCCATCCATGTTGCCATAAATAGAAAGATTTCATTCTTCTTTAGTGCTGAGTAATACTCCATCATATATATAGTATGTGGTGCATATAAATGGTATATATATTAATGGTATATATATATATATATATATATATATATATATATATCACATCTTCTTTATACGTTCATCTATTGATGGACCCAAGTTGCTTCCATATCTTGGCTATTGTAAACAATGTGTGATGAACATAGGGGTGCATATATATCTCCTTCACCATTTTATGTATTTTAGTGTTTTTGTTTTCTTTGGATAAACACCCAGAAATGTAATTGCTGGATTGTATGATAGTTCTATTTTTAATTTTTTAAGGAAAACCCATACTGTTTTCCATAGTGGCTGCACCAATTTACATTCCCAGCAACAGTGCAAGAGGGTTCCCTTTTCTCCACATCCTCACCAATACTTGTTTTTTGTTGTCTTTTTGATAATAGCCACTGACAGGTGTGAGGTGATATCTCATTGTGGTTTTAATCTACACTTCCCTGATCTTTAACCATGTTGAGATCTTTTCATGTGTTTGTTGGCCATCTGTATGTCTTCTTAGGAAAAAGTCTATTCAGGTCCTCTGATCTTTTTTTTTTTTTTTTTTTTTTTGCGGTACGCGGGCCTCTCACTGTTGTGGCCTCTCCCGTTGTGGAGCACAGGCTCCGGACGCGCAGGCTCAGCGGCCATGGCTCACGGGCCCAGCCGCTCCGCAGCATGTGGGATCTTCCCAGACCAGGGCACGAACCCGTGTCCCCTGCATCGGCAGGCACACTGTCAACCACTGTGTCACCAGGGAAGCCCTCTGTGATCATTTTTTAAATCAGATTGTTTGGTTTTTTCTTTCGTGTTGCATGAGTTCTTTATGTGTTTTGCATTAAGAACCCCTTATTGGCAATATCATTTACAAATATCTTCTACCACTCAGTAGGTTGCCTTTTTGTTTCATTGATGGTTTCCTTTGCTGTGCAAAAGCATTTTAATTTGATGTAGTCTTAATTGTCTGGTTTTGCTTTTGTTGCCCTTACCTGCAGAGACAGATCCAAAAAGATACTACTAAGACCAAGGCCAGAGAGCAAACTGCTTGTGTTTTCTTCTAGGAGTTTTATGGTTTCAGGTCTTACATTTAAGTCTTTAATCCATGTTAAGTTTATTTTTGTATATGGTGTAGGAAAGGAGTCTAGTTTCATTCTTTTGCAGGTAGCTGTCCAGTTTTCCCATCACCGATTATGTAGACTGTCTTTTCCCCACTGTGTATTCTTGGATCTATCGCAGTAAATTGAGTATGTAAGCATAGGTTTATTAATGGGCTCTCTATTATGTTATATTGATCTACGTGTCTGTTTTTGTGCCAAAACCATAAAACTTTGATTATTATAGCTTTGTAGTATAGTTTGAACACAGAGAGCATAATAACGCCAGCTTTGTTCTTCTTTAAAATTGCTTTGGCTATTGGGTGTATTTTGTGGTTCCACACAAATTTTAAAATTATTTGTCCAGTTCTGTGAAAAACACCATTGGTATTTTGATAGAGATTGCATTTAATCTGTAGATTGCTTTGAGTAGTATGGGCATTTTAATAATATTAAATCTTCCAATCCTTGAGCATGGTATATCTTTCCATTTATTTGTGTTGTCTTCAATTTTTTTATTAATGTCTTATAGTTTTCAGAGTACAGGTCTTTCATTTCATTGGTTAAATTTATTCCTAGGTATTTCATTCTTTTTGATGCAATAGTAAACAGGATTTTTTTAAAATTTCTCTTTCCAATAGTTTGTTGTTAGTGTAAAGAAACATAACAAATTTCTTTGTTTTGGTTTTGTATCCTGAAACTTTACTGAATTAATTTATTAGTTCTAATAGTTTTTTGATGGAGTATTTAGGGTTTTTAATATATAGTGTTACGTCACCTGCAAATAGTGACAGTTTTACTTTTTTATCCTATTTGTATGCCTGCTATATTTTTTCTTGTCTGACTCTGTGGCTAGAAGTTCCAATACTATGCTAAATAAAAGGGCAAGAGCGGGCACCCTTGTCTTATTCTTGATCTTAGAGGAAAAGCTTTCAGCTTTTCACCGTTGAGTATTGTGTAACCTGTGGCTATGTTTATTGTCCTAGAAGTCTATGATTCTTATTGTGTAACTCAATAACTTGAATTCTAAGCAAAATAAGAAGTCCTATGAGCTGATGTAAATAAGGTATCTGGAAGACTTTACCTGAACCCTCCTACTTTATGCACTAAATATTTTGGGGGCATGATGCAATTAAGTTTATATATATGTATATATGTGATATATATATAATTGGTCTGCTCCAGTGAGAGTGTTTGGGTTGGATGTTTTACTTTGGGGTTTTTACTTGTTCATTATGTTCAACTTTTGTGAATAACGACGTTTATTGTATAAATGTAAAATTATGCACTTTGAGCTTTTAAGTTTGATGCTAAGTGGGAAGAAAGCTGGAATTTGCGTTAGTCTATAGATGCTGGTTTTATTTTTATCATTGTCCATCTGACATAATAAAATATTAATAGACCTAGAGGATGAGCACCCTGAGTAGTTTAAAATTTTTAGAGGAAGAGTTCAAGGACAGTAAATATAACACAGTATAATATATGAGGTAACTGGATCTTATGTTTATATAAAAGTAACAGTAATATATCAAATATGTATCTTTAAACATGCTTAGAGAATGCATACATGTGAAAACACAAACTTAACACTCCCTTTGTGCTGAAGACCAAGGTGCCTTTTAAATGTAATGAGTTGGAAGCAGGAAAAGTTCTAGTTTTTTATGTTTTCTGGGTGAAAATGATAGGAGTGTGAGTGAAAGTTTCTAGTTGCAATGTATCTGCAAGTTCACTTAGGTTCCACTATAAATTAAGCAGATCTCTAGAGATAAGGGCTGATGGAAGGAAACATGTAGTTAAAGCTATCTGAAATTATCGTAATCATTACTAGTTTGGTTTTTTGTTTTTTGTTTTTGTTTTTTAAAGAAAAGCAAGCCTTCAGGAAAAGTCTCTATCTAATCGCAAAATTTAAGTGGTTTTTTTCTTTTGTGCTCTTTTGTTTGTGATCAAGGAGAGTGTGTGGGAAAATAACCAAAATGTTCCCAAGGAGCAGATCATTGACCACAGAAAAAAGTCTTCTCAACCAACCTTCAGTTGCTTATACTCTCTTGTTTCCTTTACGGTGATTTTAAAGACATGAGTCTCACATATTCATTAAGAAAAACAAGTTGAACATTTTACTTTGCACTTTGTTAATAATTTTCATGTTTCCCTATAAAAGACATTTGAAATTTGGCCTCAATTGTAGTTCATTATTTGGTCATTAAAGCAACTAAGTAAACTGTTTTCCTGTCTTTGTTCATCTTATTGAATTATCTACTATAAATGTATTTCCTGAAAAATTATAAAATAAATTTATAAAGAAATCAAACCAGGAATGGCAGAAAGTGTAAACTTACCTATGGGTACACCAGCAAGGGTAACTTTCTAAAACCATTTCTCACACCCCTGGCCCAGAGTTTCTATGATCACATGATGTGAAAAGGTGGTACACAATCAACCAGTCTTGGGAGTAGTTCTTCTGATCTCATTGTGGACAGATGCATGGACACTGAGACACACACACAAATCATTTTTTAACTAATTGCCTACTACATATAATAGATAACACATTCGATTTAAAAATTTGTTCTTAAATTCAATAATGTTTCACCTAATCAATTGTAGTATGACACACATCATTGTCGTTGCTGAGTTTTTTTTACTATACTCTTCTTTGTAATAATTGACAACTGTCTTTATCATTAGAAAATGTCTGAGAAAAGAAAAATAATGAAAATTTGCATTCACTTTCATTGCCAATGTCTATATATCTCTAGTGTGTCAATATTTATGCCATTAGAAGCCTGAAATCAACAAAGTTGACTCCAGTCTGTCCTTTCTAGAAAGCCAACAATGTGTACTTATTTTGATAGAAGATTTCTTGGTTTGAACAGTTTGTAACTTTTCCAAATTTAGATTTTCCTCAACCAACAACTTTATTTTGAAATATCTTAAATATTTGTTGAATATCATCACAAAGAACAACAACAAAATAAATTCATACCCAAGTAAGACTTTGTTGAAGCCATGTGCTCTGAAAATGCTGAAGCCCAGTTAGACTTGGAGCAGAAGAAATTTCAAGTGATAACTTTGTCAAATCATATAATCCAGGAAGTTTATTCTCATTATTGTACACAACCATAATTTCTTTTGCTTCTAAACGTCCTGCTTCTAAGACATTCGTAGAAACTTATGACTGAAGAGGACCAGAGTGTTCATATAATCCAGTTATCACTTATTGAACAAGTAGTTATACAATCTTGTCTTCTACACTCCCAGTAATAGAGAACCCACTATTTATTATTAGCTCCAACTTTTAGAAGCTTCTTTCTTATACTCATTTTTGTATTCTTATATATATTAAGGTCAGTCTCATTGTAATCTCCTACCTTTGATCTCCTCCTGCCATCTGAAAATATTAGCCAGAATAATCATTACCATTTATTGAGGTCTTATTATGGGCCAGGAGGGACAACAGGCACTTCACATAGATTTCATCATTTAATATTCACAACTAAACTGAGAAGTAATATTGCATCAACCCCATATTTTCTAGATGATATAAAGGGCTAACCTGCTTGATAGAATGTTACTAAATAGCAAAACAGTATTTCAAACGCAGATTTGAAGAGACTAAGATTTTCATCATATTGCTGTATTCAGATAAATTTTACATACTTAAAAGTAATGATCATTTCTTTGCAAGTCTACCCTTTTCCCAGCTAAACACACCCAGTACCTCCCACCATGTCACCTGTATTAGTGATTCTGTGGTTATACTGTCCTCTCCGCTCTGCTCTGGGCATACCCAGTTTGTCAATATCCCAGCAGAGAAAACTACCCAGAAGGGTACACAGCACTCCAAATCTTCTCTAGGGAGAATACAGAAGCATGCGATAACCTCCCTTTCTCCAGATATTAATGTTTCTAGTAATGCAGACTAAAATGGCATAATTTTTTGAAGCCTCATTATAGAATGAAACACACATCAACAAAAATTCTGAAATATCTTTTATAGGTTCTGCTGTTTAGTCATATTGCTCCAGCTTGTACCTGTACAACTGACCCTTTACCCATAAATATGTCTACATTTTTTCATGTAGACTTATATTAAATTTTATCTTGCCTGTATTAATCTATTAATTCCAACTTGTGGAAATTATTTTAAATAATGAAAATAACATCTATTGTATTTGCTATCTGTCATAGCTTGCAGTTTTTCTAAAATTTGACAATTGGCTATTTATGTCTTTATTCAAGAAATACTTGAAAGTGAACAAGGCAACTGCTTAACAGAATACAATAAAGGAGAATCCTTGTAGAGACTAATTCCAGTTCTAAGCCACACGCAGACACACACACACGCACACACACACACACGCACACATTCTTTTTAAAGAGGAATAATAGAGTAAGTCACTGAGCCATTCAAAGACTTGACCAGATAGTAAATCATCAAATGGATGGATGGATGGAGAAATGGCTCTGAAAAAGTGATATTTTGTTAAGTAAGGCGATGAGATACTAAAGACAAAATTCCATCGTTAATCTAAACACGACTCCTGGGGAAGGCCCACTGCATGAGAGCCCCCTTCTGTCTGACAAATACTGACGGAGAAAGACTTTATGAAAAGAAAAGTCAGAGATATAACGAAAATCATCTTGCCTTCGATTGGTCCAGTTTTCTAAATGATAAAATATAATACCTTATGCACTAAAGTTTTAACCATGAACTATAGACCTTCCCTTTCCAAAAAACTAGTCAGCAGCATTGATTACCAAAATTCCTTGTTTCCTTCCCCAATCCAAGGAAAATAGGCATATAAAAAAGCCTCGTGCTTTATTTCATGCCCAGAAAGTAGGTGTCTGTGTGTGTGCGTGTGTGTGTGCATGTGATTTCCTCTGGCACACTTTGTGCCTCAACATTCATTAAGACACAGGGTTAAATCTGTGCTGCCCTTTGCCAGCTGCAAAAAAACAAATATTGTGCAGAGCTGCAATTTAAAGTGTATGAAATCATACAGCTTCCCAAGGTACAGAATTGGAATCTATGAATGAAAAGTCAAGAGAATTAAATTTGACACAGCTGAAAGAAAAGTTTTTAAAGATCAGAAAGGGTAACCGACATTATTGAACACCCAGTGTGCACCGAGAACTTTAAATATATGACAAGTTGGTTCTTGTGTCACTCAATGGTTCTGAACAGTTGATGGAAGAGAAGTGAAAAATTCAATTATAAGTTTCAAGCTGCATTCTCTGTTGTGAGAAACAGACATTATTTTAAATAAAAAGATGAAATTGTTCCTTTTTTTCTAGGTAAACCAACCCATATAAATAAATTTTATATGCACAAAAGCAAAGTAAAAATTGTCTTCTGGAAAAAAAAAAGATCTGGGACAATGCATTACCTTAGAAGCTAAACTAGTCTATATAACAGGGAAAAGTTGACAATTTACTTAGTGCTAGCTAATTCCTCTGTAAGCAGCAGAAAAAAAAGAGAAAAAAAAAACAAAACATGATCATAGTATGGTTGTCCCCTTAAACTCAGATTACTACTATTATTTTAAAGAAATAGTTCTCTAAAGTATCCTGTCTGACAAATACTGGTGGAGAAAGATGTATACTGATTCATATGTGTCTTGATAGAATTCCCTACACTGACTCATATGTGTCTTGATATCTATGTCTGTATTTGTATATGTGTGTCTATACATTCTGTCTTAGTCTCTTCGGGCTGCTATAATGGAATACTATAGACTGTGTGGTTTGTAAACAAAACAAATTTCTTTCTCACAGTTCTGGAGGCTGAAAGTCCAAGATCAAGGCACCAGTAAACTCGGTGTTTGGTGAGAGCCCGCTTCCTGGTTCATACACAGCTGTCTCCTCTCTCTGTCCTCAGATGGAGGAAGGGGCGAGTTTGCTCTCTGGGGTCTCTTTTACAAGGGCACTAATCTCTGCTCTCATGACTCAATCACCGCTCAGAGGCCCACCTCCAACACTTTGAGGGTTAGGTTTCAACATAAGAATTTTCGGGGAATATAAACTTTTAATCGATAGCAGTGTGTGTGTGTGTGTGTGTGTGTGTGTGTGTGTGTGTGTAAAATTAGCAGGAAAAAATATAGGCCTGGTGTTTACCTTGAGTTGGAGGAAAGACTGGCAACTTTGGGGAAAACACTGATGTTAGATTGTTATATTCTGCTAGAAATCTTATGGTTGAACATACCCTATATTGTGGGGTGGTACGAAAGAAAATTTTCCGCAGATGTCGTAGAAGTTGCCATGGCCCGTCTTCCTGGGTACAGTTAAATTCTGGAGCAGAGCTGAGGATTTGGAGGTGGTGGTAGAAAGAAAATGTTTTTCCATCTCGAGGTCACAAAGAGTTAAGGGACTGAATTTGAAGTAGGTGAAATCACACCAGGGCTGCCCTGCTGGGAGGGTGAGGTGGCCTCTGTGACATGGCAATAGGCTGGGGACAGAGGCGGAAGCTTGAGGTCTGCCCCAGTGAGGTAAGCGAGGAACTCAGTAAAAACACTGCAGTAGGGGAGCCCTGTAATGGGACTCAGTCTCATTCCCGTATCTGAGAACATCCACCTTTAGTCAGTTTCAGATTTTTTATTGCTGGAATTTCCTTGCATTTCCCCAAGCCTCTAATAACATCTTGTTGCAAGTTGTAGCTGAGAACATCCACCTTTAGTCAGTTTCAGATTTTTTATTGCTGGAATTTCCTTGCATTTCCCCAAGCCTCTAATAACATCTTGTTGCAAGTTGTAGCTGCATCCTGCCTTTGTCATGTCTGCGTGTATCCTGTGTGGGTGGTGATGCTACATGTGAGACAGAACAGCAGCCAGAGGGAAGCCAGTGTGATTCCTTGAAATAGCAGGAAAGGCTCAAGGGAGAAGCAGAGCAGAACCCCAGAAAACAAATCTTAGAATGGGTCTGTGAAACACCCAGCCCTACTGGATTCCCCAAAATATTCATGATAAGAACATGAGATGACATGGTAAAAGACAAACCGCTTGCTATGAAGGAGAAGTTCAACTCAAACTATTGCAATTTGTACATAAAAGAGAAATGTGACCTCAGTCTAGTGACTTCTAGACTGAAATCGCACATCATATACACTATTTTCCAGTAGTTAAGTATCATAACAGTCCTTTGAAGTAGATATGTAAATTTTACTTCATAGAGGGGAAACTGAGGTTTGGGGAGCTAAGTTCCTACCCCAGAACAATATGGTTCCTAAATATCAACTCTAACTTGTAGGTTGAGTTATACAGATCAAAAGCTTCTGTTTGGTCTTTGAGCCAAGCTTCTTTCCCAAAGATGAAATCGACTATATGAAAAGAATTCATGCAGATTTTGAACGGCAAGATGTACAGGGATGTTATAAAGACGATCATGTGTACATGTGGGGGCTGAACCATACAGTTAAACATGCTGTGATTCTCATCCTTTGATCCTGTGTTAATTACAAACCACAAATCTGATTTCTTCGGGTAATTAACAAGGCAGAAATCATGGTACATTAGCCTAAGATTTTTCTATTCCCAAATCAATTGGATCAACTGAAACAAGGGACTCTGATAAATATTTCAGAAGAGGAAGTAAAAACAGGACCTTGGATAGCACTTTTTAAAGGAAACAAATGACACCTAAATGAGGCGTCCCTGTTCCCAGGTCTGTCTTGACATCGGCAGTTAGCAGCAGGGCGGAATGTGATGGTTTTTCATGCCTTTAGAGGGGAGCTGGCATAGAGATAAGTGTGGTCCCAGAGGCTAGCACAGCACACTGAGGAAAAAACCCACGTTCTGCCAAGGTAATGAAAACGCCGAAGGTCTGCCAGGGTTAATTAGTAACACAGTGAGGAGACCCTGTTCACCAATGGTCACTTGGAGGCGAACCAAGAACTGCTTGAGCAGAGCTGGGCTCCCTGCCATCCTGGTCATCCATAAGCTGCAGTTACTGGGTGCAGAGAGGCAACAAAAATATTTTGTCTTGACCTCCTTTTACCAAAAGCTCCCTCTCTTTCTTTTAAATATATGACTCAGGCTTCCCTGGCGGCTCAGTGGTTAAGAATCCACCCACCAATGCGAGGGACACAGGTTCAAGCCCTGGTCCGGGAAGATCCCACATGCCGCAGAGCAACTAGGCCCGCGAGCCACAACTACTGAGCCAGCGTGCCGCAACTACCAAAGCCCGTGTGCCTACAGCCTGTGCTCCCCAACAAGAGAAGCCACCGCAATGAGAAGCCTGAGCACCGCAACGAAGAGTAGCCCCCGCTCGATGCAACTAGAGAAAGCCCACGTGCAGCAATGAAGACCCAGTGCAGTCAAAAATAAATAAATAAAATTTAAGGAAATAATAATTTTATATATATATATATATATATATATATATATATATATATATATATGACTCAACATAGAAAATAGCGTCCCCAAATCTCCTACCCTTGGACCTCAGACTGGCCTTCAGCTCTATCTACATTCTTCCTGCTCTGCCTGTCTCTTAGATCTGATGCCCCAATTCCTCCAAAAGCTTAATTACACTATTTTCATAAGAATTTTTTCTTCAAATCCAGAAGAATATATGTAAATATTCACAATTTTTAAATGACAGACCCAGCGGTCTGCCCCCTCCAAAACTATTCACAACTGCTCTCCTCTCTTGCCCCCATTGATACTAAATAACTCAATATTTTCAGACGTCCACAACTCTTCTCTAACAAAAGCTATCATTTGCTCATTTACATAAAATAGGAGAGCCTTTTTCTGGGAAGGATAATTTATGAAAACATAAAAATGACTATGTGTTTTGTTATTTGAGGATTTACCAATAGATTCTGCACCAACTTATTTGATTTCTTTCAGAGCTATGTGGTCTCCCAAATTCCAGAAACTCTCTCAAATAAACTGCAACAGACTTAAACCATGAGCAGAAGTTTGTCTTGTCGGTCAACAAGCATATTGCTAGTGTGCTTGACACATGGGCAAATAAATCAAGAAATGGACTGCATTCCAACTGTTATCTAAGATGAATTGAAAATGATCTGAAGATAATAAAAAAAAAAACTGGCAAGCTATCTTAGCTCTATGAGGGAAGAATGGGAAGAAAATTAATTACATCTATCGGAAAAGCGTTGCTAAACACTTTGCTATGACTTTGCTTTCTCTTGGGATTTCCCAATAGCTAGTTCTGACAAATGGGCAGGGCCAGAACCAGGATTAAGTAAGTGAGGCTTTTGCCTTGGCCGCAAAGTTCAAGAGGGTGCCAAAAAGACTCAATAAATAAGAGTAATAATCTTTACAAGTAATATTTTTAGAAACCAAAATGAGTGCAAAAAACTTCACAATGAACAAAGTATCAAAATTTTAAACATGGACAAGATCAGCTAATGGGTATTAGCTAAAAAGCAAAAGAGAAAATGAAATTATTTGACATAATTTACAGTGATCCATCAAAACTCAACGATAATTTTAATTTTTTTCATAAAATTTTTTTTTTGCTGTACTCGGGCCTCTCACTGTTGTGGCCTCTCCCATTGCGGAGCACAGGCTCCGGACGCGCAGGCTCAGCAGCCATGGCTCACGGGCCCAGCCGCTCCGCAGCATGTGGGATCTTCCCGGACCGGGGCACAAACCCGTGTCCCCTGCATCGGCAGGCGGACTCTCAACCACTGCGCCACCAGGGAAGCCCTTTTTCATAAAATTTAAAGTAGAACTACATACAGTCGAGCAATCCCACTGCTGGGTATGTATTCAAAGGAAACTAAGTATCTCAAAGAGATATCTGCATTCTGGTGTTCATTGCAGCATATTCACAACAGCTAAGACTCAGAAACAACCTAAATGTCCATCAACAGATGAATGGATAAAGAAAATGTGGGAGATAGAGATGATAAACACAGTGGAATATTATTCAGCCTTTAAAAAGGAGGAGATCCTGCTGTTTGCAAAAACGTGGATGAACCTGGAGGACATTATGCTAAGTAAAATAGGTTAACTAGAGAAAGACAAATACTGTATGATCTCACTGATATGTGGAATCTTAAAAAAAAAAGTTAAGCTCATAGAAACAAAGTAGAAAAGTGGTTGCCAGGGACTGAGGGGTGAGGGAAATGGGGAGAGGTTGGCCAAAGGGTAAAACTTTCAGTTATAAGATAGATAAGCACTGGAGATCTAATGTACAGCACGGTGAATATAGTTAATAATACTCCATTATACACTAGAAATTTGGCAAGAAAGTAGATCTTAAGCATTCTCATGACACACACACAAAAAGGGTAACTATGTGAGGTAATGGATGTGTTAATTAACTTGATTGTGGTGATCATTTCACATTGTATGCATAGATTAAATCATTACATTGTACACTTTAAATATATATAATTTTATTTTCAAATATACCTCACTAAAGCTAAGGGGAAAAAAACTCAACTATGGAACAAAAAATGTGCAATGAGAAGAAGAAAAAGAAAAGGTAACTTAACAACTGATGTCAGAATCCCTGTTAGAAAAGAAAATGCCCTCCATTGACAAAGCAGCACCTTGATCAGAAATTCTGGTTGTAGGATGACCTCAGAGCATGAACATTATGGGTTGGAACTGAGAAAAGAGAACCACATACTTAACCAATACAGAGGGAATAATTGTCAAAGTCTCTGACCAGGCTGAAGGAGAAAAGAAAGAACAAGAAGACAAGAAAGGTGATAGCTAGGTCCCTGTGAAGAGGGGTGTGAAATTTCTTAATGGCTAAAGAATTTTTAAGGGTGGAACTACCAATGGTTCAATTGTAATTTACTGACTCTGCTGCCCTTGGTTGTAACTTCTACCTTCAATGGCATTACACAGTCAGGAAAGTCTGCCATATATACATTCTTGAGTCAGAGAAGGAGGGAAAATCCAGGCACTGACTTTTGATCCAGGTAAGGAGTGGTGCTAGAAAGCAAGACTGCTTGGTCTCAGTGCTGGCTGTCCAGTTTATTTTCTTAATCTGCCTATTCTACTTTCCATGTGAAGAAGCTGGGGGACGAAAACATTACTAAACTTGTCTAAGTTAAAGTAACTCGGTAGGACTTCCCTGGTGGCACAGTGGTTAAGAATCCGCCTGTCAATGCAGGAGACCCAGTTCGGGCCCTGGTCCGGGAAGATCCCACGTGCTGTGGAGCAACTAAGCCCGTGCACCATAACTACTGAGCCTGCGCTCTGAAGCCCATGAGCCACAACTACTGAGCCCACGTGCCACAACTACTGAAGCCCGCCCCCCTAGAGCCCATGCTCCACAACAAGAGAAGCCACTGCAGTGAGAAGCCCCCACACTGCAATGAAGAGTAGCCCCCGCTCGCCACAGCTAGAGAAAGCCCGCGCGCAGCAACGAAGACCAAATGCAGCCAAAAATAAATAAATAAATAAATTTATAATAAAAAAAAAAGAGGAACTTTCAAAACAAATAACTTGGTGTATGATAATTAATAGATTATCCTGCTTATCTCATGTAACGTTTTCATCTGATTTCACTCCAGTCTTTAGTGAGGATAACAACCCTTTCACTTTTTGTTTGCATTTTCTTTTTTTTATTGAAGTATACTTGAATTACAATGTTGTGTTAGTTTCAGGTGTACAGCACAGTGATTCAGTTATATATATACTTTATATATATATATGTATATATATATAAAGTTATATTCAGTTATATATCTATATGTATATTCTTTTTCAGATTCTTTTCCCTTATAGGCTATTACAAAATACTGAGTAGAGTTCCCAGTACTATACTGTAAGTCCCTGTTGGTTATCTATTTTATATATAGTAGTGTGTATATGCTGTGTCTTTTCCTATGCTTTTAGTTTCAACATTACTAAATTATTTTTTAAAGACATATCTCATGTAGCAATTACTAGTTGTGTTTTGCTTTGTGATTCAATCAGAATCTTTTCTTTTTATGGGTTCACTTAGCCCATTCATGTTTATCAATAAATTTTTTGGTCTTGTCCCTGCCATCACGTGTTCTGTTATGCTTCAAATTTCACTGCTTTCTTGATTTACTATATGGTCTGCTTTATTTGTTTTATTTTGTTTTGAATATGTGTCTTCAAATAATTTAGACAATTCATATTTTTGTTCTAATGGTTGGGAAAGTTAATTAATACGTCTGTCCCCTGCTTCTTCATGTGGAAAGTAGAATAGGTAGATTAATAAAATAGAATATATATGCATACATGTATATATAATATATTTTGGTTGGGAAAGTTAATTGATGGATGGGAAAGTTAATTAATACGTCTGTCCCCTGCTTCTTCATATGGAAAGTAAAATAGGTAGATTAATAAAATAGAATATATATGCATATATGTATATATAATATATTTTGCATGCCATTGAATGTGGCATATCAGACTGATGAATAAATTAAAGATAAATTAATAAAAGATGCTAAGACAATAATTTACACTAATAGAGAAAAACATCAAATCAATTTAGACCATTTTAACAATATCTGTCAGGGATCTCTAAAGTATAACTTCTTTTAGTTCAGTGCTTCTACTTCCAGGGAAAAACAAACAAGCCCAAAACTTCACATAAAGATTACTTTCACAATATTGAGTGTGTACATACAGATACTTAGTATGTCATGGAAGATTTAAAGTTTGCCGTAATGAAAACCTCACAGTGACAGGGATCTTTGTCCTTTTTTATTCATTGTCTCTAGAAGAGCACCAGAGCCATCAAAGGCACACAATAAATATTTGTAAAATGAATGAATGAAATCTTGTATTTTTTACTTGTGATGGTCTCATCAATTTTTATAGTTTTAATTGCTTTCATTTGATCATTTTTTTCTTTCTGATTCTCATAATTTTAATTTTTTCGTAATTCTACAACAATGCTAAATAATAAAGGTAATAGGAGAAAACAATACTAAAGATAATAACAGAAAACGTTTTATGCTACATTTCATAGTAATTCCTCTATTGATTAACTGTAGAAAATAATGTCGTAGTATCTCTCTCTTGAAGAGTCAGAAATACATATCACTATATAAAGATTCTAGTAAGTCCAGAAGAATAGAAACATGTTTATCTTTGTTAGTACTTTTAAAAATGTACAACGTATTGAGCTTTGTGAATTTCTATTGACAGGAGTGGTGAAATTCCAGGCCTGGTGTGTGCATATCATGTCACAAATATGAACCAGTGCTTAGGCAAGTTCTGTTTATTCCTTTCATTAGAAATACTTCACTATGTCCCAATTCTGTGATGTAATTTTGGTGGAATTAAACTTGAAGAGTTCAAAATTTAAAAAAATAAAATAAAATAAATAAAATGCCTGACGTTGTACCCCAATGAAAGGTTTTTGGAAGTAAACATAATAAAATATTTTGATACACTAGGTTATTTGGGAGCAGCTTGTGAAATGCTGACATAAACCAATCCTCAACTTTCTGCTTGTTTCAGCTTATAAAAATATCTTGGATAAAAAATACAAAATTTAATTTTTCTCTTTCTAAATTGTATGGAAGTACCACAATTTTTTCCACCTAATCTATTTTTTTATGCAGAAAAGTCCGCTCTGAGCTGTAATTAGTCTATTGCTTAATGCAAAATATTCTTATCCAAATACCCGTGTTTTTAAAAAAATTTATTTTACTTTCAAATGTAAAAATCTGTTTAAATCTCAGTGTGATAATATGTATTAATTTCAAAACACATAAAAGAGTATGAAGAAGAAAATTAACATCGTTCATAATCCCACCTCTCAGAGATAACAAGGCTGATATAAATGTCTATCCATTTATCCGTCCATCTTCTTATCTAAATACATTTAAAATGCCCCTGTATTTGTATGTCTTGCTTACTTCTTCCAACATATCATGTGCATTTTCTCATATTATTATATATTCTTCAAAACCATGAATTTTGCAGCTGTGACAATTTATCATAAAGACATAAAAACTTTTTAACCTACTATTAATATTTAGGTTATTTCTAGTTATTAGTTGTATAAATAACACTGTGCAGAAAAACTTGGATGTAAATCTTCTCGTGAGAATCATGTATTATTCCTCCCACGGGGGAAAAACCTGAGAGGCAAACTATGAGGTTGAAGCATTATCCTACAAGGTTATGGGATTTTTCTTTCTTCTTTCTTTCTTTCTTGCTTTCTTTCTTTCTTTCTTTCTTTTTCCATTTGCATTGAAATGAAGAGCTCTGAGATCCTACCTCTTTCAGTTTGTGCAAATTATAAAAATAGACATACTCTGGTTTTCATTATCAAAAGTCACCAGAAAGAATTTCTGCCTTGTCATGGTACTAGAGAAAAGCTAGCCTTGACCAATTTCATTTCCAAGAGTAGCATGGTCCAAACACTCACTAACACTGAGGAACCATGAGGAACACAATACAGCGCGTCCTCCTAACATAACAGATGGCAGGCGTGTTCAGGGAAAGAGATTGCCGTGCAGGGAGGGTTCGTTCATATGAATTACATGCTGCCTACACTTTCCATCTTGCAATCCCTCTACTATTGGACCATTATGTCCCTTAAGAAATGATATAATGTCAAGGACAATGTGTGGAAGTCAGAGGAGGAAGAGGTGTGGGGCATGTCTCTCTTACTTGGAGAAAATTATCAGTGAGATGAGACAGACTCCGTTCCTGGGGAGTTTCCAGATTTACTGTTTACCAATTGATTCATCCTCAAAATTGAGCTGTAAAACATCAAGACAAAAGGATGGTCTTGCTTACCAAGTCTGTCCCCCCACAGGGCGGCATGGTGTGCTTCCAACACTTCATAGGCCTCCTCCAGATGACTCAGGGGATGGGAATTTCACCACCCCTTGTGGGAGATTCTTTTATGGCCTCTTAAGTCTCACCCATTAGGAAAGTCCTCCTGATGAAGCCATTTTTTTTCCCTTTTCTTCAGTTCATTCATTGCCCTTAGATAATCCCCTAAAGACCACCTCCACAATCCCTCTCCCTCTGTGGAGCTTATACTTTCAATTATCTGCAAACAGCTATCAGGGTCCACCCCACCACACATGCACATACCCCTTAGCTCTACGGCCAACTTACACACATGTAATTCTTTTAATCTTTCCTCATACATCAAAACCTCCAGCTGCTTAATCATTTTAGCTCCTCTAATAAGCAGTGAATTTGAAGGGGGATTATGGTCTCCTTCTCCAGCTTTTCTCATGTCAGCTGTATCCCTTCTCCTCAACCGCATGCCAGATTTCTGTATGCCAATAGCCATTCATCAACGGAAATGAGGTTTTTCTGGAATGCTGTGTTCTATAGCACAAAACAGGAGAAAAATCCCTCCTACCCATAACTCATTGCTAGGGTGAATCAATATTTATACAAACTAATAAGGAGGGGAAATCTGAGAGAAATTTGGGACTACCCAAGTTTCCAAACCACTGAGAAACTTTTTAACCATAAGTAAAAATTTCAAAATACTGTGTTTCATTTAAACGTGGACGGCAGACTAATAGAGGAAATTCAATCACTTTTAGGTAAAGGAAGTGTTGAAGGGTTGGCTACTCACTTCTTTATTGATGAAAAGTTAGCTTAGGTGAGAGCCCAGAACGCAGAGACTTTCCCCTCTTGTTCTTTAACCACGGTCTGAATTGCTGGTGGTTTCCATGGTCCCTCAAGGGACTCATACACAAAGCCTGACTATAATAGGAAGCCTCACTCTCACTACACAACCTCAGACGCTCCAGTCTTCAGAATTGTTTTCCAGCTGCATCAAGAGCTGCCCCAAGAATGCTGCATGCTCTTCGGGTCTCCAAAACCCCACGTTTATCTCCTCTACCTCAAAGGCATCTCCTTTGCCCATCTCCCTTTCCAACCCTCATCCATCCATCAAAACCTAACTTCAGTCCCATTTCCTCCAGGGAACCTGCCCTTTCCTCTAGGCCTCATTATGTTTAATGTCGATACCATTAAAATAAGCTATCTTGCATGACTCCTTCCTCTGTTTGCTTTGAGAGTTTGAGAGTTTGAGAGTTTTCTCTCTCCACTGCTTTACAAACCCCCCCTACAGCAGGGATTATGTCATATTTTTTCATTATCCCCAAAAGAACCAACACACTGCTCTCCACCAAGTGGGAACTTAATAAATATTTCTTGATTCCAAATGCAGTGAGAACCTCATAAGAAAGCTCCCAAGCATTGAAAGGGCTTTAAGGATTTATAAAATAGTACATATGTTTTGTGTTCAAAACAGTAATGTTCAAAAACTGCTATCTTTTGCCTTCATGTCTATTACTGAAGAATGAAAAAAAAAGTAACAAAGCCAACAGCTACATATTCCATTTGAGATACCCAAAGTTTCTTCTCATCTTTTCTGGAATTAGGTCTATACGTGGCTAGACTTCTTTTGTGTGTGTGGAGAAACCACCAGAACACTGACACCAATTTAAATGCTGCTTCCTGTATTGTGAATATATGTTTTAAAAATCCAAAGTGATGAAAGTACATTTAATCCAAAAAGTGAAAACTTCATTCATCACTCACTCAAAGGAATGACAAACTATTCCTTTCAAAAAGATCTGACTTAGAAGTAGATACGAGACCTAACAAAATCTTCTTTATAAGTAAAAATCCTCTACGTGCTTAAGTAGGGGGATACACATGGGTATCACCTTACATGTGGATTCTTATGTCGCTGAAAAATTGCATCTTATTTTTTTCAACCATCTTCAAGGAGTCACCTTCAATTTAAGAGTATATTTGGATTCCCAGGATCCATACGTGTTTCCTCCAGAACAATCTGCTTAGTCTCCCTGCCTACCACCCATTTCTACAACATAGAACCCTACTGGGCATTACTGTTCCCCGAATTTAATCCTCTTACTTCATGGTGACACTGACTCACTTCCTTAGTGTAAACCATTATTCCACAATTCTCAACAAAACTGGATTTCAAAAATAAACACAGGAAAAGGTAGAGATTACGGACCTAAAGATTAGTCTTTCAAATGAACTGATTCCCTCATCTAACTCAATGTGAAAACTCCAAACAAGTTTGCCCTCAGGGTTCCTCATCTGAGTACACAAGGGCATTCAGGATTAATTCTAAAATGTGTAAGACGCTTGCACCGCACTGAATATACATAAATATTTGTGATGTTGTCTCCACCAATTCTTTTTAAGCACAGAAGAAATAAATGCTAAAACAACCAAACAGCAAATATTTTGGTGCAGAATTAACCAAATGGTGTGTTTTCTTCCTTAGCGATGTGATTTATATCTGTAGGCTAAGATTGAGATAAGAATAATCATGTCATCAGTATTTTAATTTTCATGTAAAGAACACTCAGGAACCTCCAACCAGTAGAATAAACCATTATTTTATTTTAGTTGTTCATCTCATATTACATTAAAATCAGGAAAAATTCATTCAGTTGGTCACTCAGCCAGTCAGCGAGAACTGAAATTAGTAGGATATTAGCCATAGTGTTACTATAAACATGCTCTTAACAGAAGTTTTGTGTTTACACAGTAGATAAAGAATGAAACTGTGGCAGTAATATTTCAGATTTTCTCTCCTCCTGATAACACGACCGTTAGCTCGCTCTACAGCAGCACTGGCCAATAGCACTGTCTGCGTTGAAGGAAATGTTCTCTATGTGAATTATACAAATATTAACCTCCGGCCAGACATGGCTTTTGAGCACTTGAAATGTGTCTAATGCAATTAAAGAATTAAATTTATAATTTTATTTAATGTTAGTGCCTTGGGTGATAATAGAAGATAAAGCCTATAATAAATGCAGGAGCATGGGCTTCCCGGGTGGCGCAGTGGTTGAGAGTCTGCCTGCCGATGCAGGGGACACGGGTTCGTGCCCCGGTCCGGGAAGATCCCATGTGCCGCGGAGCGGCTGGGCCCGTGAGCCATGGCCTCTGGGCCTGCGTGTCCGGAGCCTGTGCTCCGCAACCATAGAGGCCACAACAGTGAGAGGCCCGCATACCGAAAAAAAAAAAAGGCAGGAGGCCCTCTATTTTTGGTGATCCAACCATTTTCAAAAATTCTTATTTTATAAATGAAAATTATTAATTGTGAAATCTATTACAAGTAATTTACCTGCCATATATTTGCAATTTGCAGAATTCCTTCAAAATTGATATCTACACTGATAGAAGTATTATTTCTCCAAGAGAAAATGAATGAAAAATCCTTTAAATGCACTAAGCGTAAACAGAATCCATTGACAGCCTCATGTTCCCTTTTCCTCATTTTCAAACTCCACCACAATCCAAAGATTAAAGGTCTAGCGAGTTCTTCCAAGAAAAGATAAAATCTAGGCAGCTGGGAGAAACGCTCTCCGTGCTGGGATTCCAGTTTGCTTGTCACTCTCTTTGGAACCAGAGCCCATGGTTTCTTTTACCTTAACATGGCTTCTCAGCCATCGGCCAACCCTGAATGGCCCCTTGTTGAATGAACCTAACCTGGGCCTTCTCCTGAGATTTCTGTTACTTCATGCGTCATTGGAGCTGCTTGGGTCATGTTCAAACAAAAAATCCACATCACTTCTGGTCAGGGTTCTGCAAAGACGTTTTCTCTTTGCCAAGGCCAGTCATGATGGGCAAACTCTGTAGGCTTTATAGTTTGTTTGAAATAAGGATAAAATCTTAATATAAAAATTAACCTCGTGAAAGTAGAATTTTCTTTTCTTCTGTGTTTTCAACCTCAAATGAAGACGCCTATTATGATCTAATGGGCTCTAAAAGGTTGAAAAATACTCATCAACAGTTGTCATCTGTGTGGAGCAGACCCAGTATTGATGTGCCAGTTGGTGGGGGAAGAGGAAACAGAACATTCACTCTATTCTCACACCCATTTGCATTTCTAGATCTGTTTGGGTTTTTTTTTTGGGGGGGGGGATGAGTATTTTTTCTTCGTTTTGCCAGTTCCACAGTTTTAGAAACACTAATGATATGTAGATGGTGTCCATTACAGTCTACAAATTGACAGGTGATCTGCAGTAGAACATTCTGAAAGTTTTCCATTCCGTAACTCAGCACTGTTTAGATTTTGCTTCCCCACTCTACCTTGGTGGCATAACCCAAATCTCAATTAATTGGGATAATCACCCATTGTTGTTAGGGTCAAGGTCTAGGTGAGTCCATGGTGCCAACCAAGACCTAGGAAGGGGGGGCCATGGGTGCTTTGCTCTCAGGTATCCAGTGCAGCATGTCCCAGCTGGTCTTCATCCATCAGTCACTCAGGCACTCAGGTGGCCGCCATCCCTTTCCACACATTTCTGTCCCTGGGGTCCGTCACCATGTGCTGCCATGTTGGTCAGCCTGCCCCTCGGGAATCTCTGGGAGGCTGTCTGTACGTGTCTCCCAGACCCACTGGGCAGCCTGTCCTGCTCTGGGGTCCTGCTGCCTTCAGGAGCTCTGCGTCCCCTTTGCTCACAAAACCCACAAATCTATCTGGCGTGTTTACAGATCCTTACGGATCTAACTAGATCTGGTCCCGGCTCCTCTCCCAGGACTCACCAAGCTCTCAGCACTTCTCTTCCTCCTCTCCTCCCACACTCCATCCAGGGAAATGTTTTCTGGTGTTGACAATAAAATCCCTCATTCCCAAATCTTTAAGTTTTTGACTACCCCTCACACCTTCTCTCTTCTCCCTCTGGCTTTGACTTTTGTAAACTAGAAACAAAAAGATGTTTGCTCTGTCACATCCCCGGGGCTGTGAGCACTAAACAATCTAGCTATTAAAATGTGGGTCTAAGGTGGTACTGATGGAAACAGGCAGATATGGAAAGAATCTTCTAAACTACTAGGAGACAGGAAAAACAATGAGTTAAAACAATTTTTAAAAGTCTACTACAGATAGTTCCATTTGCAGGGGGTTGGGAGGGTGACAATAATGTTCTACTTAGACACAGAGAACTGATGAGGCCATATAAGTACACACGATCGCAGTGGTGAGTGGTTTCCTCAAGGGACTCTCATCCCAGATCCTGGGCATCTTCTTCCAAGATGTTTATCTTCCCTTGTGAGATAATAAAACAAGACCTTACAACTGAACTTTCTTCTACAGTAACAAGTGAGTTTCTCCTTAGATCTGTGGCCGGGAGGCTGCAGAAGAAACTCCTATACCAACCAGGAAGTGAGCTAAATAAAAACATCTCTTCCCAGGTTGATTGTAAGAGGGGGTCCTGCTTTCTGTACCACAAAGGGACGCTAGTGCAGAGTCTTTGATGTTTCAAAACAGTGATGCGTTCTGAAGTTTGGATTTGTGAAAATGTGCTATTTGTCTGCCTTGCCTTGGGGTAAGGCCCAAGAGGACATGTAGAATTCAAAGGTGTCCCTCCTTCACCAGGCCCTTTGCTTCTCCCTGCCACCTTCACCTTTCCATGGCCTGGGGGGAACAGCTACCTGCTTGTGCCATGAGTCTCGCTCCCCCCAAATCTGTTGTTGATCTCCTACCTGTACAATGTCAGGCTCTAATCGGTATTAAGAAATGAAAATGGCAGTCATCCTCAGGAAGAATTGACAATCCAACGCTGGAAACCTTCTCTCTTTATCTCCTTTTTCCTTTACGGGAGTCCTGCAGACACTGTTGTATATTTCTAGGAGATATTTTATAAGACTCTTCATAATTCCATCTCATGAGCCCCTCTAAACTGGAGGATGTTTCCTGCCTCTTCTATCTTTCCAACACAGCACCCATATCATTAAATGTTTTTACTGACTATACATTATCCATACTTCTCTTGGATGATAGATACATATTGTTGCCAGAAAAGTGCAGTTTCAAAATCCAACATGCAATAGTGAATGGTTAATATTCCCATCAAAAAACTAATGAATATTCCCATCGAAAACTGAAATTAAAAAGCCATCAGGGAAGAGAAAATAGCAACATTACAATTATGCTTATAAATGCTGTCCTCTGTGATAGCTAAATTGGAAAAAAATGGTTTCAAGGCCAAGAGCTAAAGTTTCCAACATTGTTCTTCAATATTTTACTCAGTATTTTCACTACTCCATGCTCGCCCATAAACATAACATTTATCATGTCCGGATTTAAATCCCAGATTATTATCATAAACATAAGGCAGGTAATTTTATTAGAACATTATTTGGTGCACATTGACGTGAATGGGGTATTTACGTAACTATAGGATATTCACATTATTACTTCAAATGTCAGAAGAATTGCACGTCTTAACCCAGGTACAAAAACATTAGTGTTTGTTCTTATTTCATTTTTTTAACTAAGTAGGCCATCAAGACTATTTTTCACACACTTTACAGCAAAATCCTGACCTCAAAATATGTCATGATTCATCTGGCAGCTCTTTTATAATTCATTCCTACACTATGAGAGATGAGAGGGGTAGACAAAGATTAAATACATATAGAAACAAGAGTTTATATTTATTATTCCTATTTCAGGAACATACCCATGTTTCTGAGATATTTCTAGCGAACTGCTGACATTTTGCCGCATGACAATTTAATTTTTATTTTGGCTTGAAGTCTTTCTTCGGCTGATCTTTGGGAAAATGCACACTGTGGTTTATTCACTTTGGAAATGATTCCAGAGTGAAGAGTGCCCTCCAAAACGAAGCTGGCTCTAGCTGCACATAATATTTTCCCCAGAAGTGCCTATAAAGTCGACTAAAATAAGAAAGTGCTCATTATTTCTGATAAACAGTAGAGACTGGAAATTCATATTTCATTTTCGTACCAGAGGTGTGGAGTTGAGATACAGTAGTGCTCTTTTTCTGTGCAGTATAATGGCCTATTATTTTACAAATTCCTATTTACTTTGTGTCGGTAGCTTAACTCAGTAAATTCTACCTTTCTTCTCTTGCTAGCTAAGTGGGGGAAAAAATTACCTCAAACCCTACCAAGTGTCAAAGCTGCCTTAAAATACTGGTATTTAAAGGAGGTATAATACCAATAAGTCTGGGGCGATTAAGAGTTCTGAGTGAGGACATTCAAGGCTGTGTTATGTAGTTTGTGACAGAAATCTTAAATTAGTGGGGCAACGCAGATGGCATGACTTTCCCGCAGACTAGAAAAAAAGTGTTGTCAAACCCTTAGCTTGCGGTAATGGCACTTAGTAAGTATTGCTCTAATAATGGGGCAAAGAATGTATGAGTCCCTCCGATTCTGATTTTTTTTTTTTTTTTTTTGGTCAGAACTTTGAAGTTTTTAAAGCTCTGTTCTCTTCCTCTCTGCCAGGCTAATAAAAAGAATTATTATTACTACCACATTTGTGTCTTTTGGATTTTATTTTTGGCTAATGCAAGCACTTTTACAACATGATCTTGGTTGAAGGAGCAATTAGAATTAAGGAGCCTTATCCAACAATTACAGCACTTACGGCAATTATAATAGTAACTGAGGACGTTGACGACTTAACTGAGTTACCCGGACGCTGCATTTTGAGTTTGCTTTTAAAGTTATCGAGAGCTGAGCAGTGGAGTTCCGTAATGACTTGGTGGCCAGATTGGAAGTCTGAAGCCCTGTCTGCCACACTGCGAAGCCATCAAAGGAGGTCTGTCCCACCAAGCTCTCCATTTTCACAACAGGATATCTGGTTTCTTTTATGAGGATACAGCTACGTTAATTTGGTTTAGTGGTTTGTTGTAGGTAAGCGGGCTCTTCACAGCACAAACACCAAAATCCCCTTAAAGCAGTTTCTTGTTAATAGCTGGGGATTGGCAGATTTGCATTGTAAAGTGTGATTCGGTTGGATAAATATGTTTAGTCTAGTAAGCACTTTAGTGATTGAGTGTCTGTTAATGGATACAGGTGGATTATGGTGAAACCTCTACGGGGCCGTCCCTGGGCACTTAGCATCCTGAGTCTCGGAGGGGATGGAAAACCAGCTGGCACTACAGAACCACTGAAGTACCATACAATGTTCCCGATGTTCGGTGCTAATGCGGGGCTTTCAATTTTCAAATATTAATTTCAACAGAGGAGAAAAAAAAAACCCCAGCAAATTAGATGACAGGGCTTTGGTAACTTCCAGCAGTGACAAAATAGGGATGTCCCATATGCACGCTTAAAAGTTGACAGCTTTCCCTGGATTTAAAAGCAGAGAACGTACAGAGAGGAAGTTCAGGGTAGTTCATTGACATCTGAGGATGAATCCAACTCCTGCCGAAATCTTTGCCTTCGGATACCCTGCAGGCAGAACAAGAATCAAAATTTTTTTTAAAAAGACTTTCAAGTTACTGTTAAAGAATGTTACCATGCCTGTTCCTCTGTACCTACGTGTACACATAGTGTTTTACAACTTTTCTGAAAACAGCAGACTGTTGTAAGAATTGCAGATACTAATTCGTTCCGTCCCATCTCCAAGCAGCTGGGAATGAAGACTTTTCCATTTCTTCCTTTTGAAAATGAGTACCGGGATTCTTCAAGAAAGTCACCAGAAAATGTCACTTTTTTTTTTCTTCTCAGGTGAACATGCATAGGTATTTTTATGAGGTGAAAATATCAGCTTATTTGAAGGATCTAAATGGTATTTTAACATCCCAGGCTCTGGGACAGGGATGTTGGAACGAACATCTGCTCCCAGCCGGTCATGAAATGCTTAAGACTTTAGGAACTAGTATATTTTTGCAGATTGGCTTTTCTACTGAAGTTAAACATATTTCAACCATCTTTCTCCAAGATTCTTCTGATCCCTGCCCGGGGTTTACCAATTTTTATACGCATCACGTCATGGGCATTTATTTTCAGGACACTACCCCCTCAAATCTTTGCGATACCACCTGTTTATCCATTACTCTTCAGCCACAGGTTTCCCTAGAGTAAGTGGCATCGAGAGACATATAAACCAGGAATGACATCCCGCAAACCTGAGAGAAAAGTGGGGCTGAGGCTTCAGTTTTCTAGATATCAGAGGAAAGTGTTATTCCAACACAACAAAGACCAGGTGAAAGTCTAGAGTCTAGTGAGGTGCTAGCCAATAATTTATTATATGACCTTGGACAGATCACAGCCTCGGTGGATTCCAGTTTCCAATACGCACGGTGTTGGCGATTAATATGACGTTGCTGACACCAATTCATTGTTATTAATGAAATGGGAGAGTTACACATATATAGGTCCCAAACCTAGGTTTTCAGGAAGTAGAATTTTCCTTATTGTTGTTTCACAAGACATAATTTCTATTTTGAGCTCCAGTCCCACTGGATGGAGGAAAACATATAGTTACATATAACCCTAAAATATACTTATTATTATAAAGCTATATTATATATGGTATTTTATATATTATAGTTTTATATAAATATAAATAGCACATATATAATTATATATATAGTAATTTCAGGGTGACTCACTCCCTTTCACCCAATTCCTAGAATTGTACCTAAGCTCCAGGGCCCTCCCAAGTGCCAGAGGTGTGTCATTTGTGGGGGAGAGGGGCAGAAGGTCTGGTGTCTGTACCTCATCTGCTCGTGCTGATACCTGCAAAGGCACCTTACTCTCATCTGGTTTCCAATTCCTGATTCACATAAACCACGGCCCAGTCTCCATATATCACCTGAGATCTGTCTCAGGGAAGTATGTGTTTCTCTTGGGAATGTAAAATCATAGGCTTTTCTCACATCTCACCGGGGCATATGGAAATCTTCATCTGACTACTCTGTCTGATCACCCTGATGCAGCCATGCCTGCTCTCCTGACCCTCTGCCACATGGACCAGAGAACTTGTCTTCCTACCACTGGTTAGGCAAAGTGCAAGTCCCCGATGCCCTCGGAGCCCTGAACCCCACACTGGATTTTATCTCATGACCCCATATAACTGAGTCCTGGTGCAGCACTTCAGAACGTCAGCTGTCTTGCTTGTATTTCAATTCGTTCTCTCTTACGGAATCTTTATTTGGTCTGGTAGGGATAAAATTAGGTCTGACTAATCCCATATTTTATAAAGAAACACAGGGTGACATGTTCAATGACAAACCAAAGCTGGTACCATCAGCTATGTTCGCACATGATTCTACGAAGGCAGTAACTTTAGCATAAGGTGTTAAGACTGCTATTAGCATCATTCAGTTGACACCAAGGATGGGGACATCCACAAATTCTCCAGTCCTGCTTTTCCTCATCACATCAGCCTGCACCGGGAACTCGAAGCCCAGCAAACTGTCTTTGCATGGTACTTTTGCCTACCTTTAATCTGGAATCCAGAGTCAAAGATGATTTAGAACAAGAACTATGCAGAGAATGAGCGTGCAGTGCAGTACAATAATACGTGTCCATGTGAAGAACCGCTGAGAGGCTCTGGTGTTGGACAGACTAGAGTGAGAATCTTGGCTTTGCCAGTCTATAGCTTTATTCGTTTTCTCTGGTGCGCAGTAAATCACACAAACTAGGCAGCCTGAAATGGTCACCTTTTATCTCAGCGTTCTGTAGGTCAGCAGTCTGGGCATGGGTGGTGTGGCTGGCCCCTCTGCTCAGGGTCTCAGCCACTTCTGCATTCTCATGTGGAGCTCAGAGTCCTCCCCCAGTCAGTATTCTGATCCTTGTGGCTATTGCACTGAGGTCTTGGTTTCCTGCTAGCTCTTGGCTGGGAATGATCTCAGCATCTAGAGGCTTCGTCCAGTCCTTGCTATGTAGCCTCCTCTGTAGGCCCTCTGTCCATCGCCTGCCTTCAGGGGGGCACCACCCCTTCTAGGCTCATCTGAGGTCAGGTGCACACAAGACAACCTCCTGTCTGACTTACTGAAGTCAGCTGATCAGGGACCTCAGTACACCTGCAGAATCCCTTCTGCCATACACCTTACCTTCACTTAAAAAAATTCCACATTTCAAGTAACAGTGAATGAAAGTATTCTCCAAATCTTCTGGTTTTACATTCTATGTGATTAGAATTTATAAAAATAAGAGTTATAAATATAACTTCAAATAGATATCTTTGGTTGTTTCTGATACTGTCTTTTATTAGCTTTCTTTTCAAATGTATTCTTTGTCAAACTCTTCTGGTTAAGATAAATTAAGGTGACAGTCCCTTTGACTTGAAAACCAATCTTATGTTCCATTATTTGCAGGAATTTTTTTAAGTGGGCAGTCTTAAAATTTAACTTTTTAACATATAAATTTATATCAAAAAATAACTGATATAAAACTACACTTATCTGTGGCTGCAGTGTGACCTGGGTCAGTGTATATTAAATCTTCAAATATCAATTTACAAATTTATAAAATGAGGACACGAAGAATTTTATAGGGCCAAATTGTATGAGAAGTTACACTTGGAGATCTTTGCATATAAGATCAGTACGTCTACAATTAAACTTTTTGCTCAAACTACCATAAAACAAATGCTTGTAACATCAATCCTGTTTTTTCTTCCAGTTTTATTGAGATATAATTGCCCTACAGCACTGTATAAGTTTGTGTACAGTGTCTATACTATATTTTTAACTAGTCCTTAACACAAACTAAAGGGCCTTGTCTTTCACCTACAATTTGAGACTATGCTTTGCAAATCTAGCAAAAGAGGCATATCTCATGATGGCTTTGAAAAAGAGAGTGCTTTGGGTGCGGAATTAGCACTTTAAGTATTATATAATCAACATTTATGTTTCTCAAAAGATATAAAAATAAGCAATCCTGGGCTTCCCTGGTGGCGCAGTGGTTGACAGTCCGCCTGCCGATGCAGGGGACACGGGTTCGTGCCCCGGTCCGGGAAGATCCCACATGCCGCGGAGCGGCTAGGTCCGTGAGCCATGGCCGCTGAGCCTGCGCGTCCGGAGCCTGTGCTCCGCAACAGGAGAGAGGCCCGCGTACAGAAAAAAAAAAAAAAAAGGCAATCCTGTGACATAACACAAATACATGTAATTTTACCGTTTAAAATTACAAAGTTATATGAAATTATATATAACTTAGTTATACAAAATTAGTTATGTATCAAAGGTAGCCCCTAAGGTTGCTACAACGCTGTCATGCTTAAAAATAACTGAAATTGAGACTCATTTAGAAATAGTTTTTGTTTTTTTTTTTTGCGGTACGCGGGCCTCTCACTGTTGTGGCCTCTCCCGTTGCGGAGCACAGGCTCCGGACGCGCAGGCTCAGCGGCCATGGCTCACAGGCCCAGCCGCTCCGCGGCATGTGGGATCTTCCCAAACCGGGGCACGAACCCGTGTCCCCTGCAACGGCAGGCAGACTCTCAACCACTGCGCCACCAGGGAAGCCCTAGAAATAGTTTTAACATGTACCTGCTCATATGTAAATAAGACGTGTGGGAATAAATTACCTTAAGTTCACAAGGAGACATAAGTTCCCCATCTTTCACTTAGTAAGCATCCAACTATCTTGACGCATGTAGTTGCAGATTTTAAATGCAATCAGTATTTCTTCATTAAAGAAATAAAGATCTGCATAAGTGTAAAGGAAATCTGCAGCTAATTATGCTTGTTTCTCCATCTTTTCATTATATATTTGCCACCAAATCATAAAAAGCACTGTGAACCTGAAAACCAGTGATTAGTTACCATATAATTAAAACTTGAGATATTATACAACAGTTCACATAACACGGTTTTGTAGACTTCTGTGTGGAACATATATACAGTTTCATGAGTTTGATTCCTTAGACATAGACCATTATACTTAAGAAATATTTTTCTGCCTAAATTGTGTTTAGAAATCTTCTTTATTTCTCTCAATTATTCTTGCAAAAAAGAAAAAAAACGACGTGCTATTTTCCTGCTGTAAATATTTTATGTTCAAAAGATTTGGCCAAATGGAAAAACACATGGTTATAGTCACATCTGTAGAAAACAAAACAGAAAAAACACTGGAATTAGATTTTTGTGAATAAAAAACAAACAAAAAAACCCCAGAAAAATAGGCTGCAGCCAGATAGGTAGATGCTTTGTTCCTTGCCCAAGCCCTGTCTGAGAGAACATGAAACACAAAGGGCATCCACATATCTGGAGGAAGCAGCTGCAAGAGTGATACAGGGCCTATTCTTATAAGGAAAGAGCACCAGCAAATCTGCTTGAGCATGAATATTAGATTTGCTGAGTTCTGCTGACATCACCATGGGAGATAAACATATTAGGAAAACCGGGCCTCCTGTGGCTGGAGGAATTTCCAGATGAGAGGAGCGATGCCCATCCTGACAACCTCGGGTCCGGCTGGAGGCTGCAACCCCGCCAAGTGTCATCTTAAATACCACTAGTCCAGAACAAGTGGATCAAAATGAACTCTGAACCTTTGTTTCCTTCCCGGAAGGACTAACAGCTGCCTGCATCTGGAAACTGTGCGAAAGTTCTTTACAGCTGTAACATAATAAACAAACTAAAAAAAAGAAAAAAGAAAAAATCCACACGATCTACTGTTCCATTTACATTCTTGCCCCTTCTCTGGCCTCATTAAATTGTAATCTCACATTTAATTACATTTTATCAATGTATTATTTCTTCAACTTGAGAATTAAATTGAAAACATATTGAAGCAAAAAAGTAAATATCTCACAGTTGTTCTTTCTTGTTTTGTGTAAGTGCCTGATGACCAGGACCTGAGTTGTACGGGGCAGTCAGCGTGGAAGATGTGCTTTTGGCAGTAAATGGGGCGGGTAGGGGGGAAACCAACATGTTCAAGATGCAGAATATGATTTACCATCTCTGCAGCTCTGGGGTCTACATTTTCATAAATATAAGTGACAAATTATCAATAAATCACTCTTTGGTTCACCATAATGCATAATGTTTATTGAAACCCAGTTCCAATAAATATGACTCGCCCTTTTTAGCCAAAGCATAAGAAACAAAGATGACAGGAATTACAAACAGAAATTAAAAATGGGGAATAAGCGCCTGGCCGGCAATGAACCTTCTTTCTTTCTAATCCAGTCTTAGACCACTGAATTCTGGAAGATACTCTCCTATGTATACACTTGTTTCAAAATGCCATTTAATTTTCATTTTGACTTGAAGAATTTACAGAATGAGGCAGTAAGAGTAAGGTCTGACCACTGAACGGTTCTACTATTTTTTTTTCTCATTCATATGCAGAAGATTCAAAGAGATTCCACTGAAATGGCAAGAGCATGAATTAAACTGTCACGACATGTCTTGGTTTGAAATACAATTTCCCCATTGTTTTTCCAAGAAAATGACCTGTAGAAAAAAATAAGCAGTCAACACGTCCTGAATATATGCAAAATTGTCCACTGAAAAAATGGAAAGGGGTAAGAGAAGATTAACATTGGAAGTAACTGGTAATTTGCCTCTGAAAGTTTACACATACATTGTAGCCTTTGTTCCACGCATATTCCTGCAAGAAGACGTCGGGGGGCACTAGGGACTTATTACTTATAATTGTTATTCTTTATTTATCACATATTATGATTGTAGTACACTTCTACGCACTTTGTGATTTACCTTCTACGTTTTAAACGTGAGATTAAGGCGCGTTGCAAGCCGCTGTTGTAACGCGAGATTAAGGCGCGTTGCAGGCTGTGCTGCTGTAACGCGAGATTAAGGCGCGTTGCAGGCCGTGCTGTTGAAACGCCCTATAACTTTACAAACTCATTCGGCAGCTGGAAGCAATTGACATGGGGTAGCATTTGACTTGAATAACACTTTAAAAAGTCAACTTGAATCTTAATTGAAATGCCCTATATTTCACATTGGAGATATGACCCAGTTCTAGCCTTTCGTTTCCTTTTACAAAGCAGAGGCGGCGAAGTATTGTGCTAATTATGAGACTGTTTATTATGCGATTGTTTATTATTATCAAAGCAGCAGCATTCACCCTAACAAAGACTTTTCAAACTGACTCTCTGAAACCTATGTCTGCGCTATGTATATTTATCTTTTTCTGGAAAATTGATATAATAAGTAAAATTTTTCAATGAGCAAAAAAATTGCCATAACCTGGACTTGTAAAAATAACGTTTTCTCTTTGGCCTATTATAAATCTTCAGCCTTTTTCCTGTCTACTTATTTACATAATTGCTTCTACCTCTTTTAATGCTTAAGTGGTTGATGTATTTGTTTACATATGTGTGATGCTGCATGTTCTTATCTAAATTGCCTAGTAATGACTTCTGCGGGGAAAGAATCTAAAAAGGAGTGGACGTATGTGTATGTATAACTGATTCACTTTGCTGTATAGCAGAAACACAACCTTGTAAATCAACTACACTCCAATAAAAATATTTTTACAAAAGATTTTAAAAACTGCCTAAAAACTATTATATTAATTGTAAAAGTGATAGAAAAAGGGATGAATTAACAACCCTTTATTTCTTATCGATAAGAGCCAACTCTCATTCAAGTGCCAGACCCCTGTTCTAGCTGCTTCACCATCTACACACAATTTCTATAAGAGTTAGTTACTATTATTATCTACATTTCTTGGATGGCGCAAATGAGTCACAGAGAGGTTAAGTAACTTGCCCAAGGCAACATGCTAGTTAAACAATCGAGTCAGAAAGAGCTCTACCCAACTTCCTTCACCTTAAGCATTATGTGTGTTCCTGAAAGTATACATGCCCATCAAACATTTTAAAATTGAATTATACATTAAATGCAAACTGAGTATTTAATGAAGTGAACCACTTTATGGCCATAGTACTCCAAATTTATCTGTTTATAAATTTAAATTTAGTTGTATCATGTTGAGTTATTCAGTATTCTTTAGGTACCTAGTGACACAAACACAACTCCAACCCTTTGGAGCAAGAGAGTATTATCACACCTGTAACTGCAAGGTCATTTCAGGTGTGACCAGACCCTGACGTTCCAACCAGGTGAGAAGACTGCAGTCCCTTTCTGTGCCCTGCAACTCTGCCTATTTCTTTGCTGGTTTCATTCTCAAGTGAGACGTGTATCCACTGGTGAGTCTTGAGTTTAAATTGTCCCTGCAGTCTGACACAGATCACAAACAGACAAACATCTTAGGAGCTCAAGCCAAATTTCCCGAGATAATTCTCAATAGCGGAGCTGGGTCACACACCAATGCCTGGACCATCACTGTGCCTGGAGAAAGAAGGCAGAGGGTGTGGTTGTGAGAATCAAGTCAGCTTGAGCTGGTTTAAGCTGAGAGGGGTTTATTACACACATATTCATTTAAGACACATGTATTTCTCAAGGCAAAACAGTTTCTTTGAAGGTCATAGGAAATACACTAAGAGAAGGTTAATCTTTTCAGTGTAAAAGGATTGGTTGTTTTTGTTTTGCTGTACGTGGGCCTCTCACTGTTGTGGCCTCTCCCGTTGCGGAGCACAGGCTCCGGATGCGCAGGCTCAGCAGCCATGGCTCACGGGCCCAGCCGCTCCGCGGCATGTGGGATCTTCCCGGACCAGGGCACGAACCCGTGCCCCCTGCATCGGCAGGCGTATTCTCAACCACTGCGCCACCAGGGAAGCCCAAAGCATTGGTTTTTAATGTAAATATTCCACGCTGATTGTGGAATACTGCATTTCCTCTTTCTGTCGTCGCTCCTAGCTCCCAGGGTGACCAACTGCTCCCGGTTTGCCTGGGACTTTCTTGGTTTGAAAGGTGAAAATCTCACAGGCCAGGAGCTCATCAGGGCAGGACAATCAGGGTCAGTTGGTCACCTACCTCACCCCTGTCCCTCCTGGCAGTGATACCAAACAAAACCGACCAAAACCAAAACTTGAAGTCAGCCAAGTAAATCCCATAGGATCCAGGAAGGACAAGTGAGAGAACAAAAAGATTTCAAGAGCCTAAATCTCTGTAACGAAGAAGATGATGAAGAGAGGGAGGGTCCAAAGCAAACAGGTTCCCCTACATAGCACGTCAGAGATTATGACATGGGGTCTGGAGAGGCCTCAGGTCTGTTGAAAAGTCCGAATCCAGTAAAAAAGGAACTAAGCCCAAAGGCCCGAGACCCACTGGGCCTTGGGTGATTGGAAGGCTCAGCTGGAACCCAAAGGTGTGCTTTGCTTTCATTCTAGACTCCGAGTGTGTGCTCGCAGGCTGACAGGAAAAGTCTCTGATGATTGGCTTACATGCATCTCCTTTCGGTTTTAAGGGGGGAAGCACTGAAGTCTGTCAGACAAAGACAAATATCGTATGATATTACTTATATGCAGAATCTGAAAAATAGTACAAATGAACTTATTTACAAAACAGAGACAGACTCACAGACATAGAGAACAAACTTATGGTTACCAAAGTGGGGGGGGCATAAATTAAGAGTACGGGATTGACAGATACACACTACCATATATAAAATGTATAGGGCTTCCCTGGTGGCGCAGTGGTTAAGAGTCTGCCTGCCAGTGCAGGAAACAGGGGTTCGAGCCCTGGTCCGGGAGGATCCCACATGTCACGGAGCAACTAAGCCCATGCGCCACAACTACTGAGCCTGCGCTCTCAACTGGAGGGAGCCTGTGCACAGCGGCAAAGACCCAATGCAGCCAAAGATAAATAATTAATTTTAAAATATAAATAAATGGATAGACAATAAGGATTTGTTGTATAGCACAGAGAACTATGTTCTATATCTTAAAATAATCTATAATGGAAAAGAATAAAAAATAATATACATCTGTATATATATATATATCTAAATCACTTAGCTGTACACCTGAAACTAGCACGATATTGTGGATCAGCTACACTTCAATAAATAAATAAATTTTTAAAAATAAAATAAAGTGGGGGAACACTAGAAATACATACTTGCACCTTGCACGCTTAGAATCATTTCTGAAATTGACTACCAAACCCTCCCACCCGTAGTATATAATTGAAGTCCTTATTAAATCCCTCCCTCTCCCCCAGCCGCTAGACCTATCCTATTGGGTCCCAGACGGGAAATCCAACTCCATTTTCCACCCCTGGAATTTGGGGGGTTTCTCTCACCATGGGGCCCATTCGTACTTGAACTGAAAGGCAGAACTGTGAGATTATTCCGTGCCTGCATCTAATTTTACTGAACTCCTAAAATACCTCCTCCCCAAGGGAAGAAGCTGATTGATTTCATCAGAATAATTCAGCAAGTAAGAGGTAACCAAAAGTACTTTGCATTCTGCCTGTTGGAGACAGGAGGTAAATATCAGTGTTCTTATTTCCCCAGAGTCCAGCTCTCTACCTGCTCCTCAAATCTCCCCCATGATTTACTACAACCTGTACGCTGGGGAACCCCACATCATCTCCCATCCACATGTCTCTGCCCTGGAATTATCGGGAGCTCCCCAGGTTGCCAAACCCTTGAGCCTGGTCAGATTCTACCCCCATGCTCCCCAATCCCACATGTGGTCCTTTCTTTCCTCAACAGCCCCTATATTAGACAGCGATGAGATGGAAAAGACGGGTATTATTACGCCTTTATTTTAACAGGAAGGGAACTAAAATCCAGCACGTTGAAGTGGCTCATTCAAGGCCACATATCTAGCTAACAGAAAAGCCAAGCAATGCCTACCCAATCTTGAAGGTTTGGTCACGAGGTACTATTATACTTTTTTAGGAAAAAGAAAATGAAGTACACTCATCAAATGCCACCCAGTAGGTGACAACCAGCCTAACCCACTGCTGCTGCATTCACTGATGGATGAAACAACCTGCATCCAAAGAGCAGAATATCTTAACCAGGCGTTCTTCCTTCAATTTTAAAAAAATGTTTCTCAGATCAGATTGTAAGCTTGGGAAATAGAACAATTGACAATTCACTTGCATTTAGGGCTTTGTAATGTACAAAATGCCTTTATATATCTTCATTCATTTATTTGTTTCACCAGTGTGTGCCAGAGTTTTTATTTGATTCTCATAATTCAGGGAGTCAGGGCACAAGTCAGCATTCCTACCTCACACACAAGGAAACTAAGGCTCAGGAAGGTGACCATTTCCTCAAAGTCACATGGTTACTGGCAGCACTGGGACTTGAATCGAATGCTCCTGGCTTCCAGTACCGGGCGTGCTGAGAGTTTTAGCATTCATTACTGTGCTTTCCATGACAGGAAAATTGTCCTGATTTGGTCAATGACAAAGCACAAGCAGCTTTTTTGCCAGGTTATATATTGTTAACTCAGAAGATGAAAAGGTACAGGTGTAAGTTTTCTGCATCAGAGTCACTACACTTTTTACCTTAAAGCTTTATTTCCTATTATGGAAAAGATTATACTGAACTACATTTTTTTCCCCCTCGAGTGAAGCAAAATAAATTTTTAAAATGCCTATAACACTCACCTTTAGCTCTATGCATTCTGTGCATTTCACATGTTCATTTCAGAATAGCTTATGTTAACCTCTAGGTTACATATTTTTTAAGTTACTTGCTATATTTTGTTTAACTTTTGACTCTAATTTTATCCTGAGTGTATGACGTTTAGATCAGAACATTTAAGTGTTTATATTAATAGTATGTCTTTATCTTGCCGACGTTGCCCTCAAATGATCTATGTGTTTTTACAGAAGATGTCTCACAAAAAATTCTCAGCTATTGTAATACAAGTTCTCTCTCTTACTCAAAGTATGCTTTTGCTTAAATTTCAGCTAGTTATGTTTTGACACTAAGTCTTTTTTAAGTGTAATCAAAGCAATACAAAATTTACCAAAGTCCTAAAATTACATTACTAAATATTTCCATAAATAACCTTAAAGACTTTTGACAAGGTATTTGAAAAAGTTTCCGACTTTAATATCTGGTTGTTGACTTAGAATCGTTAAAAATACATGAAGTTATTTGGCTTGAAAAATTATACTAAACAAAATCAGAATCTAAATGGGATTTTAAGTCCAGCTCTTAATATCCTTATTTGATTAAAGTACTAACCTCATTCATAAATGTCAGCGAAAATCACTTGATGCTGGTTTATATAATATTCTCATGTTGAACACCACATTAAAACAATCCTTAAAGTAATAATAAACACTGACTAAGTTAATGCTGGATTTTTGTATCTCATTTTAAGAGCATAACTTTAAGAGAAAAATAATAAGGCAAATGGAAATGGAAATAACTACTTACTAACCAGTCATTCCACTAAATAATAAAGGTCAAATTAATGATTTCATTCCTACACTATTACTCCTTTGGATAACAAAGCTGTAAGTCTAATAGCCTAACGATGTTGGAAACCTCCACCGCACTTATTTTGGAGGGCATTTGATGGGCCAAGGGTGAGGGGATTCAGGGTAAAACCAATGAATAGTAGAGGCATAAGCCCATTGCTATAATTCATTTGCCAAAAAAAAAGGAGTTCTTGCAGAAACTAACACACCATTGTAAAGCAATTATACCCCAATAAAGATGTAAAAAAAAAAAAAGGAGTTCTTTACTCATAAAGAATGTTGTACAGGATACTTGATGGCTATTAAGACAAAGTCTGTGGATGGTAGGGTTGCAGAAGAGGTATGGGCAAGGAAGCCAAGTCAACACACAGAGTAAGCGTCGATTCTAGTGATAGTAAATCACAGCTCCTTCATGATGGAAGGGTGTCAAAATCACCTCCTTCCCTGGGGTAGCTGGCTAGTCCCTGTGGGAAAAGGGACTTTGCTGAGGGCTCAGCGGACGCCTGGTTGCCCCCCCAGAGTTCCACGAATCGCTGTCTGTCTCTCAGGATCTTCACTAGATATGCAGAGGACGACTAGGTTGAACGCCTAAATTGGCAGCAAACAGATCAGCTTGGGTGAGGGGGAGCCCATGTTACTGGAATCATTTCATCGCTGTCACTTCGTTCACAAGCCCAGGGAGCAGCTCTGAGCTGGTGAGGAGAGGCTGGCTGAGACTGAAGCGGTCCCGTCTGCGGATCACGGAGCCTACGGACACATCCTGTCCCAGATCCTCATTTCACCAGTCTCTCATATTCCTCCTAAACTTCCAGCCAACCTGTTAGCCACTCACGAATTCCTCCCAGTTTATGTCTCTGGCCCTTTCTCTTTCCAAGCAAAGCAAATAATCAGACGTGCTGTTTGCGATTTTTTTCCTACTGGGAAGATTTTCCCTCCCTGAGGTCCTGGGCCACCTCGGAGGAAGGCTGCACTAGTCCAATTCTAGCTGGAACCAGCATGTCATGCAAAACCACCTCTGGGCCACACCTGAATTTTTGCCTTTTCAGTCAACTGATCAAAGGAAACTCCTCAAGGAACCCGGGGTGGGTTGAGGGTAAGAGATTAGAGCAGCAGAAGCAGATGCCAAGATAAGCCGAGGCACAAAGTAGGCACAATGTGTGTACATGCACCTTCGGTAACTTCCTGAATCCCATCTCTTAGGTAGCACTGTTGCTTGATGATGGACTGCTTCTGAGTAAACCCAGCTTTACGACGTTTTGGATTAAAAAGGCAGTTCAGGGCTTCCCTGGTGGCGCAGGGGTTGAGAGTCCGCCTGCCGATGCAGAGGACTCGGGTTCGTGCCCCGGTCCGGGAAAATCCCACATGCCGCGGAGTGCCTGGGCCCGTGAGCCATGGCCGCTGAGCCTGCGTGTCCGGAGCCTGTGCTCCGCGACGGGAGAGGCCACAGCAGTGAGAGGCCCGCGTACCGCAAAAAAAAAAAAAAAAAAAAAAAAAAGGCAGTTCAGGGCTTCCCTAGTGGCGCAGTGGTTGAGAGTCCGCCTGCCGATGCAGGGGACGCGGGTTCGTGCCCCGGTCCGGGAAGATTCCACATGCCGCGGAGCGGCTGGGCCCATGAGCCGTGGCCGCTGAGCCTGCGCGTCCGGAGCCTGTGCTCCGCAACAGGAGAGGCCACAACAGTGAGAGGCCCGCGTACCGCCAAAAAAAAAAAAAAAAAAAAAGGCAGTTCAGGTCAAATGTTCATTTGGGGCATCTTAGCCAGGTTCTGTGTCTACCAGGGACTAGTAGCAAGTTGTGAGCAGTAGCTATTTCTCAAAGAGGGAAAGGATTTGTTTCCCAAACCCTAAGAGTCTTCTCTTGGGGGTGGCCAGGGGCTGCATACAGCATCTCTATTTTTCCATAGACGTTCTGTGTGCCACTGGATCTTCCCAGTCATGAAGCCCAAGTAGCAGAATTTCTTCTGCTTCATCTTGGGCCATCTTCAGAGCCTTTTCCTGCTCTGGGACCCCCTCAAACCTGACAGCTTCATGGTAAATGGGCAACTTAGCACATTCAGACGTAGCTTATGTCGCTACCAGAAGCCCCTTCTTTTTAATGAAAAAAAATCGTGCTTCAGAGGAGTTAATCAGTTTCACTGGTAAATAACGCATGTGTACATACACATATGTAAATGCTGTTTCCTAATCAAATAAGTATAAAGCAATTTGTATATGGTATTTAATAGTTTCTTCTGACTCAACAGTCTAGTTAAAGGCAAAATTCCACAACATGCTAAATTCTAATTTTTTTTTTTTTTTTTTTGCGGTACGCAGGCCTCTCACTGTTGTGGCCTCTCCCGTCGCGGAGCACAGGCTCCGGACGCGCAGGCTCAGCAGCCATGGCTCACGGGCCCAGCCGCTCCACGGCATGTGGGATCTTCCCGGACCGGGGCACGAACCCGCGTCCCCTGCATCGGCAGGCGGACTCTCAACCACTGTGCCATCAGGGAAGCCCAAGTTCTATTTTTAAATTTTACTACATCAACATGTTATTGAACACTTTGATTATTTTTATTTATCTTTTCTCTTGTTTTTATCATTAGGCATTTTTTTGAAGAATGTAGCATTGCATGGAACTAGCAAATGATTAATAAGACTTCAATTTGGGGAAATTAAAGAAATTAGTCAACATGCAAGCTCTCGCTGCCTCATCTGCTCTCTGTCATGCATGCCTAAATTATCTATGCATCATTTTATCTGGATTTATATCCCTCACTACGGAAAAAATTAAAAGGTGAAAAAATTTTAAAATATTCAGAAAGACTGTGTATGTTAAGAAATATCCTGAAAAAGAACTCTCCGTTGATTATTAATATCACAGATTGATGCATTTATTCTTTAGGGCTGAAGAATTAGTCTTCTGTTCATGAAAAGGAAATAGGCAGCTGGCTTGTACTCAAAGCTGGAAGAGCTGAAAATATACTGATTAAAGATGACTTTGAAAGAGGAAAAGGCCAGAATCCTGTTACAACTAATCATTTTATGTATTGCTCTCTCGATCTTTGCCCATGCGCATGCACATTTTCTACATTATTCATTAATACACTCCACAATCATTTACTGAGTCTCCTGTGTGCTGGCATTGTTATAAACAAAGCACATGCACAGTTTTGTATTTACTTTTTCAACTGAATATGATAATATACATTTTTGTCATATTCTTACTGGTCAACGTCAACTTCTCAAGCATCATTTTACTAAAACACGAATGTTATGGAGCTGTAGGTTTTTCAGTTTTCACCTTCATAGACAACTCCTCATTACGAGGCAGTAGAACATAGTGACTAAGGTTTGGGTTCTGGGGCTAGATGGATCCAAGTCCAAATTCTGGATCCCCACGTACCATGAGACCCACTAACCTCTCTAAGCTTCCTCATTTGGGAATCGTGATCACAGGAGCACCATTCCTGTGGTTGTTTGAGGATTAAATGACACGGTAACATATGAAATGCTTAAGACAGTGCCTAGCACAAAATCAACACTGCTTGTGTTTTTTTCACATATCTCTGTTATCAACCAGTGGAAGTTCTTTTTATTCTTCATGGTTCACCTCACATATTCTCTCCTTCATTAAGCTTTTTCTCATCTTTCCAACTGGAGAGCCTCTTTCCTTCCACCAACCTTCCACACATTGTGTTTGTATCGTTCTTACAGCATTTCACACTTTACCCTTTGCTTTCAAAATGTGTACACCTTTCTCTTACTCACATTGCCAGATTACAAACTCCTTAACAGTATTTTTCTACCTTTCGCCCCTACTGGGATGCCTAACGAACTTGCACGTTAAATAGATGCTCAATAAATATTTACTAAGTTGGAAAAATTGTGGATTGTGACTATATTCTACAGGTAGAAAAACAATGATACAGACACGCAATGAGTTTTTGATTAAAATTATTTTAACGTTCAATTGATTTTAGTTTCCAATTAAAAATGATCCATTCCTTTGCAAATCAGTAACACCTGAATTAGAGACTGTTGTCCTATACCAAGGCCTACCTTGTTCTTGGATGATTTCAGTACTTTTTTAATTCTCTTGACCACTTGCAACTTTTTATTCCGCGTAAGTTTATGTTTCTCTTAGAAACTAATAAGTCATCTGGCCCAGTTACAACTATTTAGGTTCTCCAAACAAATAAATGTTTCCCAAAATCTTTTCCTAATGTTCTGACTTACCAATTATCACGTACTTCTTTGCTATATTTTGTTATGCTATTTTTTGCATAAAGCATCAGAATTATTTTCTTCTTTTTGCAGATTATTCTCAGTTTACAAGTATTTGCAGTATCTATAATGGTGTTAATTAAACTCACGAAATAATTTTAATGTACCTTTTCTGTATCTATATGAGAGAACAAAACTGAAAAATGACTTACAGCTCTTAAAGTGTTGCTCGAATCCCAAAAGCTTCGCTTCAAATCCACGTTACCATAAGTAACATCATCATAAAATAATTTAAGAGCATGAAGCAATCTGATTGGCCTCCAGCCATTAGTTTATAAACTTATCAACATAATTCCATTCTTATCTCTTAACTGATGACCATGAATAATGAGTTTAAAATGAAGCTATAATTGCATTAGTCATGGTTATCCTTGATGAATGAACAAATGCAAAAATTGTTGCACTACAGAGATACACATTAATATGATCAGCCATGTAATTATAGTACAGTAATTCAATGCCCTTATGTAGTCAGTGTATAACATATAGACACATCACTAGAAAAAAATTTGATTGAGATTTTTGTAAGGATCCACAAAACTCTGTGTAAGTTATTACAGAAAAGCTAATTACAATGTGTGTCCTTTGGAAAGCTTGCGACTCACCTAACTTCCTAAGTAAAATAAAATCAGTTCAATTAGAGACAAGTAATAACAAATGATTATTTCTGTTTCTAAAGCTGCTAGACATCTTTCACAATTTATCTTGTGATTACATTGGACTTTATACACTTTGCTTTATTAGCACCCATTACAGTTAAGAATGAAATTATCACACCAACAATAACACACTAATCTTGTGTATTTGCTAGGCACTTTCTAATTCTCAACCATTTCACCTGCAATATCTTATTTGAAATCAATTTTTGCCTAATGTGTCAGCCCCTGTTGGTATGCAAACGACCTTGTACTACAGGGTCATTTGGGCCCTCGTAAATTCTCCCCATGCTAAGGAAACTCTTGGTCCCAATTTCCCCAGCAATATCAACTACTAAGGTATTGTCCTCACCCCCAAAACCTCCCTCTGCTTTGTGATGCTGAGTCTGGGACCCTGCAGATTAAATTTCTGCTTTGCCACAGGCTTCTTAAGGCTCTACCAATAGGGAGAGAGACAAGGACAGAGAGGGAAAGAGAGAACAGAGGAGAGAGTTGTTTCTGTTTACATCCTGTCTCCCCGGGACTTCCTTGGTGGCCCAGTGCTTAAGAATCCCCCTTCCAAGGCAGGGTACTCGGGTTCAATCCCTAGTCAGGGAACTAAGATCCCACATGCTGCAGGGCAACTAAGCCCGTGTGCCACAACTACTGAGCCCGTGTGCTCTGGAGCCCGCGAGCCACAACTAGAGAGAAGCCCACGAGTCACAACAGAAGATCCAGCATGCCACAACAAAGATCTCGCATGCCACAACTGAAGACCTGACGCAGCCAAATAAATAAATAAACATGTAAATAAATAAATAAATATTTAAAGAAAAAAAGCAAACATCCTGTCTGCCCTCCGTGGCCTCAGGACACCCACCACCACGCTGGCACCTGGTTCCAGCCTTTCCCCAGCACTCCCAGAACCAGCCTCCTTGCACCCTCAGAGGTACAGCCCAGCCACAACTGCACGCTCCTCAGAACAGTCTCCACTCTACAGCACCCTTTCTTCAGGACAACAGGTTCTTTTTCCTTCATGAGTTGATTTTGATTTTTCAATTATGTAAAATATTTACATAGCTCCAAAGTTGCCTCCACCCTTTTCCCTTCCCTCACTCTATGGGTAATCACTTTTATTGTCTTTGAGTTTATTCTTGTATTACTTCTTTTGAAAATATGAGAAAATGGTATGTAGTCTTTTTTAAGTTTGAATTTTCCTTTATTTCTGAAAATTTGAGGCACACTTATTCCATGTTGTGGCCAAACGCTCAATGACTGAATGTTGAATTTTTAGAATCTTATCAAAAATCCTCAGCCATGAAAATTTCCAGATAGGGCATTTTCTTGAAAGATTCCTGGCGTAAGTAGAATTAAATAAGTAATGAAATAAAGCTCTTGAAGATGGTTTTATGTGATGCTAAACTAGTACATCAAATAATACTCCAGATTACAATTATAGTATTACCTAATCTCTTATTCTGCATTGAATTAAAAAAACCTTTAAAAAATATTTGTTGGCTTAAAGAATGCAATGTTCAAAACACTAATTTGAAAAGATACATGTATATAGTCTTATCACCCCTTCAGCCTTTCTTAAACAAAGGATAGTCACTCTACATGCTGTTCTGCACCTTATTTACTTCCAATGTGGAATCAAATAGCAATAGAGATGGCTTAACCTCTTTGTTTCCAACTCTTATGCCTCCAGTTTCTCATATCTCATGACACTGGCTGATACTCCCAAAGTTAAACAGTAGTAGAGATACTCAGTGTCTTTTCTTCCTCTTGACTTTAGTAAGAATTCCTCCAATTATGTTCTTAATTAGGTAAGATGGTCACTTCATTAGTTAAGATGAGTATTATATACATTATCATATTAGAGCAGCTGTCAATTTCTAATTTGTTACTTTTTAACCTGAATGGGTGCTGAATTTTTCAAATGTCATTTAAGCATCGCTGTAGATGATCATATGATTTTGATCCTTAGTTCTAATAATATGATGAATTCTATTACTGGATTTCCAAATAGGGAGGCACCCCTAGGGCAGATCCCTTGTGATCACTGAAGATCTCGTGTGGTTGAAACGTCTCATCATTCAACACTAAGATAAAAAACTGGAAACTTAGTAGTGGGTCCTGTTTTTTAAATGGCATCATATTATTTGTGTAAAAAACTTGGACTTCATCCTAAAAGCAATGAGGAACCATCCATTGAGTCCTGAGTTTTAGAACCATCTCTCTGCAAGCAGAGAAAATCCAATTTGAAGCAGAAGAGTTATTATAATGAACCAGGTGAGAAATGATAAGGCCTGAACTAAATATGGGAGAATCCAGAGATATTGAGGAAATGTCATTGTCATGACTAATTGAGGGAAGAGGATGAACAGGAAGGAGGGGCCTAAGATAACTTCCGGGTTCTGGCTGGAGGACGAGACAGATGGTTGGGCGTTAACTGGGACGGAGAATACAGGAAGATGAGGAGATCTGACAAGAAGGATGATAAGTCTACGGTGAGTTTTAGATATTTGTGGAATTTCCAAATATAGACCTTTTTTCCCCTAGAGGTTGGGAGAAATGTAAGGGACATAAATATAAATTTTGAAACCATCGACGTAGAGATGGTAATTGAATCTACAGAGTGGATGAAATTTCAAAAAGAGTGGAGACAGCAGGAGAAGAAGAGGGCAAAGGTCAAGGCCACCTCACTCACCCCAGGGAGTTGTGGGGAAGATTAAATGATACAGTGTGTATGAAAATACTCTCTATGTTACCTATTGTTTTCTTCCTAACATCCTTTTCATGGTTTACACGGTTTAAATCAACATGGCTTACAGCAAACATAGTTTATGACTCACATTCATATATGTATATATAAAAATCAAATAAAGACTACGTAAAATTTCCAATCCTACTGCTGTCTCTTCTGGGAAGAATGCTGCAAAATTCCATAGCAGCCCATTTGATGCTTCCTGAGTTTGTTTCTACCTGTAAATGCAAATAATATTTGTTTTTTACAAGTGCTTTTAAACCCCTTTGGGAAAAAAAGGTCACTTGTATTTGAAAAATAATATATGATAGTAGTAACTTTCAAAACATACAGATACAAATTGGATCTTATTTACCAAACCTTATTCTACTATCCATAAGTATTTTTATAAGCATATAGCTTCTCCATTCAGTTTCTTTTCACCAATTAAAATGAAAGTCTATGGCACATATATACAATGGAATATTACTCAGCCATAAAAAGAAACGAAATTGAGTTATTTGTAGTGAGGTGGATGGACCTAGAGTCTGTCACACGGAGTGAAGTAAGTCAGAAAGAGAAAGACAAATACTGTATGCTAACACATATATATAGAATCTAAAAAAAAAAATGTCATGAAGAACCAAGGGGTAAGATGGGAATAAAGACACAGACCTACTAGAGAATGGACTTGAGGACATGGGGAGGGGGAAGGGTAAGCTGTGACAAAGCGAGAGAGAGGCATGGACATATATACACTACCAAACGTAAGGTAGATAGCTAGTGGGAAGCAGCTGCATAGCACAGGGAGATCAGCTCGTTGCTTTGTGACCACCTGGAGGGGTGGGTTAGGGAGGGTGGGAGGGAGGGAGATGCAAGAGGGAGGAGATATGAGGATATATGTATATGTATAACTGATTCACTTTGTTATAAAGCAGAAACTAACACACCATTGTAAAGCACTTATCCTCCAATAAAGATATTAAAAAAAAAAAAGTCTGAAGTACTACAAAATGTATTTTATGTACAGAACCGATTTATAACTTCAGAAACGTCACCACAATCCTCATGTTCAACCCTTACAACCTGCAAAATGTGTAGTATATTGGATGCCAAACAGAAATACTAGAGGAATAAACAAAGTAGATGCTTGGGAAGTTTAGTACAAGGGCTACAACATAACAATAGGTGGTGCTGCTGGGATGGATACTGAACGTGTACATTTGATTCAACACAATGTCATGGAAATTCTTCCTGAATGGAAGGACTATGCTTATTAAATTAAAGGTTGGTTTGGGAACAGAATGGAAATCTGATCAGGAGGAGCGTTTGAGAGACAAAAGCTTCCAGCAACTTTGCGGACTGAACAGAAAGATACTTCCACCAGTGGGAGCTAGTTTTTGTAAGCAGATTTTCATGTAAAGCCATCAAATTCTATGTTAATTTCTCAAACCCAGAGGCAGCCTGAGTCCTCTGTGCTTCCATTTGTCAAACAAAACCAAGTTATAACTGCCAGGTTCTAAATTTGGATAGGTGCAAAATATACTCATAAATGCTCTTTTTTCATATTAGTAAAATGACTTTTTAAAAATTTATTTATTTTTTATTGAAGTATAGTTGCTTCACAATGTCATGTTAGTTTCATGTTAGTTACAGCAAAGTGATTCAGTTATACATATACGTGTATATATTCTTTTTCAAATTCTTTTCCCATATAGGTTATTACAAGATATTGAGTAGAGTTCCCTGTGCTATATAGTAGGTCCTGGTTCGTTATCTATTTTATATATAGTAGTATGTATATGTTATTCCCAAATTCCTAACTTATCCCTCCCCCCTCATAAATGCCCTTTAGCATAACTATGCTATTATGATTTCTCTCTTTCTCATACTGTAATTAAAGTGGAAGAAGGTTTAAAATCTGGATTCCCCCCCCCCCCCACCTCAGCAGGTGTGGTAGCTCAAGAGCCTTGACCTTGAGCAATGTCATCAGTTAAGATACAGGCCTTTGACATTTGGGCTGTAGGATTTGGAGAGGTTCTACACACCTGCTCTCCGCTGTGGCCAGCTGATTTGAAGTATCATGATAGACTGGAGTTAGATGAAGAAAACTTTCAAAGGAAGAGAACAAACCTGCATATCCCATTTTTCTAAAGCCATTTCTAACCTTGCAATCAAAATGATGTTTTTCCTCTTCTTATATGTCTTTTTAAAGTATGTGACCTTTGTGGCAGAAATGTAACCTCCACACCTCTCTTTGGGGCAGAGTTCCAGCTGCAGGGTAGGTGTCCCCACCATGTACTCCCTGGCACACTATACTTCCTTTGCTTGGCACTCCGTCTCCAGAGTGACAGATGTAAATAACTACTTAATTCTCTAGCTTCAGGCTTGTTCCAGGTCCGGATCGCAGTGCCTACCACATAGCAGGTACCCAGTAAATATGTGTTAGCTGAAAGCATGAACTCCCGGTACTTATGCGTGGGTATTCTCCAAAGAACCTACACGTTAACCCTTGATTCCAACCACTATCTCTTTTTGAGAACTGGTCAATTCAATGTAATAGCAAGTTTGCATTCGCTCTTTTTTGTTCAAAATTGAGTTAAATGTTCTCCCAGTGGATTATTAGAAACAGCAAACTCTGAACTCATGACTAGTGCTTTTGTACTCTTCGTGGGAAAAAAATAAGCTGAAAAGAAGAAATCCAGAACCTGCCAGCTTTGGGAACTACAGGCGTAATGGGAATTATCTGTCCAGCCTACTATGGAATTACACCAATCTTAATTATAGCACAGAGATACTCCCTCAGATGGATTATTTTAAGGTAGTAAGGAATTAACCAATAAATTTTATTCCATGCTTATTTCATATAAATGCAGCATCTTGAGTTTGGAATAAGGTAAAGGCACATCTGGTTTTCTCTATTCACCCCAAAGTATCATGTTTGGACACTTTTCTCTATGAGTTTCATGAGACGGCATACGTGGCATAGATGTATTTTATGGCTATGAGATAGGTTATGAAGTCTCTGGTAAAGTCAATCTCTCTCTCTATGGGTCTCTTTTTTAGAAAATCCGTTTATGTGAAATAATTGGGGTAGATTAGTCAAAAATGCTTTCATCTTTGTTTCTTGACTACATTGCATTTTAAAATAATTAAACTCCAGATTGTTTCTGTTTTTCACCTAAGTTTACTGGCACCCAGCAAAGAAGCCTCCACTTTGATTTTAATCATGGCCAGACGATGGAAGCTCTCTGTCTCAGAAGCAGCAAGAGCAGCAAGTAGAAACCCTGCTGGGTAATTTCAAAGCAATGCACTTCCTGCTGGTAGCCCTACGGTATGATTTCTGTTCTGCCAAAAGCACCAATAGATGGCAACTGCCAATTTGCACCTCACACATAAATTCACATTATGCCAATAGGCTTCGAGGGAAACCACAAGCTACCCCGCTCAGCCATCAGAGGTCTGTTAACAGACCTTTAACTATGATCTATTGTGCAGCAGGGCCTGAAAGACGCAAGCGGAGTCCACTTTATAGAGACTGCATTGGCCTGACACCGTTTTTCTTGAGATAATTATAAGTGTTTATTTTGGCTTTTAACAACTTTAACCACATTATTTAGCATGTTGCTGTTTGCCTTCAAGTTAAATAAATACAGAGTTCTCCCAGGAATGTTCCAAAAGCTCACACGTAGGGTGGTTTCATCAAGGACAGAAGCCAGCGTATGAGATGGAGGTGGTTAATTACACCAGAGCTTCAAGGATTGGAAGATGCTTCCCTCCACAAACTAGTAGGCAAGCAAGTTATACCAAGAGACAGAGAATTCATAAAAGGTGTGATCTTCCTAATTAAAATACCATGGATCTCCCTTTGCTTTGAGGTTCTGTTCTCAGTGGTTTTTAAATGGAGAAAGGGGTTTACAAGGAATCCTGCATAATGGCCCGCAACGTCTTCGAAGACAAATTTTGCTGCCATTGCCATGTGGAATACAGAATTGCATTTCTCTGAGCTATCTAGAATTAGGTTTAAAAATAACCTTAGCTGGGGCTTCCCTGGTGGCGCAGTGGTTGAGGGTCCACCTGCCGATGCAGGGGACACGGGTTCATGCCCCGGTCCGGGCAGATCCCACATGCCGCGGAGTGGCTGGGCCCGTGCGCCATGGCCACTGAGCCTGAGCAAAATAAATAAATAAATAAATAAATAAACTTAGCTGATCACAAAGGAGTCACTGTTAACTTTGAGCAACTATTGAAACATCATATTGTGCCTAATTGCACTTGATCACCCAGTAATAGCAGAACTATAATATACTTCAATGAATTCTGAAAATATCTGCCTCCATTGGAAAAAGGTTTTTACCAAACTAAAAATGATAATTCACCTTATTCCTAAATCACCTCATTCAGTGTGTATGTGAGTCAACTGGTGTATAGCTCTAGATTACTCAATACATAGATTTAGTGTATAACAAAACTTATATGCCATTTTTCTGGGTTAATTTTTTTTTTTTTTTTTTCCGGTACGCGGGCCTCTCACTTGTTGTGGCCTCTCCCATTGCGGAGCACAGGCTCAGCGGCCACGGCTCACGGGCCCAGCCGCTCCGCAGCATGTGGGATCTTCCCGGACCGGGGCACGAACCCGCGTCCCCTGCATCGGCAGGCGGACTCCCAACCACTGCGCCACCAGGGAAGCCCTGAGTTAATATTTTTATCTGATGCTGTACTCTCTGTTATTCATTACACTAAAGTTTCAAAGTCAGATCTTTTCTTCTATAGTATGTATTTCAATCCTTTAAAGTAGTCACTTTAACTTCCTTACAGAACTAATGATGAGCACTCTCTATTTTACTTGGAATTGTTTTTTTCTTCCCAAGACTCTCACATGGACATGCAAGATTATTTTAACATGATAACAGCTGAAACAGGATGGCCAATGAGAGATACGGTTTCAAAAGGACCAATTTCATTAAACAGGTATTATCTCTTTAAACTGTCATGTTTCTTTTTCATGAAAACCTGCAGGGCAACTTGTAATAAGACCATCAGATTCATGTTCTGTTTCACAAATCCAGGAGCCAATTATTCATAAATAAAAATTCTCTGGGCGTAATCTCTATCTCAAGTTTAGTAGATTCATGTCCAACAGATAACTCCCAGATTGATAAAATGAATACAAGAAACAAATACGGGAAAATCGAGTTTCTAGTGTAAATCAGTACTTTAAATATTCCCAGGAAATAATAGAGATTCCAGAGTCTTATGTACACAAATATTGTTTAAACATATGTAGACAATGATTAAAAAGGGGGTAAATATTTTTAAAGGTTGAAAGTTCCAAATGTAACCAAGCCACAGTCAGAACGAGCAAAGGTCAAAGTACCTGTCCATTTCAGGTTGGCTTTTCCTCTAGTGATTAGCGGTTGCCAGGGCCCTTTTATCATTTGAGTAAAAGTTCCAATATTTCTTTGCTCCAGCAAACCTCCTAACAGAAATCTCATACATCCCATAATTAAGAGACCTGGATTCTGGCCTCGCTTCTGCATTGACAAAGTGGTACAATCTTTAATCTGCTTCCTATTCACTAGTAAGAATTTCTTATTCTTTCCGAGTTTAGTGCTCTTTCATTAGATTATGCTAATTGAATGAAACGATGAAACATTAATTTTCTCACTTCATCCTACCTAGCAGGGATGTATTACAGTGAAAACTATATAGGGTATAAAAGTAAGGCACAACAGAATAGTTCATATAAAATCTAAAACCTTCCACACTAATCCATTTTTGCTGTGATTCATATCAAATGGTGAGTTTTTTCTAATCTGAGAGGATTAGACTGGCCTCTAATTCCTTTTCTACACTACTGAATACCAGAATATACTGGACCAATGTCTTCAAAGTTATTTTGAGCCTATAATTCTATATCAAACTAAATTATTATTCACATCTATGGTAATTTTAATGAATTTTATGAACTCTGTCTTAGCATTTCCAACTACTTCTAAAACCCCAGTTTTTCCCCTTTGAGTATATTACACTAATTTTCTAAGAAGGTCATGAACGTATTGCTTACTAAGAAGAAATGAAGTATTAGTTGATTAAATTAAGGCAACTAGTAAATGTAAAAGAACTTTACTTATAATAAATAAATAAATATTCACATCTATTAATCTAAGCAAATTAATCTTCAGTCCTACAATGACTTGGAAAGTTTATCCATGCACACAATATTCTGAAAAATTCATGAGTAAAATATTAATAATTCAAATCTACCAGTAAATTACAAGAAGAATGCTCAATAAACACACAGGCTTATTCTTAGAATTTAAAGATGGTTTAAATGTATAAATCTATTCATTCAATTCACCATATTAACATATAAAAGGAGAAAACCCATAGGTTTATTTTGAAAATTTCTGGTAAAGCATGTCCTGTAATTACTTTTGTTGATAAAGGGAGAGAATAAGATGCCTAGAAAAGTTATAACTTAAACGTTATATAAAAACCTGTGATAAATACAATAATTAAGGATTGCCAAATGAAATCAGGAGCTAGACAAGGACACTCACTATCATCACTATTATTCAAGCTTATTTTGAAACATTCCAGCCAATGCAATAAAATAAGAAAAGTGAACTGTACACATTGGAAATCAAGAATCAAAACAAAGCTGCCGTTATTTGCATAGTATACATTTGTCTGCCTTAAGACACAAGGACAACTGAAAAATTACTAAAACTAATAAAAGAGTCCAGTAAGGTAGCCAGGTAAAATATAAATATATAACAATTAATAATAAATTAGAAATATAATGGAAGAAATATCCAATTTTCTAGAATAACAGAAAGCAATAAAATGAATAGGGACAAGACTAACAAAAAAGTTCATGTAGTCTTGAAGAAAACATGTATATCTAACGGAAGAATCTTTAAAAGTACTGAATAAATTAAAAGTCATAACACCCCACTAGATGAGAAGACAATAAATTATGACATGATTATGTGAGTGAACAAAGTACTGCAGACTGGGCAGCTAAACAACAGAAATTTATTTTCTCACAGTTATGAGGCTAGAAATCCAAAATCAAGGTGTCAGCAGGTTAGTTTCTTCTGAAGTCTCTCTCCTTGGTCTTCATGTGTCCTTCCCTCTGAATCTGCTTGTTTCAAATTTCCTCATCAGTTATGTTAGATCAGTGCCCCCATAATGATCTCATTTAACTTAATCACCTCTTTAAAGGCTCTGTCTCAAAATACAGCCACATTCTGAGGTACTAGGGGTTGGACTTCAGGATATGATTTGGTGGGGAGAGGGGGGCACAACTCAGCCCATAACAATGACATTTCTTTCTCAAGGTAATCTAAACTTTCAAAAAAATTATTATTGAAAACTCAACAGAACTTTTTATGGAAACTGACAAGGTTACTATAAAATTTACCCATTAGAGTAAACTCATAAGAAAATTGTAAAATACAACAGCATTGAGGGACAACTTGCTATACCAATTGTCAATGCATTCTATTTACCTATGAAAGTGCTCATGGTATAATGTTTAAAAACACTGATGGGGACTTCCCTGGTGGCGCAGTGGTTAAGAATCCACCTGCCAATGCAGGGGACAGGGGTTCGAGCCCTGGTCCAGGAAGATCCCACATGCTGCGAAGCAACTAAGCCCATGCTCCACAACTACTGAGCCTGCGCTCTAGAGCCCGCGAGCCACAACTGCTGAAGCCCACGTGCCCAGAGCCCGTGCTCCGCAACAAGAGAAGCCACCACAATGAGAAGCCCATACACTGCAATGAAGAGTAGTAGCCCCCGTTCACTGCAACTAGAGAAAGCCCGCGCAAACAATGAAGACCCAACACAGACAAAAAAAAAAAAAAAATTGACCATGAATAGGCAATATTCAGCTGTTTACTAGCTCGTAACCCTGGGGAAGTTACTTAACCTACTCGGACCTCAGTTTCCTAATATGTAAAATGGTGATAATAATGTTAATTACCACATATGGTAGTTGTGAAGATTAGTACAATGATGCCAGGTGCTTATTGAAGTTTCAATAAATATTAGAGATTATTGTTATTAAGGACCGCTGCTATAGAATTAAAACAGTATGAAGAATAGATAAATAGATCAGTGGAACAAAATAGAAATTCCCAAAAGAGAGTGACGATTATATAGGAATTTAGTTTATGAAAATGTTGGCAATAAAATCTGTGAGTAAAAGGTTAACTATGATGCAAAGTGAAGAGAAAGCCACTTCTGTAAGAAAATATTTGCAACATATTTAGCAGAAACAGAATTAAAATTCATAATATATGAAAAAAGTTAAACTAAAGAAAAATGGGCAAAAATCATGAACTGGCAGAAGACGAAGTACTAAAGACTAATAACCATGCAAAATCATGTACAACTTCATAGATAATAAAGGAAATGGGATTAAAAAGATGTTTTAACTGCTCAACTGGTAAAAACTCCAAGGACTGATAATATCCAGGGTCCATACAGTTTGGGAAATGGAAACAATATATTGTTAGTATAGACTTTTAAAGCACAATGTGGAAATGTCTGTCGAAATTATAATGCACAAGTTACTTGACTCTACAGGTTTACTTACAGGAATCTCTCTTACAGAAGCAATAAGGCAGATGGGTGTATAGAAACTTTATTCTTTGTAGTAGTAAAAAAATTGGAAACAACCTAACTATCCAGCAAGAGGGGAACGCTGAAATAAATTATGAAACATTCATTCATAGAATGTTAAAAAGAATTACATAAACAAAATATGACATAAGAAAATGTCTATCAGTTATTATTATTTGTGGTTTTTAAAAACCTTTATGTCTAAGCATGAATAAATGCCTAGAAAAATGTCTGGAGATACATATATGAATAATAGTTATCCCCAGACAGGGAAAAAGGCTGGAAGATTAAGATACTTTTAAGGAGGCTTATTTTTATATATCTAAATCAGTTGTAATTTTCAAAGTTAATCAGGTATTTCTTTTATATTTAAAAAATTTAAAGATACATCCTTTTGAAGTTTATTCTTCTAACCCATTTCAATATAAATTCCTACCAAGGTATGCCAAGTCCAGGAGTATCACTGAAAATTAGCTACTGCTTTCTGAAGAATTTGGGCTGCAACTAGATACAATGTTGGTATCACATTGTTCTGCCAGCCTCTCAAAACAAATATTAACCACGATTGATTTTTCTACTTTTTATTAATTTTTACAAAAGCTTCAAAAGACAAGTTGAAATTATGGCTTTTTCCATTTTATACATGAAGATAGTCATAAAAGAATTAAAGAGTTTGAACCAAGTACAAGTCAAGAACAGAGTCTAAATTTGGGTATCTGTTAAATCAGAATAAGACTATTACAATACCATGTGATTTTCTTCCATATCAGAAATTCTTCCCATTACAATAATTCTCCTGTAGCCATAAAAAGTGATTATGTTTTGAAGTATAAAATCTGACTATTTGCCCCCAAGTCTGAATTCAAATTCAAAGTTAGATGAAATAATTAGTGTAAAAAACAGGTTTTTGCAGAGAAATTAATGTTTACTGCATATTTTAATCCTTTTCTAAAATTTTCCTAAGCTTCTCTCTCTTGATGTAAATAGTTCCTTTTGGGTATCCTCTAAGGAATTCATACTGTTTTGTAAATGCCCTGGAAGACTGGATACCAGGCTAAATAAAACAGTACAAACATTTTGGTAAACTTCCTGGGTCATGTCACGACTTCTGCATATTGAAAGAGTCACACCAGGCCAAACTGTTTGAAAGTCTAGAGATTCATGGAGAACAGCTTTGAAAGAATGGTAGTCTCATTATTTAACCCTATCTAGCACTTGACCCCTGTGCATTAATCGTGTGCATGTAAAAGCTGGACCAAAAGGAAACAATGCTAGGACACATTCCTGATCTTTTTCCTCTGACCTCATGTTTGTACAACTTTACTGGTTGCCGTTGGCTGTCATGCTTCATACTTGGAAATATGTCATAGCATTATACATACATTTCAGTGGTAAAAAAAACTTTATTTGCTAATTCCATTCTCATATAATGAAGGGGAGGGCGAGGATTCCCTTTTATCCCTACTTGTACAATATTTCAAGGACATGTTCATATCTCCTTCGAGAAGTCAGACCTGTTGGTGCATTGTGTATAGTTCTGCAACCATCATCATATCTATAATAGCCCATTAATTTGAATTGTAGTATAATTTTGGAACCTGACCACACGTTTCAGTTCATAAATCCAACCAAAATTTTTATGACACATGCAATAAATATCTAACTGTGTAAGTAGTAACCTTACCGAAAATAGCTGATAAAATTAAATGTAAACAGACTGTTGCAGATTTCTTCAGAGGAAATATTCATCATAGTGTACATGTAACTATAAATGCGCACCTCACAGGTCTATGTAAGGCTATGGAATATTTAATTTCCCTAGACAGAGGTCAAGCAGTTATCTTTCAGTAAAAGGTAAGCAAAATTCACACAGTATCCTGATAGTTTTGCTTTCCCTTTTATCCACTCCTGATGCCAAGGAACTGTAAAAGGGCAGGGGCTTAACCATGCACCGTCTGTGCTCCCTGCGTGTGGGAAGTGACGACTGGGTGGCAAAAGCTTTGATTCTACAAACGTCAGAGCTGTAGGAACCATCTAGGGAGGAGACGATCTGTGAGATAAAACAAAAACTGGTATGAGCTACTTCCCCCAGATTCCTAATAACCCTTTATGAGATTCTAATGTGTTCAGTTAACTTGACTTTTCCTTTGTGTTGTTTTCCCATCTTTAAGCCACTCCACACTTACTAACTTTGGCTAGATCACTGGTAGTGAAATATAGTCATAAAGCCAGTTCTAGAAGCCATGCCAACCCAAAGTCTAGACCTAGAAGTTCCAGATAAGGGTAATACAAGCCCTCATTCAAAAGCTTACTAGACTGTAAGCTGCTTGAAAATTAACACCATATTTTTGCTATAAAATTATACGTAAAAAGTGTTAAGTACCTCCTACAAATGCCATGGACTTCACTTCAAACAGATGGCAACTAATAATTCGACTATCGTTAAATGAGTAAAGGGAACATACCTTTTTATTAATGTTACTGTCACTTTCTTGGCAATCATCTCCTCATTTATCATCAAAGTACTACCTGCTATGGCAAATTCAAAACTTGTTACAAGCAGTTTTCTTTGCTAAATTAATTGTTGGATTCATATATGACCATATGGCTGCCAGCCATGTTCTACTGAAGTGGTTTGCCTGTAAAGTGGAAGAAAACATATTTCTATTCCCAGAAGGAAAAGCAAAAAACCTTTAAGTCACAAAACAAAACAAAAATTTTAAAAGCCCAGAGAAATCTAGCTATCCTGTTGGCATGTGGGTCGGACCAAATTAGAGGCAATGTCCCAATATGAGCCCTTGTCGATTGCGGGGAGAGGCTCTGAATCTTCAGCCCTATTGTATGTTTCTTCCTCTCCTCATTTTTTACAGATGGTAGCAATCATAATGACAGTATTGCTTGCCATTGCATAGCAACAAATGTAATGCATCAGTGAAGCTTCTTTCTAAAATAAGTAAAAGATCAGTAGAAACCTAAGTGTAATTAGAATATTTATTTGAGGAAAAATGATGAGCCAGACATGAAATCCTCTGAATACTTTAAAGGGAAAGCATCCCAAATCAGAGAAGCCAGAGTTGCCTTGGGCATTCCCCTACCATGTCCACAGGGCTCCAGAGACAGACACCAGGTCAAAGGGACTCCTCAGATGGAGGCCAAGGAACATCTCAGCGAGAAGGGGGCCCCGTAGACACACGCAGATGCAAAGAGCACCCACACCTCAACCTATAGCTCTACCCCCTTGACTTCATACACTGTGTGTTATTCATCTCTGGAGCCTCAACTGCACTTTCCCTGACGTATACTAAATAAATAAAAGTTCAAGGATTAAATGAATGAGTGAAAACCATCAATGGCCTGATCGTTGACCAAAATGAGCAAGAAAAAAAAAAAAGCCACATCAGACTAAAATGCTCAGATCTATTAAAAAATAAAAGCTTTAATCTGTTGGTAATAGTCTCTTATTAGAATACTGTATGTATGGGAAATTAAATACCTGTAAGACATCATTATGCCTGGATGCAACGTGTCTTCCATATGACTGATACATCTTTTCCTCCTTAGAGCTGGAGGGTTATGGAAGAACAGAACACTTCTAAGTGTGTTATATTTGTGGTTAAGGCTGATACAATAATACAGCTCATCAACGCTGACCACATTGATTTTACTGTTGATTTCCTTCCTACCGTATTATAAAGAAAACTAAAATTATGAGCACATGACTATTGGTTATTTTAGACCATCCTGTAATTCTTTGCCACTTTAATCAGTGTAACTTGGCAAACAAATCCAGCCAACCAAGACTAGTTAAATGAGCCAAATGTTTATAACATGGTTTAATGACTAACTGTGCATAACTTTATTTAAATGATTTTGTTTTTCCACTACATGGAGTACAGTGTACAAGAGCCACGGCAGAAGGGCACACTGACCCCTTCTAATCTCTAACGGATCTGTTATTAGCCTAATAAGGATCTGGTACTGGACATTTGGTGATGGCATGGTGTAATTTTAGTACTGACCATTTGAATGTTCATGGTAAAGAGGCCGGAGAGAATGGGCAATTACAATTTAATAATACAAAAAAAATGAAAGGCGGGCAAAACGACTTAGCACAGATGAAACCCATCAATTTTGCATTCAGTTGGGATGCTGAGGTCTTTGCATCATAGATTCTCAAGCAAATATCCATAACTCTATGCTTGGAATCCTCTCAGTGAAAGAAAAATATAATAAAATATACAGAAAATTGAGAGAAAACTCAATGGACATTTAATTGTTCTTCATAATCTACCCAACACAGCACCAACACTTATTAACAAAAAGGTTATATTTTCCTTGTTAATAAAATAGAGAAAAAAAATCTGTAAGAGCATAGGTTTTGATACTGGCATATGACAATATGTAATCACAGATAAAGGATATTAATTATAAAAGTATTCATTGAATGTCTACCAGTCCTCCTTTATACTACACTATTTTTGTCATATATTTTCCCAGGTACTTAAGAATTCCAGAATCCTTCCTGCCTGACCATAGATTGTCAAAAAGAAGGCACCAGGGTTTCCCTGGTGGCGCAGTGGTTGACAGTCCGCCTGCCAATGCAGGGGACGCGGGTTTGTGCCCCGGTCCGGGAGGATCCCACATGCCGCGGAGCCGCTGGGCCCGTGAGCCGTGGCCGCTGAGCCTGCGCGTCCGGAGCCTGTGCTCCGCAACAGGAGAGGCCACAACAGTGAGAGGCCCGCGTACCACAAAAAAAAAAAAAAAAAAAAAGGCACCACAATCGTATCTACAAGGACAAACATTATATCATAGTCTGGTAGGGAAGATACACAAGTAAGAAATTACAGGGCTTCCCTGGTGGTGCAGTGGTTGAGAGTCCGCCTGCCGATGCAGAGGACACAGGTTTGTGCCCCGGTCCAGGAAGATCCCACATGCCGCGGAGCAGCTGGGTCCGTGAGCCATGGCCGCTGAGCCTGCGCGTCTGGAGCCTGTGCTCCGCAACGGGAGAGGCCACAGCAGTGAGAGGCCCGCGTACCGCAAAAAAAAAAAAAAAAAAAGAAATTACAGTCCAGGTGATAAAATGTAATGAGAGTCTCAGCAGGGACACTGATCCATTGGAGGCGAAGACAGAAAGGCAGCAAGAGGAAGATCAGGGAAGTCCTGACAGAGAAATAACCATGAGACTATAGGTCTAAAGAATGAATAGGGGGCTTCCCTAGTGGCGCAGTGGTTGAGAGTCCGCCTGCCGATGCAGGGGACACGGGTTCGTGCCCCGGTCCGGGAAGATCCCACGTGCCGCGGAGTGGCTGGGCCCGTGAGCCATGGCCGCTGAGCCTGCGCGTCCGGAGCCTGTGCTCCACAACGGGAGAGGCCACAACGGTGAGAGGCCCACGTACCGCAAAAACAAAAACAAACAAACAAACAAAAGAATGAATAGGGATGATCTAACCAAATGTGGAGAGCATCAGACATAAGGGTGCAAAGGGAAAAAGTTAGGAAAAATATCCTAGACAGAAGGAACAGCATCCTTGAAGGCCTGGAAGAAAGAGCAAGCATGAAACTGAGGGGTCAGGGAGAAGTCCATCATGGGTAGAACAGGAAGTTAACAGCAGAACAGGAGGAGACAGAAAAGGTCCTTGGGATAAGTAGGGTCCCAATCATGAAGGATCTTATAATCTATGTGGAAGACACTGGAATTAAACCCAAGAACAGAGCGGAGCTAGTGTAAGGTTATAAACAGGGTGTGACATTAGCCTTTTGCAAATATCCCCCTGACTGCCTAGTGAAAGTGGATGTGTAGGACAGACTTCAGGGGAGCCAGCAGAAGTAAGTTAGGAAGAAGCTATTACATAATCTACCCAGGAAATGTTGGTGACCTGCTCTGAGACAGTAGCAGCAGAAAGAGAGAAAAATGTGTGCATTTGAGGGAGTTTTAGGTGGATTTAGTATTAGGTGATTGATAATAATAAGCAATAAGCAGGATTTCATGATTGATTAGATGTGTGAATGAAGGAGAGGGAAGATACCCAAGATTTTGATATATGGGCAGCTGAGTGGGTAGTGGCACCATTCGTTAGTTTAGGTTTAGAAGAAAAAAAAGGAAGAGTGGGGAGGGGGGAGGAAGAAAGGCAGAGGGAGAAGGAGTTAATTTGCTACCTTTCGTAACTTTTGATTTTTAGGGGTCTGTGAAATACTGAACTGTAGAGGTCCTGAAAGCACTTAAACAGGAAATTCTGGGGGTCAAGAAAGAGGTCTAGGATGGGATACAAATCTAAGATATATCATGAAGGATCAGGGAATTTTAATCCGACGTTCATGATGGGACTCAAAAAAACCACCTGAAATTGTATGCAAAATGTGTGGGTTTAATTTTCTCTTCTCTGGCCTAGTTTCTCAAAGTAAAACTTATATTACTGATTTACAGCTGTATTCTTTTCTAGCACAAGCATTTAATGCTATAAATTTCCCTCTAAACACCATTTTAGCTGCATCCCACTAATTTGATATAGGATGTTTTTATTGTCATTCAATTCAAAAATTTTTCTGATTCCCTCTGAGATCACCTCTTTGACCCATGGATTATTTAAAGTATGTTGTTGAATTTCCATGTATTTTTGTATTTTCCAGATATCTTTCTGTAACTGATTTCTAGTTTAGTTCTATTATGATCATAAACTCTATAAAATTTCAGTCTTTCAAAGTTTATTGAGATTTGTTTTTTGACCCAGTATATGCCTAACTTCATGAATGTTCTACACTTATCTAAAGGAATGTGTGTTCTGTCATCATTAGGTGTAATCTTTTATAAATGTGAACTAGGTCAAGTGGGTTAATTGGTTGTGTTTCTCTGAAGGATCTTGACTAATACATTGAGTGTCTGAATTCTGTTGTTTTCCTTTAAAAAGTATTGGGAATTCCCTGGCAGTCCAGTGATTAGGACTCCACGATTCCACTGCAGGGGCCACGGGTTTGATCCCTGGTTGGGGAACTAAGATCCCGCATGCCATGAGGAGTGGCCAAAATTTTTTTAATTTAAAAAATTAAAAAAATAAAACGTAATGTATGCTTCCTTTGTGGTCCAGTGGTTAAGACTCCACGCTTCCAATGCAGGGGGCACGGGTTCAATCCCTGGTGGGAAACTTCCACATGCCTTACAGCCAAAAAAAAAGTATTGTACTTTGTTTTGGCAGGTAGTTAAATTCCTTGAGGATCAATTTGATCTTGTTATACGTTCTTTTTAAGATTTGTTAGGATGGGTCTAGAGTAGCTTTTTTACTTTAGATTTAATACAGCCTTTCTTAGGTCCCAAGTGAATGCCTTGGGGAGCAAGCATCTCTCTATTAATTCTAAAGTAATTATTAAGCATGCATTTCTCTACTAATTCTTGTAGCTTCTTGCCCCTCAATTATATTCCAAATACAAAAAGATAATGTGTTTTTAAAGTTAAGGGGGATAAAAGAAGATAATCAGTATACAAGTTGTCTTTTTATTTCTTTTCTTTTTTTTTTTTTTTTGTATTATAGTCTTCACTTAAATTCAGCAGCCGTTAATACCCAGCCGTTAATACCCTCCCATACATCTCCCATACAACTACCTTTGCTCAGATACATAAGCCAGCAAGCTGGGCATAGAAATGTCAACACAACGAGTATTTTGCCAACCATAGCAAAAAATAAACCAGAATTAATTGTTACTGCAGTTATGTCTTGAGTGCAAGGGTGCCACTGATTCTCTTGGAATAATGACTAATGAAAAGTTCAGACCGCAGTAAGTTTTTGACATGAATCTGCAGATGTTAATTAACCATATTACCCAGCATAACACACTTAACTCATAGGAAAGGTAACATTTGTATCAACTAGATGAAAGACTCTTTCAAGTATTAGCTTCATTTTTAAATGTCTATCATAAGTCTTGGCATTAATCCAAATACTAAAAGAAGTGTTTTGATGATGGTATGCAGACACATGTATCCCCCCCCCCAAATTGTTATAATAAAGATGATAAAGTCAGAAAGTGAGAAATGGTCTGCTGGTAGGAAAAGCCAAAAGAAAATAAGCTTCCAAGTAAAACAAAGCATGCAATGGCTATGAGGCAACATAAATAAAAAACACTGGCTACAGGGCCATTTTCTGGAAAAGACAGAAACCAACCACTGTGGCCAGAAAATGAAGGCACTAAGGCATCAGCCAAAGCAACTTTCATTAAGCACTAGAATAGTTCCAGCCAAACAAAAGATGTATGGGGCTCAACTCAGTTTGATTTATTGCAAGTTTTAGTGCAGAATTATAATTTGTGATAAAAAAAAAAGCCACATGTGCAGTTTTGTGATGGAAATGATACATTAGGGAAATGAGGAGCTACATGGCGGAAATAAGGAATACTTGAAACTGTTGGAATTTAAGCATTTAAAGGTTGAATCAAGGTAGGTGAGCTTTCATGAACCTCACAAATTGTACTTTTCTCTAAGTTGGAGCCACCTGAAAAATTCCAATTAGCCAGTGCGGTTAAGAAGTAAAGTTCTATCTGTAGTTTGCTTTGTCTGTTTCTTTCTGGAGATGGGGTGGCATCGCAAATCACTGCTCCCCAAAGTGTATCATCAAGGAAGCCGCAAATAAATAAGGGTCACTGGTGATTACCAGAAGTTTACTTTTTAGCAGCGGTTATGCTTTTCTTTAGCTGAATTATCATAGAGTTCATTCTTTAGTCTAGATTGTTCTATAATTTAAACAAAGTGTAATACCTACATCTGAGAGGCCTCTGTATCAGTTGCACTTTAGGCTCCCAAGCCCAAGGGCTCCCAAGACTTTGAAAGGAGATTTATGTGTCTTAAGCACAATTGGAGTGTGCTGCACCCTCAAGAGAAGATTGTAAACAATCAGAGACCAGACAGGGGTAATTCAAGTATTCAGTTCTGACAACAGCCAAAAAAGGCCCTGTGTTTCCTGGAAGACCCGACACGAGTAATAACCCTTGTTAGGTACACGGCACCAAGCCCACCTCCAAGGTCTGAAGCTACAGCATCCACGTTCTCTTTAAAGAGTTTATAACTCTTCCTTAGCCTCAGTCACTAAAACATTCTGAAATCACACCAACGGTGTGGTTCAAATTCTTTTTTTACACTTGAGAAGTAATTTCTGAAATATCAAAGTGACCTGGCAATGCAACTTCTAAAAACAGGTAAGTGTTAAAACTAATTTATAAACTTGTAAAGATATTTTGCTTTTTGTTTAATTAACGATAATGCTTCCCTCAGATGACTCTCACCAAATGGATGGAAATAGTGTGGCAGTAAATAGAGAAAAAGTAAAACCTGCCTTCAGTGTAGTTAAATCTTCTTTCAGAGGCCCGACAGAAATTAAGGTCTTTGCTTTACGCTACAACTTTTGGGTGAGTTACTTCCTTTGGAATTTCATTGGGAAATTCCATAAAGGGAGGTGAATATGCTTTTTTCCCCCCTCTGCGTTCTACATAGAAGACAAAATGTAAAAATCAGGTCTCCGTAGTCCAAATGAAATGTAATATCATGGCAATTATCTGGGTCATTCAAGGGAAACCAGTGCATTAGTGGTGATTTGGGAAAAGTTGCTTTCTTTTTGCTTGAATTATACATAGAGTAGCTTCTATTACTTTACCACTTTGACATTTTTTTGTCTGAGTCTCTGTACAGTTATTCTAAGGCCAGAAATATCCTGTCTTAAAAAGCATACTTAATGTCCTTTTACATACATGCCATTTATAAACCTAAAAAAAATCATCTTAGCCAGTTAACTACTTTAAACAAACACGCATACACAGATACGTATTTTTATCATAGACGTTTGAGCTTTTCTATATAGATCTACACCCTCATCACTATCCATAATGAATTTTACAATATTTTTCACATTACTTCCTCGAATGATTTCTATTCATTAATTCAAGGAAAGGAACTTTACTCCATCGAAACTCCTAGCTTAGGAATTAGGGTCCTCCCTACCACAACAATTTCCAGATTAAAGTTGAGAGTTTGCAGAATTGAAATTTCGGGCCTAAGAAATCCTCTGGCATTATAATGCACTGTCAGATTAGAACCTACATAGAAAAAAGAAAATAATTGTTATTCAGCCCCATACTGTTTAGCATGTATACAATGGCAAGAATCCCGAATCACCTAATTCAGCTCTGCTAACTGAATTTATTTCCATTTTTCACTTTCTTCTTATGGTCTAAAGTGTGAGTACGATGTAATGTAGTAATGATAGATTGCTATCATCGAGTAGCGGGCAGGGTCAATGTCACGACATCCAGTTGAAAGAAGAAAAGAGAACCCTGTGTAAATGACTCACAGAAGTCTCTCACTTACGAAAATTATTTGGTTTAAACTACAAATGCCCAATAACAGTAAATAGGAGAACTAATTTTATAGTAATAGGTTACTAAAAGGAAAACAAAAGTGTCTGAGCATCTTCCCCTCATAAATTTTAAAGTTCTAAATATAAGAGTAAAATATGAATACTGTAGAAATTTTATAAAATGTAGAAGTTATTTGGAGAATTTAAAAATCACCTCTATTTCATCACTCAGAGAAAATCACTATAAATGTCTTGGTAGAAGTTTTTTCAGGTTTTTCCTGTGTATATGCATGTGCATACACATATAATTCACATCATAGTGTATGCAATACTCTATAACCTGCTGTTTTCTTGCAGCAGACGATTTACATTTATCCATGTCAGGAAGTAGTCTTCCAAAACATGTAGAGAAATCACATCATATGAACATACTATAATTTATTCAACCAATCCCTTACCACTGTAATCTTAAGCTATTTCTAATTTTTCATCTTTACAAATATTGCTGCAGTAAATATTTTTAGTACCTAGCTCAAAATACTTTCTTAAGATAAATTCCTGGAAGCAGAATTACTCTCAAAAAGAATACAAGTATTTTAAGGCTTTTAACAGACTGCTGAATTTCCATCTAGAAAAGTTGTTCTAAGTTACATTCCCAGCAATAATGTATGTGAGCGCACATACACTTATCTTTTTAAACCATGGTCACTCCAAAATACTAAAATTGGTTTCTCATTTTAATTGGTCTTTACTTGATTACTACTGAAGTTTATTACTCCTTTTGTGCTCCCTTGTGATTGGTCTGGATATATCCTTTGCTATGTTTCTACTGGGGTAAAGAATATTTTTCTAAGTAAATTTCTTTTTAATGTCTCCTAAAATGTGGGAACAAAACACAATTCAAGAGGGACTTCCCTGGTGGTGCAGTGGTTCAGAATCTGCCTGCCAATGCAGGGGATATGGGTTCGATCCCTGGCCCGGGAGGATCCCACATGCCACGGAGCAACTAAGCCCGTGTGCCACAACTACTGAGCCTGCGCTCTAGAGTCTGTGAGTCACAACTACTGAGCCCACGTGCCACAACTACTGAAGCCTGTGCGCCACAACTACTGAGCCTGTGCTCTAGAGTCTGTGAGTCACAACTACTGAGCCCACGTGCCACAACTACTGAAGCCTGCAAGCCTACAGTCTGCTCCACAACAAGAGAAGCCACTGCAATGAGAAGTCCATGCACCACAACGAAGAGTAGCCCCCGTTCACCACAACTAGAGAAAGCCCACACGCGGCAACAAAGACCCAACGCAGCCAAAAATTAATTAATTTAAAAAATATATGCTTAAAAATAAAAATAATTTTAAAAAACACTATTCAAGAGATCTTAACTCACCTGGCTAAGGAGGGAAATTGTGGATCCTAACTTTATTACTTGCATGTATACATTAATCTTTTAATATTCACATAAAAAGTGCTTTTAGTGTCATCTTGATGTTATCCTGCAACTCTGCAGACTACTGCTAAGTTCTGTCCAACTCTGAGATAGCTCTATGTCATATCATGCTAGGTCAGTGGACCACTTGGGATTTGTTTCTAATGAGGTTATCGTTTGATTGATATATTTGAAAAGGAATCCCTGTAAAGGGCTTCTGAGATTTTGAATTCACTACTGCTAATGTAATTCTCACGATTAAATCCCAGCTATTTCCCCTGGATTATACAGACCTACTACCTGAAAGCAGGCCATTCACCTGTGTCTTCTCTGCACACATTTGTCTCTCTGCCTCCAGATGTGGGTGCCCCTGGGGACCCAGTCTTGGACTCTCCCCTGTTTTCTTTCTGCCTTACTCCCAACAAATCATCTAATCCTGTGGCTTGAAGTATGATCTCCACATTAGTGATGCCCTAATTTTTATCTGCAGCTTCAGCCTTTCCCCCAAATACCAGACTCAGATTTCCAGCTGCCTATTCAACACCTTCCCTTGGATGCCTAAGGGGCCTCTCAAAGGTCAGATGTTAACAGCAGAACTCCTGAATCCCCGAAGCTGCCCTGCCGTGCTCGTCTTCCAGCCTCTCCCAGATCAGTAAATGGTTCCGCTCCCCCAGCCCAGCAGGGTTTCTCAGGGGTTTTGTACATCTCAGTTCTCCAGCCTGGAACATCCTTCTCCTAGAACTTGACGGTCTCCCCCTCCCCTTCATCTAAGTCTCTGCTCAAATGTCACCTCATGAGAGAGACCCCCACACACACACTGTATCTGAAATATCACTCCTGCCATCACTCTCTATTCCTTTATTTCGATTTATTTATCTCTGGAGCATTGAATGTGTGTGTGCGTGTGTGCATGTGTGTGTGTGATGTACACTCCATAAAAGAGAGTTTTCTGTGTTTTGTTCACCGTATCTCCAACCCCTAGAACACAATAAAAAATGTGTTCTCCCCTCCACCTGCACTGACCCTGCAATGTACATTGGCTTCATACCCTTAAGTATTAAGAAGAATGTACTACTTTCTAGGACCTTTCTTGTTTAAGTTTCTTCCAAAAGAGTTAATCACAGCATTTGAAAAAAATAGATGCTGACCTTTGGTACCAAAAGGGGTCATGGGTGATTGTACAGTCCGGTCACCTGGCTTCAGTTAGATAATATGTTATTAAATCCCTTTTTTTTTTTTTTTTTTGGCGGTACACAGGCCTCTCACTGTTGTGGCCTCTCCCGTTGCGGAGCACAGGCTCCGGACGCGCAGGCTCAGCGGCCATGGCTCACGGGCCCAGCCGCTCTGCGGCATGTGGGATCTTCCCAGACCGGGGCACGAACCCGCGTCCCCTGCAGCGGCAGGCGGACTCTCAACCACTGCGCCACCAGGGAAGCCCCTAAATCCCTTTTACAAAGTAATCATTAGGATCCCCAAAGCTTGTGGTTAATGTTCAACTGAGGTTGAGCTCACAGGTTACCACGATTCAGTGATAAAGAGAAGAGTTGGGAAAACCTATCTGTTGTCGCTTTTAACTAGTGTGTCATGTCACACTATCTCACTGCAAAACAATAATATCATGATGAGGAAAGATGCAGGCGATCCCAAGCTGTGGGGAGAAAACACTCATTTGTCTGCTCTATTAGCTACGGTTAATTCAAAGGGATAATATGCCAGCCCCTCAGAGTTGGTTTTTTTTTTTTCCTTTTACTCCTTTCTTCACTCTTTTCCCCCATTTATGATTGATATCTACCTAGAACTCTTCGCGGAGCCCTGAACTCTGAGAGTTGTTTGAATTCGGCACAGTTTCGTTTAGAAAAGATTTGACTGGTAAAGGCAGTCCTCCACCTTCCACGCTCTGTAGAAGCATCTGTCAACAGCACACCCAGAGAGAGTCAGGACAGAGCCGTAAACCTAAGTCCATTCACTGCTGGCAAACAAACAAACAAAAACCCCTGAGCATCAGTATCGCTGGAGCTGGTCCTTAACCAAAATACAGTTTAAGAAGGCGTTAGGAGAACTTCGGGCTGGCTGTGACGTGAATGTCTGTCTCAACTCAGAGAAGAAAACTTTAGCCTTTTGAAGACTCAACATTTTATTTTGAAACAGAGAGGCTTAACTCCATGCTTTGGTTCTTTCATATTCATCTTCTTCATGGAAATGTGGCTGAGAAGGTTTTGTCCCACGGAGCTGTCAGTGAACCTGGGTCTTCGCCCATCACAGCCTTCTCAATACTTGACTGGCTCCAGGCCTCCACCTTCTCTCTATAAGTACTCACCCTGGGAAGGCATTTTCCTCTTCTATCTTAGCACGAAAAGACTTACGAAAAGACCTGGTTGGTTTTTTTTCAGAAAGCCATCTACTTGCTACAGAGCGATGGGACACAAGTAATCACTATTTCTGGGTAGTTCGGAGCCTTCTGAAGGCAATGGGTCTCATTGTTTTCTCTGTGCCTTTGAAACCAGACGTTCCAGGCTTACTAATGAGCTGCTTCTCTCTCTCATCCACACGTTAAGTGCTGGCTGGTTTCTATTTATTACATAAACCTCACTTTCTTAGGTTTACCTCTGCCTACAAGTCTCAGAAGCCATAGAACTTCCTCATTGTCTTAGGCAAACTCTCTGGAATGTGGACTCTTCACATTATTTTTAGCAGCAAGTCTGATTATCCTTTGCTAGAAAATAACCTGGTTTTAAGATAAAGGCAATCAAGTCAGAGTAAGGCCTTAATTATTTTTAAAGTGTCCTGTTCTCCTCATTTATATTTCCCTTTCACTGTGATTTTAATATTATATCTGGGTGTTAATATTATATCTGGGTGTTCTGAAATCAGGAATACTTTTAATTTCTTCATTGATATCATCTCATTTCAATTCTGTACTAAAAATCAGGAGGTATAATTTTCTTCTAAAAGCTTGCTTTTTTATATTACTGCAAAAGTAAATAAAGTAACTTTTATTAGAAGATTCGCCGACAGCTTGCAGCAAAGATGTTTCATGGAGAGGAGAGAAAATAAAAAGTTACATGAAAAGAGTACCTCTCTTTTATCTTTGGAAGCTAAGAATGATCTTGGTTTTGATATCGTTCCTAAAATTAGTCTCATGGTTCAGTAATTCTCTTCCTGACGAACGTGGCCTTTCTTTCATGTGCTTGGTGTCATATTTCATCACTTTCCTCCCAACACTATTGCCACATGTAAACTGGACTGGACTGGGGTTTTCTTGGGATTGCTCCCATATCTCTGTCTGAGATATGGGTGTCTAGGGCACCCCAGGGATGCATAACGCAACACGTAGCATCTTTCTAGATGCCTCCTTTTTGCTTCAAGATTGTAAGCATGTGTAATTTTTTATTGAAAGTATCTTGAAGCATTTTTACATTGAGTATGTATATATGTTTTATGAGTGTTTTATGACTATAGAATTCATTTGAATATTTAAGATAAAACCCCGGCCTCTAAGACCATCACAATTTTTGCAAGCTGTTTAGCTCAAGACTTGCGGTTCAATTAGTTTTTTTCTCTGGGTGGATGTTTCTTGTTCTATCCCCACCCACACCTCACCCATCCTTTACTCAGGAATCCAGGGCATTGTGTGCTCATCACTAGGGTGGGAGGCCTCACAGGGCTGAAAGCAGAAGCAGAGGAGTCCTCATGGCTTTGGTGTGTGAGCTGAAGTGCTGGTGGGACAGAAAGACAAGTACTGGGGGAGTTTCCACAGCAAAAATTTCAGTTTAAAGGAACAGCGCTTCTCCCTTAAACAAGATTTTAATGATTTTTTGTTTGTTCTTTTGGTTTCTTTTTTTTTTTTGCCATACCACGCAGCTTTGGGGATCTTAGTTCCCGGACCAGGAAGCAAACCCGCGCCCCCTGCAGTGGAACCACCAGTCTTAACCACTGGACCTCCGGGAAGTCCACCTAAAACCTGATTTTAAAAGCCTGGCCTGAGGGGAGAAGAGACATGATCTCTGGAGGGGCGGTGGGGGGTACAGAGGTGAATACGACCAGAGAAAGAGGAGCCCATGTGACAGAATCACGTGGGTGGGAACTGGGGTTGTCTCTGCAACAACCTGAAACCTGTACAGGGGCTACAGCGCTCACACCTCCGCACGGTCAGCACTAAGTAAACTCAAGGAACTCAGATGCGACCCTGGGTAGGGAGGAACCCCAGAATGACTAAGGCTAAATTTCTCTCACCATGGCAGAAGCAGGGACTGTGAATAGAAATGTATACACATTAGAGGAAAATAAAATTGTCTCTTGCCTACCTGGGTGTGTAGGCTAATAATAATACCAATCTGTTCATTGATTAAACTATAAAAATAGATCTTAATGCAGCAACGAGTATGTGTCTATTGTGTGCTTTAGGACCTTTTGGGTCGTGTAAATGGAATTCCTGCTCTCAAAGAACTAAGCGTATTTAAGACACGAGGCCTATTTACCAAACGTTCAAAATGAATAGGGATTGGCTGGTCAACCAAAGGGGAGGCGAGCATTCCTGGAAAGGATGTGGCATGAAAACAGGGCCCGGGAAGATGGGAGCACGGCAGTTCCGTGAGGAGTGAAGAGGACTTCTTGAATTGTTCTAAAATGGTTATTGACAATTGTGGTTTTCAAACTGTATGCAGCATAAACTTTAATTCAGATAGAAGCAGAGTTGCTCCCGATGAAGTGGCAGAGGTGATGCCCCCCTTCCCCAGCTCCTCTGAGGCAGCTGGTAGAAACCCTGCAGCTCCCCAGAGCACAGTGGGAAAATCACCGATTTTGCCCATCCATCCCATTCATTTTCTAGGCCTAGAGATGCGAGGCGATTTATCAAGGAGGCCACTGGCTGGCTTTTCCATGCGCTGACCCTTGACTTAGCTCTCACTTGATGGCTGGTGTTTATCCTGTTCCTATAAAAGATTGACATTTTTTCCTCTCAAGGCAAAACATCAAAAATCCTGGGTGTTTTGGAAAGAGAAGAAACGCAAATCCTAGTTAGCCCCAGCTACTTCAGTGAAAGCAGGATTGGCAGGAAAATGTACAAATGAAAAATGCCAAAACCCTAACTTCCAATTAAGGCTTCGATTCCAAGAGCCTCTCAACCTAACTCCTAAAAGAATTGCTAGTAAAACCACATCCTACCGTTCCATCGGCCGGGCTTACAATTGGCAGGGGCACGAGCAATAACATAGTCAAAGGGTAAGCAAAGGAGAGGAGAATTAATAGGAAAATCCAACAGCCTGGTGCTAGATAACTGGGAATGGACCATAAACACCTCAGCTGTCATATGGTAACTTTGGTCCTTGGATAAAAGCATTTGAATGGCAAATTGTTTCACTTTAGGAAAATTATCTCTGCTTTCAACAACTGGAGGTTTGTTTCCCAAAACGATTTTCAGGCTAGTAAAAGAATGTGAATAATGATAAGGCACAGCACAGAGAATACGGTCTCTGTTTGGCACCAGAACACATACTCGTGGCATGGAATTCATACTTTCTCAAGTCCGTTTGAGTTTTCCTGTGAGAAGCGTCCTGTCCCAAGAATGAAAGTCCGTAGTACATTTCTTTTCCTTCATTACAATAAAATTGCTGTAAAGGGCAGGCACAGATTTAAATGAAACTCTTTTAAAATGCTGAACTGTGAGTACCTGACATTCATAAAAGCTAGGTTTCCAAACTCTTGAGTATTGCTCAAACGGTGGGGTATTTTTGGATGGTAAAAGTAAATTTAGAGTTGGCTTACAAATGTGTTTTACTGGGCCTTCTAGAGGCTGACATGAAAAGGCAGGGAGAGATTTCATGTAAAGATCCGGATTTCAAAGCAGCCCCAACTTCCTACCTGGCATCTGTCAGCTAGAGCTCTGGAAGGTTCTGTCCTTGGATGGACACGAGCCCATCAGGTCACCACATTCCCCACCCGGCTCTCTCCACTTATGTGCAACCGATTCCCTGAATCCTTCAGGCATTTGAGTTTGCGACCCCAGCATGAGAATGTGTAATTATTCACTTAAAGGGTACAATAGCCTTGAGTAGCACACAAGGATGGTTTGAGTTTTGACACTGACCTTTGAGGAATCGCTCACCAGCTCCTGACTGCCAGCTCATATACACAGTGGTTATTTAACATGAAACGTAATTTTGTGTTTTGGCAAAATTAAGAATTCTTTTATTTGGGCTGTTCTCAGAGTTTCAAAACCGCACATCTTAAAGTCTGTGAATGGCCAGAAACGTTTGGACACTATAAATATCCTTAAAGACAGAGGGATAGATATTTTAAAAGATGGATTCTAGAAATGTATTGAAGAAAAGTGGGGAATTACATAAAATCCTGTTGGAAATCCCATACTCTAGAGCAGTAGTTCACAAAGTATGGTTCCCCACCAGCAGTGTCAACATCACCTGGACGCATCTTAGAAATGCAGATCCTTGGGACTTCCCTGGCAGTCCAGTGGTTAGGACTTTGCGCTTTCACTGTGGAGGACGCAAGTTCAATCCCCGGTCAGGGAACGAAGATCCCGCAAGCCGCATGGTGTGGCCAAAAAGAAAAGAGAGAAAAGAAATGTAGATTCTCAAGCTACACCCCAAACCTACTGGACCAGACACTGGGGATGGGACCCAGCAGTTGTGCTCCCACAAGACTTTCAGGTGACTCTGATGCACACCAAAGTTTGAAAAATCCCAGTCCAGAGCTTTCCTGCTATAGTGTGACCTGAATGGAGACACTGCTCCCCTCAGCCCTGGGGGAGCAGAGTCCCCTGGAGTGTTTAAAGTCCCCAAGCCACTGTTTCCAGCATCAAGGGCCTCATCCAGGGTTGGCGCCTTACGTGGTCCCAACTTGTCTCCAGAGGCAGCCAGAGAATGAGCATCATCTCAGCACTTCCTGTCCCTCCTCAGGTGTCCTGCCATCTGCATGTCCACTTCAGCCATCTGAACGAGGGCCATGCAGCTGCCGGAGAAACTCGTATCCCTTTGCCCCAGTGGAAGGGCTCAGGGCAGCAGCCCAGGACTCAGGAGCCAGTCGGCATGGGGACTGGAGATGTCAGACCGGGAAGGCAGGACGGGGCTCCTGCAGGCTCAAGGACAGGTAGGGGTCCTGGTGCTGAGCTTCACACGGATTGAATTCCTATGCCGGTCGGTGGCTGATGGTCCATTCAGGGCTGTGCAATCTGGCTGCATGATGACGACTCGGACGATGCACACACTTTCCCAAAGTTAGAGCTTTGTTAGTTTGAAATACTTGGTATGAAAATGTTCCATTGGGGGAATTCCCTGGCGGTCCAGTGGTTAGAGCTCCGTGCTGCCACTGCAATGGGCTCGGGTTCGATCCCTGGTCGGGGAACGAAGATCCCCATGCCGCCTGGTGCGGCCAAAATAAAATAAAATAAAATAAAAGCAAAAAAAAACAAGTCCCATTAGATTTAGAATCCATGCACATTAGCCTTAGATATTTTCAATGGAAAAAAAAAAAAGAGCAAACTCTATTAGACATCTTAAAATATAATTTCAACTTGTAAATTTTTGATTGGGATAAGTCATTTCAAAAGTTATTTTGAAATAAGCTTCTCATCCATGAGAAATATTAAAAATTGAAGAGATCGTCATCTACAAGTCTTGATCAATTTCATGCAGTCATTTCAAGCATTAAGCCTAATGAATAAAAGCAAGCTCAATTTTCTCATTAAAATTTTTTGAAAATATTTTATTTGGAAGTGTTTTAAAATTTAATTTTTAATATCTGTTCTTTTAATTCTTTATATTTTGTTTCCCCATCATAATTATGCAAGGAAAATGGAATTAATTTTTCACCAAGATCCATGTAGACACACCCAAATTCCATGCTAATATTACTGTTGTGACACTTTATGCCATGACATGTAATTAATGCATTATCTGAAATTGCAAGTCAAATCTAAAGTGAATCAGTTAACTTAAGGCATGCAGCCCTGATGGACGAGATTCTGGTGAAGGATCAGGGTTCTAAACAGAGCTACATCCCTTTGGTACTTAGTCTGTGCTCCATCAACTCTAATTGATGAAATTTCCGTAAAGAAACTGTTTCTTCTACTCTCAGATCATTTGGAAAAATATACAGAAAATACCTTCTCCCAGACTGTGGTTCTTAACATGATGGGGTGGGGGAGGATTGAAAATATGGATAAGCATTTGGACCCACTGCACGGAAAAAGGCAGGTCCCCATTGCAATGAAGTGACTTTCCAACACAGCCCACACTTTGTGCACTTAACCACGCTGTCTTCTGACACGTGAACATTGGTGATGGGGACATGAAACCTCTGTCTCCCCACCCGCCTTTTCTGAGCAAACTTGCCATGATGACATCTCACCCGTGATAGCTTAGAAGGCCTGGCACACACAACCTCCTTTGACTCTCACAATAACCCCGACACGTGTACAAAAGGTACCATTAGCCTACATTTTTCACAGAAGAGGAAACTCAAAGTCTCGGCTATCAGTCTCGTGATTTCTCACCACCTCTTGAAAAATCCAAAAGGCCAATACAAAAATACAGACTTCATTGCATTATTCATAAATACTTATATTTTTATGATACATTATTTTTTTATGATACATTATTTTTATATACATTATTTTTTTGATATTTTTATGATACATTATTTTTATATTTTTATGATACATTATTTTTATCCAGGCCATGATTCTCTTATAATTATTTTCTTTGCACATCTTAATCAATTATCCCAGAATATGAGCTCCTAACACGTTGGGTGTGATTTGTTTATACTTATTTGTGCTGTCGGATCTTAACTGTGATTTTTTTTTCTTAATTGTAATGACAATCAGAGTAATAGAAAATAATGAATTCGGTGATCCATCGAATGTTGCTGAAAATTCAGCACCTATCAGACATCAACAGTCTTCACGGTGGACCTACAAACACAACCGTCACATCGAAACGGATGTCTGATTGTTTCAAAGACAGACACTTTATGGTGTTTTACTGTATCCTCCATGGTAATCTAATGTGCTGTCTGATAAGTGTTAAAATAAGCTCTCTTTTCACCATTATCTGGGACACAGGACAGCTTCAGAAAAGTATGAATATACTAGCAATTGTGAACAATGTTTTTAAATAATTAACTTTTCTTGAAATAGCCATTCAACATCCTAAAAAATGAATCATTTGGAGAAAAAGAACCCACCCAGTAAAACTTACTTACATTACTGATCACAATTCTATGAGAATGTGTCATCAGGCTACCGCATATAAATTCAGGGACTTGAAGAAACAATTTTTCACTGACACCCTCTTCGGGAAACACTTTTCTGTATTTCTCTTCCCTTTCCTGCTTTCCTTAACCTTCCATACTCTGGAAACACTTTTCACGATATAGTGACATGTAGTTGCCATCCCTTCAAGGGATTTAAATGTATCCCTCAAAAGGGACATGTATACTATAAGAGAGCATCCTGTAAAATAAAAACTCTTCAACATTCAAAGGAATGAATATCTAATATTGGAATTTCAGGCACTGTCAGGTAGGGGTAGAAACTTCCGGAGGCAAGAGAACCCCCACATCAGACCTTGCACATGATTCCCACTGACAAAGTCAGCCCTAAACCCAAAACTACTTGGAATGCATTCTGAGATCCACACAGCCCAAATTACATGATAAAAGGAAAACCTTGGGCTTTCACAAAGAAAGCCCCTTCTCCATTCCTTTGTTTCCTTGAAACAACAAAATTCTTAGCCTTATGTCACAGATGTATTCCCAATGGCCAGACATGACAGTCCAATCAAAATGTGATCTTCAGTCATTTCTCTTACGCTCATCCCTTTAGCCAACCATACAAAGATGATGTTCCCAGAGTGACTTTTTGCATAAAGCCACTGGGCGCTTAGGTGTTCAAATCCCAGCTCTGCTGTATATTTGCCTTGTGACTTTGAATGAGTTTAACATCTTTTTGCCTCAGCTTCCATATCTGGGATATGATGATAATAATAGCACTATTCTTCTGAGGCTTGGTGCAAGGACTGAGTTAATGCCTGTTGAAGCCGGCTTGCGAAAGCTCTCAGCAGATGTTGTCTGTTTGCTGTTTTTGTTATCAATCCCCTCCTCTGTCCTGCCAGCAGAAGCTCCTGGCAAGCTCCTTGAGAGAAAGGCCTGGAGGCACGATGGGCGAGATAACATAGCCTCTCCTTGCTGGGCTACAGTCACCAGCAGCTGTCCCCAGGGAGCCGTGCCAGCCTTTTCTGTCACAGTGTCTCCAATGGCACTGCCCTAAGTGATATGCCCACTGTGGACACCAGAGCACTGCCATCGCGGCTGCCACCTCCGGGGCTTTTGACAAGAGTGGCAATGACCTCTCTCCTTTTCTGCTCTTAAAAGGAAGAGGAGACAGCTCGCCCAAGTTCATGTTCCCTTCCCAGGGGGTCTGCATCTGATGCCAGGATGTGAGGGTCCAGCACCATAGGACAACGTCGGTGGGGCATTACAGCTCCAGGGTTGCCCGTGGGATCGACTGAGGCCTTTTATTTGAACTTCACTGCAGCCCAGCTTTGTCCCCTCTCATTTCTGCTTCCTTCCCCTCCTCCTACAGGCGCTGCTCTGAAGGACACACGTTAATAAATACCCTGCAGGACTACTCTCTGCTTTAGAGTCAGCTTCCCTGGAAATCCATCCTGCAAGGATCCCCAAACTGCAGTTTATCAAGTTGCTGATATTGTATCCATTTTGAGTCATTTAACTTAAAAGGGAAAATATAAGCTGTAAAATTTCATTTCTGATTCCTGCCATCGTACTGTTCATTTTTAAATTTTTTTTCCAGTTTCATTGAGATTTAATTGACATATAACGTTGTCTTAGTTTCGGGCGTACAACATAATGATTTGCTATATGTATATCTTGCAAAATGATGGCCACAATGTCTAGTTAACATCCATCACCTGACATAGTTACAAATGTTTTTTCTTGTGATGAGAGATTTTAAGACCTACGCTTTAGCAACTTTCCAATCTGCAATACAGTATTATGAACCACAGTCGCCAAGCTGTACGTGACATCCCCGGGACTAATTTATCTTATAACTGGAAGCTTGTACTTTTTGACCCCCTTCACCCATTTCCCCCGCTCCCTGGCCCCCAATCCCGCCTCTGGCAACCACCAATCTACTCTCCGTCTGCCGGATGCACGCCCCACAAGTGAGGGAATAAGTCCTTCAGTCCTGAAGGGGACATCTGGGCCCATCACAGTACCTACCACAGAACTACCTGGGCACAGAATGGAACAAGTTCTAGAAGAATATACACAAAACAATTGTTAATGGTGGTACCTATAGGAAGAAAGACAGGGAACATTTAGAAGAACATGGTTTTTTGTTTTCTGTTTATAGTTTTCTGTGCTGTTTAAACTTGGAAAGCACTTGCTTTTACCACTCTTATTTTTTATTGAGGTATAATTGACATATAACATTATATTAGTTTCAGGTGTACAACAAAATGATTCAATATTTGTACACATTGTGAAATGGTCACCACAGTAAGTCCAGTTAACAGCCATCACAATTCAGATTTACAAATATTTTTTCTTGTGATGAGAACTTTAAGAAGAAATTAATGTCAACAGGGGACATCTGGTAAAAATGATCACAGGTCATTTTTTAAATTTAATTTCTATTTTATATTGGGGTATAGTTGATTTACAATGTTGTGTTAGTTTCAGGTGTATAACAAAGTGATTCAGTTATACATATTCATATATCAATTCTTTTTCAGATTCTTTCCCATATAGGTTATTACAGAATACTGAATAGAGTTCCCTGTGCCATACAGTAGGTCCTTGTTGATTATCTATTTTATATATAGTCATGTGTATCTATTAATCCCTACCTCCTAATTTATCCCCCCTCCCCTCCTTTCCCCTTTGGTAACCATAAGTTTGTTTTCAAAGTCTGTGAGTCTGTTTCTGTTTTGTAAATAAGTTCATTTGTATCATCTTTTTAGATCACAGGTCATTTTTGAAAGAAAAAAGCTTCATAATAAAAATAGCTAACTTTGAAAAAAATAATGAAGAATTACAAGAAAGGGGAAAAAATAAAACCTGCACACAGGGACGCACATGGATTCTATTCTCTGTCTCACTGCTTCCTGGGGATGAAGGAAGCCCCGAATCTCTGGGTGACCCCCTTCCCCTCCTCACTAAGGAGGCCACGGGTAGGAGCCCTCTCACTTGGCAGGAGGGACTGAGGCCAGCAGGGAGCACAGGGCAGTCCTTGCGCTCCCGGCCTGGAGAACACAAGCATTCTGCGGCAGGCTTGGAGCTGTTATCCTGAAGGCGCCTTTTCCGCTTCCAAATGTGTGTCCAGGCCAGCATAGCCCCAAGAAGACTCAATAGTACAACCTTTTAGCAGGATAAACTCCTCTTGGCACCCAGATTATCAATTAGAAACCGTGGAAAAATCTCTTCTTGCCCTGAGCAAGTCTAAATTTCAGGCCTGGCAAGGTTGCCTACGCAATCAATTTGTACGTGCGAGATGCAGTTAAATTCAAAATCTAAAACTGGCTTATCAGATGTACCTTCTTACGGTGGTTTACTTTACCCCGTGAAGGTCGTTTGCTCTGCCTGAAACATGCTGAGAAGAGACAGACAACCTGGCATCGTGTTTGCCCCTTTCCCCCTCACACCTGGCCTCAAACGGTTGGCTCCTTGAACATTCTCTCTGGCCTCTGAGCCTTTGCAAGCAATGTTCCCTCTGTCTGAGAATCTTCCCAATCTTCAACCCTCCCCATCCCTTAGCTTGTCCCTACCACCCTTCAGGTATCAGATTCAATGCCACCCACCACACCCATTCCCCCATAAAGGAGGTCAGATCACCCTGTTATCTGTCCCCATAGCAACCTGTCCCTCTGCTGATGTCAACCCTCTTCAGGTTCTATTGCAAGCCCCTGTTAACTGTCCAAATACTCAGGCAAATGAGATCCGTGTCACTCTTCTGCCTTGGGTCTAGCATAGCACATAGTAGGCACTCAAAACATGTTTTCAAATAAATGGGTACTTTGGGGTTAACATCAGCTTAGAACAAACCACTGAATAATAGAGCAATAGAGGACAGGTAATCTCTGCACAAATTTCGCTGTATATATATATATATATATATACATATACTGTAGTATATGTATATAATGTTACTAGAAACTTCAAAGGGCTCTCTGATGATGTAGGAATACATTTTCGTTGTCTAATGGACTCATTTGCTAGGCTGAAAAATAACAGATATTGACAAATCACACCATAGCAATGCAAATCAGTTATCATTTTGTAAATGGAGGCTTTGCCTGTATAATGCAATATGGAAACACACGTAGGGGTAAAGTTGCTCTGCAGAAGGGAGGGGGGTCACTTTTTTTTTTTACGAACAAGATTTTCTGGTGATCAGATCACTTCCAAACATTCCATGGGTTGCAGAGAACAGCATAGGCAACACATTTCCCTGGAAAAAAATGGAAGATGTGACAAGCTTTATCAGAAGCAAAGAATGTGCTCAAGAACCTGCAACCCAGGAATGTCAACTTTCTCCTGCTGCTTCCTATTAATAGAATTAAAGGCAAACCGTGGTGCTTTCGTCCCCATTATATACTGACTGAATCTGTGAAGAGCTGTGAAATGCTAACCAAAAGGACAACCCAAAATAAATTTAACAACAAGCACAGACTCTACAGGGAAAGCCCTTTGTAATGTTTTCCAGGGCATGGCCCTTTTTGAACATTACATACAGGAAAATATTATATAGAGGAAACGTCACTTTACGAGGCGTTAGATGAGGCCTTTTCTATTTTAATGAATGTCATATAGAAGGAAATGTTCAATATAACACAGTTTCACCGAACTGTATTGTTGGAATAACCTGCAGTTACTGTGGATTTTCAGCTTTAATCTTGTGAGAAATACACTTCTAAATATCTTTGGCAAGGCATTCAAGGTTTATTCCCTTCCCAATGCGGATTTCAACTCCCACGGTCCCGCCAAGCTAACATCTCTGGTATTCTTCAGGTTAATTAGAGGCAAACAAATGGACAAAATATCAAATGAGCCATAAGGTCGTTTCCAATCAATAATTCTTAAGCCCTGAAAAACAGGGGTGTGTGACTTTGCTCAGCTTTAAATTACCGTCAGCATTTAAAAACCACCTGGATGGGTTCAAGAAGTAATGTGAGGCTGAGAAAAATATGAATTAATGAAGAACACATTTTGGTGATAGGCCTATAAATAAATCGTTTCTATAGTGGCACCACAGACTGAATAATGCTAATGCAAGCAGACACAGATTGCTAAAGTCTTTTTATGTAAAATGTGGTTAGTTCCTGCTTCCTTTGCTATGCTAATGAATGCCCAGGAGAGTGTAAGCTGTATTTTAACTTTTTGTTTACGTCGTTGGACACATGCGGAGAAAGTTGCCATGGAATACCGCTTACCACATGGACTTAAAAGGTCCAAGCTCATGGAATTAATCACATTTTAAAACATGATTTGGTTTGTCGCATTCAAGATAATAGTCTTTGTTATTTTTAACAACTTTGGCATATAAGATATGGAATAGCTGCTTAAATATAACAGTATAGCCTTCTTTTCAATAAATTGTTAAATTTAATAGGTCTATGGTGACAGGGGGCTGATTCTCCTAGATGGTCAGGCATTTAGCCTCCCTGAAAGCATGGAGGAAAAATCCACATGCAAATTTCTTTTGATTTTCTACAGAGGTGGGTTCATTCAAAACCAAAACCCTTACCTTACCAGGGGTAAGCGGGAGAGGGATACATTGGGAGATTCGGATTGACACATACACACTACTATATGTAAAATAGGTAACTACTAAGGACCTACTGTATAGCACAGGGAACTCTACTCAGTACTCCGTAATGGCCTATATGAGAATCTAAAAAAGAGTGGATAGATGTGTATGTATAACTGAATCACTTTGCTGTACAGCAGAAACTAATGCAACATGGTAAATCCACTATACTCCAATAAAAATCAGAAAAAAAAAAAAACGAAACACGCTTTTTCAGTCAAGAAGACAGACAGCATCAAAGTAGAAAGGAAATAGTGAGACGCTCAAGTGTGAAGTAACCCTGCTTCCTAGGGACAGCAGGAGAAGGCACATCACTTCCTCCGTCATCAACAAGCTGCCATGTTTCCTCTCATCCAAGTTCCTCATAATAAGCCTTGAAGATGAGGCCGGCAGTGCCAACCCAACCCTGAGAGCTGAGGGGACCCTTGGGAGCCCACACATCATATGTCTAAATATTTAAGTTTGACAGCAAGCTAACGAGCTGTTAAAAAAAATATTTAATATATTCTATTCTCCTACTTTAACAAGTATATCTTCTTTTTTTAAAAATTTTTATTGGAGTATAGTTGATTTACAATGTTGTGTTAGTTTCAGGTGTACAGTATATGTGGAATCTAAAAAACGGTACAAATGAACTTACTTACAAAACAGAAATGAGTCACAAATGTAGAAAAGTATATCTTCTTAACAACAATATTGAAAAATATATGTAAAACTGTGGTTTGTAATAAGACTAGGCAAAATCTTAAAGAAAACTGAATTTAAAATTTTTGTTTGTTTTGTTTTTTGGGTTTTTTTTGCGGTACGCGGGCCTCTCACTGTTGCGGCCTCTCCCATTGAAGAAAACAGGCTCCGGACGCGCAGGCTCAGCGGCCATGGCTCATGGGCCCAGCCGCTCCACGGCATGCGGGATCTTCCCAGACCGGGACACGAACCCGTGTCCCCTGCATCGGCAGGCAGACTCTCAACCACTGCGCCACCAGGGAAGCCCCTGAATTTAAATTTTATTGTGCAATATGTTTACCTATAGCTGATTCACTTCCCTGTACAGCAGAAACTAACACAACATTGTAAAGCAACTATACTCCAATAAATATATATATACTAATTTAAAAAATAAATAAAAATAAATCAATAAATTTTATGGTGCATATCTGGGTGTTCGGTGGATGGGCCAGCAATGTTTAGGTGGGTCATAAAACACAAAAATATCAGCATTTATTATTTTATTTATTTATTTAAAGAGGGCTCTTTTTTAAAAATTTATTTTCTTTATTTATTTTTGGCTGCGTTGGGTCTTCGTTGCTGTGCACGGGCTTTCTCTAGTTGTGGTGAGGAGGGGGCTACTCTTCGTTGCGGTGCGCGGTCTTCTTATTTTGGTGGCTTCTCTTGTTGTGGAGCACGGGCTCTAGGCATGCAGGCTTCAGTAGTTGTGGCACATGGGCTCAGTAGTTGTGGCTCGCGGGCTCTAGAGCGCAGGCTGAGTAGGTGTGGCGCATGGGCTTAGTTGCTCTGCGGCATGTGGGATCTTCCCGGACCAGGGCTCGAACCCGTGTCCCCTGCCTTGGCAGGCGGATTCTTAACCACTGCACCACCAGGGAAGCCCCAGCATTTATTTTTTAAATTACATATTTATCTCATAAATTTTCTGCAGATTCACTCATTATGTTGTTCTACGTGGTTTCCACGTGGTTGGCCTCTATTGACAGCCAAATCACATGACCTTTCTTGAGTCCCTGTAGTTGTTAAATTGTTCTTTATTCATTAGCATTTGCTCTGAGACAGTAGCAAATGGAATTTTTCAACAAAATTTAAAGCAATACTTAGATTCAAAAGTGAGTATGAAAATTAATAAATCATGTTCAAACATTAGAATGCTGGTTGATAAACTATTAACACAAAAACATGACAGAAGAGTTTAGTTACAAGATATACATGTCCATCACTCTTACTGGATTTTCAAAGTATTTTAAAGTAGCATCAAGAGTCATAGAATATCTCTTAGACTCTTCTCTTTAAAATTATCAATGCTGGGATATGATCCAGAAAACTGAAAATAGCAGCGTGTGACTCCGTTTGTTCCAATCTCTCTACAACTGAGACTGTAACTTGCTTTCTAATGGCCAGAAAATATTTTTTATAAAAATTAGTTTTGGAAGTATTTTTACATGAATCTTTTTCTGCATGGTCATGAAATATTTTCATTTCTTGTTGTAATTTCCTTCTATTTTAATGAAATGTCACATTTGTTGCATCCTTAACATTAGTTGCTTGCAATTTGGAAAAATCACTTTCTCCAAGGTTTTTTTTTTTTTAAGTTTTTTAATTCTTTTTAAAGTGAAGCAGCCAAGCACATCTTGTTTGTGTTGTTGGTCATTATCTTTTACTAACATTATTAACATACAAAATTTTTAACATGAAAATTAAATTCATGATTTATTTTCCACTAAAATCACAATTTGATTTTTATTTGAGCTTCTCAACATAATTTTTGAAATCCTGCTAAACTGAGTAACATTTGCTTTTTTAATGGGCTTTCTTCTTACTTTTTTATCCAATAAGCTTGTGATCTAATTTTATTCTCCATCCAAAAGAGAAATCATATTTTTCATTTTTTATTCACATGACATGCTTAGTCATTCTAGTAACAAATTTGGAAATCATTTCTGCTAAGTTCAAAAATTTTCCATGTTTTCATGTTTTGTAGAACTATTAGGGAGAAGTTGATAAAAACGGTACAAACTTTCAGCTATAAAATGAAAAAAGTCCAAGGATCCAATGTGTAACCTGTGACAATAGTTGATAACACTGTATTGTATAATTAAAATTTGTTAACAGAGTAGAATTGAGATGTTTAAAAATATGTATAGGGACTTCCCTGGTGGCACAGTGGTTAAGAATCCACCTGCCAATGCAGGGGACATGGGTTAGAGCCCTGGTCTGGGAAGATCCTACATGCCACAGAGCAACTAAGCCTGCGTGCCACAACTACTGAGCCTGAACTCTAGAGGCTGCGAGCCACAGCTACTGAGCCCATGGGCCACAACTACTGAAGCCCGTAAGCCTAGAGCCCGTGCTCCGCAACAAAGAGAAGCCACCGCAATGAGACGCACATACACCACAAGGAAGAGTAGCCCCCGCTCACCGCAACTAGAGAAAGCTCGCACGCAGCAACAAAGACCAAGGCAGCCAAAAATAAATAAAATTTTTAAAAATAAAAAGAAGTTAGAGCTTCAATAAACATCATTGTGCTTATATTGGACACATGATATCATCTTTTAATATTCTTTTAAGAAGGTTATAACAGTGTTGTGTATTCTGTTCTACATTTACTTCTTTGTTGAAAAATATGAACTATTTGTCATTTATTCCATCTTTTTTGTTGTTGTTCTCATATGTGCTAATTTTATGTGCACATGACATTTCAAGTTCTTTTAATTAAGAATGCGTGTCCAGTCACAAGTGTCTTCATTGGCCAAAACCAATTATGAACATTGGTTGAGAAGCACGTAACAGTAGTAACAAGATACTTTGAATTTAGAATATAACAGCTTCTTTCCCAGTTTGAAAGAATTTGGGTTCAAAGTGAAATACATGGAGCACAGAGGATTTTTAGAGCAGTGAAGCTACTCTGTACAATACGATGATAATGGATACATGTTGTTATACATTAGTCCAAACCCACAGAATGTACAGCACCAAGCGTGAACCCTGACGTAAACTCTGGACTCAGGGCCATAATGATGTGTCAGTGTAGGTTCATCTTTTATAACAAAGGTAGCGCTCAGGTGAGGGACAGGAATGATGGGGGAAGCTGTGTATGTGTGAGGGCAAGGGGCTCTACGGGAAATCTCTGTACTTCAGTTTTGCTGTGAACCTAGAGCTGCTCTAAAAAAATAAAGTCTATAAAAAAAACGAAATATAAATTTTCTGCCATGTTTATCCAGTGGAAAACTGTAATCATTGATTTGAATCAGATTGTGCTTTGCTAGAAACATTCTCATTCGTGTCAGGATATGACAGCCATTTTCCAGAATCGTCATCCAATAAACAGAGTCAAGTTCCAGAGGTTTTGACTTTCTTACCCAATTTGCAGATTTTATGAATGTAGTTTTCTTCAACTTCTAACAAGCGCACCAGAGTTATATTTGCTGTCTCTGAATTATGAATTTGATAGGAATAATTTTCTCTTTCATTTGCATTGTTTTGATCAGTGGTTACAGCTTTGTTTGATGAGAATCTGACACTGCAGCCGTTGTATCTGAACAGTTCCAGTTGTGGATTTGATGAGAAAAATTTCCTTTTGCTCATTTTCATTAAATCTTCTTTAAGTAAAGAATTTCCTGCTTGCAAATTTTATGTGGGCCATGCTCTGCGGAAGTCTGCTCACTTTCCTGGCCTCCAGTTATTCAAATTGGAAGCACTAATTTGAACATTTTCTCTCTCTTACTGCTTTTTAGTTTTGATCCTATTTTAAGATCTACTTTTGTATTTTATATTTTTGTCATGATGCAAATTGTACACACTCTCAGTAATCTAAAGCAAGCGTCAGCAAACTTTATTTTTAAAGGGCCAGATAGTAATTCTTTTTTTTTGCTTTGTGGCCATACAGTATCTGTAACAATTACTCAAGTCTGATGTTGTAGCATGAAAATAACCATAGACGATACATAAAAATATGGGCATGGATGTAGCCCAGCAAAACTTTACATTAAACGAAGACAGATCAGATTCGACCCATAGGTCATAGTTTGCTGACCCCTGATCTAAAGGATTCAAAAATAAAACATTGTATTCCAAGTGTAAAAAATTTCCAAATGTAAATAATGTAAAAATATTTTTCATGTTTCTTATTTTTCCTCTAAAATACTTACAATAATATATTAAAACTAAATAGCAAGATGAAAATTATAATCAAGAGCAAAATTTAAATCAGAAGATAGAAATAAAACTGAAATTTTAATTAAATTTTTGAAAATGTAATTAGATCTCATTAAATGTTTTTATACAAATAACACCATTTACAATCAAAATGTTCAATGTCCATCAGTTGCCTACGTAAAGAATCAATGTCATGAGAAAGACGAACACTGTATGGTATCACTTCTGTGTGGAATCAGAAAACAAGAAGTCGAATTCATAGAAATAGAGAATAGAATAGTGGTTGCCAGGGGCTGGGGGTTCAGGGAAATTGGCGGACACAGGTCAAAGGGGACAAAATTTCAGTTATAAGATAAATAAGTTCTGAGGATCTAATGCACGGCAGAGTGACTATAGTTAATAGTACCGTAATATATTTTTGAAATTTGGTAAGAGATTAAATGTCAAGCATGCTCATCAATTAAGTAAATAAATAAGGAAACTACGTGAGGTGATGGATGTGTGAGTTACCTTGGCTGTAGTCATCATTTCTCAATGTAAACATATATCAAATCATCACATTGTACACTATTATTTTTTTAACATCTTTATTGGAGTATAATCGCTTTACAATGGTGTGTTAATTTCTACTGTATAACAAAGTGAATCAGCTATACATATACATATATCCCCATATCTCCTCCCTCTTGAGTCTCCCTCCCACCCTCCCTATCCCACCCCTCTAGGTGGTCACAAAGCATCAAGCTGATCTCCCTGTGCTATGCGGCTGCTTCCCAATAGCTATCTATTTTACACTTGGTAGTGTACACTTTAAACATACACAATTTTATTTATCCATTACAAGTCAATAAAATAGGAAGAAAAAAGAAGAGGTGTCATGCTCCACGTTTCATCTAGACTTATGTAAATGTACGTATTTTTAAGCACTATGAATTAGTTAACGTTGCAAAATGCTACTCAGCCACTGTGTACAATTGTCCTGCACACCTCACTGGTCTGTGACCATCTCCAGATCCAGGGATTAGAACACACGCATTATCAGTCTGCTCAGCCTGCCATAACAAAACACAGGCTGGGAGGTTTAAACCATAGAAATCTACTTCTCACAGTTCTGGATGCTGGAAGTTCCAGATCAAGGCGCAGCAGGGTTTGGTTTCTGGAGAGGACTCTTCCCTGCTGCCGACAGCTGTCTTTTTTTTTTTTTTTTTCACTTTGTTTCCTAGCTTTATTGAGGTATGACTGACAAATAAAAATTGTATGTATTGAGGATGTACAATGTGATTTTTTTAAAGCATACAACATTATGATTTGCTATACATATATATTGTCAAATGATTACTACCATCAAAATACAATCAAGGTAATTAATACATCCACCACCTCACATAGTTATTTTTTAATTTTTTGTGGTGAGAACACAAGATCTACTTTTCTTAGAAACTTTCAAGTATATGATACTGTATTATTAACTATAATTACCAGGCTCTACAGTAGATCCCCAGAATTTATTTACCTTATAACTGAAAGTTTGTAACCTTTGACCAACATCTTGCAGTTTTCTCAACCCCTGCCAACCCCCAGCCCCTGGCAACCCATCCGGTTCTTTGAGTTTGACATTTTTAGATTCCAAATGGAAGTGAGATCATACAAGTATTTGTCTTCTTGCTGCAGTTCTCACATGGTCTTTCCTCTGAGCCCACGTGAGAGGGGTTGGGGGAAAGCTAAAGAGAAGGACCACTGCGGTATCTCTTCCTATAAGGATGCCAGTCCTATCGGATCAGAGCCCACCCATATGACCTCTTTGAACCTTAGCTACCTCCTTAATTGCCCCATCTTCAAATACAGTCACATTGCGGGGTAGGGCTTCAACATATGAATTTGGAGGGACACAGTTGAGTCCTTAGAAACAAAGGAAAGGAAGATTGACACTCAGCACTCCTGGGAAACAAATACTTTATAACTCAAGAAAATATTGTATTAATGTTATCTGACAGAAAGGATTTGCAAATTCATTTATTTCGCTCCACCTAAGTATTCTTTTCCCACGCTTCCAAAGCAGTGTCTGTCTCTGACATTGGCAGTGATAAAATCCACAAGCCTTCATGGCATTAGGACAATGGAGCCTTTTGTTTCATGGATACAGGGCAAGAAAAGTGGAAAAGCATTTCATTGGAACTGAGTGGTGTTTATGATGTACAGGATCCTCTAAAGGGTGAACCCAGGTCAGGGGCCCCTCTGGCCTTGTCTAAGGTAACCTTTTCTACAAGCATTTCCAAGATACAGCGAAAGAGATCAAGCAACTTGCTTTAACCTTGAAAAATGTCTGAGTCAGGACTAGGGCTCGGTGACATTTTTAAAACCATATTTACCATTCATGGCTGGAGACCAGTTCTTTATATAGATCAATATTAAATACTTTTGGTCAAGGATGGAGGTTTGAATCTCATTGAGTGGTAGTACCTAGCACAGATTAAGGATCAATGAATATAGGTTAAAAAACAGCTGAATGAATGCTTATATAGCCTTACAACTTTTAAATATGAAAACACTGTAGAGTTGAAAGCCATTTTAGAGTCAAAGAACAGAAAGGTCAATGACGGTCTCATAGGACTTCATAGTTATTGAGTCAGTACAAATGTCACATAACTACAGTTTTAATATAGTAGTCCTTGGTTATTTTGTCATAAACGTCAAAAATATTAATGCACGAAATATTCGTCTCTTTACGTAAGGGACTGAAAACCTCCTGAGAAAGACTTCATCTTGTCAGTTATTCCCTATCAGATCTACTGAAAAACTTGGCTTTCCAGGGAAAGGAAGCATTCTGAACAAAGCGTGAGTGCTGGAACACAGCAAAGCTTTGGTCATTGAGAATTCCATGTATCCAGTGCTACCATTGCCCTGGGGCCCAATGGTGGCAGCCACAGGGACATTGGGAGGGACAGATGTGGACAGCAGTGGTGCCATGGGGAGGCATCTTGAATTGGGAACACCAGAAGCAGTTTTAGATGCCATGTATTGAGCCCATACTGTCACTTACCGAGCTTCCTACCACTAACAAGGAAGCTGGTGATGCACTGGTCATGAAATTGTCCTAAATCCCTGATGAGCTCCTCGTTTCTTTTTTGGAACTAAATGAAATAAAAATTTCACTTGAGGATAACTTCTTCTGTTCACTTAAAAATTTTAAATTAAGGACTCTCAAGGTACACCTTTAACAAAAGATACAGCTTTAACAAAATTTTAATGGTTATAAAGGGAATAGTCGGTTAAAAACTCATGATAGAAGGGAGCTGCTTTGTGGTCCTAGCGTGGACAGCAATTTTATGGGAAATTATAACCCTTTGGAGGCTGAGTCATAAAAAAACAGTCCTCTAAATCACCAAGCAGTAATCATCATTATCATTTGTAAAAGAAAAATAAAAGAAAGAATCAAAGATGTTGGCAATAATGAGTTGCTGTGAATTTTGGTTTCTCCATAGGAGCTCAGACTGAGACAGGTAACCACAGCAAATAAAATTATCAGTGGCTTGAACTGTGATTGCAAGAACAGGGGACTTAATGATATTTGCTATATAATGGTTTGTTGTTTCAGGTTCCGAAAATTTAGGTCAAACTCAAATGGATCCCCTACTTAATATCCATTTAATTGAATTTGCCTTATAAATGAAGGGACCCATGTCACTAATTGAAAGAGTTTGTTTTGCTACATCTGTCCAGCCATAAAAAACACACATGCACACATGCACACACTCAGACGAAATAGGAAAACATATGTCTGCTTCACTGATTTGATTTTACTGGACTTTTATCTAGACAGACTTAACATATGTGTTAATATTAGTTTGACTTGTTCTTTCAATGTTTTTGAATTTTAAGAGTATAATGTATAGCACTTAGATTACCATATCCTGGTGAGAAATCTTGAAAAAGAGTTTTATCTTAAGCAAAAGTTTTATTAGATGATGTCCATTTTTAAGTTAATAGCCACACAACATGTTAACTTTTAAAGTACCCTCAAATTCTCTATTGGAAATAGGTTATGAATTGAGTTTGTTAAAACTTATCAGTTGTAGAACCTAAATTGAAACATTGTTTCTGCTACTTGAACTATGCCCAGAAGAAAACTTTTAAAGAGGATGATGACTTTTCTGTTTTATTTTGAGGTTACAGTGTAATGTAGTGCAAAACATCTAGACTGGCATAGAAATACCGAGGTTCTAGCTACTGTTCTCTCACTAAAGGGGTGTCTTTTACACTTTACCATTTACCCATTTCCTCTTCTAGAAAATGAGGCAGTTCAATTGTCAGTGAATTCTCATGCCCTGTGGTGCCTTAAGGACTCAGAGAAGAGGGGTCAAGGATTCTTACACCTACCACCCTTTAACCAGAGCAGCTTCAGTTTTAACTGTTTTACATATTGGGTGCTCATCCGCTTGTAAAATTTCACTTGAAAACATACTTCTATGCAAAACAGATTGCAAACCCCTTGACGGATGAACACTGAGGTCTACCCAAAGAGTATTCTAGCTTATAAACTGCTAACTTGCTTTTTAAAACTGTAGACTTCTGGATGTGTTATCCAGATTCAAACCGGCTGTGAATCAGTTAGGATTCTCAGTTACAGACAACAGAACTCGAACTCGAGTTTAAACAGAAAAAAGGAATTTGTTTTTAAAAGTAACTGTAAGCTGGGCTTCCCTGGTGGCACAGTGGCTGAGAGTCCGCCTGCCGATGCTGGGGACACAGGTTCGTGCCCCGGTCTGGGAAGATCCCACATGCCACGGAGCGGCTGGGCCCGTAAGCCACGGCTGCTGAGCCTGCGTGTCCAGAGCCTGTGCTCCGCAACAGGAGAGGCTACAACAGTGAGAGGCCCGCGTAGAGCAAAATAAATAAATAAATAAAATAAAAGTAACTGTAAGCTCACAAACTCTGTTGCAGGGGAAAGAGTAAAACCTGGAGGCTATGCAGTGAGGTACAACCTCCAAACCCAAACAGACTATTCCGTAGAAAAATCCACTGCCCAACACCCCTAAGCAGAGAAGCTGCGTCTCACAGCACTGATATTCGGTTTTGGCTGCTAGAACCTCCACCACTGTTGCTTTTGTCCAACACAGAGACATGCATGCACACACACACCACACACACACACACCCATGTTTCTCCTGGTACATACTCCAAAAGTTGCTGTCTTCTGATTCAGAGAATCATGTGGGTACATCTGATCAGTGCCCCAGCTACAAGGGAGGACTGGAAATCCAGTACTGTATCTGACTAGCCTTTTTGAGGAGATAAGATTCCCAAGACAGGAAGTTCCCCCAAATGTAGGAAGCATGTTCAAAAGATGACGACCAGCGCAAGCATTTCTTCATTTCTCTTTTTATTCACGAAATTTTTGTTACTGCCTACACTGCACCTGGCACTCCTCTGTGTGTTGGGATAAAACAACGAACAAAATAGACAGAGTCCCTCTTTCATAAAATTTTATGTTCTAAAGGAGCAGACAACAAACAAGTGAACAAGTAAATGTTCAATATGCCAGAAGCTAAGTGCTAAAAACTGAAATAGTCAGGATAAAGGGACAGAGAATGATGAGTGGGAACCACCCTGACCAGGAAGGAGTCAGGGAGGCATCACTAAGGAGTTTGCACCTAAGCAAAACGTAAGACGGTGCTGAGAAGGACATAGGTCCCGCAGACAGATCTAGCAGGAGTGTTCCAGGCAGAGACACTGGCACATGCAAAAGCCCCCAGGCGAGGCAAATATGTTCCACACACTGATAATACTCTCACGGACCCTTTAGGAGGAAGTGCAAAGCCCAGAGTCAAATAATGCATTCTCTAGTCTTCCTAAGGGCTTGAATGTTTTCCACACTTAAGGTTCCCAAGTGACAACTGTGGGACCACACAAGGAACTTGTATGTATCCAGGGCAACAGGAGAAGGTCAGCAAGAGCAAAAACCAGAGTTGAGTTGCTGGTTCCAACTCTGTTGTAGCTGCTGCAGGAGCATCTTATAAAGAGAGAGCTGTTTTTACTGCCAGAGACCTGCTTCAGAGCTTGGAAGGAACCATCTGACCATGGGTAGACAACTCTCCCCAAACACTGACACCTGCTCATTCTGAAGAGTAACAAGATGGGCATTTGTCCAAGGCAAAGAAAGGACCTTCTAAGCAGCATGTAGTAAGTGAATGTAAATCCCACCCGTAGCTCAATGTCATTTAATTATAAATGTTCACCTGCTCACTCCACCCATAGATGCTCAGTTAGTGGTTTGAGAAACTCTTCTAGAGTTGTATGAAGTCAGAAGAAGGAAAGGGTATTTGGTAAAGATAATGTGAAATGTCACAGAAAGTAAGGACAGGAAAAGAGTTGGAAAAGGGACTCCTATCTCTAAGGGCTCACTCTCTCCCCCATTCCTCTCTTCTCCTCTCTGTGCATCTTCTTCATTTCTCCTTTTTTCTCTACACATTGGCTTCTGTTTTTCTAGCGGGAAACATGGTGGTCAACATGCTTTACGTATCACGGTACTGAAATCTAAAAAATATGAGTTCTCTTACTGAGTTCTAGAAAAAGAATTTCCAAAGATGGACTCTGTGATAGAAGAAAGACTATATCTGGTCTTTGTCTCTGGTTCCTGGCTCAGAGATTCAAAAACCATTGGAATTTTCTGAGTGGTAAGTGCCTTTGTTATGTTAATGAAGTGACTCGTGGCTGGTACCCAGGTAGCTTCAGGATGGAAGCTGGTCATCAGAAAGACCAGGCATGTGGCTAGAGGGCTGGAACCTTCAGCCACTGGACCTCCAGGGAGAGGGTAGGGGCTGCAGATTGAGTACAATCACACGGCCAACCAATCGTGTCTACTCAATGATATGCCAACAAAAACTCTGCATATCAAGGCTCTTCCTGGTTGGTGAACATATCACTGTGCCAGGAGAGTGAGGTACCCTGAAGCTCCTCAGGGATACAGCTCTGTGTCTGAGACCATCCCAGACCTTGCCCTGTGCAACATTTCATTCGGCTGTTCCTGAATTGTGTCCTTTATAATAGAACTGTAATCAAGAGTATAGTACTTCCTTGAGTTCTGAGAGATTTTCTGTCAAATTATGGAAACTGAGGGGGTCATAGGAACCCCCAAATTTATAGCAGGTCAGTCAGAAGTGTGGATGACCTGGGTAGCCCACCTGCAGCTGGTGTCTGAGGTGAGAGCCCTTAACCTGGGGAGTCTGATGTTAACTTCAGGTAGTTAATGCCAGAACTGACTTGCAATCCACCCATCTGGGGTGGAAACAGAATAGACTCTGACTAACCAAGCCTAATCCATGAGACCAAATAGTAGGATAATATGATTAGCCCAGCTGGACTCTTCTTCCCGCCCTAAACCAATCAATGGTCACATTTATAAACTTGGTGGCACCCATAGCAACCAGGTGACTTGGGGGAAGGGGAAGTTCCTAGAAAAGAGATGCTGGGCAGACAATATCCTGGTTTTTACTCCCACTGCTAGAGCTTCAATGAATGACCGAGAATGTCATGCATTTCATTCATAAATCTGGTCAGATCTACAGATGGCTCTGCCGATGCTATAAATTCATGTGATCATTCCATGTGACGGGAAAGTACATGCAATGCTGACCTTCTAAATGTTGAAACACTTCTAAATGACAAAACACTTTCCAGCAGCTAAAATGTCTTATATTAAAGCTGAGAATGTATAAATGGTAATCTGATCTTATAAACAACTGGCTATGGCAAAACTATTCAGTGCTTTTCTCAAGTATATAGTTTCTTTGGCACGATAGAAAAGTACCCTCCTAAACACAGCCCTGAAAGTAAATGTAAGGTGGATTCTGGCAGTACATTTGCAGAGAGAGCAGTAGTTTCCCATGTCATATCATGGTCTGTTACTTTCTGCCGACAGAAGTCTCCCTGGCCCCCCAGGAATGTGTTCTGTATCTCACGGCACACCATTGCAGCACTGTATGCATTAGCTCTTAGCTCTCTACACTGCAGTTGCCTGGGAGTTCATCTGTTTCCACCAGGAGACTAGACAGGAATTGAGAACACAGGCTGCCTTTTCTTCTGTTCTGTCCTCAAGACCAGTGCCTAGAACGTAGCAGGAGCACAATAAATATCAGTGATATTTGCCTTGCTTGATGGTCTTTGGCAAGTGACCTAAACTCTCTGAGGTTGGTTTGCTTGTGGGTAAAATGAAGGTAATTATAATCCTTACTTCACTGGGTTGTTATGAGGATTAAAGCCCCATAAATGCTACTGTTGTTGCTGTTGCTAACTGTGGCCTGGTCAGCAATCATTATTCACTGATTAGACACCATCAGACCCAAAGCAAGCTATTTATAGCTGGAGGAATCACAAGAGAATATTTCACAAGAGCTCCAAGTCCCTGTTCTCAAAATAAGCAGCAGATGAGACCTCACTACTCAGCCTCCCCTCTCCTGGCATCTCCGTGGTCACTACACCCTGGACATTATTAGAATTTTTTGACTACGTGTCAACGTATTTACACATTCATATTTACTCCTTACTATTCATTTGTTTGTAACAAGTCATCGACATAGTTTATTAGGAGTCAAATAATGTAGTTTTAGTTTACTCTATGCTGCATATTTAGAGACTTTATTACACTTTATAATGTGCAATGAGGAAAAAAGATTCTGGTCCTTTTTCTATTTATTTTATTAAACCACTCTGCTCCAGAGTATAGGCATTTTTCATTTCTCTTTTTAATATGCCAGCTCTACTCCTTACTCATTCGTGTCCTCTATCCTGAGATGTTAGTCAATAAAGTCAACATATTATTAGAAGTAATTTATAATGTATATGTAGATTAAATTGTATCATTAAAAAATCATTCTTACGCTTAGGCTCTTTATGGAAATCAAGAATCGTAACATCCCATTCATACCATAGTTGTAAAGACAGAATTTCAAAACACACATACACACTTGGGAAAGAGCAAGTAGACATAAAGTTCCAGCAGGCAAATAAAACCTCTTTTTAACCAAAAAGAAAAAAAAAATTCTTTGGAAAGAACTCCTGAGGTGCCAGAAGAATTCTGGAAACTAATACTATTAAGAGGATAGTAGCTATAAGCTGAGAATTATAACTGTAGTTATACATAATACCAGAGCAACCCCTGAAGAAAGAAAATGCTTTTTTTGTTTAAAGTCACACTCTTCAAAGATATATTATTTAATTAGTAAAGGAAATGCCATTCTTTTGATTTTTTTTTTTTTTTTGGTAGAGAAGAGAAGAAAGTGCATCAGCTGGCATTTAAATGTATTGCACTGAATAAAGGTATCTGACACTTGCCAACTACCAAATTAATTTGACATAAAAATTGAAGTTATTTGAACGATTAATTACATAATTAGAACTTATATTGGTTTGAAGCCATTTTTAGAAGCTTATTAATTCAAGGTGATTTTTTTTTTCAATCTTCAATCAAAAACATTATTCCAAAATGCCCAGGGTGGATTTAAATGTGGAGTAAATTCTCTGCTGCCAGGAAGACACTGAAATATGTTGATAATGCCTGTACCCTCTCAAATACACAAAGGTGAGCTTGTTACCTAAGTCGCACATTCCATCCTTAGTTGAGATTATAATCCTAAATCTTTGTTTTCAACAGGTTCTTAGGAAATTATAGACAAGGGTCTACTTAATTTAACACAAAGTAAAATGTCACAATTTACCCGTGAGTGATCACAACATGGGCATCTCAACAGTGGTATGTTAAATGTGTCGCTTCTTGAATTGTTGCCAGCTAACATTCATTTTGTGACATATGAACATTGCCGGGGAAATTCAGAATCCTTCAGCCACTTACATCTCACATTCATACTCCCAAGTTTTATTAAAGGCACCAGCGTTGCTCCCCATTAGGACTTGTCATGCGATGTTTTATTTTGATATTTTACTTCACTGATTTTCATCACAGTTTCCTACCTCGGTTCCAGACACTATGACTGCATTCATAAACTTGAATATAATATGCATGTGAAATCATATTTCCTTCTTGGACACATTAGCAAAATTCCATCTGTCTGCTCCTTTTTAAACTGTTAAGTTTTCCACATTGAAAAGAGAATTGGGTTACAATTACCTACTGAGACTTTTCATCAGAATAACATTCTAAGTTGTATATAATGTTGTTCCATATCCTCCCTTGCCTGAGGAGTTTAAAAGAGTTCACATACCCAGATATGTCTGCAGTAAACCTAAAGGCATATTAAAGCGTTTTAAGGCTGAAAGGAATTCTCAGAGATGTTTCTAGCCTAATCCCTTCATTTTTCAGATAAGAAAGCTCAGCTAAAAAACGAGGAGAGAAGCAGGATGGGTGAGAACTCTAGGACCGAACTTGCAGCGTTCAAGTCTGCTTCCATCACTGCCGGGACTGTGAGACGTTTGGCAATTTACTTCACCTCTCTGTGCCTTTGTTTCTGTGTAGTAAAATTACGATAACACCCACTCTACAGGGTTTCTGTGAGAATTAAACGAGCTAATACATTCATTACCAGGAAGAACAGTTCTTGTCCATTTCTGTAATTTCAGTGAAGAGAGGATTTCCTTAAATACCCCTGAGTATCCCTTTGGAAGAGGACGTAGAACAGAGATCGTTTCTCTCCCTTTATCCTGGGATCAGCTGCCCACGGAACACTCAACTTCTGCTCTGTTCTAATACTCATCTTAGGTTACCCTTCCGTGGAAAATCTGGATGCAGAAATCCATCTGATTCCAGGGTTTGCTGCATGAAGCCTGTTGTTGCCACGTTGTCTGGTAACAGCTTCATTTGTCGTAAAGGTGATGTTTGGCTCTCCCTGTGACCAGTTTTGTTTTCTCTCTCATTTGGTTCAGAACTCTGGCAAGAAAACACCCACACAAAGCACGTAGCTCACAGAGTTCCCGGACAAAGAGAGCACTCAGTAAGCATTGGCTGTTTCCTCCGTTATTCCTTCTTGCTCCAAGTAGCCTATCACATCAGTGTCAAAATTAATATCACAGCCCAGATCCCTTAATTACAGTGCTAAGATCTCATCTGTGGACAGGAAAAAATAAATAGTTTTGATTGTTTAATACCTTAAGATCATATAATTGTTTCTATTTCACAGCCCCTCAGATCCACTTAACTAATCACTATGCCCTTATTTGAGGCAAATGAGTGCTGCAAATATTTATTAATATTCCTTGGGTCCCACGACTCAAATAATAGAAATTTATATTATTACATAGAGTATTTAAATCACACCTTGATATTTTGAGATGTACAAATATAGAAGTAAAAAAAAATCACCACACCTTTCATTTCTCAAATGAATACACTGCATTTCTTGGACTGGAGTTTTCAGTTTGTAAATGCTATATTCCTCACCTTTATAACTTTGGAGGCTATAATTTTCAACTTAAATTTACTATTTGCCACTTCCCACAATTACCCACTTATATATACACCCTACTTAATACCATACACATAGCTAGAATTTTTTAATTTTTAGTAGATTTCCTTTTTTATTTCATAGTTTAATAAAAATGGCTATGGATGTTTGCATAGTAGAACTCTGAATAATAGATTTTCAGTTTCTTTAGAACAGTTCCGGGATCTTTCTCATTCGTCTCATTCATCATAAATCAGACTATGTCAGTGGTCTCAAAACCTCCCACCATCTTCCCTTCCTGTGTGGAATTAAATCCTTTAAAGCCCACCGTAAGCTGGCCCTGCCTTCCCCCTGACCTCACCTCCAGGGAGTCCCCCACCTCCCATCCCCCATCACTCAGGGTCTCCTAGCCACAGTGACCTTCTCACTGTGCCAAGACATGCCACGGGCACCCCCATCGAGGACACTTGAACCTGCCCTTCCCTCTGCCAGGAACTCTCTCCAGGCAGATGTGTGCTTGTCCCAGCCCCTCACTTCACTCAGTCCTCTGCTCAAATGCCATCTGCTGAGAGAGACCCTTCCTCACCATCTTCCCCCAGACACCCCGACATTCACCCTCCAACCCTCCCTATCACCCCATCTTGTTTCATTTTCTTCACAGCCCTTATCACTACCTGAGAATATGTACATATTGGTTATTCTTTATGCTCTGCCCCCACTTCTAAGATGTAAGGTCCACAAAACTAGAAATTTAATTTTCTTTATTCCTGTATCTCAATTACCTGGCAGATGTTAGACACTCAAAAATGTGTTGAATTAATAAATAACAGATAAAGCTTGGTGTATGTCAATACTCAGCACAGCTCCTGGCTTTTAGTGAGCTTGAATAAATGATGATTGAATAAATGAATAAATTATTTCGTTCAACAAAAAATACATTGCACCCAGAGCAAAACGGCACGACCTATCTACTGTCAGACACCTTAGAAACTTACTGGAGAGAGAAGAACTACATGCACAGAAAAATTTTAAATGCTATGTAACACTGTGCTAAGCTGCATGTAATCAGTTCCACAATAATTGTGTCTAAATCAATGATACAGCTATTAAGTGCATGGCTGCCCAGGAAGTAGACTTTGATGAGAGTGGAAGTTCTCAGGCTGGCTTCATTGAGTAGCAATTTGAGATGGATCTTAAAAGATTTGTTTTAGATAGGGAAGTTAGGGAAGCGACCATCACAAATAGGAAGAAAAAAGCCACTCCAGGGCTTCCCTGGTGACACAGTGGTTGAGAATCTGCCTGCCAATGCAGGGGACACGGGTTCGAGCCCTGGTTTGGGAAGATCCCACATGCCGCGGAGCAACTAGGCCCGTGAGCCACAACTACTGAGCCTGCACGTCTGGAGCCTGTGCTCCGCAACAAGAGAGGCCGCGACAGTGAGAGGCCCACGCACCGCGATGAAGAGTAGCCCCCGCTCGCCGCAACTAGAGAAAGCCCTCGCACAGAAACGAAGACCCAACACACCCAAAAATAAATAAATAAATTTATTTTTTAAAAAAAGCCAGTCCATAATGGAGTTGTATTTCCTGTTTTTTTTCTTTTAATTGAAGTATAGTTGTACAATATTATATAAGTTACAAGTGTACAATATAGTGATTCACAGTTTTTTTAAGTTATATTCCATTTATAGTTATTATAAAATATGGGCTATATTCCCCATGTTGTATAATATATCCTTGCAGCTTATTTATTTTATACATAGTAGTTTCTACCTCTTAACCCCCTCCCCCTATATTGCCCCTCCCCCCTTCCCTCTCCCCACTGGTAACTACCAGATTGTTCTCTGTATCTGCGAGTCTGCTTCTTTTTTGTCATATTCACTAGTTTGTTGGAGTTGTACTTTCTTAACAATGCATTTTTTCAAGTGGAAGTTTTCCAATTTAAGCACATAATGAATATTAAATTGTATATCCCAGGCAATGCTGAGATTCTCATGATTTGAAGTTTAAAATTATAAAATAAAAATTAGTAGGAGCTAATTATAATATTAATTATAATATTATCAGTAACTGAAATCTCTACTCATGTGCTAAGATGCAATTATTTTTGCTTCAACTAATTTAATCAAATATTAGGATGAGTGTTACTGAATTATACCTGTTTTGCAAACAAAAATGCTTTTAGAAGAAAGGGTTTTAAAATATATTGAAGATATGAGAAGGTCCTGGAGTGTCTTAACATGGTCATATCTATAAAGCATGCTTTTTATGATTATAAGTTATTGAAGATATTTTCAGAAATATTCACTGTCTCAGACATGCTCATTGTCTTATCCTGTACTTGAAGAGTAAGTGGCTTAAAACAGATTCGCACTCGGGGCTTCCCTGGTGGTGCAGTGGTTAAGAATCTGCCTGCCAATGCAGGGGACATGGGTTTGAGCCCTGGTCCGGAAAGATCCCACGTGTCGTGAAGCAACTAAGCCCGTCAGCCACAATTACTGAGCCTGCGCTCTAGAGCCCGCGTGCAGTAACTACTGAAGGCTGCACGCCTTGAGTCCGTGCGCTGCAACAAAAGAAGCCACCGCAATGAGAAGCCTGCACACCTCAACGAAGACTGCAACGAAGAGTAAACTCCCGCTTGCCACAACTAGAGAAAGCCCGCGCACAGCAATGAAGACCCAATGCAGCCAAAAATAAATAAATTTTTAAAAAATAGTAAGAGTAGTTGTTTCTGATTTCTTTTTTCCCCTCTTGCAGGTGACTATTTTGAAGCTAGAAAAGTGAAATAAACTATATTAAATAGAAATTCGATGTGTCTTGCCTTAATTTGACATTATAAAAGAACAAATGGAGAAAATGAAGAAAGAAAAAAAAGAAGGAAGGAAGGAAGGAAGAAGGGAGGGAGGGAGGGAGGAAGAAAACCAACTAATACAAATGTGTAACAGACGTGTCGAGTTCCACATTTCCAGAACTGGACTCTTGACTATCCGTCCACATTGGCTTCTCCTCCCACCTCCCCATCTTCGCTGGTGGCCCCTCCTTCCCTTCAGACCCTCAGGCCAAAACACTTGTCTTGATTCTTGACGCCTCTCTTTTCTCACAACCCACATCTAAACCATCAGGAAGTCCTGCTGGCTGTGCTTTCAAAATACAAAAATATATCCAAGTCCTAATACTTCTTACCACCCCCTCTGCTATCCTTCAGTCCCAACACCATCCTCTCTCACTGAGACGAGGCCACCAGCCTTCCAGGTGACCTCTCCTGCCTCCATCTCATCCAATGTCTCTTCTCCATCTAGCAGCCAAAGGAGACTTTTTAAAACTGTTCAAAACACTGGAATGAGTCTCCACTGTACTGAGAGTAAACACTTGTGACAGCAAAAGGGAAAAGGGCCTGAGGCTGTCCTCAAACAGCTTCCAGGCCAGTTGTTGGTATTCTCAAGAGGGAAACAACCAGGAAGGAGCTATTTGAACAGCCGTTCAAAGAGAGTGGAATTTTCCTTCCAACCACAGTTCTCTTTTCATTGGACACATTTATAAACAAAAGAAAAGCTCCTGACTATCCCAACACTCTCGAATTTTCCGAGAACAGTAAGAGTCCTAGATGTTCTCTGCTTTGAAATCTTCCACTGGAAACTGTTGTGATTTTTTTTTTTTAATTGGAATTAGTTTCCAGCACCTCTGCCACTTCTCAGCTGCATGACGCTGACGGGTCAGCTGGCTTTTGAGACGCAATTTCTCATCCGAGTTGGGACTTAGCAGGGCCCGCCCAGCCTGACCCACAGGACCACGGCAAGAATTAACTGAGATTCTCATGTTTGGGGAAAATTTTATAACGAAAGTGTATCCTGTACACACGTATATCATTATTTAACACAACTGCTTAGCATCCTTCCTGGTGAAGGAGTAAACTGTTAGCATCCCATCACTCCACCTGCCGCCAGTGGTGACCCTCCCTATAAAATTACAAAGATTTCCAGACCCACCGGTGACCCCGTAGGCTTGGGTGCTCGCTGCTTCCCGTGTGACCATGTAATGAAGAGCAAGTGATGCCTTGTCCATTTTCAGAGCTGTCTTTTTCCTGCAGGGTTTGAAACCAAAGTGGCAAAGGGAATTGGGGCTGCTTGGAAAATGTAGCCTTTCCTTCCTCTTCCAGGAATCTCCGTGTACAAAGTCAGCTGCTATCATCAGCACGTTTCAGTTCCTGCCTCCTTGCTCTGCCACATCCCTAGCCTTGCTGAGAAAAAAAAAAAATGCAAAGCCTCCCCAAGAAAGAGCAGAAAAGGTGACCTTGTAAGAATGCGCTGTAGGACTTCCCTGGTGGTCCAGGGGTTAAGACTCCGAGCTTCCAATAAAGGGTTCGATTCCTGGTCGGGTAACTAAGATCCCACATGGCGCGGCCAAAACAGAAAAATAAATAATAATATTCTCTATCTAATTCTAGCATAGCTCATGGAAGAAGTGTGTCTTTATATTTTAATAAATAGATCCTCCAAATCTCAGCCTAAGCGCCTCTTCTTCAGACCTTCATTCCCCAACCCACAATCTTTCTCAAAGCATCTTGCTTTTCTTGACTATTGTTCACCACGGTTTGCTGTTAGATGCATTTGTTTGTTTCCACATGTCTGCCTGCGGCCGCCAGACCCTAAACTTTCTGGGAGTAACAACCATACCTGCTGTCCTCAGCGCTATGCTCCCTTCCAAGGCACCCGGCCCACTGTCCAGGCCCAACACACATTTTGAATGAGCAACTGAGTTAAACAAATAGATAAGAGGGAGAAGGCCTTCCAGTTCCTCATGCCAGATACATCTCAACCTCAACACTTAGTCAGCTCGCCCCACCGTCCCGTGTAGGCCTGGATTTTCACCCTCCCTGTTCACTGCCATCCAAGTGCAGTCACTCCATAGCACCTCAACCCTTACTGGTCTTCTCCCTCCTTCTACTCTTACGAGTGAGTGCTGCTTTCCTAAAATAGTCTGTTAAGTTTCCAGAATATAGTCTACAATTTAGATTTCTTTTGTATCCTTCATGATGCATTTTACTTTTTTTAAAGATTTTTTTTTGATGTGGACCATTTCTTTTTTTTTTTAAAGTTATTTTTATTTATTTATTTTGGCTGTGTTGGGTGTTCACTGCTGTGAGCAGGCTGTCTCTAGTTGTGGCGAGCGGGGTCTACTCTTCGTTGCAGTGCACAGGCTTCTCATTGCGGTGGCTTCTCTTGTTGCAGAGCACGGTCTCTAGGCAGACGGACTTCAGTACTTGCGGCGTGTGGGCTCAGTAGTTGTGGCTCATGGGCTCTAGAGCACAGGCTCAGTAGCTATGGTGCACGGGCTTATTTGGTCCGCGGCATGTGGGATCTTTCTGGACCAGGGATCGAACTCGTGTCCCCTGCATTGGCAGGCAGATTCTTAACCACGGCACCACCAGGGAAACCCCTGATGTGGACCATTTTTAAAGCCTTTATTGAATTCATTACTATATTGCTTCTGTTTTATGCTTTGGTTTTCTGGCTGCGAGGCATGTGAGATCTTAGCTCCCAACCAGGGATCAAATCTGCACCCCCTGCATTGGAAGGCAAAGTCTTAACCACTGGACCACCAGGGAAGCCCCTCATAATGCATTTTAAATAAGATAATCTAAGACAGAGTCTGCCCTCAGCCAAGGGCTCTCTAAAATGGCATGAGAGGTACAGGGCTGACAAAAGGGCTCAAAATAACTTAGAAATAATTCACATAACTTTTGAATACATAGTGTCTGTGACTCATACCTCATTTCAATTATTAGCCCTCAATAGTGCATAATCAAATATCTTTCAGGCCCCAAATCGCACTCCCAGTAATTCAGCCTCATAATTCTTTGCTGAAACAGAAATGCCTCCCACCCAAAAAAATATTCCAACACAGGAAAAAAGATAAAACGCTTTAGTAGTATTCTAGACCTACTTCAGTATTCGAGAATGTCTGCTGTAGATGCAACTGCCCCTTGGGACTTCTCCTGCCCAGGTGGCCATTTCTCCTTCTTTAATTCACATCTGATATTCTCCTTCTGTCCTCCAGTTAGGAAAATATAGATATGGTTTTCAGGTGAACCCAGTCTTCAGTAAAACAGAGAGGAAAAACAGCAAAAAAGTCTGACAGCGTTGTATTCCTAGCCAAAACTTTGGATTCAGCATAACTTAAATTATGTGTTTAATTATCTAATTCTTCCAATGTAACTATATTTTGTGTTGACTTTTTGGAAACCCTTCATTATTTGCATATCTTCTGACCCCCCCCTGAAAAAATATGAGCAATTAATAATTTTTAGCAGTCAAGCTAAGTTTGGAGTTGATGACAATGCGTGAACTAAAATACCTACCTAAATACAAAGAAACTCTTCTAAAATAGAAATTTGGAGCTTTGAGAATTTATTGAGAACTTTATTACATTCCTCTGTGGTTTATCTCCTTTCAGTTTCCCACAAATGTATACACCTTTGGAGGTAGAGATGATACTGCTTAATCTGCCCCGACTCATGTGGCTTCTTTGAGAAGCTTTTAGAAAGGAATGAAGAGGCTTAAGCACACTTTGGGTTGATGTGTCTTGATCTGTAACATCACAAAAAGCATTTAACTTCTTGTATCCTTATCTAAGTTAGATGCTGTTGAAATACTCAAAGACCAAAAAGTAAAACTGCCCAACCTAAGAAGAAATAAGCTCTAAAAGTCTTTTTGTCTTCCAAAAAGGTTAAAATCTCAAGTTCAACATGTGATCATACGTGGAGGAACAGAATACAAATGTGTGTAAACATGGCGACAAAGAATCTCCAAGGTTGTTCCATCGTGAGACTGATTAAAATTTGATATGTTTGAACTCTCAACACATTTGCTGAACTTCCGGAAAGTTCTACCCTTCATAATTAACCACTAATGAAATTTTACTAGGAAAAAAAATTACAAGCTCTAGTCAGAATCTCTTTAAGTCTGAGGGAGCAAATTCCATGAGAATGATCACCTTCCTATATGAGAGACTGCCACAGAAAGGCTCTGAAACCAATCTGTCCCCAACAGCTAATAATTCACCTATTATCAAACCCTCTAGAATCATAATACCTCAGTCCCAACTGTATGCCTGCAAATTTGTGACAAAACAGTTGATGAATTGCAGTGACTGGCCAAATTGGTGATGTGCCTTGGGGTTTCAGAACTCCACCCACCCTACGTGTGAGAAGAATTTATGAAGATAACATGACACGCTAATATATTTTTACAGCTTAAACAAGATATTCCATGCCATTTTTGAGCACCACACGTAGTTTATCAATATAAATCCTAAGACCTTTATCCCCTTTTGTTTCTTTGCTGCTACACATAATATAATTATCAAAAAGGTTAAGACTGACGAGTGGAAGAATTTCAATCCTGGACAGAAGCTCTCTTTTCCCTTTCTTTTTCTATTTTCATTCATTGGTTCATTTCGATTTTTGTTGTTTTTGTTACAGTTGTCGTAATACAATCTTCAGCCATAGCAAAAACACGTAAAACACTTTGAATGGCTTCAATGTGACCTTTGAAAAACCTTATTCCTCTATCTGCATTTAGATGGGTCAGGTGGTATGTCAGATCCTAAAGCAGCATTGGCTGGCATTCAGGTATCTTTCAGAGAGAAATCAGGGTCACCACCTCCGTCGGATAAAACTCTTAGTTCGTAGGTAGAAAGACATCAGCACTGTCCTCTGCCCCAGCTGTTGGTGAATGTCAGGTCTGCGTCAGAGGGCTGTTCTCATTCTCTAAGATGGTTTGAGCAGTTAATTATGGAAAAGTACTCCAGGCATCCCTGCTTAATCAAATTTTGTATATAAATATATAATGTATATGAGTAGTCAAGAAAATTCCTGTAAATTGAAAGAGTTAACATGTACCAGGCCTGTCAGTGCTTATGATAAAAAAAAGAACAAGCAGCTAACATTTGGTGAGTCATTAGCCCATGCCTGGCACGGTGTACTTTCCCTGCATTAGCTCACTCAGCCCTAATACAACCCTACGAGATAGGAACTATTACAATGCCCATTTTCTAAAAGAGGAAACAGGCTTCTGGGGTTTAAATAAGGTTTAAAAAATAAAAAAATTTCTAAGTGGAAGAGCAGGAATTTGAACTTGAGTCTAGCCTACTTCAAAATCCGTGCCCTTGAGAGCTAGGCTTAATGGTTTCTGTAAAATTCATACACACGTCACGTTACTTTGAAATTTCTCAAACAGAAAACATGCACTGGAATAAGATTTAGCCATCTCACGAATCTTTTAAAATCAGATATGGAGGAGCGTCATCACCAGTTGTGAACAAAGTGATCTTGGAAAATTTACTTAAAACCTCCAAGCTTCAGTTGACTCATTTGTATAAAGCTCCGAAGATTATGAAGGGATACATGAGATCGTGCATGAGAGAACAGAGGAAAAAACCACAGGTGGAGCATTTTCCCCGTTAATCCATTTACAGAGTTTCAATATTTAAGATAACTCAATTTGAAAACTGATGAGTTTTCTCTCTTACACGTATTTTCTCTCTTAATACCTTGCTTGCAGTGGGCAATGTCATAAATATCTCTTGAAGAGAATGGAATGTTTCCAGTAACCCCTCCTAGGAAAACGTAGCCTGATTGAAACTTTGGTGATGGCTTCCTCCTATTGCATTTTGTCCGTAGGAATCTGTACACCGAACTCCAAGTGTACGCTCTCATGTAAGAGCACATCGCATTCTAAAATTGAAACTGAAAAAAAAACCAAACATACAACAGGTAAAACCTCAGGCATCTGTAGAAGCACTGCCTTAAAAAGATGTGCAAATATAATACACTGCTTTCGGAGAAAGGCGTCTCTGAAATTCTCAGCAGTAGGTCTAGAGCTGTCCCATCCACTAGCCACACTGACTACTGAGCATTTGAAATGTGGTCCAAAATGAGATCTGCTCTTGACACTGAGCCCAAGCTCACTCTGCTCATCAAATGCAGGCCAATAAATCGGGAGAGGTGTTGGGGCAAGGAAGAACGACTTTAATCGAAAAGCCCGCAGACTGAGAAGACGGCAGAATAGTGTGTCAAAGAACCATCTTCCCTCACTCTGAATTCGGGCTCCTTTTATACAGAGGAAGGGGAGGGGGAGGGGCCCAGTGCAATGCCAGACCAATGGCTGAGCAAGACCACTAAAGGCTGCTTGCTGACAGCCTACCCTATTACACTCTAAGAGTAAAATCTGAAGAGTTGTTTTTTTTTATGTTTTTGTCCGTGTGAGGGAATTCTGGGTGAGGGAGGAGGTGAGAGAGCTCCCTGAGTGTGAAGACTTAGGATGGAAAAAAAAACGAATGTAAAATGTCTCATTAATAATTTTATTAACGGTGGTGGTGGTGTCATGAATTGGGAGATTGGGATTAACATATATACACTAATATGTATAAAATGGACAACTAATAATAAAATAAAATAAGCACACATTTCTAAAGTTTAAAAAAAAAAATTGACCTTAGCTATAACAGGCAGAAAACAGAAATATTGTGTAGAGATTTGGTGAACATATTTTTGTGATGCTTTGAAAAAGTTCTGAATAAATTTGAATATTGTATTACTGTTTAAAAAAATAATAATTTTATGCTGACTGCATGTTGAATGGATTCTATTTGGACTATATCATATATAATATTTATATATATATGATATAACATATATGACTATACAGTCATATAAAAATTAACTTCACCTGCCTCTTTTTACTTTTTAATGTGGCTACTAGAAACTTTAATACTGTGAGAGTTAATGGTTCACATTATTTAACTGTTCAGTGCTGGCCTAGAGTGTTTACCAAATCTAATCTCTATAATTAAGCAATAATATAATTTATTACTGGCAAAAATATAAAAGACAAGCAATTACAGAATCTAGGAAGTAGATTAAAAGTCATTCAGGGGACTTCCCTGGTGGTGCAGTGGATAAGAAGCCGCCTGCGCAGGGGACACAGGTTCGAGCCCTGATCCGGGAATATCCCACATGTCACTGAGCAATTAAGCCCTTGTGCCACAACTACTGAGCCTGTGCTCTAGAGCCCACAAGCCATAACTACTGAAGCCTGTGCTCTGCAACAAAAGAAGCCACTGCAACGAGAAGCCCGCACACCGCAACAAAGAGTGGCCCCCACTAGCCACAACTAGAGAAAGCCCATGCATAGCAACGAAGACCCAATGCAGCCAAAAATAAATTAATTAAATTAAAATCCTAAAAAAAAAAGTAATCCGTATTCCTCGCTCCCATCCCTGGTATCATTGCTGTCATTCATCTCACTTGTATATATAAGCTGGCTATACCTATGATATACACACAAGCATAAATAATTGAATAAATTAAGCTTTAAAAAAATAGTCATTCAGTACATCCTCAGGGCTGTTGAGAGACAGTAAACTCTAACTTTACCATATTGTTTAGTAAAATGGAAATCATTCTACAATAAAAAAATTTAATCATATTAGCTGTCATAACAAAACACCACAGACTGAGTGGCTTAAACAACAGAAATTTATTTCTCATAGATCTGGAGGCTGGAAGTGCCAGCTCAAGTTATGTGCAATTTGACTCTCTCTCCTTGGCTTACACGTGGCCACCTTCTCCCTGTGTCCTCACATCGTCTTTTCCACGTGTGTCTGTGTCCTAATCTCTTCTTCTTATAAGGAGGCCAGTCCTATTGGATTAGTGCCCACCATATGACCTCATTCACCTTCATTACCTCTTTAAAGGGCCTATCTCCAAATACAGTCACATTTCGAGGTACTGGAGGATTAGGCTTCTACACAGGAATCCGGAGTGGGGGGGTGGGACACAAGTCAGCCCATAACAATCATTCAGCTAAGTATTTAAAGAAAAATCCATTATGAACATTGTTTCTTTTTTCTGATTATAGAAGCTTTGTAATATATTAATGGATTTCCTGAGTGAATCCTTGCTTAAGAAAAATCTCTCTCCAAATGATGACTATTTGTAATCCTATAGACATATATTTCTCTTTACAGAAGTAACTTGAACTTCCACTTTATAAATCAATGTCTTGCAAGTCTTTTTATTGGTTTCCCAGAGTTTAACTCCAGGGAGATCATACTTTTCTCTCCGGACAAAATGGAGGCGTTTGGGGCATCGTTGAACAGTATATAAGGCAGGAGGATTCACCCAACATTCACATAAGCTGAGCTTTGACTTTTCGCATTACACACGTTCTTTTTATGATCTGTTGAAAATGTTTCTCAATGCTGGTTGGGTTGATGCACGTGGTAGTTAAGACTACAGACAGTCCTCAAAATGGCAACGACCGAAGGTCAAACCCCCGATTTGCTAGTTCCTCAATGTGTGATCCGAGGAACATTGTTTAACCTCTTACACCTCAGTTTCCTGATCTACAATGTAAGAAAAATAAGGGTACCCTTAATCACAGGGCTGTGAGGAGGATGAAGTAATTAAATTCCTGCTCCAACAGATGAACAACTAGTTTCTTTCATTGTTCTCTATGTCACCACGTAACACCTAGGGAGACAACAGGTGATGGGTCTCTTAATACAGCAGCTCACTTTAGGTACTTTGTCTCCACACACTGTGTTTGGTTTGTGACTCAGCCACCAATAGCCATTAAGAAATATTATTTTGAGCTATGATTGGGAGAACAGTAGCAAAAAAGATTATTTTTTGGAAAGACGTCTTTGAAAATGGCACAAAAATACCTTATAATAGAAGTCGAGGGGACAGAAAACAATGTTTGGGAATATCATCAACAGGTGTAGGAAAAAGGGAAGACTTGTTGAAGAGGTAGATTATTACAAGTTTGCAGTCAGCAACGACAAAAGTGAGGTCAAAGCTTGGTTTTGATTCAAATAAGAATCCAGGAGCAGACATGGGAAAAAGTGACCCTAAAATAACTCACTTAGGGGTGAAACCATAGCCATGAGGTGAGTCCAGCTTTCCTGACACATTAGGAAAATGTATATGAGCTAAATCTGAAAAAGCAAAAGCAAACTGTCTAACTTAACAGCAGGAAGTAACAGATTTTATGCCCCCACCAATCCCTTTTTTGTTTCTTAGGATCCAGGAAGAATCGGAAAAGTCTTGTCAACAAGACAAGCAATCAGGAATGAAAAAAATTGTTACTGACTGTTCTTTCAGAGGGATTACAGTAACATCTGGTTGGGATTGCTTACTTATTTAAATCTTTCTTCAAAAGTCTTTAACTTGGAAAAAGGAAACATTCAGTTGTTTCAGAAATCGAGACTATTAGTTGACACATAATTATTTTACTTTGTGACATTTTATAAAAAACTTATCCCACTATGTAAATGTTGATTTTTAAAAAATTTTTATTGGAGTAGAGTTGATTTACAATGTTGTGTTAGTTTCAGGTGTACAGCAAAGTAAATCTGTTATACATATGCATAGATGCACTCTTTTTTAGATTCTTTTCCCATATAGGTCATTACAGAGTACTGAGAAGAGTCCCCTGCGCTATACAGTAGGTCCTTATTAGTTATCTATTTTATACATAGCAGTGTGTATATGTCAATCCCAATCTTCCAATTTATCCCTCCCACCGCCCTTTCCCCCATGGTAACCATAAGTTTGTTTTCTACATCTGTGATTTTATTTCTGTTTTGTAAATAAGTTCATTTGTACCTGTAAATGTTGATTCTTAAGCCAATGGTGAAAACAGCTAATTAAATTGCTACAGGCTTATATTTCTTTTCCATGAGACTATTCCTTCTGGGTACTGTTTAAAGTGATCTAACCTGCATTTGATGAAATTTTCAAAAAACCAACACTGATGTTTTGAGCCAGACTTCAAAGAAACAATTTATCTTGGTTTGTCACACAGGGCATTGTCTCATCACTAAGTCTGTGCCAGAAATCTTGAAATTGCTATAGAACAGTAATACATCGGTCCTCTTACCTTACTAGGGTTTTTAAATCTGTGGTCAAAAAAAGATTGAAGGGCTTCCCTGGTAGCGCAGTGGTTGAGAGTCCGCCTGCCAATGCAGGGGACACGGGTTCGTGCCCCGGTCCGGGAGGATCCCGCATGCCGCGGAGCGGCTGGGCCCGTGAGCCATGGCCTCTGAGCCTGCGCTTCCGGAGCCTGGGCTCCGCAACAGGAGACGCCACAACAGTGAGGCCCGCGTACCGCAAAAAAAAAAAAAAAAGATTGAAGATGCTATTATTAGCATGTGGCTGTTTGTGATGGCCCTTGAATATAGAAATACTTTCAGTTGGGATCACAATTAAATCAGCTGATGCTCTTCCACATCTTCATGGTCCCTTTCTGTGTTAAGCGGAGTTTTATAAATATTTATGAGACATCGAGGGACCGGATACCTCAAACTTCTCTAGATGATAGATAATGAGCTCTCAGCAAACAGTAAAAATAAAGAAGGCCACTTTGGTCCAAGACAAGAAGAGCAACACCCCCTAAAATTGCGAACAGAGCAGAGAATCTTAAAGACTATGGCACAGGATCCAGCCAAACTTTCTAACAAGTTCTGACATTTGCTTGTGCCCCTGAAAAGAACTAGCCATTCCAGTTGCCAATACACAAGTATTCCTGTAATTAAAATGGCTTTTCCACCTTTTTTTAAATGGCAAAAAATTTTTCATCCTATGTCAGTCAAATGATCCCCCAGGCATGTTAATTTACCCAAACCACACTTGAGCTCTCTGAGTAATTATTCAATGATTTTGACTGGTATGGAGTTTGTCAAGAAAAAAAAAAAAAAGATAAAAATAAACTGGGGGCTCAACCTTTCACTTTTGTGAGGCAGACAAGCTTCGCATCAATGGGTATAACATTTTCAGAAGAGTTCTCGGTCAACTTCTAAATGTCTGCAAGCATCCTAGATCTCTCACAGGATCCATACAATGTACAGAGATATTCCACTCCTACTGAAATCATTCCATCAGAGTCAGAATCGTGCGATAAATACTTTCAACAAGGTGCAGAAGCCATAAAAGGCATATTTTCAGGAAATAAAACATATTTTTTGGTCAGAGCTAAGAAAAGTAAATGGAATCTGTGTAAATATATAACAGTTCCACAGATGCAGGTTTACAGAAATAACAACAAAGCAATGTCCAAAATTCTACAATCAAGGCAGGATGCTCTTTTACAATCAACTGATTGCAAATATTTACTACGCACCTACTGTGTGCTCTACTGATCCTTTGGGAGAAAGTCAAATATGGAAAACAGTGATAAAAAAGAACAGCCAGTTGCTCAAAACCTACTTAGCTCATGAAGTCTTCCTGATGATCTCTGTCTTCGTGAGAAAATAAACATTACTGAATCCTTATGACATGTCAGACACTGATAAGCACCGGGGGTTCGGAAATAAATAAGATGCGGTCACTGCCACAGATGAAATCATAGTCTAATGGGACAGACACTGCAGTGCTCACCGTATAATGTGCTAAGCTCTGTCACAGCATGGTCATGAGGGACAAGAGGCCAAAGCAACCATTTCACATAATCACGTTAGTTTGGTGGGGGTTTTTTAATTAATTTTTTTAATTGAAGTATAGTTGGTTTACCATGTTGTGTTAGTTTCAGGTGTACAGCAAAGTGATTCAGTTATACATATATATATCTATTCTCTTCAAGATTCTTTTCCCTTATAGATTATTACAAGATACTGAGTAGAGTTCCCTGTGCTATACAATAGGTCCTTTTTGGTTATCTATTTTATATACAGTAGTGTGTATATGTTAACCCCAAACTCCTAATGTATCCCTCTCCCACCCTTTCCCCTGTGGTACCATAAGTCTGTTTTCTATATCTGTGAGTCTATTTCTGTTTCGTAAATAAGTTCATTGGTGTCATTTTTTCAGATTCCATGTATAAGCCATGTCTTATGATATTTGTCTTTCTTTGCCTAGCTTACTTCACTTAGTATGATAATCGGTAAAGTTGTAGGATGCAAAAAACTAATTCACTCTAGTTTGAAAGTAAAGACAAGTTGATTTTCAGATTAGCTGCAGTAGATTTGGAGTGACAGGGTTTCATTCCATCTGCATCACCCTAAATGGAGCTCTAGCTCTCTAACTCCAGCAGGACTGTTCTCTGCAGACTTGATAGCTGGGGAGAAAGTGGTTTTCTTCACTATACAGACATGTGGTTCTACCACAGCTGCTGTGTTTGCAATTTCCAGCCCACAACAATGGAATTCTCAGTTACGGTGTTCCCCTCATGAAGAAATACACAAATTGCTTCCGGCTGTTTTAAATTTCTCATTTCCACTGGAAGTATTCCATCTCTTCCATCTAGAGCACCACATCCCAGTCACAACTTTTCCTCTTTACAGATTCCCGGCTCTCCTACTTTTATCAATACCTGTCATCAATCTCAGAGAACCTGCCTTTTCTTCCTCCCCTTCTCTCCCCATATAGCCCGAGTCTCACAGTCTATTCAAATATTCAAACATTCTTTGGTCAACATCTACTGGCTCTTGAATTTGTCAATCTCTCTTCCGACGCATAAGGACTGGAAACCCTTGGATCAATCTAACCATTGATCTACTCCACTTCTACATCTAAGTTCTGTGAAGACATTCACACAGCCATGAAATCTGGCATCAGGAAGAAACATGGTTTCCAACTCTGATCAAGCCTTTGGGGTCAAGCAGCAGTCCCTTCTATATCCCTGGTCTGCTCCCTTGCCCGTTATCACATACGATTTTTTTACCACTTACATTTACTCCTTCTCAAACTTCTTCAAACCCCATCTTTCTCATTTACAGTAGATTATCTTATCCTTCTCTTAACATAGAAAACAGAAGCTATTTAGTAAAAACTTTCTTAAAGCACTATTTTCCTATATGGTGTATCTTCCAGCCTACACCCCTTCTGTCACAGAGAATGAGATGTCCCACCTCCTGCCCAAAGCTAGTGGGGCAATCCACATCTTCCGCCACGAATCAGCTCTGCTTTCCCCTATACTTGAACCTCTTCCTCTGTTTTGGATTTTACCCTCTCCATATGATTCAAGCCTCTCCCATGTGAAAAAACAAGCCCTCTCTCCACCCCGTGTATCTCTTGAGCAGTCTCTCTAGCGTCCCCTGTCTTTTGCAACCAACTTTCTTAACAGTGGTCTTTGCGGCCCACTTAGTTCTTCACTCACTGTAATGTGGTTTCTTTCTCCACCGCTTTACAGAAACCATTCTCGATGAGACCAGATTGCCATTCATGCTGTTCCCAAATTGCTATAGCCCTGGATAATTATCCACCCTATCCTACTCGATTGTTCTGTGACATTTGATGCTATGGACAGCGTTTTCAAACTCTTTTCTCAACTGGCTTTTATAATGTCATCTCTTTGTTTTTCTTCTACATAAAGAATGGATGGAGATGGAGAGTCATCTCCTGTATCTCCCACTCCTTAAATATCTGACTCCCTCGAAGGCTGTATCCTCAACCCTCATCAATTGTACCTGCTAACCCAGTGTTACCTCTTCAGGATTTCAACTTCCCCCTATATGATAACATCCAAGCCCTGATCTCACTGTGGATCCAAGACCACAAATGCATCTGACTGAAGGACAATTCCGTATGGATGTCCCCAGAACACCTCATATTTAGCACATTAAAAACTGAACTTGAATCTTTAGGATACTGTTTAGATATATAGCGTGTAGTCACCAAATCAGAATCACTCTTGACATGTATCAGAATCTTTTGTCTTAACTTTACAGGGAGATTTTAGGAACTAATATACCTTATAGGAAAGAATCATCCACCTAATGTTGAGTAAATCCTGTAATTTATCTACCTAGTAATGAATATTTCTGAGTTCTAAGATTTGGCATATCATCTTTCATTTTTTTGCCTTCTTGTACTGCTCTAATTTTTATAATAAGCTTGTATGATTTTTCAATACAGTTTTTTAAACTAATCTCACCCCCTCCTCTCTTTGTATTTCTTAGCCCCAAAATGGCACCATCTCCTAACTGGCTTCTCAAGTTAGACCTCTGGATGTCATCCTTGCACCCACGCCCTCTGGACTATGCCTTGAATCCACCCACTTCTTTTCCATTCTCACTGCCATGTCTTAAGTTAGGACTTCATCCTCTCCCACTTTAACTTCTGCAATGGCTCTTTACCTCCAGTCTCACCCCCATTCTCCATCCTTGTCAGAAGTTTCTCTCTAAAGCCCAAACCCTGGCATGCCATAGGCTGTTTAAAATCAGCAGTGTTCAGTAGCCTTCAGAATAAAATATAAATTACTTGGAGTGTCCTAAATGACCTACATGATCTGATCCGTGTATTTTCAAAACGGTGACCTGAGACCTTGGGATCTGAACAAGGTTCCGATCCAAATTCTCTATTTGCTCTCTGTGACGCAGACAAGTTAATTAACCACTTCGGGGCTGTTTCTTTGTTGACACATTGGAGCAAATGATGCTTTGCAGAATCAGAATGTTAGGGATAACTGCATTTAAGTAGTGAGCATATTTCAGGTGTCCAATAAATGATGATGATTATTTTGACTACTACTACTATTATTATTTCCATATAGCCCCATTCTAGAGGGGAGAGAGTGTCTTATTTGTCTTTCTATCTCCATCACCTGTGAATGATGGTGAAGGGACTCAAGAAATGCTTGCTGAACAAAGAGTAAGTATAGGTGACATTCTGGTCTTCTTGGTAGGCAGTGGGCTATCGTAGACTGGCTATGGACCTTCTAAAAGTCATCAGTCAAGTCATCTTGCCTTTTCCATCTGAATCCAATCATAAAGTTTTATGTCTACTGGCAGTCAGAGATTACACAAAATTCTTCTAGATGCACCCTCCATTGCTTACTTATAAATATCAGTGCCACAGTGCCTGTCTCAATTTTTACAATTCACACAGTTCTCATTCTGGGTCACACCCAATAAATCTAAGTATGTTTCTGTGTATACTTGACTATATAGCATCATATCCTCTTATTTTGCACTTTAACATTTGTTTTCTCAGATTCCTGAAATTAAATTGAAAATGCCTGTTTCTAACATCAGTCAAGATTTATCAATCCTTTTGTATATCGACCAGCATCTCTTAAGTTAAAAACCACTAACAAATACCAAAGTGCTTCAAAGGGCAAACCAATTACAGCTTCAAGCAGTCATTAAAGTCAATGAAATGCATTGTTTTGACTAAAGAAAAAAAGCATTGTTTCTGTAAATTTTTATGGAGTACCCCAAAGGCAGGGTTTTCTCATCATCCTCTGAATAAACAAAGTCTTAAATTCCACACACCACAGAGTAAAATAAAAACAAAATTAAAAATTGACCACACACACCTGCCTGCTTAATTGTAACATATGTGATTACTATCATGCTTTAAGCCTAGACAATAACGAGGTACACAAGGAAGACTTGGTAAAAGTGAGTAATCCTAAATTTGCAGCAGTTTGATTTTTTTAACTGAAATATTGTTCTAAGTAATAAATAATTCTCCAAATGATAATTTAAATGCCCCATATAGGCATGTTTTTCCTGCTTTAATAGTATAAATTCAATATTCACTAAGGCTAATTGAATAATGAGCTAGTCACACCAATGAGACATACCATATATCTACGAATACAACTTGTAGAATTATTGAAATGAGATGATCAGAGATCATGCTCCTTTCACATTAGATCTTGAAATTGCTGTCTGGCCTCCCCAAGGCTCTACCAAACCCCACTGAAACACACTGAATTGCAGTAACCTTGTGGGGAGGGTGAACTTCTAAATGCACAACGTTTGATTCTAGTGGACATGATGTTATAGTCTGAGGGCTTGCGTTCCCCCAATATTCATAGGTAGAAATCCTAACCCCCAAAGATGATGGTATTAGGATGACTTAAGCATGACTCTGCTTAAGTCATGAGGGTGGAGCCCTCATGAATGGGATTAATGCCCTTAAGAAAAAGATTCCAGTGAACGCCCTTGACCCTTCCATCATGTGAGGACACAGCAGGAAGATGGCCAGCTATGAACAAGCAACAGTGCTCCCACTAGGACATAACCATGTTGGCACCTTGATCTTGGAATTCCCAGCCGTCAGAACTGTGAGAAATAAACTTCTGTTGTTTATAAGCCACGCAGTCTGTGGTATTTTGCAGCCTGAACAGATTAAGACACACAGAGTGATGGGAAAATCTATTTGGGTAATTTGAGATCATTATAATAGCAAAGAGTGAGAAATTACATATAGAATACATGAGAATCGGAATGGAAAAAGTGAACTGATTGTGAATAAAAATATTACATTTGCTATGACCAATTCCATCATATAATAAAATATATGATGGCAACTTTGCCTTCAGAATTTGAAGGAATAATTCACTCAGGAAAATCCACTTAAATCAACAGTAAATCATGTAACAACCGGTCTTTTAATTTTGTATAGAGGTTGTCTTTCAAACGATCTAGATTAGTTCACACTCGGCCTGGATTGGTCATCAGAATGAAGGAAATTATGTAGCTGTTTAAGGTAAAGAAGGTGACCCCCCAAAAAAACACTCACTACTCTGAAATGTGCTCAAAGTAATAACCTGCTCAAGTTAACATCACCAAAAGCAATATGACCAACTCATAACACAGACACCTCAGCAGGGCAGTCAGCAAGTATCTTAACTTCTTTCTGTTTAATGAAACAAAGGCTCCGTAGTAATTTGCCTGCTCAAGTTCATAGAATCAATATAGAGAGGAATAAAGCCCAGAAGCTACGGAGCATCATTTAATACTTCTTGACCACATTTGGTCATAGAAAATATTCCTTTCTGATAATGTGCAACAGTCCTGGTTTGATACAGTAAAAAGAACCAATTTGGACACCAATAAAGTCTGATTAAATTATAATTGGTTTGGGAATAATGAATTAGGCAACAATGGAGACAGATTCCTTAGAGCAGAGTTCCCAAAGAATGCAGGACGTGATGAAGTGTGAGATGGGGGTGACCAGAGCCAGCTGAAAGGTGGTGATATATGATGAGGTGCAGCTGAGCAGCCCAAGGAACAATCGCGTGAGATGGGCAGTGATCTTAAGGTGGTCGACATCCATCCATAATGTAAGACACTTTATCTGCAAGGTTATTCAAATGACCAGTAGGAAACTTGAAAAATCACTGCTGAATTTTGATGCATGGATGTTATAGATTATGAAGAGCAACAGTTGGTGACTAATTCTTTGAACATAATATAGAGGATGTCCTGTCTTCAGATTACCCCCCACCTTCATGTGACTGTAGTGATATGTTGTCAGGAAGCAGTCCTCAAAGACTGTCATCTTCCATAATTTAACTTTGATGTATGGATTTTTGAGACTCAATAATGCCATAAATCAATTTTAATTAATCCTTAATCCTTAATCCTTAATCCTGGAGCTCAAGGATTACTAATGTATCCTTACGTCTCAGTGTTGGTTTGTTCTAAAGACAAGAGGGTAACTCCCCACAGACATCTGAAACACTTAGCACAATATCTAGCTTATAGTATGTGATCCAAAAATATTGAGTGAGTGAGTGAATGGATGGATGGAGTCAATGTGAATCTATGACCAAGCAAAGCGACAACCACACCATAGGTTTTCCACATTGCAGTGGAATCAATCAAAGAGCACGAGGCACTTCCTGGGTTTTCCTGCACCGTTTTTGGTGCTGCTCATAAAGTCACCAGAGGCTGCTTAAGCCAGAGACCACATCCTAGTAACCGCAGACCTTTAACACCCAGCACAGGGCCTCTACGTAGCACAAATGAAGCCAATCCATTGATCGATCCATCCAAGTTCTTATTTGTAACAATGTTAAATGAGAAGACTTCATCTAATACACAGCTCATCATAGACATGGGACTATTCTTAACTGTATTTTTCTTTCCTGAATCATCTTGATCACCTGCTGAACTAAACTGGCCATATTCAGTGTAGACTCAAAGCCAGGTTCTAAACTATGAATGCATCTATTTCACTTTGAGTTGTGTAAGTAGAGCCTATAAAAGTATAACTCCCGGTCCATCCCTGGTCTTCCTTTTTCTCACCTTAGCCTTTCACATCATTCTCTATGCCAAAGTACCTAAGAAATTTTCGGTCCAAGTAAACATAGATTTGATGTTCATAGGGATTAGAAGTTAATAAGATGAAAATGATTCAAACATACATTCTTTAAAATCCGACATTCAACTTGAAGTATTGGTAGGGCCTTCTATTAAAAATAAAAACTTTGGATTAAAATATAAATTTGCTTCTCTTTAAGTGTCTCTGGCTTTAAGTAAGCGTCACCCTTCTATCTTATCAACTCGGTATTTAATGATTTCAGATCCTTCACCCTCTTTTCCTGCTATAAATGTAATTGTAATGTCTCTCCTTTGCACTTATTCACTCTATTTCTCTTTCCTCAAGAAAATTTTACCTTCAAAAGGCTTCTGGTCACCCCTATTCCTTTTCCACTTACACCATAAGTAGTAAATACATTGTACTTTTCAAAAACAGGATCCAGTAGAGGGAATGTTAGTAAAGCACATCCACGCTTCCTGGTAATGAAAGAAAGATCCAGAGTGAGGGCATCATCGGGGCAAAACTTTTAACTACTTCTTAAAGAGTTTTAATAAAAATTTAATAATTGTTTTTTTGGAATAGCTTATTCTAGCACCATAAAGCAGAGGTGCTTTGGAAGAAAGGTCAGCAGATGGGTCAGAGTTGCAGAGGGCAGTAAGAAAATCTGCAGTGGACTAGACGCGGAGTAAAAGTTATCAAGGATTTGGAGTTCAAAGAGACCGTATCCTTTTTCTTCATCCCAGTCCTACACTTCACAACAGAAAAGAGAAAGTGAGCTGTCATAGAGATAGTCTTTGACATGTCACAGGCTGGTCTGGGGGAGGAGGTAGAGGACACACAGTGTCCCCTCTGGCCTATTTTCTTGTGTCATGTGTCACAGCACACGGGGCACAGCAACCAGTGTGACCTGGGTGGAAATGTCACACCACTTCTCAGAACGCTCTTTGGTTAGCAAGCATTCAGATGGCCAAGTAGCTCTGATTTCTGCCCTTTGGCCGAAAACGAAAGAGGAGAAAAAGTCACCGCCATAATCAAAGGACAGGTGGCCGGCTCTGCCTACAGAAAGCAAGGAGTTAAGTTTACAACCTAGGCCGGTGGCCTTCATTATTTACAAAAGGCTGTTTTTGAATTTAAGAATGTGCTGTCTTTTGAGACTCTAGCGAGCAGGTTGTTTATTTGGGAGGGAGTCCTGAGAAGCACGAGGAGAGAAGTCAGGATGAAACAGAAAAGGATGGAGGCCAATCAAGGTTATGTTTTTGAGCAGGTTGCAGCTGTTAGCAACGGGGGCTCCCATCGCCCTGAGGAACCAGAGAGGCAATGCAGACCATCCCTCGGGGACAACCCACACCGGGGATACTTACCCTCCGACTCAGTCATTGGCCAAGGGCTACTCCCAAGGGACCTTAATGCCTCAGCACTTCTAGCACAGCCTCCCCAGGGGCCAAAGGCACCTCACAGAAGCCAAAGAAAACCTCACACAGAGGCCCGGGCCTGCTGAACCAAGCAGCAGAGAGGATGGGAGTAGGGATGGCGAGGAGGGAACAGATACGGGCCGGGCATCACCCACCCTTTGCTACACCTCATTCTCACAGGATTAGACTCCAAACGCCACCATATTTACCATCTGACCCAAAAATGAGGGAAGGGAGGGAAACGATTCTTGTATGCAAGAGATGACTAGAGCAACTCTATTTTAAAAGGGTAACCTCCCTACTCTAAATGTCTTGGGCCTTTTAGAACTTAATATTATATTAGCTTAGAGCAGGGGTGGCATGCTAGGGCCCTCAAGCCAAATCCAGCCTGCCAACTGTTCTTGTATGGCCCCCAAGCTAAGGATGGTATTGATGTTTTTAAATGGTTGGGAAAAAGTCAGAAGAAGACTGTTTCATGACACGTGAAATTAATATGAGATTCAGATTTCATTGCCCGTAAATATTTATTGGAACACAGCTACGCATATCCGTTTACACAATGCCGAAGGTTGTGCTGTGGATGGCAGAGCTGAATAGCTGTGACAGAGACCATCTGGGCTTTGGGGCTGAAAATTTTCCCTCTCTGGCCCTTTACAGAAAATCTGCCAGCCCGTCATTTAGAACCAGACTCATTCTCATCGAATCTTCACGGTAGTAGTGATCCCCTGGGGTGGGGTCAGGGGGTGGTCTCTTCCTTTCTTTAAGGAGAATCGAAAGCCCTGATTAGGCTCCATCAGGCAGTGTCTGAGCTTCTTGGATAAGGATGACTGTTAGGCTTCCCACCCCATGTGGATCCGAGCAGAACAAACACTGACTGTCTCACATTAGTGCCAACATAAAACGTGTGGTTTCTTGCTGGTAAAGCATGTCATACGGAACGAGATTGTTACAAGCAGGGGTGAAAGTGGCATAAACTTTAAGATTTAGAATCTCTGTCTTCTCCAATACGAAACGTAACACTTTGCAAACACCTGCCCCGTGGAGAGTTTTTCCAGACGTAAATTCACACTGGAAACTCATGTTGGAACCCTTGAAAAGGAGGTGATTTTGAGAAAGGGGATGAAAAGATCCCAGACCAAGAGGTAACTCTGGAAAAAATAGGACAGGTGGGTGGTAGCCGGTGAGAGAGAGCTTCATGAATATTATGTAATCACCAGGCATCAAGCTAATAAATTTTAATGGAGGAATAAAGATTCATATAAACCACTGGACGCAGAGCAAAAGAACTGGTAACTTTAATCAGATCCTAAGGGAATCCAGGGTGCCAAGTTTAAGCCGGCCCCTAGCCACGCGGTTGCTGGTTCAATCGTGGAAGCACGGACTAGATATGTAAACGAGGTCTTTTCCAGACAGTGCTACATTGATCTATGGTGTGCTATAAATCAGCATTCTGTTCCTGAGAATGCCGCAGTCCGTTCTCGAGGCCTTGTTTACAGGAGAACATCAGTATTCTCTGGGCAGGCACGTCACTGTGAAGAGAACTTTAAATAGCACAAGAGAAAAGTGTTCTTGGTAGTCACACCGCCTGTGATAAACTTTGAAGTACAAATGAGAAGTGGAAGTGAACGTGAAACGTATGCCTCGTCCTCAAACTTGGTGAAAAATGAAATGTACAAGAAAAGTTGGATCCCTGCCATGACACCCATTACAGTGTAGACGAAGGCTCTGACCTTTCGTGTTATACTTACTGTGTTTTTGACACATTTAGTCAATTAAAACGGGTGAAGTGTAATTTGTTTTTCTTAAGTTTAATACAGCATGTCAATAGAAGTTAACCAAAATTTATAGTTGGAACACTAAAGCTGCCACATGCACTTAAACAAATGAACACAATTCATCATGGTTGAAATAAAGAGAACATCACGGGTATTTGACTTTATACTTCATGTAAGCGCGTAGCCAAATATAGGAAAGCAAGCTCCTTCTCACACTTCCAATGGAAAAGACGTTTTAGTTCACATTAAATATTGGTGTGAAAAACCTGGCAGGTATCCAGTCCTAAGGAGTGTTAGGGTTGGCACTTCCACTGTGTACTCTTAGTATAAATTGTTGTAGCGTTTATTTGACATGGAATACCCAAAGGATTGATGAGCAAAGGGAGGAAGATTTTTTTTTATTGTGCTGTATTACCTTTTTCAGACATCTATACTAAGCCTTTACATCTTCAAAGTCCAAACAAGCAGCCACCTGTATTCAATCGGTACAAGATATTTTTCATGAAACGATAGCTTGCCTTTTTATAAACCTATAAAAGCACACATTTTCCATTTTTATTAGTCAGCAAAGCAGTGGTGATTTAATAATAAAACTTACAAATGCAGTTTCTTTATAGACAGTTTAACTTTTTTGCTTGTTTAAAATGTCACAAGAACAACCAAACTGATTTCACAGTTTCTGTCTCGAACACATAGTAACAAGTAGCTACAATTTTGTACAGCTTTATATTTAAAAAATTGACCTAGCACTCAGACCCTTTAGATTGCAACCCACAGACTCCTAAAGATTTAAGAGAAACATGATACCACGAGGGGGAAATTACTACAACCTAACACATGTATTAGATTTTGGCATCCGTAACATGTATGTCATTTACATACAGCTACAGTAATCATGCACTCTGAATTTTTAAGAGCAGTTGCAGTGCCTATGTAAAAATATGAGTGGGACGTTTGAATAGGCTTTTTTTTTGGCCACACGGCACAGCTTGAGGGATCTTAGTTCCCTGACCAGGGGTCGAACCTGGGCCCTGGCAATGAAAGTGCAGAGTCCTAACCACTGGACCACCAGGAATTCCCTTGAATAGGTTTTAAAAGTTGGGACTGGCATAAGTAAATCAAGCTGTAATATTTGGTCACTAGCATAATGGCATAAAGAAACAGTTTTGTAAGATTTCAGATTTTAAATAGATAGAAGACATATGTAATAAATCCACAAATAATCCTATTTGAAAAATACATGGGCTGACCCTACTGTTCTCTTTAAACACCTAACCCAAGACTTTTACACTGGAGAAGACTGGTTTTAATGTTCAGCAAAATCAATTATGTTAAACATAATAAATGATTTCAATGCTTAAAGTTTATGTCTTCATACTAAGAGACTACCACTAGTCTGAATTATGACAAAATTATTTCTCTTAGTCTTTAGGTAAGTTCACCTATGTCAAACTTACAGAACTAGCATCTTAGCCTCCTGAGATGGGCAATTACATTTACCCTGAAAAGACCCAGCCAGATAGGTCCGGAAGAGCTTGCAGTCGACCCTTTTCTAAATTGACTGCTAAAAAGTTTAAGATTAAAGTAACCCAAGTATTTTTAAACATTGTAAAAATAGACAAATGTTTACTTTTGGAGTAATGGGATGCATAGCAAATATCTACCTGGCAGTAGACGCTTACTAGTTATTTAGTCATCTACTGGGTTTAAATAATAATAAAACAACCAGTTAATTAGGCAATTTAAATTTTGAAACTGCTTCTGAAAAGAAAAAGAGCAGTGAAATGGTTATTTCATATCACAAAAAATGTTGTACGCAGAATTTTTTAGCTTTTGAACAGCTGAAACGGCCTTCTGTAGACAAATTTAGAGTGCACTATATGTCACTGAAGTACTAAAATTCATGGGTTTTGTTTTACAATATTTTCAAATAGCCTAAAAAATACCACATACGCACACATGCACACAGACACACACATAATCTCAATGATTGCAAAATGAAAAGTTAAAGTAGCAATGAGATATCACTTCACATATGATATTGGTAAGATTTAAAAGAGTGATAACACCTATGGCTGATGGAGATATGGGAAAGGATATAGTCATACGTTGCCGAAGGAAGTATGAATTGTTACAGCCTTTTGGAAAAGCAAAATTTAAAGTACACACACTCTTTGCATCAGCATCCCTGTTACTGGCAATCTATTCTATAGAAATAAAGTACTGGTATATAAGAATGGTTAATGCCGTTTTTCAGGGCCGGGATAAAAAATGTGGGAAAAAAATGCATGTCCATTAATGGGTAAAAATTTGAACAAGTTGTGATAAAAACATATATATACCATGAGATTACATGCAGCAATTACAGAGAATAATTTCATTCTAAAATCAATGATTGAAAAGATTTCTACAACATGCTGTTAAGTAAGACAGTTAAGAGGCAGAGAAATACATGTAATAATATATTGCATTATAATTCAATATGTAGTAATATATAACATTATCCCACTTTTCTAAACCAAATACCCAAATATTTGAATATACATACAATTATACAGGTGTGTAAATATATGTATGAATATAATTATATGATCATCAATTAAAGTAAGCCAAGAAACATACCAAAGTGGTAACATTGATTCCTAGAGTTATTTACTTAGAGGGAAGAGAAAAGACAATGAAAAGAAAACTGCAGTTTTTAAAAGTTTATACAGTAAAGGCAGCATTATTATATGATCACCTTTTGATAAAATCTTTAGAAAATGGAGTGTATGTTTCTAAAAAGGTGTAGGAAAGAATAGTCATCAAAATGTTAATGACAGCGGCTTCCCTGGTGGCGCAGTGGTTGAGAATGTGCCTGCTAATGCAGGGGACACGGGTTCGTGCCCTGGTCTGGGAGGATCCCACATGCCGCGGATCAACTAGGCCCGTGAGCCACAACTACTGAGCCTACGCATCTGGAGCCTGTGCTCTGCAACAGGAGAGGCCGCGATAGTGACAGGCCCGCGCACACCGCGATGAACAGTGGCCCCCAATTGCCACAACTAGAGAAAGCCCGAGCACAGAAACGAAGACCCAACACAGCAAAAATAAATAAATAAATAAACTCCTACTCCCAACGTATTAAAAAAAAAAAAGTTAATGACATTTTTTTCTCAATGTGCAGAAATCTGGGATGTTTCCCTTCTCTCTCATTGGCTGATTTTTTTAAAACCATGATCATTATTAGCTATAAAATACATGATGGAGCTTCCGGGAAGATGGCGGAAGAGTAAGACGCGGAGATCACCTTCCTCCCCACAGATACACCAGAAATACATCTATACGTGGAACAACTCCTAAAGCACAACTACTGGACGCTGGCAGAAGACCTCAGACCTCCCAAAAGGCAAGAAACCCCCCACGTACCTGGGTAGGGCAAAAGAAAAAAGAATAAACTGAGACAAAAGAATAGGGATGGGACCTGCACCAGTGGGAGGGAGCTGTGAAGGAGGAAAAGTTTCCACACACTAGGAAGCCCCTTCGTGGGCGGAGACTGCGGGTGGCGGAGAGGGAAAGCTTCGGCGCCGCGGAGGAGAGCACAGCAACAGGGGTGCGGAGGGCAAAGCGGAGAGATTCCCGCACAGAGGATCAGGGCCGACCGGCACTCACCAGGCCGAGAGGCTTGTCTCCTCACTCACCGGGGCGGGCGGGGCTGCGAGCTGAGGCTCGGGCTTCGGTCGGAGCTCCGGGAGACGACTGGGGTTGGCGGCGTGAACACAGCCTGAAGGGGTTAGTGCACCACGGCTGGCCGGGAGGGAGTCCGGGTAAAAGTCTGGAGCTGCCGAAGAGGCAAGAGACTTTTTCTTCCCTCTTTGTTTCCTGGTGCGCGAGGAGAGGGGATTAACAGCGCCGCTTAAAGGAGCTCCGGAGGCGGGCGCGAGCCGCGGCTAAAAGCGCGGACCCCAGAGACGGACATGAGACGCTAAGGCTGCTGCTGCCGCCACCAAGAAGCCTGTGCGCGAGCACACGTCACTATCCACACCCCACTTTTGGGGAGCCTGTGCAGCCCGCCACTGCCAGACAACTCCACCGGAAGAACGCACGGCGTGCCTCAGGCTGCTGCAACGTCATGCTGGCCTCTGCCGCGGAAGGCCCGCCCCGCACTCCGTGCTCCGCCCTCCCCCCCCCACCCCCCGCCCCCGGCCTGAGTGAGCCAGAGCCCCCGAATCAGCGGCTGAACCCTGTCCTGTCTGAGCGAAGAACAGACGCCCTCCGGCGACCTACACGCACAGGCGGGGCCAAATCCAAAGCTGAGCCCCTGGGAGCTGTGAGAACAAAGAAGAGAAAGGGAAATCTCTCCCAGCAGCCTCAGAAACAGCGAATTAAAGCTCCACAATCAAGTTGATGTACCCTGCATCTGTGGAATACATGAATAGACAACCAATCATCCCAAATTGAGGAGGTGGGATTGGAGAGCAAGATTTAAGATTTTTTCCCCATTTCCTCTTTTTGTGAGTGTGTATGTGTATGCTTCTGTGTGAGATTTTGTCTGTATAGCTTTGCTTCCACCATTTGTCCTAGGATTCTATCCGCCCGTTTTGTGTTTTTTTTAATTTTTTTTCTTTTTTTTCTCTTAAAAATTACTTTTTTATTTTAATAACTATTATATTTTATCTTACTTTATTTTATTGCACTTTATCTTCTTTCTTTCTTTTTTCCTTCCCTCCTTCCTTCCTCCCTCCCTCCCTTCTTTCTTTCTTTCTTTCTTTCTTTCTTTCTTTCTTTCTTTCTTTCTACTTCTACTAATTCTTTCTTTCTACTTTATCTCCCTAATTCTGAGCCGAGTGGATGAGAGGCTCTTGGTGCTGCAGCCAGGAGTCAGTGCTGTGCCTCTGAGGTGGGAGAGCCAACTTCAGGACACTGGTCCACAAGAGACCTCCCAGCTCCACATAATATCAAATGGCGAAAAGCTCCCAGAGATCTCCATCTCAACACCAGCACCCAGCTTCACTCAACGACCAGCAAGCTACAGTGCTGGACATCCTATGCCAAACAACTAGCAAGACAGGAACACACCCCCACCCATTAGCAGAAAGGCTGCCTAAAATCATAAAAAGTCCACAGACACCCCAAAACACACCACCAGACGTGGACCTGCCCACCAGAAAGACAAGATCCAGCCTCATCCACCAGAACACAGGCACTAGTCCCCTCCACCAGGAAGCCTACACAACCCACTGAACCAACCTTAGCCACTGGGGACAGACACCAAAAACAATGGGAACTACGAACCTGCGGCCTGCAAAAAGGAGACCCCAAACACAGTAAGATAAGCAAAATGAGAAGACAGAAAAACACACAGCAGATGAAGGAGCAAGATAAAAACCCACCAGACCTAAAAAATGAAGAGGAAATAAGCAGTCTACCTGAAAAAGAATTCAGAATAATGATAGTAAAGATGATCCAAAATCTTGGAAATAGAATAGACAAAATGCAAGAAACATTTAACAAGGACCTAGAAGAACTAAAGATGAAACAAACAATGATGAACAACACAATAAATGAAATGAAAAATACTCTAGATGGGATCAATAGCAGAATAACTAAGGCAGAAGAACGGATAAGAGACCTGGAAGATAAAATACTGGAAATAACTACTGCAGAGCAGAATAAAGAAAAAAGAATGAAAAGAACTGAGGACAGTCTCAGAGACCTCTGGGACAACATCAAATGCACCAACATTTGAATTATAGGGGTTCCAGAAGAAAAAGAGACAAAGAAAGGGACTGAGAAAATATTTGAAGAGATTATAGTTGAAAACTTCCCTAATATGGGAAAGGAAATAGTTAATCAAGTCCAGGAAGCACACAGAGTCCCATACAGGATAAATCCAAGGAGAAATATGCCAAGACACATATTAATCAAACTGTCAAAAATTAAATACAAAGAAAACATATTAAAAGCAGCAAGGGAAAAACAACAAATAACACACAAGGGAATCCCCATAAGGTTAACAGCTGATCTTTCAGTAGAAACTCTGCAAGCCAGAAGGGACTGGCAGGACATATTTAAAGTGATGAAGGAGAAAAACCTGCAACCAAGATTACTCTACCCAGCAAGGATCTCATTCAGATTTGATGGAGAAATTAAAACCTTTACAGACAAGCAAAAGCTGGGAGAGTTCAGCTCCACCAAACCAGCTCTACAACAACTGCTAAAGGAACTTCTCTAGGCAAGAAACACAAGAGAAGGAAAAGACCTACAATAACGAACCAAAAACAATTAAGAAAATGGGAATAAGAACATACATATCGATAATTACCTTAAATGTAAATGGACTAAATGCTCCCACCAAAAGACACAGATTGGCTGAATGGATACAAAACCAAGACCCATATATTTGCTATCTACAAGAGACCCACTTCAGACCTAGAGACACATAGAGACTGAAAGTGAGGGGATGGAAAAAGATATTTCATGCAAATGGAAACCAAAAGAAAGCTGGAGTAGCCCACGTACCACCAAAAAATAATAATAATACATGATGAAAGGGCTATTTTCATTGTAGGAAAAAAAACGTAACAACTATAGAAAGAATAAGCTAAATTTCTCTCAATATAAATACTACTTAGTGTAGGGGAAATGATTAAGCATTTAAGTGCAAAGAAATATCCTTAGTTTTAATGGGAAAGAAATAAGAAAACAATCATGAGATAAAGGACATGGCATATGCCAACAGTTGGCCTCATTATACATTCTCCTCTTCTGCCATTATGAGATTATGTCTGTGTTTTAGCTGAACCAATGGCTACTGAGAATAAACACTACATCCAGGCCTCCCTTCCCAGTAGGAGAACAGGAATGTAGGATTTATTTAAGTTCTGCCCAGCTGGACGTGAGCAGAGGTGACGTGTGCAACCCTCAGGCCTGGAGCACGTAAGGAGCAGAGTGAGCCATGTACAACCACGCAGACAGAGCAAACCCACCATAGGGCCCAAATCACACGCAGATAGAGACCGTGAGTGAGACTAACTGGGGAAAAAATCAGAATATTTGTGAGACTTGGCTCTTACTTGCCAAGTTTAGCATTCCTGCAAGAGAAATTATAAGGGTGGGGGGAGGGATAAATTGGGGGACTGAGACTGACATATACACACTACTATATATAAAATAGATAACTAATCAGAACCTTCTGTATAGCACAGGGAACTCTACTCAATATTCTGTAATGGCCTATATGGGAAAAGAATCTAAGAAAGAGTGGAATACGTATGTATAACTGATTCACTTTGTTGTACACCTGAAAATAACACAACATTGTAAATCAACTATACTCCAATAAAAAATTTTTTAATTTTTTTAAAAAGAGAATTATAAGAGGCAGATTTAGCAGGAGGTAAGATTGGCCCCGTCTTCTCAAAACCATCACGGAGCTAATGGGGCCAGTCTAGTGGCAAAGATCAGGTAAGATACGGCCTTTAGCCTTCTCATCCAAGACTGCTGATTCAGATTACCTGAAAGTAGCCGTAAGGAAAATTATCTGTAACTTCATTGAAGAAAAAGAGAGTAAGTACAAATACACAAAATAATAAATAACCAAGGGGAAATAAATAGATAAAACTTTGAAAATTATGACTCCATGTTGTATAATTCTATGAAAATAAATTTGAAAACCTAGCTAAAATAGTCCCTTTCCTATAAAATGCATTTATCAAATTTGACCCTGTTTTCTATTGCTGCCATAAAAAGTCACCACAAACTTAGTGTCTTAACACAATTTTTTTAAAGCAATAATCTATTTATTTATTTATTCCTTTGGCAAACTTAGTGGCTTGACAAAAATTTATTATTTTATATTTCTAAAGGTCAGAAATCCAATGTCGGTCTCCCTGAACAAAAATCAAGATGTCAGCAGTCTGCTTCCTTTTCTGGAGGTTCTAGAGAATTTCTTTCCTGCTCATCCGTGTGTTGCCAGGATTTGTTTCCTTGTGGCTATTTTCTTACCAGCTGTCAGCTGAGGGTCGTTCCCTGCTCCTAGAAGCCACCACAAGCCTTGGCTGATGGCCCCTCACTCAGTCTTCAAAGCCAGCAACAGTGGGTGCAGGTCAGGTCCCTCTCACAATGTATCTCTCTGATCCAGCATAAAAAGAAAAAAAACGTTATGCATTTTTAAGTTCTCAAAAGATTAAATAGTCTAGGATAATCTTCCCACCTCAAGTCCTTACCCTTAATCAGACTGGCACCCTCCCTTTTCCCATGCAACATAGCATAGTCACTGGTCCCAGGGAATTGGGGCATGGAGACATTTAGGGGCCATTATTCTTTTATTGTAGACCCGTATAAAGATTTCTTAAAAAAAAAAACACAAAAACTTGGATCAGTTTTCATAGAAGAAATGTGGAACTAGCCCTTAAAAATTACCATGTACAGATGGTTTCACAGAGGAATTCAGACAAACCTTCAAAGACTAAATAATCCAATGCTACTTTAATTTTTCCAAGCATAGACAAGACACTTTAAAAAATTTTATTACAAAGGAAATATGGTATAGATACATAATCCTGATAAAATAGCATAGTAAAGAAAAAACACAGACCAATCTCACTTTGAAATATTGGGACAAAAAAATCTTAAATGAGATAGTAGGAAATAGACTCCAATAGCATATTAAAAAAATAATATATCTTGACCAAGTAAGGCTTACTACACGAAAGCAAGAGTGATTCAATATTAAGAAATCCATTAGTATGACCACCATTTTTTTAAAATCTTTAGAAAATTTGACTATTCACATAGATACTGAAAAAAATTCAACAAAATTCAAAACTCATTTCTGATAAAATCACTTTGTAAAATAGAAAACCATGGATTTTTCTTCAAATTGATAAAAATAAATTTACCTCATTTCTAAAACCAGTCAGTGACTTACTAGGTAAACACCAGAAGCATTTCCACCAAGATCCAGAACAAGGGAAGAATTCCTACTATTCTATTGAACTGTTCAACACAGAATTGGATTTATTAGCTAATGCAATGAAACAAGAGAAAATAATTGAAGAGAGTATTTTCACATGGTATAATACTCTTCTTGGAATATTGGTATCAGTGATAAAACTATCATAAATAAAGTAATTCAGTAAGTTAGAAAGATACAAAATAATACAAAAATCTATAGCCATAATGTATATAAATAATAACGAGTCAGGAGATGTAAGTACAGGAAAAACATCAACAAAAACTAAAAAACATTTTGTACATTAACAGTAATGTACAAAACCTACATGAGGAATATTACAAACACTCCTGAAAGACAAAAGTGAGGTCGAACAAATAGACAGCCCTTGCTTTTCATCAGGATGACTCAACAAAAAGATACCAAGTATCCTTCTAAGTAATAGAAATGTAATGTGATTTTTCCAGAAAAACACATATATAAATGAGATTTTTTTTCCTGGCATTAAGTAAGTTGGCTCTAAAACCCATGTATAAATATAAAATAGATGAAAAATTACTGATAAGCCCCTTAGGAAGAATAACCAAGAGAGAAGTGATTAGCAGTTCTCCGTATCAAAACATGGCAGACGAATAAACAGCCAGACTGATACAACAGAAAGGAAAGTGTCAACGTAAATCCAACTGCCTATGGAAACATCAATTCTAGTTGAGGTAGCATATCACATATGTGAGGACAAGATGGACTTTTTAATAAATAGTGTCGTGACACCTGGATAATCATTTAGAAAAAGAGCTGATCCCCCAAGTATAAGAACTCTCACAGCAAGAAAGAGCATTTTTAAAAAATTTACTTTTTTCCAGTTTTATTAAGGTATAACTGACAAATAAAATTGTGAGATATTTAAAGTGTACAAGTTCTACACCTGGATTTGGGATTCGGGACGATGTTATGCATGCACATCTCCATTCAACATAAGAAGATCCCCTCCGAGGCCTTTCCCCCTCAGTAGCAACCCCTTCAGCGGCCCAGGCAACTGCAATCCTAATTTCCTGCACGTGTTTTTCATTTTACTATTTGCCTTCTTGAAGATCCTGGAATGCAAAATAAGCCCATGAAAAGACCATAAAAATCCTTTGATATTTTAAGATAAGAAAACTATCCCTATACATCATAATATCTATCTGAAAACTTTTCAAACGCAGTTCCATAAGATATTTTTATGAGAATATAAGGTCCTAATTTTAAAAGTAAATTTCAGCACCGTCTTTTGTTTGCAACCATTAAAGCAGTCGATTATGTGTCTAATTTAACCCTGATTTTAACTTGAAATATCTAATACGACAGTAATTGCATTATTCTCAATTCAATATTTGGCTCTACTTAGCTGTAACTATAGCTGTTGAAGAATTCTGAGTGTGGAGTTTTCCATTATTTCTCACTCAGACATACAGAGTTCAAGTTTATTTAATATTATGTTTAATAATTTTGTTTAAACAAGACTATTTATTTGCATTGGTAGCAAAATTGTTGCATTTTTCCCCTAATATGTTATTCTTATTGTCATAAAGGGAATCCAGGAGAGAATAAGGGTGTATGTTTCCCATCTGACCAGAGAACTATACCCACTTTTGTATTATTTACACAATAATGATCAAGGCCTGGGGCATTTCCTGAGGATGGAGGGCTGACTGGGAGATTGCCTCAAGGCCATTAACCTGGGGCAGTCATTCATTTTCTTAGAAAACCTGGTTGAAGTCATTATTTCTATTACAAGATCAATAACACACATTCCTCAGCATCACAACCAAAAACCTCTTTGGAAATGAGTTTTCTTCTGGAATTTTTCTTAAGTACATTCAATCTGTAGGTTATATTTTAAAAGAAATATCACTGAAATCCTGAACAACTTAGTAACATGACAGGCCTCATCACCTAGACATAAATGTCATGAACGTTGGTGACTATTTCCTCTCTGCCCTGACTTAGAAGTCAAGCTAAAAATAATCTGCCTCTCTCCCTCCTTCACTCCCCCTCCCACGCGCCTCTCTCTCTCTCTCTCTCTCTCTCTCTCTCTCTCTCTCTCCCTCCCTCCCCTTCTCTCCTTCCCTCCCTCTTTCCTAAGGGCTTCAGCTAGCAAGTTTTCAATGGAGGTGTAAATCTACAAAACCACTAGAGCAGGCTTCTCTGGTGGCGCAGTGGTTAAGAGTCCGCCTGCCAGTTCAGGGGACACAGGTTCAAGCCCTGGTCCGGGAAGATGCCACAGAGCAAGTCAGCCCGTGTTCCACAGCTACTGAGCCTGTGCTGTAGAGCCCGTGCTCCGCAACAAGAGAAGCCACTGCAGTGAGAAGCCCGTGCACCGTGACAAAGAGCAGACGCAACTAGAGAAAGCTCGCGCACAGCAATTAAAACCCAACGCAGCCAAAAATAAATAAATAAATAAATAGATACATAGAAATAAAAACACGAAAAATAAATAAATAAATAAAAATTTTAAAAAATAAAAATATTGACTCTGTTCTGTCTCCCAGAAGTTCCTACATTCTTTTAGGCTAAGAGTGATGTACTACAGACTTCCTAAACAGTAAATAAAGGAATTAAAGAAATTTCATCAATCTATTTTCCTAATCTTCAAAATACTGTGAATTACAATATGCTCTTCACGGGCAAGGTGTGATTATGCAACGTAGTAAGGATGACTAATCATCTAGGATGCACCAGAAGGAGCAGAGGTGGCAGGAGTCAAACTGAAGCCCCCATCCACCTCCTTTTCCTTGATCTAACATCCATTCCAGTCACTCCTTACCCTTGAAATAAGGAGCAGTGATACTGTCATAGTCTCGCCTGTCAATGTGTTTACATCAATTCCCTGCAGACAATTGACATAGCCCCAGTCACTGGGTACTGCCTGTCCCCCCTCCCTCGTCTCCTCTGCTCCTACCCCACTAAACCGTCTCCACCTGCCACGTAGTCAATGCACAGATAGGAGAAAGCCATGAGTCATGGAAAACAAGAGAAGAACAACTTTGAGAAGGAAGGGCACAAGGAATTGGTTGATGCTGGAGAACACCTGAGGTTAATGGACACCCATCCTTTCCTCATACAAGGGCAAAGAAAAGGAAACGACTACGCTGATGAGATATACAAAAATTAAATTTAGAATATTCTTATCTCTAAGAAGCTTACAATCTATTAAGGGAAATAAAACAAGAAGATAAATTATTGTAACATGAGTTGGTAGGTGATAAGAACCATGGGATATACACTAATATATGAGTGATTTGTGGAGTGCAGAGTTCCTTCTGGTTGGGAGAATCAAGGAAAACCTCATGAAAGAGGTGACCGAATGGTCAGAGATTGGAGGAGAAAACTTAACAAGCAAAGAGAATGGCTTGCGGTGCTAAGGATAAGAACATGGGGGATAGTCTGAGAAGCATGAACACTTTGGTTTATCTAGACTGTGAGATATAACTAGAGTGGAGGATGAGGTAACATACTAGAGGTCTCCAAAGGCCAGTGTAGAATTACAGGGGGGAGAGGGAAAGATTCCGAACAAGATAATGATGTGAAGAGAGTTGTATTTTAATAAAATCAATCTGGAGACTTCCCTGGTGGTCCAGTGGTTAAGACTCCACACTCCCAATGCAGGGGGCCCCGGGTTCAATCCCTGATCAGGGGACTAGATCCCACATGCCACAACTAAGAGCCCGCATGCCACAACTAAAAGATCCCACGTGCCAAAACCAAGACCGAGCCCGCATGCCACAACTAAAAGATCCCACGTGCCCAAACCAAGACCTGGTGCAGCCAAATAAATAAATAAATAAAATAATATCAGTCAGTAAGAGATGTTCAGAGAGTGGACTGGAGAAAAGAACATTGGATAGATGCCAATTATGAGGCATTTAAAGAGCCCCAAAGTGAGATATTTAGGCTTTTAAGTAGCAGAGGGGATTGAAAGAAGATTGATCTGAGAGCTATTGAATAGGTGTAAGTTATTCTCAAGGTCCTCTCTCTCAGGTTGGGAAGGAGTTCACATTATTATTATTATTAATTATTATTACATCAAAACAGAAACACCAAACAAAAAAGAAGATGGCCATGAATGAAGCAGCAATGAAAGTGTCTTGAACCAAGGATTATGATTAATCTAAATCTGTGTCCCTGATTCTTAAATATAATCATAACATTTAGGAGGTAAACTCCATAGATAGTACCAGTGTTCCTTGAGAGGGAGAGTTTCCATCACTGGAAAAAATAGGTTTGGGCGACAGATAAACCAGGCCCTGAAGTCTGGCTCTTTTGCTTATAAACTCAGTGACACAGAGTCCCTCATTTAACCTCCTTGAACTTCTGTTTTCTCATTGGGAAAATGGGAATAATAATGATTACTTGACAGGGTATTGTGAGACTTAGATCATATAGGGTTTGGGGCAGATATTAGATGCTCAAAAAGAGGCAGCTAGACTGGGTGATTGGTTAAAAATATTAGAGGGAAAAGAATAACAGATTATTCCAAGACGTTGGGCGTAGGGAGGTGGCGACAAAAATAATCATGCTTTTAATGGAAATGTAAAAGTCAGACAGTATGAGACAGATTTAAGGAATGAGATTTTTCTGTCTCAGCAGTTCTCATTCTATATTGCCTGTTTATAAATCCCACACCATCAGTAGAGCAAATCTATAAGATACTCTCTCCTCGATGTCTGTAAATAAACTTCAAGCTACAGTTTGCTTTGTGATGACATTTTTTTCTTGTCATTGCTTCTGTTGTTTTTCTTTACCTGTTTTTGCTGTTTATTTCACAATAGTATGCTATGGGTAAAATGAAATACAGAAACAGATTTAGCCTCAGTGGGTCCTGAAGACCCAGAATAAGGGTGTCTCAGGTGCTCATCACCATCCAGAATCCTAGCCGAAAAGTATGACTGCTTGTCACCTACATGTATACTAAGGTATACAAGAATTTCTTGAAGATGGTCATTTCTGAAGCTCATGTATATTTCACCTGCTTTAGCCAGTTAGCAACCTGTCAGCCAATTGAACTGGATATTTTTAGAAATCTTCTCAGAAAATGCATGAAGCCTTGCTGAGTCAAACTTGTTATTAGGTTGATTTTCAGCATCAAGTTACAATGATAATTGTACCCTTTCGAAAGAAATTGAAGTCAAGATTCAATGAATAAAGTTTTTAAATGTATGGCCCTGCAGTCTTTTTTAAGGGTGTAAAACGTCAAGTAAAAATTTAAATATGAAATCAAATTGATACCTATTTTCTTTCCCACTTGAAATATACTAAATGTGATTTGGTTACGTGACCTTGTGTGACCCATGAAATATGTATACGTTTGTGTAGGGAAAAATAAGATTACTCATCAACTGTATTATATCCAGCACCATGTAGAACAATGTGTATATGTTAAAAATGTGTGTGTAAATTATTTCTGAAGAATATACAAGAAACAGGTAACAATTTCAGCCAGAGAGGAGAGGTGGCAGGCTCTGAGACACAGAGAAAAAGGAGACTTCATTTATGCTGCACACACTTCTGTGCCCTTTAAACTGCATTCCTTATATACATATTACCTGGATTTAAAATCATGTAAGAAATTAAAACTCAGACTTGCCTTCAATATTAGACCTGAGTACAGAGCCAGACTAACAAGAGGCAACAAAGTTTGTATAAGGTTTTGCTTTTGACACCGGAAAAAGTGAGCAACTAAAAAATAGGAAATATATGATTTATCAGCAACCCTCATTAAAAAAAGACATGAAGATTTGGGCCATCAGTTTAATATCTGTAAACAGACTCATGTGGCTGTCACAAAAAAGACCCATGTTTGGTTGAGTTCAACATTTAATAAGAATCTACTGTGTGATGGGAACATAAAAATGAAAGATAAAGACCCTGTTCTGAAGGACGCACATACCAGGAGAAAGAGGCATATTAGTACATAATTAAATAGAATGTAGTAGGAACAAAGGGAGGTGTATGCAGAGTCCAAGAGAAGCAGGGCAGACAACATCCAGGAAGGACATCTCAAGGTCTTTAGAGCTTTACTAGCAGTACAACATGCCAAGCAAGGAGTTGGGTACCACACCTCTCCATGTGCTCCCCAGAGCATCTCTGGGTCTCAGCAACTAAATTTCTTTGCCTTTCTCAAGGGCCATCACAGAGAAGAAAAGAAGCATTTCTATGGGACTTCCCTGGCGGTGCAGTGGTTAAGGCTCTGTGCTTCCACTGCAGGGGGCACAGGTTCGATCCCTGGTTGGGGAACTAAGATCCCCGCAAGCTGCAAGGCACGGCCAAAAAGAAAAAAAAAATTGCTTTCTTCAAGGAGCCAGTAGCAGTAGGAGGGCGCTTCAGGAAAAGGTCTAAACCAGCTCTATTAAAACCTCTACATCCTTTACCCATTGGAGACTAGAGAAGGCGTTGCATGCTCAGTGGAAAAACCAGGAGGTGATTCCTCATTTGATTCCTGATGCTGTGCCTAACCAGAGGGTTCCAGCACCTCATTATCATCTTCTATAAATTTGCAATAAAACAACCTCACTTTCATTGTGCTTTATGGCCCCCAAAACACTTTTGCGTACATTATTCCACGTGAATTTCACAATAACCTTGAGAGAAAGGCCAGGCCAGGTTTCCCATCCCCTCTTCCCAGAGGAGCCTCAGAGAAACCCAATAGCTGACCTGGAGTTGGTATCTCACCCCAACCCAGGTCCCTGATGCCAAGACAAAGGCATTTCCAAACCTGTCAATGATTCTCAACACTCTCCTGCTAGATGTCAACCCATGGCAAAGTTGTCACCCAAATGAGAAAAATAAGGAACGACTTCTGCATAAGTTAAATTTACTCAATCTACAGTGCTTTTCTTCATTCATGCTTTATATCTTTCTCAATTTGGGGTGTGAAAATGTACTCTCATGTTTTTAGATGATAAGAGTATTTTTCACGCCCATAATGGGCAAAATCAAAAGTTGACTATCGACATAGGTCTCCCCCCAAAAATTCTGGAGATTTTTCTGGTCCGTGCAAACCACCAAAGGAGGAGATATGGATAAGGTAGAGTTTACGGGACTGGCTACAGCAATCGTGAGAAATGCTAGTATGTGTTCAGTGAAGAAAATCCAGTAGATGGCTGATCCAAGCCCAGAAAAGTGCAGACTGTTCCACAAGGCATCAGACAAAACTCGAATCACAATCCCACGTAACACATCCCCACCCTCAGCTGATGGAGTCCATTACCTGAAGCCACGAGGTATCTGAAATCTGCTTCAACTGAAACTTCCTGGGTGAATTTCCAAAGTGCCCTGAAATAACCTTGATTCAGGAACTATCTAGAAGTCAAAAAGCAGAGTCATTGTGGTGAACACGCCACATGGCAGATACTAACATCAAAAACTAATTGCTGTTTATACACAAAACATTAATTTCTGACGGGCTATCCACACACCCTGAAGACATTTAAAGCACTTGAAAAGTAGTTAAGCCAAAGTGAGTCATCATGTGCTATCATAGCCACGTGTGGTTTTTATAAAGTAGAAATCATTCATAATTCTGCTTTTACCCAGTTTTCATGAGCTCGGGGGATAATCTGGCAATGTGCAAAATCAACCGATTCCCCTGTTTTCTTTCTAATTTTAAGCCACAAATCCCTGGGGAAACGCTGCATTTACTTCCCCCCCACCCCCGCCACGTTACCTACAAAACAAAGGACCAGAGCACAACTTATTTTCTTTTCTTTTTTGTTTTTCTTACAATTGTTTTTTTTAAAAACATCTTTATTGGGGTATAATTGTTTTACAATGGTGTGTAAGAGCACAACTTATTTTAACAACGTGGCTTAGGGAATGGTTGTGTCAGTCCCCACAGTGAGAGGGGATCCTCACTGGATGGAATCCACCCTGAGCGCCCTCACCTGTGGGTACAGGGACGCTTAAACAGCAGCACAGTTAAGCTGCAAGGCGCTGAATGCAATGAAACCAGAGCGCTACCTCTGCACTCCATTCACAAAAGCGAACTGATGGTAATTAATTCATGATTAGTTCATTTCAGCTAGTATACGAGCCTAAGCTTTGCTGAATGATGTAATATTTCAAAAGTAGTACTGTGCCATGAAATTTATTGGACTTCCCGAAATCACCAATGTAATTGTTTTTGCTGTTCACATATTAGGTGCAGTCTCCAGGGGAAAAGCTGATTCTTCTCATATAAGACTCTTTCCCCCCGAGTTTGAAAGTCTGTCATCTTTCTCAATGTACTCACTTCGTTAAATAGTTTACAGCTTGCAAGAGGGTCACAAAGTCTGGGTAACAAAATGACTGTCCGGACGGATTTAGACAATAAAACCACCAGATCGTTATATAAATGTTTTTCTCAGAGGCCGTTTCTGAAACACATACTAAATGCAAATATTGAAACACCTGCATGCCAAGCACAATTCTTTTAACAGATGTTAATCCCTGTGCATTTAACCAATGGATTTAGATCACATAAATATAACACACCCCCTTCAGACCATCTTGGAAAACTACCAATTACCTTATTTCACTTTGACAAAGAAACTATTACTCTCTACATCATAATTTTGATTTTATGGTTTATAATGGGACTATCTAAAAAAGCAAGTAAAAAATACAAAAAGTCAACTTGAGACTCAGGCAAAGCCCCTATATGTAAGTTGTCTACTTTTAGCGTGGAAAATTTACAAAGATTGATAGGGTTACAAAATTTAATGCTTTTTCTTTGTGGCCCTGAAGAATGAGATTCTTCATTTAATCCATCAATAATCAGGATAGTCCACTGAAGGGTAGTCATCTTTTTTCCTCCATTTCAGAGTCCTGGTGGGTAACCTGGCTCATAGTTAAAATCGTCCCATATCCCTTGGGTCACTCCCTACTTGGGGGATGCTTCTAAGGGCTGTTTTTTTTTAAACAGATTTTATTTTTTAGAGCACTTTTAGGTTCACAGCAAAATTGAGTGGAAGGTACAGAGATTTTCCATCTAACCCCCTCCCCCCTGCCACACACAGCCTCCCCCATCATCATCCCCTGCCCGAGGGCTACATTTGTTACCACTGATGAACCTACAACACACATCATAACCACCCAGAGTCCATCGTTTACATTAGGGTCCACTCTTGACCTTGTATTATACATTCTACGGGTTTGGATAAACGTACAATGACATGTATCCACCATTATAGTACATACAGAATTGTTTCATTGCCCTAAACATCTGCTGTTCTCTGCCGATTCATCCCTCGGCCAACTCTGCTCTTTTTAATTCTTCTTCGATCACCTCCCCACTTTTCCAGCCTCAAATCTTCCTTATGGCTCAATTGTTTAATCATAATGAAAATCACCCTTTTGGGGCCCAACTGTATGTACCAGATGTACATCCGCTGGGTGCTTGACATCCATTACGTCATTTAATTCTCAAATATTCCAAGAAGTGGGCTTTATTTTCCACATTTACTGATAACTCTGGAAACTCATGTAATTTAAACTGACTCAGTGCTTAAGTGGTGCAGTCCGGATTTCAACCAAGCCCCAAAGCCTATGATGCCCGCTAGGCTAAAGTGCCTCTCACGCATCTATAAAGTCATGTTCTATAGGCGAGACTTCTAATTCCGTTTTAAAACGTATTTTGCTTTTTTATAGATAGGCAGAAAAAAAGGAAAAGTATTTACTTCGGTTCCTGACTTAGTTCAAGTACACAGGCTGGTCTCATTCTCTGCTTCTGTACCAGAAGCCAGGCTGACAAGACTCGCCCAGTGCAGATACCCAGCTAATTTTCAGCAAACATGGACTTGTTGCTTGATTAATTAGTATCGACGTGGGTTGTGCTCACCCACAGGTTTGCCTTCCACCATGCTGCCACCTGTCTTCTTCACAGTGCTGGCCCTATTTAGGCAAAAAGCTCCTGGATAAAAGTAGAGCCACCCTTGTCTCATGAGAGTCTCTTCCATCCCTTACGTTGAATCAGAGATGAATCAACACGAGTCACCAACACACCGTGATTAAATTCCAGTAAAGCCGAGATTTGGCTGGAGAATCTTGGCGTGCTACAGCTATGAAATCATAAAAACTTTCAGATTCTTAGGAATTCTGTTTCTTTGCGCATTGTAGCATGACAAATTGGAAAGTATGGGCAATTATTTTTCATTTTTCATTTTCATTTCATATATATGAAAGGGCCACATATTTCATATATACATACCATCTACAACATTGAGTGCTATAGTGGTACAAGATAAGCTCCAAAAGCGGTTTTGGCCCTCCAATACCCTAGACCCTCCTTGAGAAAAAAATGTTGACTCATACGAAACCCTTAGAAACAGGGAAGTATATATTAGAAGACTAATAACAAAATCTTGGTAGAGGTTACAATGAAAATCCAGAGAGAGGTAAGATTTCTCTAAAATGCAAGGGTACAAATGAGCTTATCTACAAAACAGAAATAGAGTCAGAGATGTAGAAAACAAACTTACAGTTACCAGGGGATAAGGCAGGGGAGGGATAAATTGGGAGATTGGGATTGACACACACACACACTGCTATATATAAAACAGATCACTATAAGGACCTACTGTATAGCACAGGGAACTCTAGTCAATACTCTGTACCGGCCTATATGGGAAAAGAATCTATAAAAGAGTGGATAGATGTATATGTATAACTGATTCACTCTGCTGTACAGCAGAAAGTAACACCATATTGTAAATCAACTCTACTCCAATAAAAGTTTTAAAAAATAAAATATAGTCACCAAGAAGGCTGAAAAAACAAAGTAGCTCTGAAAATTTTCATTTTCAGGGACACATAGTATTTGAAGAGATATAAAGGTGTGACAGCACTGTTGTGGGACAGTAGGTCTGTCACATTTCTGCGTTTCTTAGAAGCAGAGGCACTAATTGTCACTGTTCCTAACTGAGGGTGTTTGCATAACTAACTACCTTGGAAGACAGAGATAAATGTCTTTCTCTGGGGCGAAGGAGCAGCATGCTCACTGCCCATGATAAAATATTGAACTAGCCGGGCTCCTCAAGCTCAGAGTTCCTCTCCTGTAATGCAACCCGGGAACTGTGCGGGCCTCCGTAGCCCTCTTTATGTGGCCGGGTGGGAACTGGAGCCCGGGATACTCCAGCTGCTGCTGTTCCTGTGAGTCATGAATGAAGTCAGGCTCACTTGTCGGCTTGCCAGTAGGGTAAAATGTCAGACCCTTCCCAATTCCTAACAGGGAGGTCTGAGACCGCGGCCACAGTCCTCGGAACAGGAATACCCAGGAGGAAAGAGAAGAAGAAGTGAGTCTGGCTCCCTGGAGTTCTAAACAGCATCACTGGAGTTGGCCCTTATAACTGAACTGAGAGTGAATCAGTCAGATTCTAGAAGTGCATTCATTCCAGCCCAGATCTAAACTGACTACACTGTGAGAGGAATTTTTTTTCCAGGTTCCGTGTAATGGAATGGAATAATCCATTTAGTTATGTTATCTGTGGCAGGAAAGAATCAATTCACTTCCCTAAAAATGGCTACCAGGACAAGACGGGACTTAACAAAAGCTTTGACCCTCTGTGACTTTTACTGCTCAAAATAATGGGGAAAAAGGCACCGAAATGTTTGTCTAGTTTCTTCTCGGTGAATTAAATTTAGACTTTACTAGTCATGGTTCCCTTTCCAAGTCAGTCACGGGAAGTTCAGAGCCAAGCACAACTCGGCTTTATTCACTTTGGCCTGAGTTGTTCGGCTCTGATCCTCCCCAGCCTTGATCTCCATGTTATATTTCCTCTGTCTGGACTTCGTATTCATGCATACTTTTAACCTTACTTTACACATTCATGTGCATCACCTCAAATCTTTTCTGGAATGGGGTAGACTAAGAACTAGTCAATAATCGTTTATTAATGATTGAAATGATTAGGCAAGCTTTGCTGAATCTATTAACTGCTTGTGAAAAATTTCACCTCCTTTTCTCCATATTCTTCCAAAGGAAGAAGTGGAAATTCAGTCAGATGCACTCAACGTGACTGCACACTTTGACTTCTAGATGCTGCAAAATAATTTTTTGCTCATTCCGCAGACAGTCCAGGAGCCAGGAGAGGGGAAAAGGAGGTCAGCGTGAAACAACCTCGGTTCTTCCCCAAAGTTTCCCATGATTGTGGAGAGACAGCGTGCCCTCCAGACCATGTCTAGATGCCGTAGACATCTAGACATCAACGATTGTCTGTACGTGAAAGTGTACAGAGAAGGGGCTTCTCAATTACTTGTCATTATCCGGGCTGATGGCATCACATCAGTAACGTGTCCCGCTAAATTGTACTTTTCACCTTCACGTCCCTTTACAGGCATTATCTAAAATTTGTTGACGCAAAGTACCACCTGGTTTAATTAAGTGGAAGTAATTCAGGGCAGGGAATGGTGCCTGGACGATTGGAAGATGCTTTCCAAATGTTGTTCTTCCAATGGAAGTATGTGGAGTCCGTAAAATAACAATAATTATTCCAGCACCATAAATCAAGCTAAAATATTTGTTTCCAGAAATGTCCAGTAGGACGAACACCTTCCAGACCTAAGTCATCTCAACAAAGTCCAGCTGTCTGCCATAACACTGGAATTTCTGTGTTTCTCTCTTCTTTTTTTTTAATGAGAAAGCACCTTTGGAAGCAGGAATGATAGGTGAGATTTACAACATCATAGTTAAGAACCTAGGAAAAGGATAAAGAAGAGAAGGATGACTGTAATGCTTTGAAAAAATCATTTTTTAATTTTACTTAGAATGATCTCTAAAATGTAATGGAGCATGCAAATATAAGGGATGCAGGGTTGAGGGTGCAGGATGTGATAGAAGGTAGGAAAGAACTCTGTTTTTAACCATTTTGTACAAGACATAAAAACAGATGTGAAGAGAGAATCCATTTAAGTTTTTTCCCATAATCAAAAAGCTAAGATTACACCTATTGAGGGTAGTAGTACACTGCAAAGGATCCAATCCCATAGACTGAATCAGCCAAAACTGGGTGCCATTACTTCCTCTCTGTGTTCCTGACATGTTACTTAAACTCTCTAAGCCTCAGTTTCCTCATCAGCAAAATAGAGCTGGAAGGATCTTGTAAAGCACACATGACATGATACCCAGAAAGCACACAGAGCCGGCCTGGCACACGTGAGACTCCACAAGTGGTAAATTTTGTTGTTAATACTTTATGATTTAAGGATAAAATGTACTGCAACAATGCAGTGCCAGATACAGTCTCTATTTGTGATTTAATGGCTATACAGTTAAGCCTATGTTATAGGCAGAAGTCTCCTCTGTTTTCCACGGTACCTACATAAATCTGACTGTGATACGCTTACAGAGACCTAACTTTTTCAGACCACTAAAGTTGCATTGAATACTAAAAATGTGACATGGCCTTGTATTTCCCAGTAAATATTGGAAGGCTGGGTTTGTCACTTTGTCTCTATTATACCAACTTCACTAATTTAAACAAATGACAAATCTTCCAAGTAGAGCCTTCCTGGAGATTCCCAAATGCAGATAACACATTCTGAAAGTTTCTCGAACGTTCAACACAGTGCTTAATTTTGATTATTTATCACACATCTCAATAGACATTTCAATATAGTCTATCTTGATATGCTACAAATAAGACACATTAAAGCTATAGGTGCTGTGTTTTAAGAAAATCCAAGAAGCAAGTTGTTTTCATAAAACCTGACTGGATGACCAAATTAACTACAGCATTAATGCTACCTACTTTTCCACCGTGAAGTAGTTATGTTTAAAGAGATACGATTTCATCAAAACTAATCACTGCAACAAATTTCAATCATATATTAAAAGATACATATAAAACACAGGTAAATTATAGTGTAATGTGTGTTATAAAAATGCAGTGGTGGGCTTCTCTGGTGGCGCAGTGGTTGAGAGTCCACCTGCCAATGCAGGGGACACGGGTTTGTGCCCCGGTCCGGGAAGATCCCACATGCCGCGGAGCGGCTGGGCCCATGAGCCATGGCCGCTGATCCTGCGTGTCCGGAGCCTGTGCTCCGCAATGGGAGAGGCCACAGCGGTGAGAGGCCCGCGTACCGCAAAAAAAAAAAAAAAAAAATGCAGTGGTGCTTATTATACAATAGCACTTGACCTAAAAAGCTGCAAAGGAACTGAAAATTAGTGGCAGAAGTCACCGTTACTTGAAAACCAATCCATAATTAAAACGAAATACTTCTGAATTTCAATATGTCAATGAGAATAAATGGTTCTGTTTAGAAAATTTATATTTACAAATAATGTAACAGGACCAAGTGATGATACAAACTGAGAAAATATGTAATTGCCTATTAATTAATTAAAGACTGTGGCCACTCTGTGGATTATGAAACCTCTGTTTTCTCCTCTTCCATGTGGCTAACTGCCTTTGGGTGGCCTCCCCAACATGAATTGGTTGTAGCCTGATGTCAGGGATCCACACATTTTCTATCCGGGGCCAGAAGTAAATAAGTTAAGCTTCACAAGCCATACAGCCACTGTTACAAGTACTCAGTTCTTCTATCCTGCATGAATGCAGGTGTAGACAATATTCACGGACAACACACAACCAAGAGGATGTGGCTGTGTTCCAACAAAATGTTATAGAAACAGGTATCTGACGGATCAGTTGACTCCCCGTCTTCCTTCTGCAGAGAAGATGCTGTTCTTACTCTCTGATTAAGTCAAGGAAGGAAAAGGAAATACATATGCAGCATAGACCTGACCCAGATGTTCTCTCAAATATCTGAAGATCAAGATGAAGAACTGGCTTAGACCAACTGAGGTCTCATTGAGGTGACCATCCACCTCAGATGTAAAAGTAGTCCTAGTCTCATGATAGGTCTTGCTGCTGAAAGATTTCTTTGCTCTTTGGATGTGTAGATCCCACAAAGATATATTTAAAAGCTATTTCTGAGGCCTTTCCTCAAAGAGAATATTTCTGGAAAGCATGAAGATTGTTCACTTTCTAACTCAAGGGGCTCCCTTCTACAAGTGACAGTCAGAAAGCATTAAACTTGCACTCAATCTGTTATTCTTTTAAGCTTGGAAAAGACAAAATTCAAACAGTGGCACATAGAAAGGAAACACCACGGGCAAATGTTTTTTACTTAATGAGAACTAAGTGTCGCTCTAACTAAAATTTGGATTGGAACTAGAGTATTCTCATAAAAGCAATATAAGGTAGGAGTATACCCGTGTTTTCACACACCCGTTCACTTATTTTCTCCACAAATACGTACATCAAGTGCTTACTCTGTGCCAGCACCATTCGGGCACTGGGAACACAGTCACATGAAAACAGACCTTACATTCCAGTTGGAGGAGACAAAAGAAAGACAAAGTGAAAATGTGTAATGTATGATGTATGAGATGATGATAAGTACCTAGAAAAAAACAAAGTAGGGAAGGAGAGTAGGAAATACAGCGTCTGGGAGCTACAATTTCACAGAAAACAGCCGGGGAAATCCTCATAGAGAATGTAATATTGGAGTCCAGACCTGAAGACAGTGCGGGAATAAGCCAGGGACAGGAAAAAGAGTGGTCCAGGCAGAGGGAACAGCAAGTACAAACACCCTGAGGTGAGAGGGTCCCCGATCTGTTGGAGAAACAGCAAGGAGGCCAGTGCAGGGAACATACAGCGAGAAAGGAGGGTGGAGGGAGACTCAGTGAGAGAGATGATGGGACAGAACGGGGAAGGAGAGTAGGCAGACTGCCTTACAGGGTTTTAACAAAGGAATGACCTTTTCATGGATCATTCTGGCCACTGTGTTGAGAACAGACTGAAAGAGAGTCAAGGACAGAAGTGGGAAAACCAGTTAGGAGAATATTGCAGTAACCAGGTGAACTACGTGGTAGCTTGGACCAAGATGCTAGCAGTAGAGATATTCCTATATGTTTCCCAGAATAAATACATTCCTAGAGTGGACCTGGAAAGAAACAGGGAGATGGTCTAAAACACAATCTTGGTGCAATTCAGCATCCTTCGCTTAGTGAGGGATCCGAGAGGGGCTTTAGGGATGGCGAAGGGAGCGGGTCTGAGAGCCACATGTAGTATCTCGTAGGGTTTTTCTCTGCACTATCAGAAATTCTATGCTGATAACATTCAGCCTGAGCACGCGAGGAAAAGGCCCCTTACGTTCACTATCAGTTTCTGGAGTGAAGTGCAGACTCCGGCATTTGTAGTTCAGTCTGCCTGGGTCCATCACCACTTCACTTCTTCACCACCTGCGCTGGATTAATTACAGGGCTGATGAGCTTTACGTGGACTTCCTCTTCAGCAGAGTCGAATTATAGAAAGCTTGCTTTTGGAAGTTGGCGGTAAGGAAAGGAGTGGGAAGTTCTCCATTCTCTGATTCTTCAGTAGACTTGATAGAGTCGTGTTACCCTAGAGCTGCCAAGGGCAGAGGCATTGCTTCGTGGAACGACCATGATCACCACCATTGTGACAGTGTCCTCCACGATGCCTAGAAGAGGGACCAGTAATTACTTGCTGAATCAAATTTGAGTTGCACAGCGTGTTCTATTCATTTCTAGATAACAGATCTATTTGCTTCCTACAGTTTCAATGCTTTCTTATTTACGGTTGATGGTTCCCAAAGTTAACATTTTTTTAAACTATGATACATATTTGCTTTGGTAAGATATGATTCCTGTACCCTATTTATACTTTATCCAAACAAGAAAAAGCAGCAAAGTACGATAAAACCGTACTTTGTATATGGCCCTTGAATAGTTGGTTTCTAAACACTTACGATAGAATTATAAAATTTAAGATAAATATAAACAAATATGTATATTATAGGTGCACTCTACAAGCAAGATCAAATTATTTTCCAGTAGATTAATAATATGTCATAACGGTCATACAGTATCCTGATCACAATAACTATTCAAACATCTGACAAGTGATGGATTGGTGTTCTGTTCTCATAGACTCCTACATATGGACTTTCAGAGATAGTCCACCCACATTCATAGGAACCTGGATGTTTCTGGAACTGTATCATTCAACTGCAAGAGTAAAGAGAAATCTGTTTCGGAGATGAAATACTCATTCTCCAGTTAGCAGGTGCTGGTGGTCGTTGTCAGGCTCTCTGTAGAAAAAGGCAGGAAATTGAGTTAAGGGGGCCTGATGCAGCTCTCTATTTTTATACATGAGAAAACTATGATGCAGAGGGTCATTTAAGGAAAATAAAGTGAAGAGCATGGCAGTGGGGAGTGGGCTGAGGCCAAGAGCAAAGATGCCACATGCCAGTCTGGAGAGGCGTGGGCCTATTTCAAATAGGTGGGTGACATGGTCGGATTTTAGAGCCATCGCTAGGTGACGTGGGACAGATACCACATGCAGGCCATGAGTATCAGCTCTTCCCTGAGTCCACGCTCTCATGTCCCGGTGCCTCGGTAAACATCCTTCCCGCGGATGGGACGGCCTCCCTTCCTTGTCCCACAGACCCATCCTTCTTTCAAGTCTCTGCATAGGCAAGGCCTCTTCACGGAAGCCCCTCAGCGGTCAGCCCTTGTCCCTTTGCTCTCTCAGTAGCCTTCTAGAACACGGTACAAAGATTGTTAGTGTATCCGATTCCTCTGTTAGACTGAGGGTCCTCTAAAAGCAGGGGCTGAGTCTTAGTTATGTTTGGAAATGAGGATGCCTCGCTCAGAAACTAGTCGTCAGAAAGTGCTTGTCACGACAATGGGCAAATGTATAAAGGGGGCAAAATTTTACCTACCTCCTCTCTCTGTGTCTCCACACCTGGTGTTGCCTCTTCACCCTGTCCTCTGTCTTTGGGAGGCCCAGAGCTCTTCATTTAAATGTCCCACTGAAGCCCATCCCCAAACATCTCAAGGTCTAGAACTGTCCCTTTCCTCCGCCTCCCAAGACCTGCTCATTGCTTTCCAAGTATCAATACTAAAGCTGATCACTGGCTAAACCAATTCACGTTGGATTGTAAATGACACAGTTTTCCTTTGGGGAGTTGGTGCCTAAAATCCCAAGGAAAGAATAGCTAATGGCTGAATCTCAGGCACAGTGGCTGCCCAGCAAGGGCAAGAAAGGCAGGTATTTCTCTGCTCTGGTGTACAGCCAGGGATCCCCCAAATCACATTCTGTAGGCAGCTATCAACAGCGTCAACATGTGGACATATAAGAACTGGAAAAACAATGTTTTTATTTCACAGACTTATGGTTATTTCAGGACTTCCCTGGTGGTCCAGTGGTTAGGACTCCGAGCTTCCACTGCAGGGGGCACAGGTTCGATCCCTGGTCAGGAAACTAAGATCCCACAACCTGCACAGAGCAGCCAAAAAAAAAAAAAAAAGAAAGAAAGAAAAGAAAAAAAAAGGTATGTATCTGATGATATCCTGGGATCAAATCTCCCAGGCAAAAAAAAAAAAAAACAAAAAACACAGTTACTTCCACATTCCTCCAGCACATATATTTCTTAAAAATAAATAGGAGGTTTTCCTTTTCAAAATAACTATAACTTCCTTGATGTTTTGGTGAGGAAAGGATATTTTCCACTCACAAAGGAAAAATTAACTGCACACATCAACATGAATGAATCTCAAAAACATATAGAGCTAAAAAAAAGGAAAGTCCCAGAAGAATATGCCCAGTATGATTTTATTTATTTGAAGTTCAAAACAATCAAAAATAAAACCAATTTTTGGCTTCAGGAGGCATTCACAGGTGGCTAAACCATACAGAAAAACAAAGAAATGATCAGCATAAGATTCAGGAAAGCAATGACCTCCATGGAAGAGGCGGGGAGAGGAGGAAGGCTTGGCTTCTAAGAGGAAGCAATATTCTGTTTTCTCAGCCAGGCAGTGCCTATTCATTACGCTATTATTCTCTAAACTGGACATATGTCCTCCCTCAAATGTATGGCACGTTTCATAATAACAAAAGAAAATGGAGCACTCTAAAAACTGTACAAAGAAAACAATAATCACCCACCACCCACCACCCAGGGTTCAGTATTAACAACCTTCAAGTCATCTTTCTTTTTATACACAAGCACCCACGTGCACATGCATAAAATTTTATGTGTATGTGAAAGCATATACCGTAAATACAGTTTGCAGCTGGCTCTTTATCCCACAACACCCATATGCATTGTTGCAGAATGAACTCTATGATGCATAATTGAGTGAGAAGAAACATTGTGAGCTTACTAAGAACTCACACAGAAAGGGACATTCTCACCCAATGTGATTAAACACATTTTCCTCAGATCTCCAGCATTCTCATGACAAGAGAACTTTCTAAGTTCCAAACCAGAGATGCCACACAATACCGATCTTCCCTAAGACAGTGAATTTAGATCTGCAACATCTCTTTAATCCAGTCAAAGCCAGACATTTTTAGCTTCTAAACTAGTTTTTTACTATGGAACAAACGTGCCAAAAATGATATTCATCATTTTCAACACAGAAAAAAATAACCGTATTACATCAGAGCCCATAAAATATGGAAAATGGAGGAGTGATTTTCTCACTTCTGACACACACGTCATGTGTAAGACCCAGACATTCAGCATTTCAATTCTGTTCCGTTAATGACAGAACTGTTTCCATCTAAGACCCCAAATTATGTCTCAATCACGGCAACGTTTATGAATGTTAATTGTCTGCTACTAGCATGTTAGTAAACGATCGTTTTAAACTGACATGTCTCCTGGACCAAATTATTCCCATGATCGAACTTTTTGCTGGCCAGAGCCTCAGTAAGTATTTCCTAGGAGCTTGAATTTCTCAATATGGCAATCCACAACTGGTAACCATACACTTCACACTCATGGCTTTCTATAAATGTTTTAGTTTGAAATAATAAATGTTTTTAAAAATACCTCCACTTTGATAGGAAAACCCTATTCACCTCACAGCTCATTTCCACTTTTTAGTAATTTTTCTCTCATCAAGTTGACTCAAATAGAAAACATATCACCAAGAACTGAGCCACAGAACAGCCTGACACAGGTTCCAGAATTGGGAGTGAGGGGCTGACAAGTGGGCCCTGAGAACTTTCGGAGAAAGAGATTTTTCTTATCAAAACATGATCGTGTGTTTGGAAATGTGCTCACAAAAATAATTTTGGCTGCAGCAATTCCATGCTCTTCCAATCATCCCCCAAAGCATGCTTTTACCAGTCAGAACAATTGTTAAGACTCCACACCTACAGTGCAAGTTTCTCATTTCCTCCTAAATAAACTAAATTGAATTTCTATAGCTGGAGCTGTTTGAAAAGGTTTTCCCTTTTTAAGTGAATGCAGTGTGCACAGATAGTCCCAATGCACCAAACCTCATAGCCCACAAAGCAGGAGACTTTCAGAGCAGCAAGAACACGCTGGGCTATATGAGATTTGAGGCAAACGCTGTGATCAGGGCAAGAAAAATACCTCCATGCAATTAAGAAAACCCGGTTGAGGCATTAGAAATGGAACAGGTTCACGTCTGGATTCAGGTGAGGACTGTAAAGTTTAGAAGGCCTTCTCGGCTCTGTGCTGTTCACCAAGAGTCTCTGCATCTGCCCTCAATAAACCCATCAATCCAAGGACACATCACCTGGGAAAATGCAAGACAGCTCATTGAATCCATTTTTTAAAATCGTCATACCTATAGATGGCCTACAGGCACATGAAAAGATGCTCAACATCACTAATTATTAGAAAAGTGTAAATCAAAACTACAGTGAGGTGGGCTTCCCTGGTGGTACAGTGGTTGAGAGTCTGCCTGCCGATGCAGGGGACACAGGTTCGTGCCCCAGTCCGGGAAGATCCCACATGCCGCGGAGCGGCTGGGCCCGTGAGCCATGGCCGCTGAGCCTGCGTGTCCGGAGCCTGTGCTCCGCAGCGGGAGAGGCCACAACAGTGAGAGGCCCGCGTACCGCAAAAAAAAAAAAAACTACAATGAGGTATCACCTCACACCAGTCAGAATGGCCGGCATTAAAAAGTCTACAAATAACAAATGATGGAGAGGGTGTGGAGAAAAGGGAACCCTCCTACGCTGTTGGTGGGAATGTAAATTGGTGCAGCCACTATGGAGAACAGCATGGAGGTTCCTCAAAAAACTAAAAGTAGAGCTACCATATGATCCAGCAATCCCACTCCTGGGCATATATCCAGACAAAACCATAATTTGAAAAGATACATGCACCCTATGTTCACAGAAGCACTATTTACAGTAGCCAAGATATGGAAACAACCTAAACACCCATCGACAGATGAATGGATAAAGAAGATGTAAGATATATATATACATATATATATGTATATATATATCTATATATATATATAGATATATATATACACATACAATGGAATATTACTCAGCCATAAAAAAGAATGAAATAATGCCATTTTCAGCAACATGGATGCACCTAGAGATTATCATACTAAGTGAAGTAAGTCAGAAAGAGAAAGACAAATATCATATGATATCACTTATATGTGGAATCTAAAAAATAGTACAAATGAACTTATTTACAAAACAGAAACAAACTCACAGACATAGAAAACAAACTTATGGTTACCAAAGGGGAAAGTCAGGGGTGGGGGGGACAAATTAGGAGTTTGGGATTAACAGATACACACTACTATATATAACACAAGTAAACAACAAGAACCTACTGTATAGCACAGGGAACTATATTCAATATCTTGTAATAACCTATAATGGCAAAGAATTTGAAAAAGAATATATGTATATGTATAAATGAAGCACTTTGCTGTACACTTGAAACTAACACAACATTGTAAATTAACTATACTTCAATTTTTAAAAAATTGTCCTGCTTAGAAATGAAAGATACTCATGGGTGGACCCAAAGCAGGTGAATTATAGCACAAACTAAAGAGCAGGTAAACGTCATATTTCTGTTGAGTAACAGATAGCCATCCTTACTGTCAACCTGCATCCCAGTTCCTGTGTGTGGTCAAGGTCCCTCATGCTGAAGTTGTATAGATTTACACATAACGATGGCAGATTACAAGAAGTCTATGAGTTTTCTGTGTCTTAGCTACTTCTCCTCTACTCCCTGACTTCGCAGGATACACACCACATTGAGCTGAACGACAGTTATGGATCTGCAGACAAAGGAACAGGTTGCATGTAAGTCAGAATATATGTACAAAGAGAAGGGACAAAGAAGGACATCCACAAGTCATGGCGGGTGGCTCTGTCTCCCTGGCCACGGAAAACATTTTGTTATCCTTGTCACATCAATTGCTTTTACCTTAAACTTGTTTCTCCGTTCGATTTTTCTCTTTGCGCTCTCGTACGTGGAGATATGAACTCTACCCTCTTCCAAAGAAATGATTGTTTTTCCTTTGAAACATTTTTAAAGCACGTGCTTGAGAACATGCTGCTTCTAACTGGTTTCTTTCCCACTTTCCACTTCATCCTGACACTGCTGTTGGACAAATATTCCTAAATTTCTCCCTTTCTTCCTGTGCCCCTGAACTCCAAATCTTCAGGGCTTTTCCACAGCCTGTAGAAGAAGGTCAATGTTCTTAGTCTGCTATTCAAGGCTTCCATAGTATGGCTCACCTCTTTTTTTTACTTTTGCTCCTACACAAATCCCTGGACTAGCCCAAATGAGATTTTTTCATGGCCCCTCACACACAGAGCTTTCTCTCCCCACATGGTTGCTCCACTTGAATTCCTTCCCTATACTGGTCAGCTGTGCTGCAGTATCAAACAGTCCCCAAACTCCCAATGGATTACAACAACAAATAGTTATTTCTCATTCACATGACATGTAGGTTTTTAGTGATCTTCAGCCAGGATCCTGCTCCGGGATCCAACCATGTGTCACTTCGTTCTGGAACCCACACCCAAGAAGCTACCACTCTCTGGGACACACTGTGCTCCCAGAAGAGGACAGAGGGAAATGTGCAGTCCCATCTAAAGCTGCGGCTCTGATGGGGCATATGTCAGGATTCACTCCTATTTCATTGGCCAAAGCAAGTCACTAAGGCAAGCCCAGCCTAAAGGGGCCAAGAAATTATACTTCCCCTGCAAGTAGACATTACAAATCACACTGCAACTAGCAGGACTGTAAAATCCTATTTCAGGGAAGAAATGAGGTTAATAATTGCAAAGAGAAATAAAATCTACCCCACTCCCTAAATCCTCCACCCCACCTCTCTGACAGGTCCGCCATCCATTCCAGCCTTGGTTCAAGTCCCATTGTTTATCAACCTGTCTACCCTCAATCCCACCTGGTCTCCCTGGAACACTGCTGATCAGTATCGCACATCTGACCCTTAGCTACTGCTACCATATCTAACGTCATCATATGATCTACCTGTCTTGTACTCCTGACTAGACCATAACCTTCCTGAGGATAAGATTCAATCTTATACCTCTTGGTAACTCCACTGATTGTATGAGGTCCATTCCTGCATAATGGTTTTTGCTGAAGGAGATATTGGTGATAACATTTTTCTGTTATGGGAAACAAGTGTCATCTTCAAAGAACAGACTTAGTCCAAAGGACTCTTATTGCCAAATTTTAATGTTTTCTCTCCATTATTTACATTACCAAAATAAATCAGTGGAGAGAGGTCCTGTTTGCACACATATCTGGGGCCTGATCATTTATCAAATAAAGTATGTGGTGTGAAATAGGGCCATGCCGTGGGTACACGGTGGTTTCACCCTCGTTCTAGCCCCCTGTACAAAAGCAGGGACCTGGACAAACCGCAATGTAATGACCTATGTTAATGAGTTGTTAATAGTGCGCTAAAAAATGATAATTTTTAAAGATATCTTGGTATTTTAAAACAGTTCCCTTTCGATTCTTATTACATTTACAGCCCTAGAACCAGATTCACAAGTCGCGTAATTCGATGGGACTTTCCCCAAAGGAAATTCTTTGCAACAAGCCAGCAGGAGGCATAGTCCCACTTACTCAGGGCTATTCCTACAAATTTTACTTTTAACGTTTTACTGCCTTTCCCCCAGCTCATCAGTACTCAGTCATTCATCCTGAACATTCCGTAGTCACTTCACCATATTGCAAAGCAATGTCTTTCATATTTCTTCGTCAGCTACGTTATTTTTTAAATCCCCACTCAAACACAACTCTCCTGTCAGGAGGTGACCTCTGTCACGTGAGATACAGTATCTCCATTCAACAGGTGATCAGAATCTCCCCGCACCTCCTCAAGCACACCTTCCCTGGGATCTCAGCTCTTCTCACATTCCTGCTGGGTTCTTTTCCCTTATTTGAAGTTACACTCGAGACTCTGAGCAAAGCAATCATTGCCTCTCCTACCCACAAATAGAATCCATTAAGTGAAAATTCATTCCAAACTCATCTTGGGGAAGTAAGGAAGACTCAGTAAACCCCGAAAGGTCTAGAGGTTGAATTTCATTTGGAAAACTATCCAGAAGTTCAACTGCTTATCCAGTGCTTATCCTAACTCTGAGAGTGGCCTAGAGATGTGCTGACAGGAAGGAATTAGGGTTCCACCAGGCGCCAGGGAAACCAGTTCCGCAGCCCTTCGCTGCACCCTGCTTCTGAGGAGGAGAAGGGCGAGTGGGCGAAGATGCTGAGGGAGGGGTAAGTCAGGAAACCCCACTCCAGCCTTTCCAGAACCTCGGTGAAGGATGCTTCGTGCCGTGTTTCCAACGGGGAAGACCTACTCTACCTACTGCAAAAACATCGCTCCTGACAAATAAAAAGTGCTCGTCTATGAGCAAAGTGGTGTTGGGATCCCTTTCCTAAAATTAATCTACTTTCCCACTTGAAGACCAAAAAGCTTTGGAAGGTAGCGAGGCACCATGATTGCCTTGGGTTTAAAAGGTGATGTTTGGAAATGAAAGAAAAGTACATTTGGAAAAAGAAACAGGCAAAGGGGGCTTAATTTCAAAGCCCCAAGGATGCCTATCAGATACTTAGGCTCTGAGACTATGGAGCTGAAAATTCATCCATTTAGTTACTCGGTTGAAAACAAAGATTTACTTGACTTTTTTTAATCAATGTGGCTGGAAATCTGAGCTTTAGTGAACATAAAATTACTCAGATCACTACTTGAGTGAACAGTGAGGATAAGACAGGGAACTGAGGAATTAAGCCTTAGCATAGAGCATAGAAATAGAAAAGTCCACTAAGACGTTTGCCAAACCACCTTTTCCTCCCCCGAGCTTCATTTTAATCATTCAAGAAAAAAGATAACTGTTATATTTTTAAACACATCCATAGCTGGCAGGGGGTGGAGAGGGCACTATATCCTAGGGGGTGGAGAGGGCACTATATCCTATCTCATTGTTAATCACACTCATCAATGCCAGTAAATTGTTTCTTCCATGTGACCCAAAGGGACAACTTAGATGATGCCCTAGCTCACCCCTCATGATGACTGACAAGCTATCTCTAGGGCCGAATCCAGTTCCCTGACCTCCCCATGGAGTCCAGACCGGGCGTACGAGCCACTACAGAAAAGCTAAGGCCTTGCACGTGTCCTTCCTCCTAGAAGGGAAAAAAAGCTCTAATTCAACAGGCACATATCTTCCCAAACCTCCCAAAATCTGGATAAGAAGATGCTTTTAAAACCAACATTGGGCTTCCCTGGTGGCGCAGTGGTTGAGAGTCCGCCTGCCGATGCAGGGGGCGCGGGTTCGTGCCCTGGTCCGGGAGGATCCCACATGCTGCGGAGCGGCTGGGCCCGTGAGCCATGGCCGCTGAGCCTGCGCGTCTGTAGCCTGTGCTCCGCAGCGGGAGAGGTCACAGCGGTGAGAGGCCCGCGTACCGCAAAAAAAAAAAAACAACATTGAGGGGACTTCCCTGGTGGCGCAGTGGTTAGGAATCCCCCTGCCAATGCAGGGGACACGGGTTTGATCCCTGGTCTGGGAAGATCCCACATGCCACGGAGCAACTAAGCCCGTGCGCCACAACTACTGAGCCTGTGCTCTAGAGCCTGCAAGCCACAACAACTGAGCCCACGCGCTGCAACTACTGAGCCCGCATGCCTAGAGCCCGTGCTCTACAACAAGAGAAGCCACCACAATGAGAAGCCCGCACACCGCCACGAAGAGCAGCGCCTGCACGCTTGCAACGAGAGAAAGCCTTTATGCAGCAACGAAGACCCAACACAGCCAAAAATAAATTAATTAAATAAATACATTTATTTAAAAAAAACCCCAACGTTGGCCATTTTGCTGATTAACAGCACTGAGAAAGAACGAAAAAGAGAGGAAGTTTGATGATAAGAAAAAGAAACTTACATTTTTATATGTGGTCTTCCTGGATTTCAGTACACTAAACACATCCATGAATACCCAGATCTCTCAGGAGAAAAGGAAAACATTCCAAAAGAGGAAAAAATCTGAACTTTCTTTGAATGTAATGTAGCAAATAATACAATGCCTACTTAGATTGTATAATTGTCCATGGGAAGTGGGCTAACTAACAAAGAAAGCTATTACATTTCCAGCGTTTTTGTGGTGTGTTGAATAAATGGGGTCTACCTTGCTAAGAGAGCACTTCCCAGGCGTTGGATCTAATTCTGATAGAAAACCAGGTGTCTGGGGAGACGCAATTTCTCCCAGAGCTCCTAGGAAGCAACTTTATGTAGGTGATGCAAAATTAGTTTTCTTCTGAAACTCACATCAAGATTCTTGTCATCCTTTCTCCCCTAGAATTACAGAATCACAAGAACCCAGGAAGTTATCTGGAAGGGGAGGAGAGAAGAACAAGTAGGAACATTACAGAATGACATTTAACAAGGAGGGAAATAAGATAACAACACATGTTTCAGGAATAGGAGCAGCTTCGGTGCAAGTTGTGCCATGTAACCACTCCGAGGAAGGACCAGGATCCTCTCCCATCAGCAGCAGCAACTAAGCAACCACTAAGCTAAGACTCCCTGGTGCATTGCCTCAATCTGCCTGATGGTTCAAAGAGCACGGGCTATAGAGTCACATAGCCTGTGTTCACATACTGGCTCTATCATTGTTCTTTCATGACCCTGAGCAAATTTCTTGACTTCTATGCCTCAGTTTCCCCGTCTATAAAGTGAAAATGAACATAACAGCAACTTCATAAAATTGTTGGGAAGATTAAATTGCATAAAGCATATAAAATGTTTCTCACAGTGTGTGGAGGGTAGTAAGCACCCAATCAACGTAAGCCAGTGTTGCGTTTTGTTTCCTCTCTACAACGGCCCTATTAAGGTCATCGGCATCACCTTCATTTATCAGGAAGGATACAGAGTTAAGGAGCAGATGTTACCTGTCCCGTTTCACACTGTTAGTTAGCATTCCAGAGAGTACCTGTGCCCCAGAAGCATGTGGTTTTAAATTAACACCCTTTTCTCTGAGCCAGACTCTTTCTCCACTCTCCCAGGACGCCCTGGGAAAATGCTGACTTCATTTAATGCAAACAGTCAATCAATGGCATTTGACTGAATAGCTAGCATTCTAGAGTTCTGGAAGAATGAATAATCTTCCCAGGCTACACAACTTTTAATACTAGAAACAAACATTCTTGGGCTATCTATAGTCAATCCCAGGCATTCAAAGACTCCTTAAAAGACACATGTCTTTACAGTGTGTGTATGATCCCACTAAACTAGTAGTTCTTAAGTTTTATTGAGTCTTGGAACTCCTTGGAGGATCAGATCAAAGACAAGGACACTTTCCCCAGGAAAAAAAAAAATGCACATACACATACTCACGAAATATGCCTACAATTTCAGTGGGTTCAGAGACTTAGGGAAGTCTGTGAAATCCAGGCTAGGAATCCCAGTTCTAAAGTGCCTGGAGGTCTGGAAGGAGAATCCATTTACAAAGATTTTTCTTTCTATCTAGATATCCTCTCCCTGCTTGCTTTGCTTTGTTTCTGCTGGATTCCTTCCCCTTCTCTCCCTGCTTTCTTTCCTATCTTTACCTCTCTTATTCTTCCTTTCTCAATACTCCACCCCCTTCCTACCTTGGCGATCAGACAAAGCCACTATCAAAATTCCCTCACCGCCGCCCCCGCCCCCTGCTGTCCCCCGTATCCTTCCTGACAAACTGATTCCGGAGAGGAATCCGATAACTTATCAATAGGCATAGGTTGCTCCATAGGAATATTGGCCAGCCTAGGAAACAGCCTTTCTTTGAAGGATAGCAGATCAGAACTTCTGACTCCATCGGGGAGTGTTTTCTCCTAATTCTCCAGTAAATGTGACCACTTTCCATTAAATATACACAGATGCACTGTATCCTGTTTTCAAGGAAACAGATTCACTAACAAGTTAACAATGCTGGCATAGGTATCTGGGTACTCATTTGTCCACCCACGTTTGTGACTTTTTTTTATGGTGCCCATCAACTTATCAGTTAACCAATCAGAAAAAGATATATTGGAAACCGAAATAGCCCTCATTTAAGCAACCCTTGCATTAAAATGTGTCCATCTGCACTGGGTCTCTTGTTTCCCTTCAGCGTGTGAGTGAACTCCGTTTATAGCAGTTTCTTTTTTAATTAATCTTTTAAAATTCACAATGCAATCCTTTGGAATCCCTGGTCAACTTTTATAATTTTATATTTAAGTTTTTAGATACATTCTGCCCATAGAGTTGCCTAATATAAAAATCTGCTTAAGTAATTATATGAATGGAAAACCTCAAATTGAAAGAAAGTGTAAAATACTGGATGAAAATATTTAAATGAAATATTGTTCAAAGGATTTGTCTTAAGGCTTGCCTTTTGATGCATTTTATACCTCTATAATATTCCATCATCAAAAAAAGCTAAAAAGTTGGTATTTCCACTCCTAAGCAAATAAAAATGCTTTGTGTACACCCAAGAATTTTCCTGAAGGATGCTTTTCAAGAGAATAGTCCTTTATATTTTCCATGTGGAAGTTTCCACAAAAACCAACTAAGATATGATGACCTTTTTTTTAATAAGTCAGATTTACCACCACAAATGTGCCTCAAATTATAAATGGGACATTTTGTGAACTGCTGGGTATGCAAAATTCAAGGGGAGGGATAAATGCTTTATACGAATATTACACATTTAGTTCAGAGTTTTCTGAATATTTCACAGCAACTTCACTGGCCTTTCTGCTTACGATAATGATCGTTTAAGGTACAATTACTGTGAAGTCCTTCACTGGACGGAAACACTTTTTTTTATTTGGAAAGGGAAAAAAAAACATATAAAATGAATAGCATTGGCAAATGTTTCTAATCATTTCCTTAAAATACCAAACCACCAAACAATCTTTTTATTTACTACGTTTTGCTTTGGTACATAAATCAAAGGACAATAACAAGCCTAATGTCAAAGAAACTTTTTGACACTTCATACATTTGAGCAAGCTTAGCCGATAAACAGTTTAGATGAAGTTATGGTTTGAAATATGTTTCCCAAGGGGACTGTGGTTCATAAATTGCTATCAGGCTACCTCTGTCATTATTGATTTGAGACGTACTCAAGGTACCCACAGCTATTACTAAGTCTAACGTTACTTGACCTGCTTTTTCAGAAAATAATATTTAGTTATACAAGGACATCTGACCATCCATCCTAGAAGAAACACGGAATTTGCTTGTCATCATGTATAAAAAAGTATCGCATTCTATCTGAAATTTTGATGAGCAATTAGAAGAGGAGGAAATGTAATCCTTTTTCACAGATTAAATAATTTTCATAATCCTGAGCTGGTGTTAAATGAGTTGTTTTATAACAACTGTACCGCAAGAGCTTAGAAAAATGACTTTTTTAAAAATAGGTCAAACAAAAGAAATTTACATCTCCGCATGTTGTGATTAGATAATTTATTACATCTGTGTCTTCTTGGCCGTTAAGTGTTTTTGATAAGCTTATTAAAATTAAACCCACAGTCACATCGAATATCAGTCGCATAATATGTGCTTATTCCTTTCCCTGCCCACAGAAACCAACTTGCCTGTGAGCGTGCAGCAAGGGCCATGAGTATGGAACAGTTTATGTGCTCCAACCTATATCGTGTCCTCAGCCTTGGGGATTTGGGAAATGTCAGAGAAAGATCAGAGCGAGGATCCTGCTACTTTTTATTCCGATCCTCCGGTCTTAACCTCCAGGAGAACACTTAAAGGTTAGTTATGACTTGATCGCTCTGCTTTACATTTATCATCGGTGACCCGGCTTCATGAAAGCACAGAACCAAAGAGTTTTAGAAACGGACCTGATGAGTGTCATCCGCCTCAAGAGATGTGACAAATTTATGAATTTTATCAGCCTTGCTTTTAGATGTGCTGGTAAGTTAAACAGTCAGAGGTGGAAGTTCCCTGTGAGCTCTCTTAATCACCTGAGGAGCTGCCTGACTGCACATCAGAGGAGAGGGGGACAAATAAAAAGCTGGACCACGTCACTGCCACACGAAGAAACTTGCCAAACGTAGAGGAAAATTTTTGGCTTTCTTTTTTTTTTTTTTTTTTTTTTTTTTTTGCTGGACGCAGTCCTTTCACTGCCGCAGCCTCTCCCGTTGCGGAGCACAGGCTCCGGACGCGCAGGCTCAGCGGCCACAGCTCACGGGCCCAGCCGCTCCGCGGCATGTGGGATCCTCCCGGACCCGGCACAAACCCGCGTCCCCTGCATCGGCAGGCGGACTCTCAACCACTGCGCCACCAGGGAAGCCCTTGGCTTTCTTATTTTAAAAAAAATAATAATACATCTATATCTCCCTGGAACTGAGTGATCTGAAGCACTTTGGATAACTCATTCAAGGAAACACCACTTGCCCTGGTCTCCTACACTTGCAGGAAACTTTCCAGAGGATTCCATAGTAACCTTTGCTAATTTTACACAATCACCTATTCAGCTATCTGAAGGAGAAAGTAGGTTTTGCCAAAGCAAACTTGAGTTTACCTTGGTTTTGACCTTTGGCTGGCATCGCTTAGGAACCAGAATGCCTACGGAGAACAAAGATCCCTCTTCTCATTCATAATTTACCCGTTACATGGCACTGAACCTGTAGAAACAGTGAAGACGCTGGGGAGCAATTAAAAGGCTCTGGAAATCACTGTCAGTGGCTTCACTCACCCACCCTTTTCACCCAAAATAAAAATTAAACCAGTTTGTTTTGGATCATTTTAAATAGGAAACACCAGGCCTTTCCTAGTGCGTTGTTATTTCCAGTTAAAACAGAGCCTCTAGTTGCAGAATATCTTTCTTTTAGGTTTTAAACGTAGAACTCTTCTTTCACAGAGACCTTGGGAAACTTCCCCAGAACTGGTTTACTTCTCTAAAAAGTATCTAAAAACGCACAGGGCGTTTCACTCTGATGAAGCACTCCTGACACATAACTATTAACCTTTGAACAAAGGGTCTCCATCTCCTTCTCTCTCGACCTCTGGTCCCACAGTCCTGTCCTGTGGTTCTGGCCTCACTTCAAAGACCCGCAGCCTGAGAGGGGCTGCACTTATTCTATGTATTTCCTTTTTCCTCCCCCACTCCTTTCCCGGGGCTCGCTCCCTCTCTCTCTCCCTCTCTCTCTCTCTCTTTCACTTTCTTCTTACAACTTTCTTGCCTTTGATAGAAAAACATCTAATCTCTCCATCTTCCCACAACTTTACAGCTCTCCTGACGGTGTGCCCTGCTCTTTTATTTCCTTGGTTCCAGGAAAAGTCCAAGATCTTCCTGTTGTAACTGAACGGCCAAGTTAGTCTCGATTTGGGAGCTATCTCTACCTTGCAGCTTGGAATGATACTATTTAAGGCAAAATAAAGAAAACTTGACCTCAAATTAGTAGACAGATCGGATCACTACTTGATACCCAAGACAATGCTTTCTTTGCATCAAAGGATATAAGAGCTGGAAAGAATGATGAAGGCCTGTCCTAGCTCCTCTTTTGAAGATAAGAGGCCCACAGAGGCTACATAATTTGTCCAAAGCCACGGGGCCCGTCGTGACAGAGGCAGAAACCGCCCCTGCAGTCCAGCACTGTGGTGACACCAGCATCTTCCTGTGGTGTAAAGAGACGTGGCCTTTGCCCTGGGCGCTGGGCGCTAGTGGAACAGTGCCGGGCCCACCTCTTTTTTTTGGCTGGGAGGACATGAACGAGGGGGGCCTGCATCCCGAATCCACTCAGAGGCTCAGCATTTAGGATTAGAACAGTCTGCTTTGACACTGCATTTCTATTTCTTTTCCCCCTCGTCTGAGAGAAGAGAAACATAACCAAACAACTAAAGAAATAATAATAACAAGATTAAACGTATGCTTTTAGGACAGTGGTATTTCAGAGCTGATAGGAAGCTTGTGGTCTCAGAGTCCATGCCCTTTACCTCACATTTGAGGTAACTTGGCCTCAGGTTAGTTAGCTGGTTAGCTGGGAGCAGAGGGCCAGGTTTACGACTTGACTACCACATCTCTGCTCACGTGTCATTGGGAATACGCGTGTTACTGGACGTTACCAGTAATGCCTTTAATTCACTATGTGCATCACCTAATTACTTTTGTATTTCAAGGATCTATGATATATCTCATAAATTCACTCTCAATCATTTAATTGCTCAAAATCTTTTATAAATACAACTCCTTATGCCAGTCCTACAACGGTCTCACATATCAAATATCACATTTATCACTCTTCTGGGCAATGGCCTAGACGTATAAAATTTCTTTTGTGCTGGATTTTTAAGGAAAATGTCCACTTTGGCTATTTCACTTGTTTTTTTTTTTTTTCCTGTGATAACCGTAAGGCAATACTGATTTTATTTTAAGAAATGTTCTGATAAATGGTTTCAACCAAAGGTTTAAGGATTTTTAAGGAAAACGACTTGTCGCCTATTCATGTTTCTTTTCACCTTTGAGAAAAAAGTCCCATGGGTCAAAGTTTCTAGTCAATCAAAAAAAGGCACATTACTCTCCCATTTTAATGGTAGAACAGGGACCTTTAACTTTCCTGGAGGCTTTGCTTTGGGGTTTATGTGGAGCAGAATTTCCTTAATGCTGGTAATCAGACCTGCAGGATGCATGTTAATCGTTCCCGACATGTAAAACTATCTACAATATCTCAGCTAATAACACCGCGGGCAACCCTTCACTTCTGGAAAGCACAGTATTGAAACCAATTATGTGTCTGTTGATTGACCCTCCCCTGCCTCCCCAAAGACATTAGTGTAGCTCATTCCAATAATGTCAAAATTTTATCTCTGAAACAGCAGCAAAGAGAGGGAACTACAGAACCAAGTTAAAACATATACTCTCACTGGCTGGTTAGAGATAATACATTTGGGCAAAATCTCATTGTGCAATCCTACAAAAGCATGTAACTGCTACAGTTTCACAACAGCTAATTGCTTCGAAGGAAACCTTGCTGAAAGGTAAGTTACCATCAGCTGCATTGATAATTCAGTGTAAAACGTTGACATTTATTTCTACGCAGGCTTTGAATATTGTCGAACCAATGAAAGTTCTTGTTTGCAAGAAATAGAAACCTACTCTGATTATCTTAAGGGAAGACAAAAATGGTGAGGAAACGGGTTGAACGGAAGTACACAGAGGCTTGCAGAATTGGTGCAAAGCTGGAGGGCCAGGCTGGGAAAACGGTCAGGAACCCAGAAGCCTGATAGAGCTGGACATCCAGAACAAGAGCAGGGGGCCGGCCAAGCCGGCTACTCCAGTTCCACGGCCAGAATGCCCTACATCCGCCCCCTGCCTGCACACTGCTTGCTCAAGGACCAAAGTCCCAGAAGACAATGTGTGATTCCCGATTCTAAATCACCTGGCTACTCCAGTGTTCATCACGCTATTTACAACAGCCAAAACATGGAAGCAACCTAAGAGTCCATCAACAGAGGAATGGATAAAGAAGATGTGTGTGTGTGGGTGTGTGTGTGTGTGTGTGTGTGCATGTATAATACACAATGTAATATTACTCAGCCATAAAAAGGAGTGAAATATTGCCATTTGCAGCAACATGGATAGACCTAGAGATGATCATACTAAGTGAAGTACGTCAGACAGAGACAAATATATATCACTTATATGTGAAATCTAAAAAATATTACAAATGAATGTACAAAAGAGAAACAGACTCACAGACATAGAAAGCAAGCTTACGGTTACCAAAGGTGTGGGAGGGATAAATTAGGAGTATAGGATTAACAAACTCCTATACATAAAATAGGTAAGCAACAAGAATTTACTGTAGAGCACAGGAAACTATATTCAATGTCTTGTAGTAACCTATAATGGAAAATAATCGGAAATATATATATATATAACTGAATCAGTTTGCTGTACACCTGAAACTAACACAATGTTGTAAATCAGCTATACTTCAATACAAAGAATACAGGCTTCATTTTATGACTAGCAAAAAAATTTATTACTAGGATAATTGGAAGAATCTGAATAAAGTCTATGGATTAGAAAAAAAATTTAAATAAATCACATGGCTACATTCGGGAGAAGAGAGAGTCTGGCCCCCTTAGCCAGCTGTGCAGCTACCTGGAACTCCACACAGAGAGGTTTCATGGAAAGTGGACAGTGGACTAATAAAAGGGAAGTTGGATGACAGACTCACACATACACACACACACACACACACACACGCACACACACACACACACGACAAAGCTTTACTATAAATGTGCTAGTCTCATTTGTTTTTTTTTTAAAGCCTTTGAACTGGGGGAATAATTTTCTATTTCTGGCAAAGTCCACTTTGAGCTTTGGAACTTAAATGCCTCGAAGGGGAAACAAAATAGATGTGTCCTCACACCGATGTCTGTGCTGCAGGCAGTACGGTTATCAAATGGTTCCAGGGTTCTGCCTAACTCCGATCAGAAAAACATGGCTGTAACAGCGAGCAAAATAATCTATCCTAAGTTCTTTGACCCTTATGCTAGAACACAAGATTCAGTCATTTCTCAACTAAAAAGGGTATTTTCAAATTGGGTTCCCATGTTTGGTGAGTCGAAGTCTGACCTTTCTCGGTTCTTTACTTTAGATGATTCTCTCAGCTTATAGTCTAATTTTCTTGGTACAAAGTATGAAATGTACAAGCATTGTTTGCACATACGTATTTCACTAAATGATGGCCAAAATGCAATTCAACATGGAACTTTACTCTTCAGGATATTTTTACCATTTGAATAAAATAAAGATCAACTTTTTAAAAGGTCAAAATAATATTTTATTGCATATTTGCATACTAAAGTCCAGATGCTGCCCTTTAAATTTTTTTTAAAAAAGTGTTCGTACTAAGAATTTTGCCAGATATGAGTACATTTTCATCAGATTTTAACTCTTCAAAACCTGACCCTCTCTGCAGGGAATGAAGCAGTGAGAATTTGAAATCAGGTTGATTCCCTTAAAGAATTGTTTCCCTGAGAGGCTGGGGAAATAGGGAGGTGTTGGTCCAAGGGTACAAACTTTCAGTTGTAAGAGGACTAAGTTCTAGGGACCTAATGTACAGCATGGTGATTACAGTTAACAGTACTGTATTATATACTTAAAAGTTGCTAAGAGATTAGTAGAGCTTAAATTTTCTTACCATACACACACACAAGTGTGTGAGATCCTAGATATGCTAATTAACTTGATTGTGCTTATCATTTTACAATGTATATGCATATTAAATCATCACGTTGTACATCTTTTTAGAAATCACATTGTACAACCTAAATATATATAATTTTTTTCAATCATACCTCAATCAAGCTGGGAAAAAAATAATAAAATAAATCAGTAAAAAAAAGTTTCCCAGGACTTCCCCAGTGGTCCAGTGGTTAAGACTCCATGCTACTTAACACACCATTGTAAAGCAGTTATACTCCAATAAAGATGTTAAAAAGAAAGACTCCACGCTACCAACGCAGGGGGCGCAGGTTCGATCCCTGGTCAGGGAACTAAGATCCTGCATGCCCCGCATTTAAATTTTAAAAAAAAAGTTTCCCATAAAAGGTAATGATAATATAGAAAGTTAATGCAGATAAATAAATGCTAAATAATAAAAGCTCTTAATGCATATTTACTAATGAACTGAATAATAACTACATTTATATAGCACTAACTGTGCCAGGAACTATTCTATTTACTTGTCATATGTTACCTCGTATAATCCTTACAATGGCCCAATGAACTAAGTATTATTTTTATACCTGTTTTACAGATGAGAACACAGAACAGTTAAGTAACTTGCTGGGGGTTCCTAGCTAATCCAATAAGCCCGGCTGTAGAGTCTGTGTTCTTAATAATTGTTATAACACCTCTTTGGATCAGTTTTTCAACAAAGGTAATGGAAGTTCTCCAATTAATGTAATTTAAAGATAAATATGCAATCGGTTGGGATCATTGAAATAATCTTCCACCTCTACTAAATTTTAGATCAAGGTGTTACAATTTCATCCTCACATATTAAAGCCTATAAACCTGGAATAGAGGACCCCTCTTCCAAAAAGTAGATATATTTAGACCACTCTCCCCAAGGTAATTGTGCATTCCTTATCCCGTAACCAAGTATGAATGCTTCCTCCAATATTACTCTTGTCAAGATATGACCTGGGAAGGTTTTGCTTGGGGTGCAAAGGTAGTGTCTGTTGATGGACACTTAGCTTGCTTCCAGGTCTTGGCAATTGTAAATAGTGCTGCTAGGAACAATGGGGTGCATGTAACTTTTTGAATTCGTGTTTTGGGGTCTTTTTGAAAAAAAAAATGAATGAGTGTATTTTGAAAGGTGGGCTGAACAGCCTTGAAGAATACAGTGACTACTGAAAAGATCTGCAGACACACTAGACCTAGTGGACCCTGTCACAAACTCTAACTTCCACCCTCAGTTCCTGTGTTCATTGCTTCCACTGAAGCCTCTGCTCAGAGCAACTGGAGCAAAATGATGTTTACATTTTACCAGTGTTTTATTTTCAATTAAACATCTCAGCTGCTATTTACATAGTTAAATGGCATGGCATTTATTCCATGCAATTTGATGTTATTTCTTTGTAAATATTTCTCCAACGAGGGACCTAAGTTCAAATTAGTTGTGAAAATGTCACCCAAAGTAAAACAAACTCTAATTTAACCTTGATCACAAATTATTGTTCAACTAAAGCTGAAAACCTGTAAAAATTAAAAATGGAAGGCCAAAGGAATTAACTGAGATGCACATGGCTCAGGAAGCAACTTGTTTTTGCGCTGCCTGGGCCTTTGAGGACTTAGGTCGAGTTACTTCAGCTAAGGGCACGTTACAGTGGAGAGTGAAGGTTTAGGGGGCTCAGGGCAGTGATGGGGTGCAGTCTGCTCCTGCCCTCACCTCACCCCTCCTGCCTGCAGGTCCATCCTGGAATAAGTCACCACCGGAATGCTTCATGTTTCTCACTAACAGTTGCTGTTACCCGACCAGCGCCTCTGTCCGAGATCATTCATCATGGCTGGAAATCTCCACTCTATCTGCGTCTGAAACTCCCAGCACCAGGCAGGTCAGCATCAAATTCAGAATGGGAACAGAAGGGTAAGAGGGTCTGCCTGGTTCTCTTTGCGCTGCTACCCCAGAACCTTCTCTTCCTGTTCTCTCTTTAATGCAGGGAGAAGCCTAAGGAGACAGGCAATGTTTCAGACTGGCTTTTTAACATTTACCGGTTGATTTCTTCCAGTTTTCTAGATTCTGACATAGAAATCTGAATATAGAAATATAGGCTTCGGGGTAGGACTTGCCTTTTATGCTATGCACACAGCGTAAAAGCTAATCGCCACAACTATATAATGTGACTTGAGAGATTCCAATCATGCCATTAGCCAACCCCCCACCCCCACCAAGAAAAAAAAAATTCCATTGGCTTGGCAGATAGCAGAGACGAGGGTGGGGTTAGCGTTCGTTCTCTTTTAAACTCCCAACAGCTGTAGAGGGATAAGCCATCATACTGGGGCCAGCCATTCCCAATTCCGTGTGGATTCCTTTATTAGATTACTTTCCTCTGAGAATGCTAAATGAAATAAATGCATACGAATTTGACAGGGAAAGGGGAGGGATCAATTTTGGGCAGGGGTGACCTGACGTCAAAGAAATTCAACAATTTACCAATTTTGCCAATTTACCAAAGTTGCCTTGGTTTGGAGAAATAATCCTTCCTCTCTATTTCGTCAGCAAACTCAAAAGCCTCCAGCAGTTAGGCAGGTAACATAAATTACACAAAATCAACTGTGTCAGGCAGTGGAGGGTGCCCGTGATGATCGAAGAAGTACCAAGCTCATCACGAGAACTGCAAATCCAAAAAGAAAATTATGAAACAACGTGGCCGGCCAATTAAGATTAGCTATAGGCAGCTGCTAGTTTTTGATCGGTAATGTAGCCCAACCTGAATGAAGTTCTTATGCAAGAAGGATATCATTCAGGAATTAACTTAAAACGCCGTTCAGTACCTCGTGAATGCTCGTTAAATCAAGAGGACCTAGAGAGACTCTAATCAAGGGGCGGTCCCAAATACCGCTCTCCCTGATTTGTGTACATCTTTCCCATGACGATGATGGCCATTAGTGTGATGGCTCAAGGAAGTCTCCCGTTATGTGGAATGAATTGGCAGCAACGGCCAGAGATGTCAGGGAAAGGCACCAGCTTGGATATCTGGGAGCTCAGAACCAGAAAGCAAAGTGCTCATCAGCAGCATCACATCAATACCACCCTCAATTCTTTTCTTTTGTTTCCGTATCTGAGAAAAGAACAGCACTTCCAGTGCCTACCTCAGAGTGGTTGATGAATATGAATCATGTAAATGCCTTGCAGGTACTTTGAAGATGAAAAGGACAAGGTGGTATCAAGCCTCAGAGTGGCAGACAAGACATCCATAATTATTAGAGCAAAACAGGAAGGAGGCACCCCTGAGAAACTTGGAAGCAAGACAGCAATGTATTTGTTTCTGTGCAAACCTTTTAATAACAAAAGCCTCTGAACTCCTCTTCACATGAAAAGAGGCTCCACTGTGTCTTTAATTAGATCGTTCTATTGGAGCACAATATAGTGATAAAGAAGATTTAATAAAGCATTTTGTCTTTTTATTACTGTGATTTGATGCAACGTATCTGCTCATCCAGGCAAGATGTTTAACTTCAAAAGAAGTTCTGTCCACCCTCCCCTCTGGCCAATAAATAACTCCAAGGGGGAAAAAGCACAATGTATTTCGAGCATCCCATGATGCTGAGTGATGAAAAGATTCATCATTTTTTTCTACTGTGGGTAGAAAAGACGTGGGTCTTTAGTCCTTTAATTTTCTTCCATAACTAGTAGAATGTGTAAGACTTTAAATCTTCCCAGTTATTGATTAAAACACATGGTAATTTTGGGAAAAAAATCTAATTTGTCAACAACCATGGTAAAACTTCCCTATTTAAATGATCTTGGATATGTCCATTAGACTGGATATTTTAGGGATAAACAAAATTAAGTCATAAAACAGTTGGTGTACAATCCTCTGTACTATGACAAACTTATTCTAAACATCTTTTTTATACATAGATCTATAATTTGGTTCAATTCTTGAATTTAAAATTATGACCAGGCTGAAAACATAAACAGAATGTATAAGGGGTCAAAGAATTGACTTTTGGAATTAGTTTGCCTTTTTTTTTTTAAGTCATCTTAATTATATTAGTAGAGATGATCAGATTAGCCAGACAGCCATCCTCAGTCTATACGTAAGAAAACTTTGTTAACACAACATTGTAAATCAACTATACTTCAATAAAAAAGAAAGAAAACTTTAGACAAAGCCATATAAACGGATAGACGTTGATTGGGCAGCCTGGATAAAACTGAGAAGGAAAAGAAGGACAAAGAACAGAGGGGAAACTAAAAGCAATATAAGCAAAGACAGGAGGGAGAGGAAGCACCCAGTCAGTCGTCTTAACTACACACTACGTCTCAAAGCCACTTGGACTTCTTTGCACAAAAATTTGACTGTATTAATGAATCAGCTGAATCTCTTGGAAGTAGGCTTAAATCCTCAGGTGAACAAACAGAGAGGAAAGAAAAAACAAAACGTCTCAGGTGAGTCTGCAGGCCACAATAGTTAAGCAACATAAAAATTTCTAAGTGGCTTCTTAGAACCTAATTTTTTGCATGACACAAACAGATAAAAACAGACATTCCCAACAATTCTCTTCTATAAGAAAACTACTGGGGACTTCCCTGATGGTCCAGTGGTTAAGACTCCGTGCTTCCCAAGGAGGGGGCACAGATTTGATTCCTGGTTGGGGAACTAGGATCCCACATGCCGTGCGGAGAGGACAAAAAAATAAGAAAACCACTGGTTTCCATATCTCCCAACTAGAGTTCCTTACTACTACCTTCATACCTGAATTCAAACTACCTTCACCATTAACAGGGGCTCCGGTTTTCTTATTTGTAAAAATGGAAATAACAAGAACTACTACATGTGGTTGTCATGAGGATTCAATGAGGAAACACACATAAAGATCTTGGAAAGTAGCAGGTTCACACACTTACACCCACCCACACTCACTCACATGCACACATACTCTGATTCACAACACCGCCCGTGTCCTCTGAGCTAGGCTGCTGTACCAGCAGCATCTGAATACTCGTTTATACATTCTCCTGTCAGTTTTTCTGCAGTGATATATATTCAAGATTACATCTAATAAACTGTCCATGTCCAGGTGAAAATTTGTTTCCTCCTCTGCTCTACAAAAATTTCCCAAATGCAATTATCTATTTATTTGGGGGAGTTGTGTCTGTATCTCTAGAAGCAGGTAGACACAGTTGTAAACTGCAGATTCCGAGAGAAAAAGCACATGACACTGAAGGACAAGGCCTGAATTGTCCTGCTTCTTGCAACTCAAAGGAGGCGGGTCCAACACCAAACCTACCCACTGATGCAGGACAGCTCCTAGGAGTCGATCCCCCCTGCAAGTGATCAGGAAGGGTCCTGCTGATGGGCAAATTGTGACAGTGAGCAGCGGGCTCTGTCCACGGCACAGGCGGCAAGTGCACTGGTGAGAACAAGCGCAGCTCGGACAAAACTAGAATTCAAAAAGATGCATGCACCCCAGTGTTAACTGCAGCACTATTTACAATAGCCAAGACATGGAAGCAACCTAAATGTCCCTCAACATGGATAAAGAAGGTGTGGTGCATATATACAATGGAATATTACTCAGCCGCAAAAAAAGAATGAAATGATGCCAGGTGCAGCAAAATGGATGGATCTAGAGGTTATCATACTAAGTAAAGTAAGTCAGAAAGAGAACGACAAACACCATACGATATCACTTGTGTGTGGAATCTAAAATATGACACAAATGAAATTATCTACGAAGCAGAGCAGACTCACAGACGTAGAGAACAGACTTGTGGTTGCCAAGGGGGAGGGGGTTGGGGAAGGGCTGGACTGGAAGGCTGGGGTTATTAGACGTAAGCTTTTATACAGGATGGATAAACAACAAGCTCCTACTGTATAGCACAACTAGAATCAGTATCCCACGATAAGCCACAATGGAAAAGAATACGTAAAAAAAAGAATGTATGTATATGTATAACTGAATCACTTTTCTGTACAGCAGTAATTAACACAACATTGTAAATCAGCTATACTTCAACTTTTTAAAAAATTTTAAATAAAAAATTAAAAAAAGAAGAGCTCCAAGGTTTGAGGCAAGGTACCAAAAGAGGGACTTAAAAGATGGGGTCTTATTGTGGTTATGTGTTATGTGTATAACAGAGACTAACTCAATCCAGCTTAAGCAATCAAAAGAATTTCTTGGAAGGAACTGAGGTAGCTAATGGATCCCAGAGACAGTTGCAGGGCTGGAAAGCCATCGAGAACCCAGGCAGGTCTCTGTCTCTCTCTTGCTTTCTCTCCTACCACCTTTCTTCGTGGTCAAAGATGGCTGTCCCATGGCAGCTCTCGCGTTTACAGCACTGACACTGTACAGAAAGTGATTCCCTGGAAGAGATTCTGAAGGCCTTGCTTGCATCAGATGTACTAAAAACATGACTGCTAGCGGCCCAGGCCTGAGCTGAAGTGAAGCCCTTAGGCAAAGAGGTCACCGTGAGGATGGTCACCGTAAATATTTCAGCTACAGAAAAGATCACCAATTCTGGAACAAACTAGCAACCGAAACAGATTGGTGTTGAGCCCACGGCAACCGAGCCACCGCTCAGCATCTGCCTCAAGTACAGGGAAGCTCTTAGAACCAATTCTGAAGGGGGAACCAAGGAAGCACGGCCATGCAGAGGGAAGGGCGCAAAGTCTTAGAAATCGAACTGGCTCGCCCATCCCTAACTTTTGTGGGACCCAGAGCAAGAAAGCAAACAGAGGTCCTCATGTCGTATGTCTAAATATTTAAAGTGATTCATCAAGCTTACAAACTGTCGAATAAAATATATTTTATCACCTGACCTTGACAGATGTCCCTTCGTAACGACTTGGAAGGCCAAGTTGTAATGGAGGGTCCTCAGCTTCCTGTGAGATCCACATTGGAACGTGAGAGAGCTGGCTTGAGAGCCACTGCCTTCTCGTCCACCCCAGGCATCTGGGGGGCGGGGGCCTCACAGAAGCATGTGGACACCCCATCCCACACACCCAAGGTTTTCCCACATCTCTCTCAAATAGCCACTCGCATGTGACCAGGTGATGAGAAGAACAGACCCTGGAAATGGGCTGTTTGGGAGAGAATGTTAGGGTCCCAGGGACCCAGAGCAGGGTTTCTCAACCTCAGGACCACTGCTCTGGATGGGTCTTTGCTGGGGGGAAGGGAGAGGATTTCCTATGCATTATAGGGTGTCTAGCAGCATGTCTGGGCCTCTCCCAACTAGATGCCAGCAGCATTTCCCCCTAAAATCATAACAACAAAGTCTCCTGACATTTAGTGTGTCTTCTGGACAGAATTGCTCCTGGTTTAGAACCACTGACCTGGAAAGGAAAGGTTGAGCTCTGACCAGAGGCAGGGCTAGAGCAGGGATGAAGTGGGGTAGGGGCAGTGTAAAGCATGGGGACAAGAACAGGGGCCGCTCTGTGCCAGGCTCTATGTTGTCTATCTTCCCAGAATTATTTTCTCTGATCCTCCCAACAACTCAGCAAGGGAAGTACAATTAGCCCATTTTATGGATGAGGAAACCGAGGCCCGTGAAGTGAAGCATCTTGCTGAATTTCACACATCTGGAAACTGGCAGGACCAGTCATCCAGGTTGGGTCTCTCAGGGCCCAACCAGGATAGGACTAGCTTTACACAAAACCAAACTAGAATCTCAGGCTTCCAAGTGATCCTAATAGCAAAGTGACCCTGATTCTCCATGAGACGTGGAGCAGATTTGTCACCGCTCAGGAAACGGTGTGTGATGAGAAAGAACAAAGCAGAAAGCATTTTCTCTTGTTTAGAAAAATATCCAAGAATGAAGAGAAGGTTATTCCTGATTTTTAAGACCAACACTATCTTTTTAAAAATATCATATCTAAGTGGAAAAGATCCGTATCCCCCAGTCTCTAATTCATTAGTTAACGTGATTTTAACTAAATGAGAATCTGCTTTTTGGAAACCAGTCAAGATTTTGTCAGTGCAATTAAGCAAAGACTAAGGTAAGATGCATACAAGTTAAGGTGAAGAACTCCTTGAGCAGGGTCACAAATCACGTAGCTACAGTTCTTTAAAGGCAAGAGGCACATCTTCTTCCTACTAGATCTAACACTGCATGTGATACATAAAAAGTACTTGTGAGATTTTGTTGAATGAAAGGATGCCTTTAGGTCTCTCTAGTTTTAGTTCCAGAAATACACTTTCTTCCACCCACAGGAAGATTTCTGGGTAATTGCCTCAACTTTTATTTAGCTTTAACTCTATAAAAATGATCTAAGAGAGAGCCTTGGAATGTATCACATTTAAAAGTTTGAAAATAAAGTTTGCATTTGGTGTAGCACAGTTCACAGAAGCAACGTAGCCAGCAAAATGGAATAAGCATGTGTCATTGGAAAGCTGAAATGCATTAATAAATACATTTGCATGCACTGGACCAAGGGTAATAGTACACAAGGGCAAAGGTTAAACGGTTGGAGGCCCTGGTTTAATAGCAGACCTGAACTGTTATTTAAATGTCACAAATGTCAGTGTTCGTCTTCAAATGGTATTACAGTAGGATTAGTGTCCTAAGCCTTGTTCCAATTTATGGAGAATCAGGGAGAATGATTCTCATCAACCTGGTCCAAAGCAGGAGAAGATTGATTTTCCTTTACCACTCGGTCAGCTTTTATGAGATTTCCAGACCCTACCTTTCTCAGCCTGCACCATGGATGGAAACCGCCAGGCCTGCTGGGAAGCCATATGTGAGCAGTGAATCTGAAAGAGTTACGGCTCCTTGAGAAACCAACGAAGAAAATCCTGCCACTCTCCACCACTCCCCCCGGCCAGGCTCCCTGCACTTGTTCAAACCAGCAGCGGTTTAAACCCACGGAGCAAGGGTAGGACCCAGCGAGCCCAGAGCAGAGTCACTGGAACCAGGATGGAGGGGCTCAACCTGCATCTCCACCAGCACGGAGGCACCTGTGTGCCGCCAGGAGCAGGTACATGATTGTGAAGCTCTTCACATCTGAATCAGGACTTATTTTTGTGACTATCTGAAGTAAAACACATGTACTGCAGTGCCTACGATGTGCCAAAGGCAATAGACACAGCATCTTAGTTCACTTAACAGTTAGGTACTATTGTTATGCCTACTTTAAATAACAAAGATAAGACTAAAGGTCACAAAACAAGGCAATGGTTACCTGAGTCCAGGCACCTCCCTCTTTTTTTAAAAAATTTTTATTGGAGTCTAGTTGGTTTACAATACTGTGTCAGTTTCAGGTGTACAGCAAAGTGAATCAGTTATACATGTACATCTATCCACTCTTTTTAGATTCTTTTCCCATACAGGCCATTACAGAGTATTGAGTAGAGTTCCCTGTGCTATACAGTAGGTTCTTATTAGTTACCTAGTTTGTATATAGTAGTGTGTATGTGTCAATCCCAATCTCCCAATTCATCCCTCTCCCCACCCCTGTTTTCCCTCTGGTAACCATAGGTTTATTTTCTACATCTGTGACTCTATTTCTGTTTTGTAAATAAGTCCCTCTTAGCAATTATGTAAGTGGCGTGGCTTGCAAAGAAAGCAAAGGCAAAAAGATCTCCAGGCCACAAAGCTTCATCCCTTAAAGTATCATCCACCATGGACAGAGGGGGGATCCAGCTGCAGGGGCTGTAGCCTGTGAGGCCTCAGCCTCCACTAGGACACCCAGATTGGAGGGCGGGGGAGCAGGCCGTTCAAGACTGACCAATCCCCAAGAGGGAACAGTGCCCACCCTTAACAGCTCTCTCCTCTTCAGAGCTTGGACGTACTGCAGGACCGATTTTCAAATAAAAGCTGGAGCCTTTCCTGCGACAGAGAGGACACGGCCTGTCAGAGGAGGTCGTGGAGCCCATGCTACGGGCCTCTTGAAGCTCTCTGCGGGGACTGGCAGAAAATGCAGGCCAGCTGAACAAAGGGAGGAGCCATGTCTCTCCCCTCAGCACTTCCCATCTCCCGGGTCTGGGAGGGTTACTGTGATTTTAGCAAAGAAATGAGCTTTCTGATTGTGCTGAGGCGTGTGGCTGTGTAGTGGGGGAGGAAGGCTGCATGAGGCCCCAGAGGGTACACAGTAAAAATATCTGAGCACATAACCGCTGCAAGGCAAGGAATTCGACGCGCATTAAGCTCTCCAGAAAGAAAACCGCTCAGGGCAGCCAGGCATCTCTCCATCAAGTTTGCAAAGAGGTGCCCTGTCTCTTACTCCTTTCCTCATTTGAGGATGATCAGATGTCACAAATATACAATAACATGGATGCCTGTTGTTGGGATACATTGACTGTTAATGAGGTGACCCCCAAATACTTTGACTGAAGCCACCTTGCAAAAAAATAGCTAAATGTTTAATCAGTAATAAGTAATCCTTCATATTGTGGGAACATGAAACGTACTGAGCAGGGACTATGGATAAGGGGCATTATTAGGTACTTTCACGTATCTAATTCTTTCCTCACAACAGCCCTGTAAGGTAGGTGCTATTGTGGACCCCTTTTATAGAGCAAACAATTGTGTCTCAGGGAAGCGTCATGATTTTTGCAAAGTCCTGCAGCTATCAGATTCGGAAGTGGGGTCTTTTGATCCTAAAACCGGTGCTATTTTCCATTCGCCATACTGACAGCTCAGCGAAAGAAACAGTCCCACATGGCCAGTTGCAAAAGAGGAACTTATGAAAAGGTCATTATTAAATACAGATTTTTACTCTGACAAAACCTTGCCGAGGCAGGTTCAGGTTGCTGATACTGCAGTGCCCTGTGCCCAAACACTTTAAGTTGAATCTACATTGATGAAGTGAGGACTTACCTTCATACTGTAAAAATTATTATTGAAGGAATTGGAATTTGGTACCAAGATCCACCATCATGTCATTTATTATAGTCCAAATTCACCTGATAATTATTAAATAACCCTCTATTTTGCTTGTATAGACAGTCTTATTCACTATGGTAATTTCTTCCATTAACTAAAGTCTTGTTTTTAATTGTTCATGCATATACACAAACCCTACACGCACACACACACACCGACAAATTGGATTTGAGTAAGAACAAAGGACAGCAGAATTTAAAACAACTCTTCTGTGTTTTTAAGGTGGGAATTAGTCCATCCTACTTTTGTTTTAAGTCTACCTTTTTGAGAAATTCATCTCCAAGTTTAAACAAACTTTGAACCTACTCTGCTAAAGAATTTTACACAGGAGAAGAAAAAAATACAACCCCAGACATGATTGGTAAAAAATTTTTTCGTAAGCTTTTGTGCTAAATTAGAAAAAAACTTACTGCCTATTTTATCATCTCAAGTGATTTTTCAGAAAAAATAATATAAAAGTCTTTTTGAGCTGGAGTTCAAATTTACATTGTAAAGCAATCAGACTTTTACCCTGGTAGCTATGCCAGAAAAGTTTACACTCTCATCATTTTTCCTCCTTTCCTATCATATTAAACATCTGCATCCCCCCTAGAATGTTTGGGAACCAGCTGGTCCTGAAAAGTGAGTATATACTATCTGACAGAGGAGTCACTTTACTGAGGAGAAGTAGAAATTAAGAAATGGGGGAGCCTCATTTGAGGGCAGAAGGGTGCCGAGGGAGTGGTGGTAGGGAGAATCAGAGCCCAGGAAAAAAATGTTCTTGGGTTACAAAAAGGCTTTTCAGATTGTAACAAAAATCCAATTCAACTTACAAATTAACCTTCTCTTAGTTCACTAATAATCTGAAAATAATGTCTACATTAAGCTAGGAAGGAAAACCATTCAATTAAGGAATCAAAAATATCAATATGAACTAAGAACTTTCTGATGGTAAACGTATAATAGCTCTTTTGTTAGTTTGTAAAATAAGTCCAGGAAATATTTTGATAGATTAGTACTCAAATGAGCAGCAAGTTAAATTTTTCCAGCACAGTAATACAGTCTGCTGTATTGAGCACCAAACAGAAAGTTGCAAATGTACCCAGTGGATAACAATCTCCACACTGTTACATTTTAGCAGGTGGAATTCCAGCTCGCCAAAGACTCAAAATTAGGAAACTGCTCTTCCAGCCATCTCCAGACTGCCAACTCTTTATTTGGTGAACTGAAAACTGTAGGAAGATTGTCCTTAAGTATGTGATCAGATCTTGAACCAATCTTTTGTTTTCTATTACATTCCAAAGAGGTCTTTATGCTCTGCAAATAACTCCACGGTACATTATAAAATGGATAAACAAGGATGATGGGACATCAGTAAATGCTGATCATGAGAGTTCTGAAGACTGCATCTTGCTTCTGCATATTCATCTACTTTATCCGGAAAGCAATAATGAGAATTACCAGACACATCAAAGAAAGGAGGCCCCTTTATTGGATAGAATAAAATAAAATAACTAAGCTACATATGGAGGTTTACCACACTATAACATTATCTTCTTCTAAGATGTCTTAAAATGTTTCCATTTAAATATCATATGCCATTTTATAAGGAGTTGTTTTATCCCTCCTGGACACAAAGATATTCCTAAGTGTTATACTAACTCAGTGAGCCATGAAGAGATGAGCTGTAAAACATTTAATACAGGACCACGGTTGGTTATTCACAACTGAGTAATGAACTGCATGTCACACGATGCTTGATAGTTATCTGTGTTGCTGAAGTTATAGCTGAGGAATTATTGGGCTCCCTTATCTGAAAGACCAAATGTAGTGCGAGATCAAAGGAGGCAATAATTGTGCAGGAAACAACATCTTTTTAAAAAAATTCCTCTGAGGATGAGGAACTGATTTATAAAGTTCAAGGTTAGTAAAGTACCGAGTATCATTTTAGGTTCCCCAAGTTGGACCAAACCTTTTTAGCAATATTTCTAATAGGTCATTTGCAGCGAGAACTGACACTAAAAAATTAACAAATTGACAAATCAGGGATCCCTTCCAAGGACTAAAGAAAACAGCATGTGAAGTCATTTACATGGCATAGAAAAAGTCCGCATTATAAATGTAACATGATTACATAAATGTGTTTCCTTGGAAAAAGAAGAGGGCTCTCAAAAGTCCACTTTGGAAGCCCCTAGACCAAATCAGATCTCTAAACGCCAAGGAGACAATTGGGACTTTCTGGGCCCCGCCAACTGATGACAGTGTTTTCTGAATTGGCAGCTCTGGGGACCCAAGCACAACAAGTACTTGGTACAGATTGATGGATGGTTCATATCAGCAGCTAGTCAATGAATAAGGTACCAAGCCAGATTATTTTACCCCCTTACCAAGGCACGCCAACAAAGAAAACTTTTGGAAGTCATTAACTACTGATTACAAGACATAATTTATTAACATCCTTAAAGACCTGCAGAAGTGGAAAACACTGCGTGGCTTTCCCAACTGGCCTGGGCTCCCCTAACAAAAGTTCTTCTCTCAAAAAACTTCCCCAGTCAAAACTTAATTAAGGTTAAGTGAAAAATTATGATACACAACTCTCTGCAATATTAAGTAACTAAATATTTAAAGCTAGGTTTTGCAAAGAAGGGAAAAAAAGAAACTAACGTGGGCTCTCTCTGAGTGAGATTGAGTGAGTTTTAGTTGCTTTTTTTTGTCTTTTGTTTATTTCCCTAGCTGAATACATTAAGCACACATTACCTTTATGAAATCAGAGAAACAAAAAATGTTAAGAAACATCTACAATGTGGATTTCTACTTTAGATAATAGATGATTTTTCATTCCCCATTTTACTTACATTTGTGTCTCCTTTTCCAAAGACAATCATGTTTCTAATACTTTCCATTTCTCTCTGTTGACTCTTTGGAATGTTCTGTGAGCACTTGGGTCTCATTTGTTTTGCCTACCAATGGAAAAAAAAAAAAATCTCTGCAAATGGTGTCATGCAATACTAGGTTCAGACTTTAGTAAGCCAAGTGAGGATTTGATTTCCAAGCTATGCCTAAAAGAAAATAGCCAATAATTTTCTCCTGATTTTAATAGACAGCCTTCCATGACTATTTACCCCTCTGTGATCTAACAGCATAGCTTTAATACTAATTAATTCTATATCATCACCATTCTACAGGAAAACAATCCTGAAGCACACCACTTTCCTTTCACATGTTAAAACTTCAGAAATAGTTCAGCTGGTTGTGGTGATAAATGAGCATGTGTAATTAATACAGGATGCAAGAATGCAAAGTCAACCATGGAGCAGAAGTTTGCTTCATATCAACCACTGTTATGTTTGAATGACATTAATGTCATCTTTTACCTCCTGTGTTAGAGACTTTAATACAGGTCAAGTCCATGGAAATATATATTATACTAGAATATATTCTAATATATCTATTTCAGAACATGTCCTGTTTTCCCCAACTTGATTGTGGGTTCCTTATGCCATTTTGCACCTCTCTCCTCCAACAAATGCCCTCCTGATCTCAGTACCTGGCACCAAGTCCAGCATGCACCTCTTGGCTGGTTGATTTGAAGGACTAAGCTTGACTTCACTTTTTTAATCTTCCAATCAACCATCTTCAGCTGGCTGTGGCTACAGCCCTGGGGACGCCACATGGTAGGGTCAAAAGTCCACCAAACTGGGAGTCAGGGCATCAGAAGGCCAGCTTCCAACTTCACTCATCAATACTCATGTTCAAAACCCTTGGATGAGGCATTCCACCTTCTGGGCTTCAGTTTCCCCATTTGTAAAACAAACTCCCTCATTTGTAAAATCAAAATGCCAGACTAGGTAAACTTTAAGGTCTATCCTAGCTCTTAAATGCTATTGTTCTACATGTTCAGAAGTCCCAAGAATTGCTTAGAGGTGGGCTGTCCAATACAGTAGCCACTAGTTAATATGTGGCCATTTAAATTCAGATTTAAATTAGCGGAAATGAAACACAATAAAAAATTTCAGTTCCTCGTTTGCAGTAACCCCATTCAAGGGCTCAGTAGGCTACATGTTCACTAGTGGCTACTGCATTAGCACAGATATGGAACAATTTTTTGCCACCATTTGTCCTGTTTCTTCCACTCAAAATGATTTCCCTTTCCTCCCATGTCCCATCCTAGGTCCAAATTCCTCAAGATCCTTTCCATAGTTATTCTGTGGCAAAGCTGGGAAAAACTGCTCCAGATGCAGCCAGTGTGGCTTAGCAACTGGGGTAAGGATAGGTAAAGAAGTTGCATAAGGGTAATGCCTAGGAAGCCATGCTGCTTACCTCCACTTGTATCCATCAGATACGCCACAGATACATGGTAAATTTGCTAAGGCTGGGACTTGATGAGAAGATGGTAGCTAAGCTCACACCAAGATACATGCTAAAAATGATGGGATACAATCAACCATAAAAGAAAGAGCCTTTGGGTCTTTGAGCAACAGATGACGCAGTCTGCCCCTCATGTGGGTCTGGAGAAATGCCAAGATCCTCTGCCCAACAGCCCACCCGGACCTGGTGGACCCCATGGAACCAGGTTATGCAAGTGTGTGAAGTGTCAGGAAAGGGGGGCAGCTGGGAAGTAATCCATTCATCAGTTTCCGACAATTTCTCCAGTCAATGCAGACTTTGAATAAGTCACTGCATTGTCAGTAAAACCTACTACATTGTGTTTTTGTTACTCCAATTGTCACGTACTCCAGGGCAAATGCCACCATCTCTTGCCCATTGAAAGTAATGTCTTCCTCTGTGGAACCACCATAGCACTTTATTTTTATTTATTTTTTATTTTTTTTTTGCGGTACGAGGGCCTCTCACCGCTGTGGCCTCTCCCGCTGCGGAGCACAGGCTCCGGACGGACAGGCTCAGTGGCCATGGCTCACGGGCCCAGCCGCTCCGCGGCATGTGGGATCCCCCTGGACCGGGGCACAAACCCGCATCCCCCGCATCGGCAGGCGGACTCTCAACCACTGCGCCACCAGGGAAGCCAGCACTTTATTTTTTATTATTTATTTGTTTGTTTGTTTGTTTTTGGTTGTGTTGGGTCTTCGTTGCTGTGTGCGGGCTTCAGTAGTTGCGGCACATGGGCTCAGTAGTTGTGGCTCATGGGCTCTAGGAGCGTGGGCTTCAGTAGTTGTGGCTCACGGGCTTAGTTGTTCTGTGGCATGCGGGATCTTCCTGGGCCAGGGCTTGAATCTGTGTCCCCTGCATTGGCAGGCAGGTTCTTAACCACTGTGCCACCAGGGAAGCCCTGCCATAGCACTTTATATCATTGTTTTATTTTGTTTTCTTTTCTTTTGTTTTTTTCTTTACCACGCCACCGCCACTTGGCACATGGGATCTTAGTTCCCCGACCAGGGATTGAACCTGCGCCCTTGCACTGGAAGCGCGGAGTCCCAACCCCTGGATTGCCAGGGAAGTCCCTATATCATTCTTGAGGTATTTACCATGAACCCTTTTATTGTATCCTGTGCATTCCTTAATTCCCTTACAGGACTGTAAGGTATGACCTATACTTTGTACTTCTTATATATTCCAGAGTTTTAGCACAATGATTAGCACACCAGGAGTGAAGTAAATATGGAATCTGACAAGCAATGAATCAATCAGTGAATTGAATGAATGGATTTAAGAATGAATGAATACTCTATAGTGAATCCCATTGCTATGGTCCCAAAATAACCCAGGTCTTAATGTGTCCCACCTTAAGCCAGTCTTCCATCCATGATTTACTTAAATTCCCTTTCTTTAAAGGGAAGAGTCATATTGATGACAGACAGCAAGAAATGTCCAAGAACAATGTTAACTACAAGGATATATGTAGGTTGACAACTACTGAGGAAAGCATTCTTTAGCCATATTCTCTAAATTCTACCTTCTTTTCTGCTTCTTGTTTCTTAATCTTAAATAATTGTTAGAATTCATCATATCACACTTAATCAGGCATCAAATAAAATTACCTAAATGTAGTAAATATTTAAAATTGTACATGCCAACATTAATCATTACTAGCACTAACTTTTTTTCTCATAAAATTTTGGGGCTTCCCTGGTGGCGCAGTGGTTGAGAGTCCGCCTGCCGATGCAGGGGACACGGGTTTGTGCCCCGGTCCGGGAAGATCCCACGTGCCGCAGAGCGGCTGGGCCCATGAGCCGTGGCCGCTGAGCCTATGCGTCCAGAACCTGTGCTCCGCAACGGGAGAGGCCACAATAGTGAAAGGCCCACGTACCGCAAAATAAATAAATAAATAAATAAAATTTCGGACTCAGTGACAGAAGGGTTTTTCTGCACCTTCCTCAGCTAATAGTATCTGAAAAGTACCCATAACAGAAAAATATTCACAATCAAATATTTCACTCATGCAGTTATCATGGGCTCACACTTCTCACGTTAAGTCATTTTCTGTACCCTTAAGTAGGCTACACAGACTTCTCTAATTTCAGACATTTTATGGCTCTAACACTGCCTAAAGGAAAATAAGTGAAAATATTTAATTGTATAATGTGATGATACATTTTTCATGACTTTTACTCTATTAAAATTCCCATTTTTACTAAAAATCTGACTTCTAGGCATTAATTCTACACATTTACTTGCCCATATATAAGATAATGCACATACAAGGTTATTGATTACCATATGGTCCATAAAAATAAAAGACTGGAAACTCAATGTCCACCAAAAGAGGACTAGATAAATAAATTATGATATATCGTTTCAATGGAATGATATGCAAATATTTAAAAAAGGAATGAGAATGATTTCTAGGTAATGCATCCCCAAGTAATTTATTATATTGCTGTTTGTAATAGAAAATATTAGAAATTCTATCAAGATCCAGGTAACTGGATAAGTAAATTAGAGTACATCCATTCAGTGGAATAGTACACACCTGTAAAAAAAATGAGGCTACTCTGCACATATAGAAAGATATCTGTAATACATTATTAAGTGACAAAAACAAGATTAAGAACAATGTTTATAGTGTGTTAACTTTTGCATTCAAGGAGCGGAGCGTTTCAGATATACCTGCATAAAGAAATTCCAGACAAGACACAAGAAACTAATAAACATGGCTCTATGAGGGAGGTAGCCTTGGGTCCACGCAGGGCAGGAGAAGGAGCAAACTTTCTCACAATCTATCATTTTATATTTTTCATTCTTAATCTTGTGCATGTATTATCTATTCAAAAAATTTAATATGTATCTCCATTATCATTGGTCTAATGTTTGTTTAATAAATGGATTTTAAAAGAATTCCCAATATGTCAGTCTCCAACGTCTATTGCCAAATTTCCCTTTTGTAAACTGTGCTCTCCTCTCTTTTACATCAAATGTCTTTTCAATGCTCACAAAGACCCAACTGAGGGAAAGAGCTAAGGCAGAACACTTTGGAATGGAGTTGATTTGGATCCAGTTTGAAATCTAAGAAGACATGATGCTAAATAGTGAAGCAATTTGGGGAACATATTTGCATAGAAATGAAAGATGGACTGTGTGGTCTGGGTGATGGCCAAAAGGTTGAATAACACAGAATTAATTGTGCTTCCTTCTTGCTAACATTTTAATGGTCTAATTATGAGAATGTTTAATTAAAATGTTTTCATTCGTAAATGAGGGTAATGATTATCAACAACTCTCTGAAGAACTAATTAATGTTTTATTTCACCAGCTTAAACAGATTTTAAGAAAAAAGGAAGATAACTGAACAGCCATACTGAAATTTCTTTTTTCACACTAAACCATCTTTTCAAATATTCAAGTCATTAATCTATATTTGGAAATCTGTAATCATCTGAGGTCTTATATAGCCAGGCTTCCATTTATTAGAGAGATGAATTCACACAAAAAAGCAACAATGTTTAAACGTGGTGTTCAAAAGTCCCTCTCAGCGAGAGGTATTAAAATGTCAGCCTCATTTGAATGAGACATTATTGACCCCCATTAGTAGGACACGTGCTCGCCGTGGCTTTCTCTAATGGTGGTGATGGATTTTCTCTTGTCCATCCACACACTCCTGCCATGTCCTCTTATGACCTGGGGCAGACATATGCTAGACAGCTGGCTGGACCAGGTCTGTGACCACTGAACAAAGCAAACCTTGCTGGCCCACACAAAGGTTGAACCTGTGACCTTGTTCTCATTAGCTCAATGCCCTAACCACCTGAGTTAAACAGCCACAAAAAAACGTGTAGATTGAATGCTGGGTTGATAGATGTCTGTGCAGAGGGGTGTCAAAGCCGGGTATAAAACAATACACAATACTGGACATAATGCTGGTGTTTAGGTATTAAAAGAGGGTGTCTTGTCCTCCTATAAACTGTGTGTCTTGTAACCCACACCCCAGTGGCATTTTCCAAGCTGAGAACAAAAACATGATCATCTTAAAAAGAATTATATTTTAGTTCTATACCACAACTCAATATGGTCCCCACCCTGAAATAAAGACAATGGCCATTGAAATAGTAGTTAACTAGGATGGATTAGGAGATCCCAGAAAGTAATAGATTCTACATCTCATTTGATCTGTGTTCTCCTGAGCCTTGGGTTTTAAAAAGGGAAGGAGAGATAAAAATGGTAGTTGACAGAAGCAGAGGTAAGAACAAGAGTCAAGAATTCGTGAGTAGAAGACATAGAAGCTGTTCATCCAGGCAAAGCTTCATGAAGAAATGTCTGTGCTCAATCCACAACTTTTGGTTGAGTATCGTGTGTTTGGTGTGTCACGGGGCCTCTGAGATCTACCAACAGGGAGGGGAGTTCGGCTCACAGAACACAGAATCATGGAGAAAGTCACCGACGTCTGCATTCTCACATTGTCCTTCGCCCTGAACAGACAGTGACTCTGGTGCCAACCTCTAAGGGTCATCATGACTGCAGGCCCAACGCAATAATCAGGTGAGATTAGGTGAGAAACATCACCACAAGTGCAATATGAGTAGTTTCAGTGCCAAGATTATATTTCAAGGGATGAGATGAAGTTCCACCCTTTGGCCCTTCCCTGTCTTCCATCTGCATGGACTCTCCATCACAGGACCCTGGTCAACGGGATTGCAGGCTCATTAACCCCCAACCACTAGAAGACAACAATTGAACTTATCATCTTGGGGCTCGAGAAATATATTCCAGTTAACCATCCAAAACTACCACGTTCAAGCACCTCCCCTCTTGAAAGTTCCCCTCGAGATAAAGTTCCAATTGCTTAGGTTGATGCCCAATAGAAATGCATGGCTCAGTCTTTTCTTCTTTGCATCCCCATGCTTAGCAGAAGGCTTCCCGCATAAAAGGAGTTCAATCCATGTTGAATGAGGAGACAAGTGAACATCTCTGATCCTTTTTTTTTTTTTTTTTTTTTTTTTGCAGTACGCAGGCCTCTCACTGCTGCGGCCTCTCCCGTTGCGGAGCACAGGTTCCGGACACGGCTCACGGGCCCAGCCGCGGCATGTGGGATCCTCCCGGACCGGGGCACGAACCCGCGTCCCCTGCATCGGCAGGCGGACTCTCAACCACTGCACCACCAGGGAAGCCCTCTGATCCTATTTTATCTTTCCACTTTGTCTCACTTTGCTGCTCTTACTTAATCCTCCCCTCCATTTTCATTGTCCATGGGGCGGCGAGAATCCGACTCATTTCTTCCCATTGCCCCATGGACATGGCCAGCTCTCTTCTCACTCCATGCCTGTTCAGGACGTTCCCTCCAACTAAGGATATTAGCATGTGTTGAGTGCTTACTGCGTATCACTCTGTATATGTTATCTCCTTTAATTCTAAAACAAAATTAAGCAGTCACTACTATACCCGTTTTCTACAAGGTACTCAGAAAAGTAGAGTAACTTGCCGAGACTCTACAGCTGGAGAGCAATGGAACCAACATTTGTTTTGTTTTGCTTTTGTTTGTTTACTTATTTTGGCTGTGCTGGGTCTTAATTGTGGCATACAGGATCCTCGTTGCCCTGTGTGGGTTCTTAGTTGCAGCATGCGGGATCTAGTTCCCTGACCAGGGATCAAACCTGGGCCCGCTGCGTTGGGAGCAGGGAGTCTTAACCACTGGACCCCCAGGGAAGCCCCTGGAACCAAGATTTGTACTCAGATCTCTCTGTCTCCAAAATGAAACTCTTCTCCCTTCTAGAGTATTCTCTCAACCCCACCCCCATGTACCCAAATTCTGCTTTTCCAAAATAGGTCTGACTCTCAAGGTGGAGAGCAAGCTGTAAGCAGAGGAGCTCTTTCCAGTGCACTCCATCCCATAATGGTCTCTCATTCTTTTAACTTCGTGTTATTAACAAAATGTCTCAGACAACAATCATGGACTACCTCAGCTCTCCACTTATTATTCCTTTCTATTTGTCCTTTTAACTCTTCTTTAATCCATTTCTTCTCAGCCTCACTAAATTATAGGTTCAAAGAGCATCTTCTACATGCTGTAATGTGCTGTATCCCTTCACAAGCATGGAAGACACTTCCACATGTGGTAAGTACCCAAAAAATGTAACTGACTAAAAACAATGAATGTCAGCAGCTCCATCCTCCCACTAAGAATTTTGTGCCAATTTCTATTGTTATGCACTCCTTGGAGTATTGATATTTATCTCTTAAGGTTATTGTAATAAAGAGAGAAAACAGGAAAACTTGGAAAATGAAACAATGTTTGTAAACTATTTTAAAGTCTTCAATTATTAACTTTCTGGAGCATCTCTGGGATGGCTTCCATACCAGTGTTTGTGAGATCCTCTTGTTAAGATTTTTCTTGTTTCCTTCAAATACCCTCATATTGAAAGGTTAATTACTTGGTTGTAAAAGTGCACTCCAGAATGAAATTTAACCTACGAGTTCTCCATCTTGAGCTGAATATTTTTAGCAGTTTTTTTTTTCAAAAACAGAAAGTTTAACATCTGTTTAACAAATTTGAACACATTCTTACAGAAGAATAAAAAAATAGAAATACAGAGGTTCATGGATTTTAAGCTCTTTTGAGTATTTGTAAAACACATTATGACTTTTATGCTTAGAAAAAAATAGGAAGTGGTGCTTTCAGCTGTAAATCAGCACCAGCAAATAAAGATGGGCTAGAAGTGGAGATATCTTTGGGACAAAAGTTTTTGGATTATCCAAAATGTTGATCATTTGTGGGCCGTAGAAAAGGAGGATTTATTATTTTTGAACGGTTCAATTTTTAGTAAGATAAAGCACATACAATTTGAGAGAACATCAAACAGAATGTGGTTCTTATTAATATCACATAACCTTTCCTACAAAGCTTTTCCTTTCTCCAGCCTCGCTCCCATTAGAAGCAAACTAAACGTGTCGACAGCTCCAACTTAGGAAGGCGTTAGGCCAATAGCCTCTCCTTTTGAGAAGCTGGATCATTAATTCAATATCACATTACTAGTTTTCTTCATAAGCTATGCATGGGGACAGACTCTATTCTGTAGGGTTTAATCACACACAAGTGGCAAAACCCACAGAACACAGCTCCTAATCAGTTGGGCCTTCAACCAAAGACTTACTCCATGCACATATGTCACTCCCATTTTCATTAGTGTGACTAAAACCCTAACTTATTTTACACATTTGGAAGAGGCTGGGTCTCAGTGGTAGTGATTATATTATAAAATTATATTGTCTCACTACCAAATGTGTTTATACGTATCAGTATGTTTTATAATTGAAGATGCTCCTCCACAGCAGATGAACCATTGTTTTCGGAACAATCTGCGACTTATTTCCTTTTCATCCTAAATACTCATGTGAATCTAAAGATAGCATTTATGTTTTTAGAATCTTTAAGAAAACCAATGAAGTCTAGGACCTCAAGTTTGATTTATTTTAGGTCTTGTATAAAATAGGGACTCAATTAGACAGCGACTGAAGAATGAATGAATAAATTCCAACCACCTGAACTTGGGAACCCAACCCATAATCACAAAGGCCTATATCCTGGAGCAGATTCCAGATGGAATTCAAGATAAAAGTCTCAAAAACTAGGCTCAGATCTACCTCCTGTAATTGATTCTGCTTAATTCGGAGTTTGAATCATCTTAAGGTTTCCAAAAGATCCAAACAGAATTGTTTAGGCAGAGGTCCAAGAAAATAAATGTGACTGTACTTCAGAAGTAGCTTGGACCTTCCTTTGTATAAAAGAGAGCCCTTGGAGTTTCTCGAAACCCCCTCAAGGGGCCATTGCTGAGTGGGGGATCCCAGAGTCACATTCCAGAGCTGTATGGCTAGACATCAAAACAAAGTTTTGAGTTAAGAGTAATGCATTCAGGGAATTCCCTGGCTGTCCAGTGGTTAAGACTCGGTGCTCTCACTGCCGTGGCCCGGGTTCGATCCCTGGTGGGGCAACTAAGATCCCACAAGCCGCGTGACATGGCCAAAAAAAAAAAAAAAAAAAAAAAGCAATGCATTCAAAGATCACCCTACCGCCACCTCCTACCTCCTACCCCTACTGCCACTGTTACCGGTGCAGTCATATCCAGGTGGGGAGCCTGCCCGCCTAGCCTGAGACACATATCGTGGTCCATGGAAAGGAACCACGCCGGTGGGGAGCAAAAGGAAGAAGACAGCCATGGTGTGTGAGAAGGAGTTGGGCTCCCTGTGTTTATCAAGGAGCTTAGATCAAAATCACCATGCCATACAAACATGGACTAATAACTTCTCACAACACAGTAAGTCATTAGCCTTTATGCCCAATAGGTGATAAGCTAAAAGAAGACAGAGACATCCATCTAGATTCACTAGTTTACCTGCAGAGAACCCAATACCTGTCATACATTAGCTGCTCATTATTGAGCGCCTGAGTGAACGGCAGTGGATAAGAGTGGGTTTCCCTCCTGCCTGTAGCTCACTAGCTGTGTGACGTGGAACACTTTGGTGCTGCAGCTTCTCAGCTGTAAAATAGGGATAATGACTGTACCTTAGTTGGTAACTATGAAAAATAAATGAGTTAATATGGGAAACGCACTTAGAACAGGACCTGGCACATAGCATTATTATATTTTCTATCATTATTATTATTCTTCTTAATTATTCCGACCTCTAATTCCTGGAGTAGGGTGGCCCTGCCCAACTTCTAGGATTTCATGCTGTCCTGGAGGTGTTCACTGCCCTGTGGGCACAGTCACACCTACAGTAAATCATCCTCCTTTTGTGAAGAGGAAGACAAAGCTTGCCCCTCAATAATATGAACTCTGCAAAAGGTCTAATGTCTTGCAGTGTTTAAAAAGATCCTCTGCTCAATATTCTGTAACAACCTAATTGGGAAAAGAATTTGAAAAAGAATAGATATATGTATAACTGAATCACTTTGCTGTACACCTGAAACTAATGCAACATTGTTAATCAACTATACTCCAATATAAAATTAAAAGTTAAATAAATAAATAAATAAATTTTAAGAATAAAGCGATCCTCCAGAGTGAGAAGCTTATAACCACTTCTGTCCTTAAGTAATTTTTTTTTAAGTTGTATCCAAGTTACTACCCAAGGTCCATTGATATTAAACAGGAAAAATAACTTCCTCACATGGGCATAAGTTGCACAAAATACCATCAGTGCAATTTTGACAGGTACCAGGAGATCCCCAATATTGCTAATTGTTTACTGGGCTTGGCCTCAGATGTGATTCAGTAAGCTGCTATATTGGGTTTCCTTGTTTCCACTCACACTGCCCCTGCAGTCATCCTCCGGGGGGTTTCTGTCATCTAGGACAGCCCGGGTGCCTGGGTGTGTGCGCCCAGGTCACCGTGGAGGGCTGTGTGAGTGGGATCAAGAACCGGAGCATCTTAAAATGAAACAGCTGCAGCAGGAGTGGTCCAGGCTTGGGCGCAATACGATAGCTGCTATTAAACTCCACTTTGAGCTTCTTTTGGCTTTGATGATTTCTTTCTTCCTCTCCAAAGTTTATCATTCTTTTCCTGACCTCAAGTCAACCTCATAAAAGCCCAATTTTTTGTTTTGGCTCGAATTAAAGTTTTCGTTGTTTTGTTGTTGCTTTCAGGATTTTGCTTGTTTTCGGGTTTTTTGTTTGTTTTTCCTTTGTCTATTTGATCTGGGAAAACTATGAGGTGAGGCAGCCCAGCCATTCTAAAGTGTCTTGAATAGATGTGGAACTAGGAATTTTTGTTCCCTGGTATTCACCTGTCTCACAGCTTCTTCCCCTTCCACCGTGCCATTTCCTCCCAGTAAGCAGCTGGAAATGCCCTTTTTTTTTTCAGACTGTGTGCTACCAATCGCCTTCCTTGGCATCTCTTATTCCACGGCGAGCTAGTTGAGGTAAAAGGCTTCATTTTAACATCCAACAGTGGCATCCTTGAGTAAAGTTTGTTATTCACCATTGAAGAGAATAAATGTTTTAATGCATTGTCAGAATGAAAAACTCTTTTGCATTCTGACAGTTAAAAATTGAATGCACGTTTAAGTTCCTCGGAAAAGATGTGTTATAGTAACACAAACAGTGATAGAATTGGAAAGATTATAAAGAGGCAGTTCTAGGGCCTTTTAACTTTACCGTGAGGGAAATCATTTAAATGAACTACAAATATCATTCCCTCGATTAACATACCTTAACTCCACCACTGTATTTGCATCATCTTTTCTTAAGGTGATAATTAATAAGGCATCACTTAAAGACTATATAATGATGCTGAGACGAAGACAAGAATTAAGTCAGCCAGCTCATTGGGACTTTTTCCAGCTCCCAGCGACCACCTGGGATTCATCTTAATTCTCTGATTCTGTGTTTCAAATCAGCCTCTCAAAGATACTATTTGCTGTCAGCAAGTCCCCTGATTTATTTAATCCTTCCCCAAAATGTGTCCTGAAATTCTCACAATTTAACCCCTATTTGTCATTGAAGGCAGCTCCTCTGCAGTGACTAAATCACTCTCCGGCATTGTCAGGTGTTAGCAGAGGCCCTGGGGCTGTTCTGGTGGCCTGGGAAAGCAAGACCAGCCCCCTGAAATATTGCTGTTACTTTATTTTCTCAACAAATCATCAATAGATTTTTTTTTTTTTTTAGTTACACTTATAATCTCCACTACTCCTCTCCAAAAGAAAGAACACCCAGGCATAGTGCAAATGGTAAGTTACTCTCAGAGATTCAGTACATCTTTATATTTCCCATTTTAGGAAGGACATTACTAAGTCCAATATTACTATTCCAATGTGTAATATGCACACATTTTGTCTCAGATTACGTAGTATGATATGGGGAAATATGGATTCGAATAGAAGAAGGGAAAAAGAAGAAAAATAAGTAGAAAAGGGGAAAAGGGTAATAAAAACTCTTCTCTGATTCACTTAAAAATAGATTGAGACAATCAGATCCGATGTGGTCTCGTTTCTTCTTCTAATGTGTAAATCCTGATGGATTAAAAAAAACACCACGGTTTATAAAGCAGAAGTCCCATGACAAGAGAGGTGGCATTTTTATGCTTCCCTAAAAAAGCAGTAAGAATGCACTACAATCAGTAATAAAAATCATCGGAGGGAATAGATTTGGAAGAGTGTGTGTGGTATCACATCATCATCCTTAAAGTTCGCGCCTCCAACTCATAATCTCAACCTTCCTCAATCTGCAGGTGATCTGGAAGGCATGGGATTGAATTCACTGAAGGGCAGCCCACTTTTTTATTAAGCTTTCTATGTTGAGGTACTTGTAGATTCTCACGCAGTTGTGAGAAATGATAGAGATCCCATGCACGCTTTACCCAGTTTTTCCTAATCTTGCAAAATTATAGTGCAATGTCCCAATCATGATGCTGACATCAATACAGTCAAGACACAGGACTTTTCCGTCACCAGGATCCCTCTTGTTGCCCTTTTATAGCCACGCCCACTTTCCCTCCACCCTCTCAGGCTCCTTAACCCATAGTCACCACTAATCTTTTTCCTATTTCTATAATTTTGCCATTTAAAAATGTTACATAAATGGAACCAGACGGTGTACAACAATTTGGGGTTGGCTTTTCTACCCAGAGATTCATTTGCGTTGTTGAGCTTATCAATAATTTATTCCTTTTTATTGCTGAGTAGTATTCCAGGGTATGGATGTACTATAATTAACAGTACATGCTTAACTGTTAACAAAATGGTGAACAGTTTGAAAGACATCTGAGTTGTGTCCAGTTTGGAGCTATTATGAATAAGGCTGCTATAAACATTCATGCACAGGTTTCTGTGTGAACTTAAGTCCGAGCTGGGATAAATTCTCTGGAGTGCAGCTGCTGAGTCATACGGTAGTTACACGTTTACTTTTTAAGAAATTGTCAAACTGTCTTCCAGACTGGCTGTCCAATTTTTCTCCCCACCAGCAGTGTATGAGTGATCCATTTTTTCTGCATCCTCATTAGCATGCGATGTTGTCATGGTTTATTTTTAGCCAAAGCCAGAAATCCAGTTTAGGACAAAAACTGCTAGCGAGACTTCCAAATTTAACATATTTTGGTATTTTTAACACTACACAGCGATTAAATAAGTATATAATTTATATATTTATATATAAACATTAGCTTGCTTTGGTTTAAACTCTACAACTTAAAAGCTCTGCACTTTAGACAAATTACTTAACATCTCTGAACCTCAATTTCCTGATATGTAAAAACTACTCCTGCCAGGTAAAGAACTATATTAAAGTAATAATGTGTATATAGAACATAGGATAAAATAAGTGTTCAGTGAATGCTAATTCCTTTCCTCTACATCACTCCGTTTGATCCTCATATATTCTAACCTACATGCTTCCTCTCAATCCGTTCCCAGAACCACTTAGAACCACTGCTTCTGTTCAGTTTTATAGCTCTGTCTCACCTCAATCCAGACGAATATGAAAATAGTTTAAAACTCAGTTAAGATGATGGAACAGAAACAGCATGATACTGCTTTCAGGAAACAAGTTCAAACCCAGATCAACCGCCTACTGACTGTGTGAACTTGGGCCATTATTTCACATCTCCAGTCAACACCACTGATGGTTCATCTCTTCATCTTTAGAATGGACAGAATCAGACCTGCTTTACCTGCCCTCCAGAGGTGCTGAGTTCAAATGAAAGAACTATGTGAAAGCAACTTGTAAACAGTGAAGAGCTACACAACTACATGGCTAGCAGAATAAGGCAAGTTATAGAAAACAAAGTCCAGGGCACCAAAGGGTCTCATTCATTCTGCCATAGAATGTCAAGGTAGAAAAATGGCGGCAACCACAATGACTTCTGAGTCTAGGATGGTGACGCCCCAGAGGATGGGGTGCAAGAAGACCAGAGTACAAATTCTCTTTTGTTTTTATATAAACAATTAGAAATGAGTTCACCAACACCCTTACTTGATCTTCATCAACAGGTGACCCAGGCACCCAGGGGTGGGGGAGATCTGAAGGGCAGAGGGGCTAACAGTGCCCCCAACTGTAATAGGGAAGAACAAATCTGACTCCATACTGGATCTGTTTCTTTTACTTTAACCTTTGTATTCTGTTGCTTTTGCTACAAGTTAATCACAAGAGAATGTTGCCTGTTGCCTGAAATATACAGGATAGCCCATTCTCAAGGCTCTGACCTTTAAAGGTATAACATTTTCTTATTCATATAGAGATAAAAAGTTGCAGAACAGAGAATAGCATTTGTCTTGTTGGAGGTTTATTGAAACATTGTGACCAGACCTAACTGGACAGCTGCAAGAACAAAGGATTCCAGGCACCAAGAAGTCTGCAACAACCAGCCACACCCCCCTTCCCTTTTAGTAAAAGAAGCCTGAAATCTAACTCGGGGTAAGATGGCTCTTTGGGACACTAGTCCACCATCTTCTTGGGCTGCTGGCTTTCCAAATAAAGTCACTATTCTTTGCCCCAACACCTCATCTCTTGATTTATCGGCCTGTTGTGCAGTAAGCAGTATCAGCTTGGACTCAGTAACACCACCACGAGCTCACAGAGATGAGCTTGACTGAGACGTGTTATGGTTTATCTGACTCAGTTAGGTGGAAGCAAATTGTACAATCCAGTGGCAACTAAACTAACCTTCACCAAATGGACAAAGGGCTTTAAAAGATTCCTGCAAAGAACCTTATATTGAAGATAATTGAAAGAATACAGGCAGAAACCATCAAAAAGAAAATGACAGAATTGATACTCTTCCTGCTCCACGTTAAGCACTTTAGTCCTAAAGCCATGAAAAAAGGCAGAAACACAGACAACATGAATCCAACAGTAAGTCAACTAAAGTATTTTTAAGTGACCGAGGCTATTTAAAGTGTGGATTTGCATCCACACCTGATAAGGCTGAATCTCACCTTTAAATATTTAAACCTATTATTTAATTTTTCTTTATCTTGCCCTTTTGTAGTTTCGCTTTTGCATAGGTATATAATGTACATAATATATCAGTAAAGTAGTGCAGGTATATAATTTGCCAATAAATATCCTTTAAATGTTTTACTCTTGGGGTGCACAATTAAAACAATGAGGAGACCACTGACCTAGGGTATCCTATTTCTTTTACATGTCATTTCTCCTAGTTTAGACCTTTGTGTTAGACACCAACAGACCACCACACATGGCCAAGATGGCATGCAGGTAGATTTCCTCTGCCAGTTTAGCAGGTTGCTCTCACTAAGACCACCTCCCCATACCTTTCTAGAGCCTCCAAAGACAAACAGGAGACTCTTCCTTCACCCTGTCAACACTGAGGTCTGGAAGTCAATCTCCTCACACAAATCTCTATGAAGTCCATGGGCTGTCAACATCCCCACATTCCGCAGCTTTCAGGAATGTACCTGGCATGCCAGTCTTTAACATTGTACAGCTATGCCAAAGAGAAGAGCTAGTGTTTATTAAGCACTTACTGTATGCCAGACCCTCAATTAAGAGCCTCATGTGAATCATCTCACCACAGGTTCATCATGACATTGTGATAGACGATTATTATCCACCTCGTACAGAAGTGTAACTGAAGCTAAGGATGGTTAAGTAATTCTCCCAAGATCACATGCTGATAGCTGCTCTAGGCAAGATTCAAAATTGTGCCTCCTACTCTAGAGACGTGTTCTTAATCACTGTGCTATGCTACTCGCCATGCGTAATAATAGCTTTATTTGTATGTACTAAGATTTCTTTAGAATGTGCTCAAAATTAATTTCTCAAATTTGTCTCATTCCAAATGTGATGTTGCTTCATCTTGGGATCAAATATTTACCAGAGCACATCACTGATCTTGTAATAAACAAAATAAATTACAATTATATTTACAGGAATTGTTCTTACAAACAGATTTTTTTAAATTTATCTTACCAATCCTTGAAAAAAACTGCTGTAAATTATTTCTAACATGAAGTAGGGTATAAACAATAATACAATAAAATGTATCTGGCTTACTATTTGTTCAGATGTATCTGAGGTTATAATTTAAAACTCCTAGCATCCAAGGCAATGAGAAAAATTCAGCGTGTGATCTAGTTATTTCCTCATATTCAGATGTTCTTGCCTGTGCACACTGAGGACACTTGAGTTCTCTTCTCAGATGTTCTCATTACAAATACCTAGGTCGTGATTTTAAAAGCACTATAATTTACAAAGCACAGCCCACACCAAGTGGACTCAAATGCCACTTTTTTGACATAGCTATTTTAACCTTGACGAACCATCATATTTATCCTTATGAACACTTCTTTAAATATCACTGTATCTGAAAAAGGAAAAATGCAGCTTTCAAAGAAAAAGCACTTCAACAGCCCACATATAATTCGTATTTGTAATAAAGCAAAAATAGCCGCTTGATTAGATTATGTAATTTTATTGCTAACATCATCTTGACTTGACTAGCACAAGATTCAGAGAACTTAACAATGTTTGGAAAAGCAGAAAGAATTACTAGGAATGTAAGGAGGCAGTTTCTCACTTTATTTATCCCAGATTAATAACAGTTAAAGTTGCCTGGTTTCTTCCTGAAAAAGTTTTTTCACCGTTTTCTCCACAAGTTGGAGTTTATGGAAATCCTCTCATGGATATACTTTATTACTCCAGTTCAACACCAATTTGAAAAAAAAATCAATGCTTTTTGACACCAGTTATGACAACATGCATTCATTTAGAAAGAACAGTGGTATAGTAGGTTAAAGGTCCTTATATTTTAACCCAATATGAAAAGTCAAGGTAGCTAGTATTTTCTATATACAAGAATTTGTATATATTTCCTTGATGGGAATTCTTCACGCAGTGAAAAATCTATTTTAAAAATCACTGAATTGAAACAAACAAACTCAATCTATTTGGTTTTGCAGATCCAACCCATACCTCTCCTGTTTTACACAAAGAGCCAGATGCTGCCTAAGGAAACTTGCTTTTTTAGATTTTATGTTTCTGCATTCCTCCTGTGTCATATTTTGCATCCCTCTTTCAGCCATCATTTCATAACTGTCATGAGAAAAAGCATTCACTCATTTTCTCTGATTTTACATCTTCACAGAATTTTTTTTAGTTGGACCACAGCAATCTTATAGGAAAACTCCATTTTCTGGTAGGTTCTACAAAGGGTAGAATCTGAATGTCCAGTGCACTGTCTGTTTGTCACCCAGCACAAGTAGGGACTCCTATTACCTACAAAGGTATTAGGAAAGTGCTCCCAGCTGAAAGTATTTATCCAATTCCAATTGTCGTTTGAAAGTCTAAAATACTAAGGGTGGTACTGTTCCAGGAGCTACTGTTTAAAACAATGCAATGCCTGTTTAGAGGGAAAAAATCAGTACTTGAAAATCTGAGTTGGTTTAAAAAATAATAACTATGCATCCAAAAAAGAATTCTTAGAGAAACATTTATATGCCAGGCACATGTTTTTAATTTTAATATCATTAGCTTACTGAAATAAATATGTAGAGTCTAATAATTGTTTTCTATATTTTGATATTTTGATATTATTCTATTATAGTGAGTTTGCAAAGAAGCTAATGAATAACAATGAAGGAAAAATATGTATCTGTCAGGACAAAGTTGCTGTGGTTTGTAGGCACTGCAAAATGCTGTGTTGAAAAAAAATCTGTTAAAAAGTAATTGAAAACTGCTCTGATTTAAAAAGAAATGAATGTGTAGCCCTATACGATAATGTCAGATAAAAAGTAATCGTGTTCCCCGTACAGTTGTGTTTGTTGGCATTTATATAAGCATAATAATGCTTTCAGGGTATTTTCATAGTTGTTCACTTAACGTGGGATTAACATCAAAACCTTTATAATTATTTGAGATCACGCATTTGAAAGTGGCGTGGTAAAACATGTTAATGGTTAAAACACTCTAGCAGTTTTAATACCAAACAGATTAACACACATGAAAGTAATATAATTTGTGCACTGAATAATATGTCAAGCCAATTCTTTTGGTGAAGAGAGAATTCTTTCTAGCTACTGCTTTGTATTTCTTATAGACATACTAAAGCAATCAGCTAGAAAACTGCATGAGAGATACACATAGGTGTGCACGACTCACGGACTTGAAATATTATTCTGTGTCTTTGTCATCGCACAATTTCATGAAACCATCATTTCTGAAGTTCGCTTTAAATAAAATTGAGAACCATAACATGACAATCTAGAAGAATGAAAGTGGGATTATAAAAAAAAAAAATGCTAAAAGAGATTGCTAATGGGCAAGAACAGCTACGGATTTCTTTTATAACCACCAGCAAAGAAATGTAGAGCCTTAATGCATTAGAAGCATATTTTAATATGCACCCCAGAGTCTCATAAAAATATTTCTTTGCCTCAACTTTCCCATCTGGACAGGAGAGGAAAATGGGTAGTCATTTAGAAAATAATATGAAACTGTGGATTAATTACCCATTTTGCCCATCTTTCTTGAATTCGTATGAAAATGGACCTCACATCTCAGACCTAATTATATTATAATCCTTGTTGCACTCAGCTACACAGGTCAGGGTGGGGTGGGAAATCTTGGAAATTATACTGAACGTGACAAATGCAGGTGCCTCCCCCCAGACACGGAGACTGTGTATTAAAAGCCGGTATCTGTATAACTTCAGCTCCGCCTGAAGGGGCGGGGGTCAAGGAGTTAAATCATGTGGTTTCCACATATACAGAGAAAATCCATAAAAAGAGATTTATTATCATATTTTCTTTTTGAAAAGTAGTATTTGTTTTTGACTTTAAAAATGCTCCTCGGTATAAAGCAAATATTACAATTTTGTGAAACAGCAGCCAAGATATAATTATCTGTGAAATATAAGGCTTAGGACCTGGTTCGAGTTAACTACTGTTCTGCTGAGACCAACTAGGCTAGCCCGCAGTGGCCGAAGGAGCAGGTTCAAGGAGGACTGGGCGGCCGCGGGAGCCGGGCCAGACGCCTTGGAGCTTTATCCTCCTGCAACCGAGTTAAAGTTACTTTGCACAAAAAGTCAAACAAGAATAAGCAGCCATGGAAAACGGCACGGAGCCGGCTAGTAGGTTTAACAGCGAGAGAGCGGGAAATCCAGGAACCGCCTGGAAGTACTGGAGGAAAATGGGATGGGATGGACGAGAGGGGAACGGAAGAGGGGAGAAAGGAAGCTGGGCAAGGGCACACCCTGGACTCCACGTGCGCGCTGCACGGTGCGTTACCACTAGGTGCGCCCCAGCCGCTCGGCAGGGAAGGAGAAGCCCTTCAACTCGGCTCCGCGCGCCTCCGCACCGGGTGCAGGAAAGGCCCCCGGCCCGGCCCCCTACCCGCCTCCTCTCCACCCACCCCCCCGCCCCTCCCCGCGCCGGCTCCGCGGGTCCTTCCTCCGCCGCCCGGTGCGGAGAGAAAGCGGGCGGCGGCAGATTTGCCCCGGTGGCACCGAAGCCACAAGCCTGCCCGTAATTGCAAAGCAAACAAGGCTGAAATATTGGATTGGTCTCAATCGTGACAAGATCTACGCTTTTGCCGCCAATTTGTTTGTGCAGCTCTATTTAAAGGCCCTTGATTGAGGAAATGTTGAAAATAGCGGGGAGGGTTCCCTAATGAGACCTCGGGAGGGAAGCTGGGGGGGGGGAGGGGCGCCGTTAACCCCTTCCTGCCCGCCTCGGGCGAAAAGCCCCGGAGCCGAGCGGGGTTAGAAGGGGGAGCAGAGGTCCGTCCCGTCCCGCCCCGCGCTGTGACCTCCCGCCCGCCGCGGCCTAAACTCCGCCCGCGCTCGCATCTCCCCCCCGCGCCCGCGGCCCGCGCGGTTGGGGCCCCGAGGCCCGGTGGCGCCCTCCGGCGCGACCCGGCCCTGGTTGTCGGGCTGGGGGTCGCGGCGGCTGGAAGTCAAGGCGAGACACGCAAGAGGAAGGAAGAGAAAACACATTTATTGCGCGCAGCCTGTGCGTCCGGCGTCCATCCCCACGCGCGCCTTGATCTCATTCATCTTTCATGCGCATCCTCGCGGCCGGCGTAGCTACCCCATTGCTCAGATGCGGAAACCAAGGCTTAGAGAGACCAGTCCGCGGCGTCCGCCCGGCCAGCTGTTGCTCCACAGCTCAGGAGGCGGAGGGGCCAGGGGAGACCAGGCCGGGCTGGGTCCCCGCTCTCCATCCCACGCCGGCGATGCGGAGCCCTCGGACGCGCGGTCCAGCCGAGGAGCCTTCCCCTGCTTCTCCCGAGGGCCTGGAGATGAAGGTCTGTGCCCTTCGGGACGACGTCCGCCTCCACCGCTGTTTTGGTCGCTTTCAAAACAAAGAAAATTGCAATCCGATTGCAACTGGGATACGCAGAATTCACCAGATTTCTCTGTCATCCTTTATACAAGTTGTTTAAGCACCTACTGGGTACAGTGCCTCGATTGGGCTCTCAGGGAACCCACAGTCACAGGAGGGGAAAGATGTATGCCCAGAGATCGACCGGAGAGCAGATGGGGGTGGGGGAGAGGGCATCAGAACGGAGTTCAGAAGAAGGGAGACCTGATTTGCGGGAGCAGAGAGAAGGAAAGCCGTACCTGGAAAGGCTTCCTGGAGGAGGTGGCATTTACTCTGGGCCTAGAAGAAACCGAGAAGTGTGGATTCTTTAACGTGGGAGAGACATGGGTTGTTTGCCAGCTCCGCTGGCAAGCCGAGGGGTGCCAGACACACAGCTGAGGACAATGTAGGGGTCACACTTTCGTCACCTGCTGATTCCCCCAGCTGCCCCTCTGACTTGGAGAACTTGAGCCGATCGAGTCCTGAGCAATAAGTTCCAGTCTCTCTTAGGACTGAAAACCTAGGGCTTGCAGATGACACCAGTGGCTAGACTTTGACCTTTCAGGAGCCCTGGACTTGGGCCAAAAGGGACTGTTAAGGGCAGGCAGGGGCAGGAAAATGGCACTGGGGCACTCTCCCCAGGGCTCTTATTAGAGCTACACGTTCCCAGGCTTTTCCCAGAGGGATGTGGTCAGAGATGTACCTTGGCCAATCAGAAGTTTGTCTTTCTGGAGTCACAGCCAAAGGTAGACTGGGCAAATGGAGACCCCGTGGGGGGGGGGGGGGAGAACTGGCTCCGTTGGTACTTCCCCAAGAATGATCTGTGCCTTCTGTCAGCAAAACAAAAAAAGCATCAGTCATCCGCGTCTAGTGGAGTCTCTCAATGTGTTTTGAATGGAATTCTGCTTTTTCTGTATGCAACCAATTCCTTCGTTTGAAGTTGGATGCTTTGCAATAAGAATGCAATTCCATTTTTTGTTCCTCGAGGTTTTGGCCTGTGTTAACTTAAGTGGGCACTCACACAAGTATTAAAAGGAAATCCATTCTCTCCTGGAAAATGAAACAAAGTCTCGCCTGTCCAATCACACTGCAGATATATAATCTGTAACAACAAATTCGCCTCCTGGTGCTGCGCATTTCCAGCAAGCATCCTGCCTTCTCTGTTTATGTTATAACTTTTCTGCCTGCAATTATTTTTATTTTAATTTTCTGTCACTTTAACAGAATCCAGAGCCTTTTCCTTTAATGTTTTGTACACAACATGTTCATTTGGATAAGATGTCCTTTCCTATCCTCTTTTAGCTTGCCTTTCCTTGTGTAGCATTCTGTATCGGGAGTTTCTAATATTTCTCTCTCTCTCTCTTTTAAGAACTTGTCCCTGTCTTGCTTTATTTGTTTGTGTGAAATATAGTTTGAAAGGAGATCAGAGAGAGCAGGAGGGGTTTGTAATAAGAGAATGACCGAATGACCCAAAGGCTGATTATCTGTCATTAACTGGAGACTCGGTGTACCCAAATTACCAGGGAGACCTCAGTCTGCCGGATCCAGAAAGGCAAGCTGGAATGCAGGGCTGAACAGGCTCGTGGCGTTGCAAACGAAGACACTTTGCCAACACATTTTCTTAAGGAGGTTTCCTTCAAAACTCAGCTCAGCTTCAGTGGATAAATGTTTTAGATTCTAACAGGTTGTACACAGGTTAAAAAAAAAAATCTCTGCTGAAAGACTACCTTCAGCGTTTCTGGAACGAACTTCCCTGTGTTGTTTCGTTAGGAGCAAAATTGCAGTTAATTGTCTAAGCTCCAGAGAATATTGAGAAGTCAAGCCAAGCTGCTTTTGATCTGCTGAACCCAAGCCTTGTAAACATCGAGGTTTGCCATTAATATCGACAATAAAACGGTTTCTTTTTGTTAACCTGAAACCCAGCCATCATGGCGAGCCCTCGTCTAGAAGCAAAGGCCCCGGAAGAAACTAGCAAGGGTTTGGAAGCAACTGCCAGGGCTAGAGAAATCTATCTCTGTGAATTTGCAAAGGAGGCTTCAGAACAGGAATGCGAGCCACACTGCAGTTAGAACTGGGAAGGCACCGGGGCTTCCAGACACAAACAGACCCTTCAGTCACTTGAGTGGTTTGTCCAAAGCCCTGCACTTCAAGCTGCCATTTGCTTTCATATTTTATTCTGAACCGCAGACTGTACTGCAGACTAGTTGAAGTCTATTCCTTACCATTTCCTTAGAGCGTGTATGCAAAATTACAATTACTTCCTCTTCTGCATGTTGAATGCTCTCCTCCCGGCTTGGAAGAAAATATTGCTTGTGTGTGTAGGTGATTTGATTGAAACAAGAATGTGAGTGAGTAGTTGACATAAATCCTGTGAGGTGTATTTTCTTACACCACTTCTGCTCTAAACTCCATCTATATTTTACTACAAAGTAGCGAAGATCAGATTTATCATACCTCTTAGGACCACCATAATTACATTAGTAACACTTCCCATGTATATATACATCATGCCGCCCAGAGTGAGGCCCCTTCATGTGCATTATCTTTTGTTCCCTTCAGTCTGAGTAAGGATTTTAGCTTTACAGACACATGTGGATACCTGGCAAAGGTTCCCCCTTATCAATAAAGACCTTCCAGAGCAGCAGCACATTTGCCAGTTAATATGAAGATCTAGTCATTGATTATTTGGAGAAAATGCAAATTCCCACCACCCATCATAGTGGACATTAAGATGTTTCTTGTACAGTGTACACCTTAATTATTGTACACAATGTTATATGTCAGTCATATTTCAATTTTTAAAAATATTTTTCTAAAGGACTTTATTTAAGGATGAGCCAGTGTCTTATTCACCACTTTCAGGTTCTATGACACCAAAACCCCTATAAATCCAAACATTGCTGGAAGGCAAATTAGAAGCAAGGGAAGGAGAGAAAGGGGAAGGAGGTAGAGAGGGAAAGGAAGGTAGAAAGGGAGGAGAGAAGAGAGAAAGAGAGAGAGAGGGACTAAATGCGGGGGGGGGGGTGTTACAAGCACCCAGCAAGTTCCAATTTTCTCCACTGACTTAACTGTTTCCTGATCAACACGGAGCAATCAGCCCCTCCAGAGTCATCACTGCAACTGGATCAGCCCCTCCCCACCCTGTCGCCACAGATCTGTTCGGATGGGAAAGAGGAGGGACAAGGGCTCGCTCACCAAATACCCCAGGCCCACCCCAAAATCCAACAAGAAAATGCTCACGAGAAATGAAACCTCCGAAGAGCCAAGGGCAGCTCTTCCTGCCCTTCGTTTCTGAAACAGACGTGAGTCCGATCAAACTTGATTCTGCTTTGTAGTGTGTACTTCGAGCACCCCCACGTTTCTGGGGCCACTGTCACTCGCCAAAAGGTACACAAGAAAGGGAGGGGCTACAAAACCCCAGTTAGGGGAGACTCTTGCTGCCACTTCAGACAATATGTCTGGTTCTAGATTGTCCTAGAGGTCCTGGGGCTAAGTGGCCCGCAGGTACAATGACTCAACCCCACCCTCTGACAGACAGAAATGCAGAGCAATTAGGGCGTCACAAGAAGCACATCCTTGGAGCAGGTGAGGCTGGGGTGACATCTTCAAGAACACACTGCTTTTGCTGCCACTCTCTGGGTTTCATGTTCTTTCTGGGCCTCTTAGCACGTTCTGGGGTTCACCTCACAGAAGAGCATTATAGATATTTAAAGGAATGCCCAGAGTCACTTCCACTACGTGGGTTAAGAAAATAAGGGAAAACGAGATTTGAAAGATGCTGAAGGGAATTGAGCCATAATTCCCGTAAACATAAAATGTGTGTTTATGGCCCTCTGGCCTGGTTATTTTCAGGTCCAGTTTATTTTGAGTTCTCATGAGCAAAACACAAGATACAAACTGCCCTTGCCTTTGAAATAATAAATACCTCGAAAAGATCTGTATTTTCCCTAAAAACAGACTGAAGTTTTTAAGAAAATATTTAGTTTAAACCAGATTTATTTTAAAAGTAATATCTCACAAGACCAGAACGTTTGCAAGGGAGTGTGCAGCCATTCCCGTGCCCTTTGACTCCCTTTCAGGGGAAGGGGTAGGATTGAGGGAAAAGAGACAGGAGACACGGGCCCAGAATAAATGTTGGACCCCAGTTCTGTCTGCTTAGCTGAAAAAGGCAGATGTAATGTGCAGCACAGTGGGTACACCATCAGCTACAAGGATCGCAAACATCATCCCCAGCCCCCCTCCTGTGAAGCAGTCTCCCCGCCTAGGTAAGACTGGTTGCAGCTCAGCTCAGGGCCTCAGAAAAGGGCAAGATGTTAGCACGCCCTCACCCTTGCAGGATTCCTCCTGCAGGCACCCCAGGTGGCCCCCAGCCCGCATCTTCTCAGCTGCTCAGTGGTCCTCAGCCTGAATCGTGTCACCTCCCCCTGGAGTACTCGGAATGCATGCCCTTTGGGGAGCAGCACACCAGAGGCCACACTATTGCAGACCAGGATGGGGTCCCTGGGCTGATAACTAAGCCAGGAACTTCCCCCTCCTTTACTTTTCCCACTTTCCCCTCCATCACCACCACTACCACCAGCTCCATCAGTAGCCCCTCAGAAGGCACAGGCCACCTAAACTGGGGGCAAACCTGAGACGGCATCTTTGCCTCACAGCTTTCCAAAGTAGCAGACTAATCCAGCATCCCACTAGACCCAGAGCAAAATGTCCCAAAGACAGCACTAACAGAAAAAAGTGGACTCGGTTGTGCATTCAGAGTGGAACTCAGCCAGTTAGGGACCCTAGAATTCTCCCATTTGTCCCCTGCCTCCAAGCCCCCTTTCTAGGGCTGTAGCCTCTGCATTTTGGCCTTCGGAGATTCATGAAGCCCTAGACCCTCGGATCACATTAATTAACTGATAATGACACTGTCAATGAGAATGGATGTTCAGATTAGCATCTTTTATGACTTTTTTCTGTCCCATGTTGTCCATCTCTTCTATCACTTGCCAGGCTCTCTGGGACCACGAAGGGGTTTGTCCATTTTTTGTTTCAATGAAAAGAGCATGGGAAAGGCTGAAAGTGGCAAGTTCTGATGCCTTTCCCATGGAGGCTCCTCGCCTCTGGTGGACACTGCATCCCAGTCCCCCGCTCAGCCCTCTGCCTGGCCTCTTCCTCCTCCTTTCAATTCCCCAAACTCCCCCTGGCCTGAAAGCAGCTTGCATCTACTTTCCCTGCATTTTTATCCGTTCCCAGCCAGGGTGCAATCATCTTACTTTGTCTACCTGCTCCCAAGGCCTAGATGTGTTTTTATAAACAGACTTTTTAAAAATGTATCAAATGTCAGAGGATTGAACTACCAGTATTTACACATTTAGGGTTGGCCTCCCCTGGTGAAAATGTAAACAGAACCCTGACCACACTACCTATATTCTTTCCTTGAAGAACAAGGTCTTTAAAAGACTCTCCTTGTGCTCAAAACTGCAGACCTACCCAAGGTGGGGGTTCGAAGCTATAGGTGGCTATTTTGTTCTGAGCCCAAAGGGCACTTACCAACCAGTCTGGTTTCAGCCACTCCCCACCTCCTGTCCTCTGCCTTAACACCTCTGCTGGGGGCATCCAGGGAAACTGACCCCTTGCTGAAGGGACTGAATGGGCCGTCATGAGGACTTCCAGACTGGATTTCTACGATCCTCCCTGGGTTCCTTTCCCTCTCCTGCAGCCCGGCCACCGAAAACCTAAAACATGTTTCCCAAAGCTGTTGCCCAGGGCTCTGGGGTTAGTGGCTGGCGGCTGCCCCAATCCCTGGCAGCTCAGGAGTTGGGTACCCCCCAACCCCGCCCTCTATTCGTGCTGACCTGGCCTTCCATCCCCAACCGTGTACCCCGCAAAACGCACGCAGCAGGCAAGAAAAGGACTGTGCTCGCTGAGTCCTTGGGATGGGACTCCCTTTGCGGCCTGGGGCCTGACTCCGCCTGCCTGCCAGAGACGACGCCCAAGGTAATGTAGTTGGTCTCCCCCGGGCGACCCTCGCCAGGCCCAGCGGCAAGTCCCAGGCTCAGCGCGGGCTCCTGCACACTCCGCGTGGGCTCCCTCTAATTTACGGCCCGCGGGCTCCTGTAGACACCCTTTTCCACACCGACCCTTTGGGCGGAATCCTCAGCTACACATCAGCCTCCCCTTGCGGCTCCTGGCCAAGCCCCGGGGATCATTTCAGTTCCTGCCACCGTCCACCACCACCACCACCACCACCCCCAACCTCCTGCGAGCTTTCTGGAGACGCTCACGCCGCTCGGGGCACCGCGGCCCCGGTACCCCGCGGCCGGGTGACTTACAAGTGGAGATCCATTTTCGGTTATAATGCGTTCAAGATCACCAAGGCCAGCAGTCTAAACATCCACGAGCCGTCCTCCTGGCCTGCCTCTTAAACTGGTGTTTAATGGTTCCCCTCCGATAACTAAACCTGCTTTCCACAGATGCCCGCTTTTATGGGAGAGGCAGGAATGTCGAGATGTATTTATATGTTTGTTCATAAAAACTGGAAAATAAGCTCAGAACACGCTGTAAAAAATATTCAGTTACTTACCAGACTGGCTAGTTAAACCAGGGGAACACCGATACCGGCCACACAACAAATTCGGGGAATCGAGGTGTCTGCGCTTTGAAATAGCTCAAGGTCTTCCTTCGCTGGGGCTGGTGTCCCTGAAGAACATGGAAGTAAGAGTATTTATAATCGGCTTGGCCGTCGGTCCCGGGGTCTCCACCATGATCTCCAAAAGCAGCCACAATAACATGAGCTACCCAAGACGGCCCTGGCCTGGGTAACGTGATGGTGGATAAGTCCAGCGACGCTGTGGCGGGCGTTTCCAGACCGTGCCCCGCCGCGCCCCGTGCCCCGGGCCCCGGGCCCCGCGCCCGCCTGGGCTGGAGACGCGCCTCCGTGGGGACCGCCCGCCGCCTCAGCTCCCGGCCCCGCACGGAACTGCGCCCGCTGCCTTCTGGTTTTCTTGCCTCGGTTACCTACAAAACACTTCGAAAAGCAATATCTGCTTCCTTTTTTTTTTTTTTTTTTTTTAACTAGAAAAGAAAGCGGAGTGATACCGTACCTGGTTTAAGATTCTTCGATATTTGAGACTTGGGGGGAAAATATTTTAATAGTGAAGCATCTGTTAAACACTTGCATTAACCTCCGGCTGATAAAAAAGTTTTTTTAACCCTCCCCCCCTCGTTTTAATTATCTTCTGGTTATGAAGGGGCAGCCAATCCTGGATGAGGACCTCGGCAATTAGCAAGGAGAACATCAAAAAGTTTTATTGCAGAGAGCGCGAGGCGCCGCCCCCGCCGCCCCGGGATTGGCGTGAGGAGCCTCTGACGACATATATTAACCCGAGCGGCCCTAAAGATGTAGCTGTACATGGAGATCTCGCTGGGAAAATCCTCTTGCTCCCCTCACGGTGTCCAGTCCCGGAGAACCGCCGCCGCCGCCGCCCGGGAGCTCCCAAGGCCGCCGCGCAGACCCCTCCGAGCCCCAGCCGCCGCCTTCGCGCTCCAGGGCGCCTGCAGGGCCCAGATCCTTTCCCCCGAAAGAAGGAGAGGATCTGAGAAAATGGATGCACTGAGACCTCTCTGAAAACCCTCCGAGGGAGCCCGAGAGGAGCGCGGGACACGTTACTCGCAGCTAAAATCACATTCAAGGACCAAAACAACAACAACCAAAAATTCATTAAAACAATAAGCGCCCAAGAACCCAGATCAGGCTGGTGGGGGGAGGGGAAAGGGCGGGAAGGGGAGGGTCGCATGGAGGTAGCTTCACAGTGAGCAGTCGACCCCGCCGGCTCCTCCAGCCGCGGCTTGGACTCGCCCCGGGACTCCGAGTAGCAGCGGCGCCGGGCGCGCGGCCGGGGCGCGGAGCCCGGCGACTCCTCCGAGCAGCCCAGCCGGAGCCCGGGCACCTTTGCATGAGCACGAGAGGACTGTGCCTGCCCGCAGACGCCCGGGAAGCAGAAGCCCGCGAGCGGGCCGTGGAGCGAGGCGGGAGCCGGCGGCGGCGGCGGCTGCCAGGGGCGCACGGTGCCGGGACCACCTCGCCGCGCCCTATGGGGAGCCGGCGGCCGCGGCGCTGCTGAGGCGGGCCCCGCGGGCCAGGCGGGGGGCCGGGGCCCGGGCTGCAGCAGCCCCCTCTGCGGCTGCCGGGCCGGCCGGGGCGCCCGGGGGCTGGGGGCTGGGGGGTGGGGGAGGCCGCCGAGCGCCGGAGCGGGGGCCCGGGCCGAGGGCGCGGCGGGACTGTGCGCACGCTGGGGCGCGTGGAGGGGCGCGGAGGGCGAGATGAGTCTGGTGGGGGGCTTCCCCCACCACCCGGTGGTGCACCATGAGGGCTATCCGTTCGCCGCCGCCGCCGCCGCCGCTGCCGCCGCCGCCGCCAGCCGCTGCAGCCACGAGGAGAACCCCTACTTCCATGGCTGGCTCATCGGCCACCCCGAGATGTCGCCCCCCGACTACAGCATGGCCCTGTCCTACAGCCCCGAGTACGCCAGCGGCGCCGCCGGTCTGGACCACTCCCATTACGGGGGGGTGCCGCCGGGCGCCGGGCCCCCGGGCCTGGGGGGGCCGCGCCCGGTGAAGCGCCGGGGCACCGCCAACCGCAAGGAGCGGCGCAGGACTCAGAGCATCAACAGCGCCTTCGCTGAACTGCGCGAGTGCATCCCCAACGTGCCCGCCGACACCAAACTCTCCAAGATCAAGACGCTGCGCCTGGCCACCAGCTACATCGCCTACCTCATGGACCTGCTGGCCAAGGACGACCAGAACGGCGAGGCGGAGGCCTTCAAGGCGGAGATCAAGAAGACAGATGTGAAAGAAGAGAAGAGGAAGAAGGAACTGGTCAGTACCAGGGGGCAGCGGGCAGTGGGGTACGGGGGACCGGGAATTCCGGTCTCTTTAAAGTTGGGCTGAGCAACGGCACTCCGCGTTCTTTGGCTGCGTCTTGAGCCAAGGTTGCTTGCACCAGGTTCTGGTCGGGATGGTTTCCCGCAGAAGCGGAGGGGGTGGGGGAGGGTGTCAGCACGCGGAGGAGGTTAAGAGGGATGCTTCGCGCTGGTGATCTTACCCGCGGGTTATCGCCGCTCCCCCCGGCACTCAGGGCGGGCCTCGCGGACTCAGGGTCCGGCTTGATCTCCCGATCGCACTGGCCCGGACCCCTCATTCCCTGTCCTGTAGAGCCTTCATTTGGCCTCCAATCCGATCTTGCTTTCAGATATTTCTAAAATAAGTTGCTCAGAAGCGCTTGATGCCAACTATTTCACTAGTGATCGCATTTGCCCCTCTTGAGAATGAGGCAGCCACTGATCCTAAGAATCTTATGCTTGTTCTGATTTCTGTGCCGGGAAGACGTCAAGGTAAACATTAAATAAGTACTTTTAACTTCAAAATGCAGTTTCTCTTTGGCAGTGAGACTAAAATGTGACTTCCCGGATGAGCATACTTCACCGTATTTCTTGTTTAGTTTGCATGAGCCTGTACGTTTTAAGACAAATAGTAAATATTACCTTGGTCACTGTAATTGTTGTTAACAGTAACAGGAAATTATAACTGAAAATTAGTTTTCTCAAGTTCCTACCAGGTGCCCAGAGGGTAGTGGTGTTCAGAGCAGGGCTATTGCCACGAAGGGCCTGGAAAATTATCCCATTTGTCGAGGTTTTCTTCTTTGGGGCCTATGGCGCTTTAGTCGCTACTCAGTCCCCCAAGTAACCGGGGATTTCAGAGGCCTTGGAAGGAGAGGCACTGCCGAACCGAGCCGGAGGCCGAGCTGCATGCGGACAGGCCCAGGCCAAGGCAGGGGCACCTCACCCCATCTTCCCTAGAGCGCGGAGCTGGGGCTGCGATGACCCCCGCTCGCGCCCCTACATCTGGATTTAGAGAGAAGGCCCCCGGTTCCTCCATAAACGACATGAAAACGGGTGGTTGTTTATAAACCTGCCGATCGGGAGTTGAGCGCGGCCGGCGTCTGGAGGCCCCGGGCGGGAGCTAGGGCAGCGGCCAGACTCCGTAGCTCTTCTGCCGGGGCTGGGACTTGAAAGCATCCCACACGTCATCCCTGGCTGGCTCTCTTACTCTCTCCTCTGGCCGGAAGAAGCGTGGGGGTGGCGTGGAACCGGGTCTCCTCTCTGATTCTCTCTTTCTCTTTTTCTCCCCCTCGCCTCCCCTCTGCCCAGAACGAAATCTTGAAAAGCACAGTAAGCAGCAACGACAAGAAAACCAAAGGCCGGACGGGCTGGCCGCAGCACGTCTGGGCCCTAGAGCTCAAGCAGTGAGAAGGAGGAGGGAGAGGATAGAGGAGGAGGAGAAGAAGAAGGAGAAGCAGAGGAGGAGAGTGCGAGCCGGGCCCAGGAGCCGGATGCAGACCCAGGACTCCGGGCAAGCTCCGCGCGCTCCGCTCTGAGGACTTCCTGCATTTGGATCATCCGGTTTATTTATGTGCAATGTGCCTCCCTCTCTTTGCCCCCCTTCGAGGCATCCGCTCCCCACCTTCCCCTCCAAAAACAAAGTGGATATTTGAAGAAAAGCATTCCATATTTTAATATGAAGAGGACACTCCCGCGTGGTAAGGGATCCCGGCGTCTCGTAGATTCTCTGTTTGTGAATGTTTCCTCCTGGCTGTGTAGACACCAGCGGTGCCCTCTCCCCAACCCCTTCCAGATAAAGACAGCGGACAATAGTGTGTATGTGAAGTGTATCTTTAATACTTGGCCTTCGGATATAAATATTCCTGGGGATTATAAAGTTTTATTTCAAAGCAGAAAACGGGGCTGCTAACATTTCCGTTGGGGTCGGTATCTAGTGCTGCCGTTTCATCTGTGGTGGTTCCCTATGTGAAGATGTTTCCAACAGCTACTTGTTTTGTGCACTTCCGTCCTCTAAAACTAAGTGGAATTTAATTAATATTGAAGGTGTAAACGTTGTAAGTATTCAATAAACCACTGTGTGTTTTTTTTTTTACAAAACCCCAATCTTTTAATGGTGGATACCTCAAAAGAGTTTTGAAAACAAAACTGTTATACTTGTTTTCATTATATTTAAAATATTCAGAAGTAAACTAAATTATCATGATTGCCTCTAACTTTGTTTGATAGAGTCAGTGGTTCGGACCAGTCATCAACGTGAGCTCCCGGCCTCGCAGGGCTGGCGAGGAGGCCCTTTAAAGAGAAGTGTTCTTGGTGAAAATCCTGCCAAAGGGCCTGGGCGCCATCGAGTCCTGCCTCCCTTCCCTCTGCCCCTAGCCCCCAGGAGAGCACTGAGTGGGCTGTGGAAGGAGGGTCTGGCCGGAGAGAGGCCTGGGTGGTTTGCTCAGAAGGTGGAAAGGTGTCCTTCTTTTCCTGAAATCAACCAGATGCCATTGGTGGTGGTGGGGGGGGGGGCTTTTGTTTGAGGAGCCATTTTCGGTTGAAGTCGTTTTGGGGAGAAACCCACGCGTTACTGCAGCCGCAGGAACTAGTCTAGAGTTTTTAATTCAAAATATAGGGCTTTCATCCAAGAAAGGGAAGAAAAGACCAGGAGAAAGGAGGTTTTGGCTGGTCGTCTCGATGGGGGGGTAGGTGGGGAGAGGGGGGACTGGTCTGAGCAGACCGGGGGAGGGGGAGGCCCTTCGGCGGAAAAAGGTCCGTGATTAGGTAACCAGGAATTCTACGTCAAGTAAGAAATCGCGAACGCGACCGAAGATTTAAAGGGGGAGGGAGGGTGGAGTGGGCGCTAGATTTACAAGGAGCTATAGGGAACTCAATATTAACTGTGCAGTGTCTGAAGTCCTCCCGGCCGCAGGCCAGGCCAGCCCGGGGCTCCGTCCCCAGCTCTCAGCCGCCAGGACTCCCCCCCGACCCCCGTCGGAGGTTCGGGCTCCGGGAGCCCAGGCACATCCCGGAAGGAAGTCCCCGAGGCTTCCTTTGCCCGTGGGCTTGGCCAGAGCGGAATCTCTGCTCTAAGAGTCGGAGAAGCTGGAGTGCCGGAAAGGGCTCGGCAGGCCGGGGAGGGGGAGCGGAGGGAGGGGTGGGGGGGTGCGGAGGGGGGAGGAAGAAGGGCGAAACTTATTAAAAAGCGGTTTGCTTCAGGAAACGCCGCGTGTACAGATCTGGGGCTAGGGAGGCTGGCCAGAGGGTTTCCACCTTGGAACCCATCCTCGGGGTGATGTTCTCACCTCGGCCTCGGGCACTGACCCTCCCCCGCCATCCCAGGGGTTCCACTCTGGCGGGTGCCGCCTCTGAGCCCACCGCCGGCAGCCGGCGAATTCGCTAGCGCCGGGCGGGAGGCGGGCGAGCGGCGCTGCGGGGTTCTGCTGCGGGCGGCCGCCGACTCGAGGGCGCGGGGTTAGAACAACTCGGCCAAAGCGATCTGAACTTTCTCCCCTCGGGTCAGCCGGCGCTGGGCCGACATGGTGGGCGCGGGGCTGTGTTTACAGACACTTGCCTTTGTTTATAACGCTGGGGGGCGGAGGGAGGCGCGCCCTGATTTTCTGTGACTCTCGGGATCCCTGTCCGTTTGACCGAGGGGCTCCCTCCCTCTCCCGCCTCCAGCCGCCTTTTACTTTAATCCGTTCGAGAGAAAGATTCCAGATCCTAGGGGCGGAGGGATAGAGTTTACCGAGGTAGTGGCGTGCACGGTGGTGGAGGCGGTGAGGTTTTCAAAACAGGAGCCCCAGAGCAGTTATCTTCACGTGCCTGTGTTGGCTGGTGCGGGCCTGGCTTGGCTGTGGTCTTCCTCGCCACCTGGGCCTTAATGCATTGCTGCCGCTTTAACACTTTTTCTGGTTTGTTAAGCACCAGCAAAAGGGAGCCAGAAGACCCTGGCAGCACCGTCGCTACGAGGCCGCCGGCTGCTGCACATGCTTTTAAACCTGCGCTCCAGAAACGCGGGTCTGGCCTCTTTGTCTGGCCTGGGCCCTGCGCTGCTCGCCCGCTCTCCTGCCCGCCCGCCGCGCCGCTTCCTTGGGCTCCGCAGCACCCAGCCCCGACACCTCCACCACCTGGACGTTCCAACCCAGCGGCCACCTCAACGGGCCAGACATCCGGCAGACCCGACACGCCAGGGTGCCGAACCCCCTAACTGGGCGAGCGCACTACCCGGCCGAACGCTTCAGCAGCAAGACACCCCAGATTGTCGGTCACTCCCGCCGCCGCACGTCCCCACCCTCCCAGTGCGCAGTGCCACCCCACCTCCCGCCCCACGTCGTCATGTCCCACCCAGGGCACTGAGTGGTGGGCGAGGCAGGCGTTTCTTCCACGCTTCCATGCTTTTCTCTTCTACACGTTTCTTTCTCTTTTAACTCCCTTTCTTCTTTGCTTTAAAAAAAAAAAAGTTTCCAAGCTCCTGCCTTGTGGGACCGGCTAAAAGGCCTCTGTTTTAATTGCTCGGATAATGCAGTTGCTGCCATTTTGTTAAAAGCAATCACTCCTGCAGCGAAATCACAAGCTCTCTAGACAGGCCGGAGCCGACAAAAATGCAGGATTTGACGTTAAAAGCTAAATGGGAAGCTGGGGCGGCGGAAGGTAAATTGATGGTGGATCTGGTTGTCAGGGCCCGGCCCCAGACCGCCGCGCGGGGCGAGAGCCTGATAACCCTGGAGCACCGGCGGGGCGAGGGCTCGCCGCCGTGTGTGTGTGTGTGTGTGTGTGTGTGTGTGTGTGTGTGTGTGTGTGTGTGTGTGTGTGTGTGTGTGTGTGTGTGTGTGTGTGTGTTCCAACAGACCCATTCTCACCTTCTTGGGAAGTAATTTGGGAAACTCGACAGAGGGAGACCCGAGCACTCCCTTCTCCCAACCCCAATTTTCCAGGACTTTTCGCCCCCCAGGCAGGACACTTACTGTGGCTTTCAGAGTTGTTTGGGTTTTTTTTTCTTTTTTCTTTTTCTTTTTTTTCAGGTCGACGTGCCAAGGAGATGACAGCAAGATCACTTGGAGTTCTTCTTGCCTTCTAAATCCCGGGGCCACACTCTGGGGGCACGGTGGGAAGCTCCATCCTCCCAGTCGGTTAGCCAGTAGGTGCGGGCATCTAGGAAAGGTGGGCCTCTCACCTAGGCTGCCCTAGTCAGGGGCGGCAGGACCAGGCGTCCTGGTCGTCTCCGCGGTGAGGTGAGTGCAGCAGTGGCGCCAGGGACGACAACCTTCGGGCCCCTTGGAAACCGAGTGTGCAAGAGTCGGGACAGGAGGGTGGCTGCATCCCTGCCCCCTCACCTGGGCCGCTGCTGGCCGCCGTCCGGGGCTGGTATCCCACACCCCGTTGTTAAGGTGGCAAGAGGAGTGAGTTGCGTGCACGCGGATTTCGCAGGAAGGGGGGCTGCGGGTGAGTGATCTCGAGGCAAAGCCACAGGCAGCCCGAGGAGGCCTGCGAGCTGCTTCCGAGACTAGTTTTGCAGCGAGAGCCCGAGCCGGCTGCGAGGGCCTCAGGTGTGTGTGCGGGGGGCCGTAAACTGGCACAGGATGCCACAACAGCCGGCACTGCATTTGTACAGCGGCTCTACAGAGCGCAGGAAACGGCTCAGATCTTCCTGTAGCTTTAAGGAAACTGCGCGTCTCCCGCTGCGCGTGTGGCCGGCGGTTTTCTCCCCCACGGCTGTCCTGCGTGCTCCCTGCCCGCGAGTCCCACCCACGAGCCTGGATTTGGAGACCAGACTGGTGGTAGGTGCCAAGCGGAGACGATGAGGAAAGGAGGCTTGGGGCGTGTGCCCCGGGGAGGGCTGCATCTGGACCCTAGGCGCCGCCTGTCTCTTTCGGATCTGTTGACCTGAGGGGACCCTTTCGTTCGACCGGGCCTGACTCCTCGGGCCTGTGGGAGCCCGCGCATCCCTCGGAGTCAGAGACCCTGGAGCGGCCCCGAGGCCCCAGAAGCCCTCTTCCCCGGAAGCCCAGTTGTGCTGTCGGGTTTACGTCCACGGGGGGATGGGGGTCCAAGTGTTGTTTAACACTTTGCCAAGAGAGGAGGGGAGAGGGGCAACTCCAGGAGAGGAACCCATCCCACGTTTGGGGGCGGACGGCTGGAAGCAGGCACTGCCCGCAGCGGGTCCGCGGGTGCCGCCCGGCCAGACTCAGCTCCCCGGCGGCGGCCGGTCGGCTGGTGGCGGTCCAGGGGCGCGGGGCACTGACTCACAGGCGCACCGACGAGCCTCCTCTCCTGTCCCCGCCACCCTGCCCAAGCCAGCTCCCTGCTGGAGCGCGCCCCCCGCCTCTCCCCAGAACCGACCCCCCTACACACGCATTCCCTTCCAATTCTCCCGGCAGTTGGGCCGCTTTGATGATCAGATGGTAGAGCCCTGATTACAAATTTATTCCCGGCCGCTCCGTCCGTCTTTATCTCCGCTATTAGGGCCATCTGGGAGTGATTAGCGCCGCGCCCGCGCCCGGCCGCGCTGCCTATCTCGCCGCGGCGGGGCCGGAGCCTGGCTGACGTCAGGGCAGACGGCTCGGAGCCATCCCAGCCGAGCTGGGTGTAATCGGCGACCGCGCGGCCAAGTCCTCCCGGGCCAGGCCGGCAGCTGGAACGCGCCGCCCGCCTGCGCGCGGGGACTTTCTCAATATGTATTTTTAGTCCAGAAGACGTTTTGTTTTCCTTGTTGGAGGTGAGGTGTGGCCGGGGAACGTCTCTACGGGCCCCCTCCCCACTTTAAGTTTTCCAACTCACTGCATCTGGTGAATCCGGCCTGGAAAAGGCTCCTACGTCTGGCCCTGACCAACTGCGGTCCTCTGCTATCCCTGGGCCGGGATACTGCTCTCCTACACCAACAGCTGCGGCCCCTGCAGCCATGCCCATGCTGGCCGGGCTGCCAGGAGGAGGTGGCTCTTAGGGATCCAGGGGGCTCTTAGGGCCGCTCTCCTGCTACTGGCATCCGCTTGGCCCCTACAGCCCTCGAGCCAAAACAGTGGGAGTTTCTGCCTAGCGGGGTGGCCGGGCAGACGCTGGTTATGCAACAGGATGTCCCTCCACGCCTCCGTCTTTGCACCTGCTATTACAGCCCAAAGGATCTGAGAAGCAGAGGCTCTGGACCCTCGTCTGCCTCCCCCTCCCCCTCAGGAGTTGTCCTTGACACAAACCCTGACATCCTGCAAGGGCAAGGTTGCCCGGTGGCAGCTTTGTCTCCTACCATGTCTCAGTGCCCAGAGCAGAGGCTGGGTATATTTGTACAATTACTGGGTGGGAGGACGACACTCCTGACCTCCAACTCTTGTGCCCTGGGGCACTGGCCTGGTCTTTGGGATGAATCCAACTCCAGAACCGTTTAGGTTGGAGCTTCCCACACTTACCTAGTGATCCAAAATCCCCGAAGAACCTGATAAAGATATAAATTCAGCCCCCACCTCTACCAGAAATTCTGATTCAGCCAGTCAGGGGTGAGACCTGAAGTCTGCAGTTTTCAAAACTCCCCTACGGGATTCCGGAACCACTTCCTGAGGCCACACACACCCACTGCAGCCAGCCCCTCGACCTTGGCACTCTCTCAAAGGCCCATGTGGAACAATGGATGGGTCCGCATGGAGATGGCTTTCTCCGGGGAGGGTGAGGCCTGCATTATTTATAGTCTCTACTGGGAGAGAATTGGCCATATCATGGATCAGTCCCACACCTTGATTTAACTGGGCAACGGCAAGGATTCAAAGCAAAGCCAGAAGCTGCTATTTATTTCGGCACAGGCTGTAAAGGCCGAGCTGATTGTTTACTCAGAAGCTACAGATAACTTAGCTAGAGGGAAAAGAAGTCATAGCCCATGATTTGAGCGTAGTGATAAGATCTATTTGGGCAGCTAAGAGTATCTAAAATAAACAGGGGATCCGGTCGAGAAAACGTCCCACATGTTCACCCCACCTCGATTCTTTGAGGCCACTCAATACGGCAACTTCCAAAGTGTCGTCTTGTAATCTAGAAGGGAAGAGAACCATCTCCTCCTAAGTCTGTGAAAGCATCACACTGAGAGAGCTTAGCGCCCCCTATCCCCTCCCACACACCCCTATCCCCAGCAGAGGGGAGAGGAAATATGGGGGCGGGGTGGGGATAGAGAATGAGGCTTTTAGAGACTGAATCCATAATAACTGGAGGAGGAGGGGCCTATCTGAGCTCCTAGAGGGGGGGATCGCTGCAAGAAGTAGTTTCCCACAGCGCTGGTTAGTGGCTTCTCCAGGTTCTGCCTGAATGGTGGAGACCGCTCAGGCAAATAGGCAGTTTTCTGAGTCATTCAGACCGCTCACAAACAAACAGACAAAACTAACAACAGCAACAACAACAAAACCACATTGCTTCTTCCCATGCACTTGCACTTAGCATAAATGAACTTTTACTGGAATTAAATGGAATGAATCGATGTGGTCCACAGGCCCAGAGAATCCCTGTGTATATTTCTAAGCAAAGGAGGCAGGCTTGCAGGCAGCTGAATCATTTATATAAAGGATCATAGGGTACTCACCAGACCCCCCCATCCCAACTTACAACCCCGTTTTCTCAAATAGTATATTTAATGCACAACTAATCCTGAACAACCAGACTCAACCTGATATTTCCCTGTGAGCAGATGGAGGGTTTCAAAATGTCATTCCTTGTAGCACCAAATCATCTTTCCGTTCAATGGTGAGCAAGGACTAAAGAGTCAGGGAGACCTGCAGATTTTTCTGTAGGACGTGGGGTCATTTGCTGCTTGCTTGTTTGTGGCTCCCCCCGCTGAAAGGACTCAGAACAAACAGTGCACTTACTCGGGCAAAGAGAGTTTTCAACCTTCCTTAAGTACATTGCCTAGAGAAGAGGCCAAAAAAGGTATCATTCTAAATTAAGATGGCAGTAAATACCTCCTTCTGGCAAGATGGAAGCCAGTGACCACTAGGCCAGTGCATGACTGCCTTCTACTTAAAGTGAGTTGTTGTTGCCTTGAGCTGACATTTTGTCTTTAGGATAAGGCAGAAACGCAGGAAACAAAAACCGTGTGTTTGTTCCTTTTAGTTTTGAAGAAGAAAACGGAGGCTAAGTCTGTAAGTAGGAACTTGGCGACGAAGGAAAACTGGTGCGGTTTTACTGGGAGAAAGTGTCCGCCAAGCCGCCTGACCATCGCCCTCCCTTTGCAAATCTGGTTTTCATATTCTCCCTCAGTAATCACCCAAAGCCATAACTGTCTCTGAAATTATTCATTAAAGTCATTTTCAGGGATTCTCACAGGATGACTCTTTTACGTTTATGATCTTCTGAGAGCAATGACATCAGCCTCTGTCTATTTTCCGCTTTTAATTAATGTGCTGGGAAGACAGAGGGGCCGGGGCTCTGTCCGTGGGGAGGGGACGGGCGGGGGGAGGGGGGTGGAATTCGCCGGCCGCTCTGCTCCCGGCGCGGTCAGCTGAGCCTCGGCGCGCAGACATCCTTTGATTAAGGAGGGTATTTCGGGGAGTGCAGGCTATGCAGAAGATCACGGCTGTGCCCTGTGGTGCTGTCAGCAGTGACAGATCCCAGATGGGGCCGCTACTGTATGGCAGATTGAGTTTCTCAGCAGAAAACTCACCCTCCCTGCTAAACGTCTTCAAAAACCTTCTCCAGATACTCCAGGTCGCTTCGTGTGAAACTGAAAAAGTCCAACCCCAAAGTTGGTTTCGCGTGCGTGCCTGTAGGTTAGGCTCCCCCGCCCCTTCTTTTTTCTCTGCACTTCCTTCTCCTCTGAGCATCTTCGACCCGAAGGGCTACCCGGCTGCTAAGAGCGCAGACCTGGCGGGCCTGGTGGTTCCCGTTCGCCCGGCCCAGCGCCGCGCCGTCGACTCAGCACCAAGGGGTCCCGAAGGCAATCCGGTGGGTAGGGGCGCGGCGTCTGAAACTTGGGGGCAACTCGGAGCGCCCCAGGCAGCCGGGGTGGACGGCACGGGGAAAGCCGGGGGGTGGGGGCCGCGAGGATTGAACCTTAGGAGGAAGCGGACAGCACCCAGCCTGGCCTCCTGCTTCCCTGGCCCGTTTTCCCCGGCGGAGCGCCGTCCCGCCAGCCCCGGCAATTTCAGGGGCCGCGCCAAGCCCGGGAAGGGGGCGGGGGCTGCCTCCGGGACCGGGAAGGGCGTGCAGGCCGCCTCGCGAGCCTCCGGTGCTCCGCGTGATCCGGCGTGGGGAGATGCGGCGGCGGAAGTTGGACTGGGGCATCTCCCAGGTGAGAGGGGGCGCAGCGCGTCCCAGCTTTCCGCGCAATCTACATCCGCCCACTTGAGAGCGGCCGGCTGCAGGTCCGGGCCCCAAGTTTCTCATTCCTGGACACACATGGGGTTGGAAACTCCGTTGCAGAAACATTTGGACTTATGTTAAACCTTTATTTAAAAATTAAACAGCCCCGTCGCTACCTCCTCGGAGACGATGGAGATTCCTAGCCCGGTGCCGGTCCCTCCCGAGGGTGCCTAGGCCTGGAGAAGGGGGTGAACGGCGGAGCGGAGCGCGTGCGGCACCCCGATTCTGCTCGGATTTCTAGACCCCACCCATCCCTACCCCACGATCCTCTTAACTGGGGCACTCGGCGTGTTCCCACGGGCCTGGGCCGGGGGCGAAAGAGAGAAAAGGAAGGAAGAACAGAGACCTGGAGAGAGCGAGTTTTGCTTTAATTTAAAGAGACACTGCTCTCTCCATCAAAATACCCATGCAGCCGCCTCCCCGTACTCCCACACCACCCCTCCCAGCTTGGAGAGCCTCAGTTTGGCTTTCAAAAGAGTCTCTATGGAACCGAGAGAGGAGCTAAAAATACCGCAGACGCGAGGCCCAAGGTGCTGGCGGTGGGGGAGAGCTGGCGGCCACCCCCAGCCCCGGCCTGCCCTGGAGGGACCGCCTTCTGCACCTCGAGGGCCCGGCTCGGGCTTAGCTGGGCGCCCGCCCGGCAGCCTCTGGGCGACTTTCGCCTTGTCTTTGCCCCCTGACCCGGGCCTTCTGTAGCCAAGCCTTCGGGTCCAATCTCTGGTAAAATCAGATGCCACGCTTTTCACGTTCTCCATTCTGCCCTCTCTGCAGACTCAATCTGAGAAAGCAAAGAGGTAGGACCGCTAGATCCTATTTTATGTCAACAATAGCCCGGTCTCGCAGGATCCCGCCACACTGTGTATAATGATCCATATGGATGTATGCAGTTGTTTGCTGTCCGGGGACACAAGATGATTTGGGAGAAACCTGTGAACCCCTATTACAGCCCTCTCCCGGAAAAAAAAAAAATCTCTCAGTTATTTCCCCTACCATTCCCCCTGGTTATCAGGTAAAATCACAAAACTCTTTATACAAGAGCAAAACACACACTGAATTTCAAAACTCCCGCTCGCCCCCTTCAGAAGGCAGCTTTTATTTTCACGGCCCACGCTGGATGAAAGTGGTTTATTTGGGTTTTCTTTTTTTCTTGTACCCACATGCCCTGTAAAAGTTTTCAGTGCACGGGCCCGCCCCCCCCCCCCCCCCCACGATGACCGCAGGGCCTTGTTTCCAGACTGCAGCCCCAGCCACTTGGTTTTTAAGTCCTCGCCTGGAGCCGAGGTGTAATTGCGACCCCGCCCGATCCGCGAGCCTCCCGGGGGGACGTTTGGCCGGGCCTGCGCTGGGGCCGGGACCTCCCAAGTGGCGGACCTGGGAGCCGGGAGCCGCGCGGCCCTCTCCCTCCCGCCTCCTTCCTCCCTCCCTCTCCTGCGGACTCTGCTCCTTTACTCCGGGTCTCCATCCAGCTTGCCCGTGCCACGGGCGCACAGCATTTTCTCTTCCCCTCCACTTTTTTGGTTTTCTGTTGCCCTCTCTAGCATCTTTTTACCGCTCTCTCCATCGCCTTCACGTTGAAATCCCAGGCCCAGAGAAGCAGAGCGGGGCTTTGTCTGAATCTGGAGAAACCAACTGAGAGCCTCTGGCCCGGCGGGCGCCGCGGCGGAGGCGCAACCGGGCGCGCTTCTGCGTAACGTCAGCGCGCGGGGTAATTTACCTTCCCCGGGCGTCTGTCAATATGACTAATTTCCACAGGGGTCAAAAAGCCTTTCTCCGGCAGTCCATCTTGGAACGCTCTCTTACGCAGCAGACCGGGTTAGTTGTTTTGTTTCCAGCCCTAGAAATAAATACTCTTGGGGGCGTCCCTGCCTGGGGAGCCCGAGAATAGCAGAGGAATATATACACGGTGTCAATTAAAGGCAGTTTTCCTTGAACTACGAACTGTGATTGGGCTTAAACGACAGCGACCTGCTAGCCTTTTAGTTCACATTACCTAACTCGTCCTTGATACCAGTGCTTTCTTTAGAAACAGGAAATCAAAAAAGAGGGAAATAATTATTGCTCCAGTTTCCCTCTGTTGCGTGTAGATCCCTATTGAAACATTTTCTCCGCGTTTCGGGGTGTGATTTAAACATAGAGTATGCGCTCGTGGCTTGCTAATCTGGCCTAGACAGACGATATATATCATCCAGGTGGCATTTTACAATAATTTCAAAACTGGTACCAACTTCTAAGTGTGAGATCAGTGCTGCGGATTCAATTCTCTGGGACTCGATATAGGCGGTGAACTGATGCTGGTTGCGTATAACTCCGACTCACTTAGAGAAATAGGCTGAAAGAAGCCAAAGTGGCTGTCGGCGACGGGCGATTCCCGTCTGCAGAGCCCTCTCCTGTCTGGAGCAGGGCACCTAGTCGCAGTCCTTGGATGCTGGGGGGAGGTAAACCTCTCCAACCCGGTCCAGTGGGAAGTGAAAGTCGCCAGAAAACCCCTTTTCCTCCCTCCTAGGCTCTGGCCCTGAGGCCGCAACAAGTAAACTTCACCGAGTGAAAATTTTAACAAACTCTCTTGAAAAGGCACGTCATTTCCCCCACCCCTCTGTGGCCTGTGGTGAGTAAATGCTTGGACCTTGGGCAGTTAGAAGATTCGGTGGACCCACCGGAAACGTAAGAACTAAGAAAGCGAAGCAGCAGAGAGGAAGCGTCTCCAACGGCTGCTTTCACTCGCGGTCCCTGACCTCCGCCCGCAGGAGTGGGTGGCACGGAGCCCCACGCCGGCACGCCGCCTCCCACCAAGACCCCGCTGATCCGCGCGCGCGCGTGCACACCTTCTGCCTCTCTCTCATCTGCTGGTGCATTTAAGACCTAATGAAAGTATATCCTTTAGGGAAAAGACTGTCTATAAAACGTGAAATATAAAGAACCCGTTTGGATATTCCCACTGCCGGCCAGACCTGAGATTGAAGGGGTTTTTAGCACAGATACCTTGACTCCTTTTGCTGCTTCCATAATCACTCTGCTATTTTTAACTAAATGTTGAGACTTTGTTCCAAGTGGCCTCGGCTCATTCCCTGTGGAAGGAGGAAAAGTCTCCAGCCTGAAGATATATCTTCATTTGGGGGAAGGCCTGCCTGGGAGGGGGGAGGGGGGAGGGGGGAGAATTGTACTTTCTATCCCTTGTCATCTTTGGAAAACCCCGGCTCCATATATTCCAACGGCCACAAACAGAAGGGGAAACCAAGGACTCTTTCAACTCCCTCCCCTTCCTTCCTGCCCTACCGTTTCCCCCAAATACCACCTTTGGGGGTCTCAAAAACATTGCCCTGCTCTTTCTACTAGTCCCTCTTCAGAAATCTCTCCCATTTTTTCGATATAACCGACTTACTCCTTAGAAATTACATAGTTAACCACCTGTTTTCATGAGGAAAAGAGGGTCCGATTTTGTGTTTGGGGGAGGATTGTTTATTAACACGAGTGGGTAGAACGAAGATAATCCCCCTTGTGATTTTCCGTATACCATACCTTTACATAAAAGTTTTCTAAGTCCCTTTCATTTTGCAGTTGACCTTTGCCACAGGAATGGTTTAAGTTGTTTACTAGCGGGAGCTAATGCCACCAGAAAAACTGCAGGTGGTGTAAACTCTAGTGTGAGCTGATGGGATGGGTCCCCAGTGGGCGTGCAGTTATTTGCATATTTAAAATTTTTTATTGAAGTATAGTTGATTTACAATGTTGTGTTAATTTCTGCTGTACAGCAAAGTGAGTCAGTTATACATATATATTCTTTTTCATATTCTTTTCCATTATGGTTTATCACAGGATATTGAATAGCATTCCCTGTGCTATACAGTAGGGGCTTGTTTATCCGTATCTGCATATTTTTTAAAGAGCAAGGCAGTCTAACTTAAAGGTTTCTTCGGCATCCAGGGACCATTTAATGATCTGGGGGTGGAGTGGGTTGATTGTTCAACTCACTGCTTAGTTGATCCGTTCGTTTCTGAGTTAACATCACTAAGGGAATTTTTACTCTCTTTTTGATTTAGGCTTCCTGAGTAGAATTTGACTCACAAGAACTTTTGCAGCTGGTTAAAGCCTAGGGAAATGGGCAGATGTCCTAGGGTGAAGTGTTCAGCCCACCCTGAGAGGGGTAAGGCGGGAGTAGGCTGACAGGCAGCCATTTCTAGGGAAGGGTCTTGTCCTCCGTTACAAGAAATTGTCCACTTTCAAGCATCTATTAGGAAGCATCAATCTTTCCTCTTCAGTTGTGTTCTAGCTCAGCCTTTCCACTTAGGATTGAGGGTTTGGCCAGTCCTGCAAGTCAGTGTTACTAGTAACCTGGCTTAACTGGAGGGGCAAATGGCTTTCAATTGGCAAATATTCCCATCTGAGAACAGGAGAGGAGTAGTGTACATTCTGCCTCACCTAAAGTTTTATACTTCTGCATTAAAATATTATTTTCCAGTCAGATTTCCAACTTATGACCCATTGAGCAAAACAGAAAGTTTTATGACATGTTTTTCAATCCCATATTCTCCGTAGATGGCCTCTAGATCCTCCTCAAGATGTGATATCATGTCTCAGTGTACTCAACACCTAATGTCTCTCATATATGCCCTGATCAGTTAACTTCTCATGAATTCGCAGTACCATTCTCATGGTTCAAAAATATACAAAATGTCTGTGTGAATAGCCTTTCTCTATCTGTCCAGTTTCTTTCTCATTGTTATTAATTTCTTGCATATTCCTCCAGAGCTTCCTAATGCATAGAAAGCAAATAGGAGTAGAACTGCTATGGATCTGGAAGGCTGCAAGTTACTCCATTTGTATCTGTTCTGCTGATCAGGAGGGATTGGAGGATGGGGGCAGATCCCTGGAAGCTTTGAAGAACTTGAAGAGGCTCAAATCTGGTTAGAGTGTGAGATGCCTCCCAATTGCAATTTTAAAATATCTGGGAAAGGGAAGACAGGGCACATGCAGAACAAATGATCCCTAAGGCTCCAAACTGGATTGTCTTTTCTCTGTTGCTGAATCCGAAGAGTAAGACAAAGGGGAAGAAGGAAAGGAAGAAAAGCAAGCAGAAAGAGTGGCGTTATCAAATTTAGAACTGTAGGAATGTGGCTTCTCCCTTTTTGATGTGTCCCCAAATGTGACACACACACACCCAGTCAAATTTAAAAGGACTAAACTGTTATGCACCAAGGAAATCACAAATAAACTTCCTCCTTTCAGAGAGGTTTTGCCATGTTCTAGCCTGTAGATGTTTTGTATGGGTTATAAATGCAGTGGAGGGTGGTGGGGAAGTGACTGGGAAATGCACCTGTATTTTAAAACAGCTGAGATAAATCCTGCAGTGTAATAAGTTAGTATATGTAGACTTGATAGACCTCAGGCGTTTTGTCCTTTACAATTCAATGAGACAAAAATAAAGCCAGGGTTAATTGCTCCCTATACAGAGCAGATGGCACCTCCAGTTACGTCAGTTTTATCAGGGCAGTTCTCAGAGAGGCCAAGTGGTCTTGCTGTCCAACAGTGACTGACCCTGACCATCGTCTATCTAGGAGGCAGATGCAGATGGAGAAGAAGACATGCCTTGTAGGAAAAGTGCCATGCACAGGGGCCTCTGCCAGAGATGGGGCCAGTTCTGCTATCTGGGGTGTTCTGTGACTTCTTGGTACCTGGCCAGAATTGCAGTTGCTAAATTGGCTCAAGCCCAAACTCCTCCCCACCATGCCTTCCCTTATCCTTGTCAGTGGGATTGAAAGCATCTATAGCTATTACTGTGAGTGTGTGTGTGTGTGTGTGTGTGTGTGTGTGTGTGTGTGTGTGTGTGTTTTCAGGGACAGGATTGCTAAGTATCCACGCCTTCCATTAATGCCAAAAATCTCTTCTTTCACTTTGGGATTCTCCCTGCCCCTCTCTCATAGTAATACTAGATGCAATAATAACAATAAAAGCTCACTACTGATTCTCTTTTCCTCCTCTGAACAGATTCCTGCCTGTCCCTCTTAGGGACCCACTGCCAGGTTTTAGCCTTAGTTACTGTGGTTAAGCCACCTTCTGAAGGGGGGTAGCTTTCAGATCACCCACTGAGTTCAAATGATGTCCTGGTAAGACCAAAGGGCATTGGTAGGCAAAAAGGACCCCAAACCCCTGCCCTCTACAGCTCTGGAGCTGTTCATCAGACTGGAATCCTAAGGCTCACAAAACTCTAATTAATGTGTGCATATGTTGGCCAGCCTCTTGACCAGTTTTATGAGGTTTCACTGGTGGTGCTTGAATCGGCAGGTCAGATGAGGATTAAGGGTCCTAATGAGTCATGTGACCATAAGTGGTCTTGGATGGTGGCTGTGATCAGGAGACCTACCCCTGGTGTTCTCCACCCTGAGGGTCTTTTCATGCCTGCAGGGAAGGCTGGTCTGGGAGGGCCAAAGAGGACACTGGCAGAAGTTTAAAATGTCCTCCTCTTCTTGACACAGGACATTATTGGAATATGTGTGTATGCATTATATATATATATATATATATATATATATATATATATATATATAAAATCTTCAATCGTTCAGAAATACAGAAAAAAGTTTTGTCTTAACAGTATAGCATTTAAGAATGGAAATGGGTCTTGGGAGTTCTAACCCCTTCTTACAGATGAGAAGACTCAGACTCAAAGATGCTGCTGGTTCCTGGCCAGCATGTGCCACTAATGAGTGAAACTGGGGGTGGTGGGTTCCTCTGCTCTCCTTAGATAGTTATTTCCAGGGATCTCTCCTTTAAGAAAGATGAAGGTATAAATAAGGAGGTGGTGGTGGTAGGAAAAGTTTTGAAGGAAAAAAAAATGATGTAGAGGACCAGGAGGGAAGAAAGGTTGCCAGAGAAATGATAATCTGGGGGTGGGTTACTGGAGGCCTATCTTCATATTTCTTGAAAGTCTTTACTGGACTCCAAGACAGCTGTTAGATGCTGATGTTTTCACAACACAGATACTTTGTCATGTGTGTGTGTCTGTCTGTCTGTGTCCGTGTGTCTGTGTTTAAGCCAGTCCAGGAGAAGAAATTCTTCTGTCTTGGGAAAAAAGAGGGAGTGATGTTTCCAAAAGCGAAGCAGCTCTCATCAAAAGCGCTGGTGGACCTGCTGACAACACGGACACGCGATTCTCTTAGAGCCTGGAAGTTGTCAGGAGGGTACCGGGCTCCGGGCGGCTGCACCCCTGGGCCGGAGAGGGGCTGTGGTCGGGCCAGGGGACTAGTAACGATTCGTAGGGAATCCCAGAGGAAGGGAGGCTGGTCGATCACTGCGACAGAGAAAGGCGAGGTGGGGGAGAGAAGAGCGCGGGAGGAGAGACATGGCGCGGTCACGAAACACGAAACCGGGCTGCTGGATTCTACAGGGAAACAGTCCACCCGCACCGCCGCCAGATGCGGTCAGCTGTCCCGCCTGAAGATTCTGTTCGGGCTCCCCTCTGCGTGGCGGAACCAAGAGGTGGCTCTTGGTTCTGCCCACATTCACGCTTTTAAAAATATTCTTTCATTCTCTGGGCGTGGGTCTCGGTGGGGTCTGAGGCTGGAGGCGGTCCGGTTGGATACTGAGAGTCCTTGGGAGCCATGGGCAGTCCTTCCTGAAGCCTCAGAAGCAGAACCGGACAAAATGAAAAATCAGCAGAGAAACTAAACAGCGCCCACAAGCCATCCTTCCAGGGCTGGGGAGCAGTGTTCAGGCCTCAGAGCTCACGTTCGAAATCCGAATAAATGGAGCCCGGTCTTGGATTACGCCCCGGGGACAGCATTTTAATGTCAAGGTAAAATATGCTTGTCATAGTCGCTTGTGGGCCCTGAAGCACCACTAGAATCTCCGTTTAATTAAGGGGGCAGGAGAGGAGAATTACCAGCTAATTAAATCCAAGCCTATCTGTAATTCTCCCTCCGCCGCTGCCGACTTTTAACATGCGAAATTACTTTTTTAACGTGCCTGCCTATGAGTTTTTAAAACACAGGTTAAAACTAAAGGAGAAACTAGGGGACCAGGGGCGGAGGAGAAAGAAGAAAAGAATAAAAAGAAAGAAAGAAGGACGGAGAGAGGCTTCCGGGCCGAGTCAGGGGCAGCGGGCGGCCTCGGCCCGCGCTCTGAGTTGGGCCACGAATGAAGCCGTTTCCTCTCTTTCCAGAAGTTTCGACTTCTCCTCTCCTCCCGGCCAACCCCCTCGTAGCTCGCTGACTTCAGCCCGAGCAGAGCTCAGGAGCTCGGAGCAGGCCCAGCGGCCCAGGTCCGCGCGCCGGCCGGGAGCGGTTCCGGGAGCCGCCGGGGAGGAAGTGAGCTCACGGGGAAGGCAGGCTCGCGGCGCGGCGCCGGCAGGCTTGGGGATACCGGGGAGGAGGCCGGGGCCGTGGGACTCGCCTCGCTCTCGGCCGCGCACTCGCCGCGGGGCGGGACTCGCGAGGCTCGGGCTTCCAGGACAGAATCCGGAGGCTGGGGCCCGGCGAGCTCCGGGTTCCCAGGGTCGCGGCCCCGGCCCAGCTGCCCCACCCTCCCGTCGCGTGAGCGCGCCCCCGGTCCTCCAAGCGCGCGCCCGCGTCCACCTCCCCTCCGCTTGCGTCCGCGCCCCTGCCAACGCCGGGTCCTGGAGCTCGGGTTTACCCTCCGAACGTGGAGCTGTTTGCAGGAGCTAACCAGGGCGACCGCGGACACCCCCTCGTGAATACGCTCAGTCCTCGTGCTTCAGAATAGTGAGCTGCGGGTCTGTCTCCAAACCTGTACCGTCTGCCACCGCCCGCGCCGTCACCCCGCGGCTCCACTGCAGTCCTGTCTGGGAAAGGTTGATAGAGCGAGGCTGGCTGTCTCGCCCTGCACGAGGCCCCGAAAACAGAAAACGGGAGCGAGCGGTACGAGCGTTTCCAAACTGACGAGGCGCCTGACGACGCAGGGACACCTGGCCAAAGGGAGCCTTCTGCACCTCGGCCTCCCGGGCCGCGATGCTGCTCCAGCCAGACCAGACCGGTCGCGTTGCGTCGGTCCGGAACCCGGCTCGGGGCAGGGGGTGGCGTGGGGAGGGGATGTAGCTCTAGGCTCTGCAGGCAGACCCCAGCCCCGGGCTTTCTCCAGGCCTCGCTGGAGGGCCCTGCCCTCGCCCGAGGAGAAGGTGCCTGGGCGCCGACGCCGCGCGGGGGCTCGGCCCGTGGCCTGGCTCCCGGTGAGGCCGGCCCGTGGTTCGGGCGTCAGACAGTTAGGGATTGGGGAGGCCTGGGAGCTGGGAGAGTCCGAAGGCCTCTGTGGGTCGGGCGTAGGGGTTATGGTCAGGCCGTGAGGACGGGTCCTTGTCTGCAGGGCACCGTGTGGGAACGCTGGTCGGGTTTATGTGCTGTAGATCTGGAATCGATTGGAGAAATTTGCATCAGTCAAGTAAGACCTCGCCTTTTCACCTCCATCCACCTCCTGCAGAAAGCACCCGCATACCTCCTGGCATCTCTACCCAGTGGATGGATAGGTTGTCTCATAAAATCAGTAAAATCTTGTTTACTAACCTAACCTATGGTTATCTATTTTAAAACCCCAGGTCTTCCTCTGTACATTTAGGGCGGAGGTAGTGAAGCTGTCCTGTGTCAACCTGGGCGGTCACGAGTGGGTGCTTTACCCAGGTTCCCCGGGGTGCTGTCAGCTTGCCCTCCCCCGGCCCCTCCCGACGTCTCGATGCGCACCCTACGCCCGCTCCGGTCCCTCCTCCCTCCCCCCAAGTCCCCTTTGCGGTCCCTGCCCGCAGCAGTGCCTCCTGGCGCCACGTGTGGGGCAGCCGAGGCTCTGGGCCTTGCAGGCCAGGCCGCAGAGGGGCCTCGCTGCCTGCTTAGGAAACTCTCCGTTTTCCCACAGTATTTCACATTCATATTACTTTTCACACCCTGTTAGGCAGTGATAGCACTGGACCTGCTAAATACTTCCATGCACCAAGCCAGCCCTCCAAGGACCACGGCCTTCACCGGCCTTCTCTTGGTGATGGGAACAATGCCGGCCTTCTCAGCATGAGGCCTCGTTGGCTTCCTTCTTCTCTCCTCTCCTGGGATCTATCTCCAGACCCCAGGAAGGCGGTGCCGGTGGTGGCTCCTGGGTAGAGGCGCACAGGTGTGGAGGAGGTCTTAACCCTGGCCTTCAAGCAGGGTGGAGGGAGCGGTTGTGGGAACAAAAAGCCTGCGGGGACTGTCCCGACTTTTGGTAAATTATGTGTGACTAAACGGGCGATTTTTCAATGAACAAGGCCTCGCTCCGGGCCTCCAGCAAGACAAGAAGTAGGACCTGGCCTGCATCGTAAGTCCTGCCTTCCCTTCAGGAGCACCGGACCCAAGGCGTAGCATCTGGGCACTGGGGTAGAGGAGTTAGAGCCAAGCGCCCAGGCAGGAGCGCCTCAGAGCAGAGGAGAAAGCAAGTCAGGCCGGCGTGGAAGCCACAGCTCCCCGCACCAAGAGTCGCTAGCTCTTTGGCTGTTGAGTGCACTCTGTTGAGTGGCACTCGCTCCCAGACAGAGGGCTGCAGGGGTCTCAGAGTCCAGGTACAGTGCACTGGACCCTGATTGGCGCGGTGAAGATCATGGTCCCAGCCCTCTCCTGAGCCTGCGTTCCTATAGGGTGCTGCGGAGCCGGGAAGGGCCTGGTTTGCCACCTGAGCAGGACTGAGGCCAGTGGCCCTGGGGCTTCAATCTGAAAAGTTAAGGGAAGGTAAGAGTGATTCTCTGCCTCTCCTCCAGGACCCCACCTCAGTTCTTCCATCAAGGGGGGTAATGAAATCTGCCTGCCCTCTACCTAGGGAGACGGGGTGGGTGGGGTGAGGGGAGGAACTAACTACTAAGGAGAGCCTGTTATGTGTGGAGCGTTTTGCAGGCTGCATATTGTTTAATCTTCACAAACTGTAAGAGGAGTATTTCCAAACCCTGTGTGACTGCAAGGAAGCTGAAGTGCAGAGAGGAGGGACCTGGCCAGAGCCACAAATCTGTGCCTGCAAACAAACTCCAGGTGCCCTCACTACCATGCTGTGCTTCTAGCAATATCCTGGGAGCTGATGACACACTGAGGGGTCCTGCAGCCTGGCCAGGTCTCCCGGTGACCTTGAGAGGGAGTTGAGCTGCCTTCCATGGGCCTCTAACATGCACTCCTAGAGGGTGATTGAGGCCATGGGAACTTCGGGAGCAGGGACTTGAAGCTTTGGGCACTGTACAAGCTGTAGGGCCTTTATACCTATTCCTCCAAAATACCCATGAGAGCCAAAGTTACCAGACTCCCTTACTCAGCCAGGGGAGCCCAGAGTCCACCACACATGTCCCTCAGTGTCACTTTTCTTGCCCCACCACACCGGCATTGAGAAGATTTAAACTCAAATTCACTGGACTTGTTTCTGCTTTACCACTAATATCTCAACTGAATCCAGAGCTCTCCCCTTCAGCCTGGGGAGGCCTGGGAAGGGATTAACACGGTTCCTAACTTCCAAGGGCCACCTCTGCCCTTTCTCCACTTGTCAGGGCCAGAGGTTAGAGTCTGTCCAGTGAGCAAAAGGGACCACCCACCCCTAAGCTGGGGGGAGGACTTGACCGTGGGGCTCTGGAAACCCACGTGTCAACTTTTGGCAGTGAAACCCCAGGAGCTCCAGCTCCCAAACATTGTTACTTGCGTCCCTCCACCTCCCAGCACTCATTGCCTCGTGGTGTCCTGGACTCCCCTTCCATCTACAGAGAGGCGGTCTGGTCACTGCTTGAGAAAATGCCTAGAGTTTGGATTTGAGGCGTTGTGCGGAAGGTAGGATGAGAGAGCGAGAGAGAAAAGGCAAAGCCAGAAGGCAAGGGAGGAGGGTGTGCGGGCCTGTGGCAGGAGGCAACTGTGGATTGGGAGTTGCTTAGGGAAGCATTTCTTTTTGTTTCCTCTTCTCCGACAAAGACAGTCCCAGCCCAGATCCTCTCCATCCTCTAGTTACTTTCTCCTTTCCCTCTTTCTTTACTCTCCTGATGATAAGCCTGGGCAGGAAGAATCATGGAGCAGGAACCCACATCCTTCTCCTCAGGGCAGTCTGCTGCACACAGTAGCGACTCCAGGTGCACACAGGACAAATTGTTTTAAAGAGTCCCTGCAGCCATACTCATCCCTGTTGAGCCCTCTCTTCCCTTTGGGCACGGTGGGGAAGTTCTGGGGCAGTTCCTGAACTTCTGGTTAATCTAAGAGCTCTGGACCCTCATTTCCCCTGGAGCAGTGTTCCAAGCTTAGAGGCAGCCAAATGAGTGGTCCTTATTTTTTAACCCTGCAGGGTATATTAATTCATTTTACAGTCATGGGGGGAGTGGGAGAGAGGGAGTGACTATGATGATTTCCTAAACGCCAATTAGTAAGTAACCCCTCTATCCCACCATTGCGTTTAATAAACAATGATTGATGATCTGACTCTGGTGACAAACAAGGCTGATAGACAAGTACAAACCAAGTTAGAAAGCCGCAGTGCGCTGGTGTATTTCTCCTCTATCATCCTCTGGTATAGTTTCTGCCCCTACTTGTGGCTGGTGGGCCACACTCAACTTTAGGAACCCCAAGTCCAAGAGGCTGAGCAGAGACTGAGACTAGGTTGCCAATTTGAGTTGAACTTGATCTTCCCGCCTCCAAGCAGGATGCCGCGACCCGGAAGTGATATCTCCTCGCCTGTCAGGGATTCTGGCAGTCTGGAAACTCTAAAAATCAAGAAATTCAAGAAGGAGATGAAAAGAACCAGAAACTGTAGTAAGAGAGGGAAAGCAAAAGGAAAACAATTGTGCACAAAAATCGAAGGGCTTTCGGAATTCTGCCTGCGTTTCCAACAACCCGAGTTAAAGCTTGTTTGTCTCCACTTCGCTGCGTTTCTCCACGCGGTTTCTAGCGCGCAGTTCCCTTGCTCAGTATCTCTGGGGTTCTTTGCGTGGGAAGGGCGCTTTCCAGCGCGGCTGGCTTCCTGGAGGGCTCTGCCCACGGGCGGTGGTAGGAAAGCTGGGGTCGCGGCCTGGTGGTGGGGGGGAAGCCCCGAGGGGGGTGGTGCGGGCAGGTCCGGGCGAGGCCCTCACCGACCAGGTACCGGAGGGGTGCCCGCGCCGGCCGTCCCAGGGGAGCCTCTGGGCTGCTCACCGTTCCGGACAGCTGGGGCCAGAGTGATCTTATTACAGTTATTCATGGTCAGGATGATTTCTTAAGCCAAGACCAAAAATAAATGGCTCCAAGCGAGCACGCCAGTGCAGCTGCGCTCTGCGCGGTGGCTGTGAGTGGGGCTGGCACCAGCGACAACGTCCCCAGCTGCTGCTTCGGTATCACTCCGTGCCGGCGGAGAGGCGCACGACGGCGGCGGGCTGTGAGCTGCTGAGTGTGCAGTGGTGCGGGGCTGGAAGGCAGCTACGTGAAACAATTCGACCACACCGTGCTTATGGTCGGCGGACCTGGCATACATAAGAAGACTTACTACCCCCCCCCACTTCCTCCAAGAGGCAGGTTTAAAGTAAATCTCTCCTTTGCTAAGGATGACACCGCCCCCCGCCCCCCAAAGCATTCAAGAGTTCGGACAGATCTGCGACTCTTGTAGAATCAGGAATGTAGCGACGATCCAGATTGAGCCCCTTGCCAGAGGCTGAGTGGCAAATGCCTTAATGCATTTCGGGGCCAGGTGCACCTGGGCTGGATCCTGGCTTCTGGACTTACTGGCTTTATGATCTTGAGCCAGCGACTTGGCCTCGCCGGGGTTGTTTTCGCGTTTGAAAAATGGGGACATATGCCCAATAAGGGTTTGAAAGTTCCTACCTCCTAGCCCTGGTGATCCTCATCGCTGCGTATTTATTCATCTTCGGGGAAATCACCGCACTTTCTTCCTAGAAACGCGGGAAACGTGACGGAACTGCCATCCCCTCTTCCCACCGCGAGGTGTGGCTTCCTAAGCAACGGCCTCCCTCCCCCGACCCGCGACTCTGGGGTCTCCAGGTTCTTCCCTTGGGTCTCACAAGCGCCTTGCCCCGTAACTTACATTCTCCGACCGGCGGGCGAGGTCTGATCCTTGCTTTCTTGCGACTGCTCTCCAGCCTGTTCTATAACCCTCTCGCTGCACGTCTGGAAAGCCCACATTAGAACGCCCCGGAGGATGATCCCTCCAAGCTGGCCGGAACCTGCGCAAAAACCCGGACTCGCGATGCCCGTGGAGCAAGAGCTCCTATCCACCTGCCGGGCGGGCCAGGACCCACGTGCGTGACTAGGGGGCCTGGGAGTGGGAACGATGCGAGGGCCAGCTGGCCGCAGGGACCAAGAGGCGACAACTGCACTGGCCCTGGAAGAACCCAGGGATTTGGGCCGTAGGGAGCCGCGTGGGCCTGGGCTCCTCAGCCCCTCCTCCGCCTTCACCCACGCAGAGAAGGGTTCAGGATTGGCGGGTGCTGCGCCCCGCTAACTGAGCGCTGCTTCCCAGGGAATCCTGCATTGCGGGCCAGGATCCCTTTAAAATTTTTTCACTAAGGAGAGTTAAACACCTTGCATATATTTCCATACTGGTCACGCCCTAATTATGGAAAATCGCGTTCCTCCTGCTGATGGGGCAGGAGGGTGCCGGGGCAGTGGAAGACTCTTGGAACTATACATAAATAGAAAAAAAAAATATTCAGTTTGGACCGTTTGTGGAGTGTCCGGAACCGACAGGTTGGCGGCTGGAAACGGGGGCTTCTATGTCACCTTGCAGTTGAGAGCTGGGTAGGCAACAGGTGAGTGAGATTGGGGCTGCCCCTGTAGGAGGTCAGGACTCCTTCCTGGGCTCGTATTTGGCCAGCACCACCATTCAACTGGGACCCAGTAAAATCTCTTAAGCTTGCAGACTTGGAAAGGGAGGAAGGTAGCCAGGCAACGGAATTGCGGAAACTTCCTCTGGGTCACGTGAACTTTACTGCAGATCAGGAAGTTATCTAACAGCTGCCAAAAATCTTCTGACTCCAGAGCTCCAAATGTTGACTGTTTCTCACACCTCACCACCGGAGTCTGCTGCCTTGGGGGTTATTCACATTTCCTATTCCCTTTCTGCTTCAATCTACCCCCACCTGCCTGGTTGCATTTGGCGATGATTTCCTTTTGTCCATTCCCGATACCATGTGGCTCCCATACTTACCTGGGCTGGCTCTTTCCCCACCCACCCTCCGCAGGGGGAATTCCAAATCTCCTGAGGAGGGAAAGCCGGGTTGAGAAAGGGTCAGAAAAAGGAAGCCGAGCCTAAGGCCAGGCGTGCAATATTATATTCTTCTCCGGGTGACTTTGAGTCATTCCAGAAAAAAAGTGCAACAAAATAAGTAATCTTAATGGGCCCCCTCCCTTTCTTCCACTAACGCGCTAACTCCCAAGTTCTGAGCCAGGTTCACGGGCAGGAACCTGGCCTTCTGTGGCCTGGTATCCCCAGAAGGGGCTGGTCAAGATCTGAGCACACAGTAGGCCCTGAGACAACTGATCCTGGTTGACAGACGGATGCTCTGAAGGAAAAGGAGCAATTGTTTGAGAGCAACTGTAAGTAAAGGCGCCAGGTGTGTCCAGTTAATTTCAGGCTCACAAAGGAGATCACCTCAGGAGGATCTACTCCCACTTTCAACACATTGACCAAACACGAGGGAGCCTGCTTCAGCTGACCCATTGAACGGACAGGGCATCATTATGACTTCTGCCGACAGTGTTCATCTCCTGACCCTCGAGGCTCGAGGTGAGCTGAGCCCGCCCGACCGAATTCACACTCAGACCAGCCTCACTCCAGACAACCAGGAGCAGACACCTTCCCGGAGGCCAGAGTGCAGAAAAGCCGTGTCTTCTGCGCCCAGTGAATTTACGCTAGCTAATGGGGCGCCCGGGCCGTGCCCGAGTACTCGCTACCACGGGTGGGGGCGGGGATGCTGAGATCGCGCCCTGATCCCCCGCTTCCTGGATTCCGCTTCTCTGGGCGGGCGGAGAGCAGACGCTGACTTGCTTGAGCACTGGAGCTTGATCGTGACTAACTGGAAGGGTCCTGCTGTCCCCCACCCGGACGTTACCGTCGGCTAAAGTTGTTACAGCTCTTTTTCGGCGCTAACCTTCCCTTACGCATTTGTAGCTACCCACAGACGCCGACTCCGTCCGCGTGGTGCGCACCCCGGAAGAGCTCGTGGAGACCCGGAAGCGGCGGGAGCTCCGACGTCGCTGCTCTCGCGGGCTAGCCCTTCCCGCCCCGCCCACTTGCGAGGCGCCGGGGTTGTCGAAGCCTCGCGTCGCGCGAGACCTGCGACCGCGTCCGCGCCGCCCTCCCGCCCGGCAGCGGGGGCTTTCCCGCTTCTGGGTGCCGGCCGTTGGCGGCTGTTGGCGGCCGTTACCTCCCCGTTCCCGGGAGGAGCCCGAGCGGATTTAGAGTCCTCGGAAGTCCGCCGTGCCGTCCGGCCACGGGTAGAGGGAGGCAAAGGGAAGGAGGATTTGACAGTGGGCCCGTGGGGGGCCATTCGGTAAACTCCAAAGAGCCGAGGGTCCTGAGGTAACTCCTAACTCTTAACCGCCGTGGGCAGGACGCCTCGGGGCCAGCCGGGCCGGTGTCCGCGACGGGAGAGCGCGGGGCCGCGAGCGTCGGGACAGCACCTCGGTCCACGTGGCCGGCCTACTGGGGGCCCGCACCCTGGCCTCGCTGTTTTCCTGTCTGTGGGGCTCAGGCGCGGTTGGAGAAAGAATAATGTCTCTACTTTCAGGAAAAACATCAAAGACCGGAGCTGCGCAATATGGAGCGCACATGGCGGTCTCCGAATGCCGGACCTGCCAAAACATGTTTCGCAGGATTTTCTTCCTTACCTTTTTGTCCATCCCCGCTCCGCCCTCACCCCAGGCTTTTCTTGTTTTCTCCCCCAGTGGGAGGGAGCCACGGGCTCGCGAGGAGGCTGCAAGGCGATCCACGACCTTTCGGGATGTGATGCTCACCCGGGAAGGGGCTGGGGGACCGCAGAGCCGTGACTCGCCCGGGACCCAGAGCAGAAGCGCCAGGTCGCTTCTGGCATTTTACCTGCAAAAGCAGGTAAGTTTCCTGCTGGTAAGCGAGCCCTTAATGTCACGTTACACCAGCTGAGTCCTCAGGCCTCAGCGCCTTGCTCTCCTTAGGTCAGGGCTCTTCAATAGTTAATGAATATTGAAGGGAAGGAAAAGCCTGCAAACCTGGCTTCAGTTTACTTTTTACTTCAGTCTAAACAAGATTTAGGTGCAAAGCTTCTCTTCCTCATTAACAGTTATGTTAAAATCATTATTACTGCTAAACAGTAGGAGATCGGTATCGCAGTTCTTTAAATAACCTAGCAGAGAGAGGCAAGGGACAGTTGGCTCAAAGTTCAGGCGGTTTGCTTCAGGAATTTATTTCTCAAGGTGAAATCTCAGAATGTGAGGGGTCATTAAAATGATCTAGGTTCAACTTCTGAACTTCCTGGAAGGTGAACTGGGCCCTAACTAGGTAGTTACTAGCCCAGGGCATAGGCTAGGATGGAGCTGGGGAAGTGCTCTCTCTCCCAGGCTGATGCCTAAGAGCTCACTGCCCCTCACAGCCCTCAGTGGAAGGACAAGCTGGATCATTTCGTCTCTTCTCGCCACTTCTGTTAAATGGATTGCTGTCTCCTCTGAAAAATGATCTCAGGCTATTCTCCTTCAGCACATTTACACGTAGGGTTAGTATTAAAGGTAGGAGTAAATTCTTGGGGGCTCCCATTTAACAAAAGATCCATGCCGTCGCCAGAACATGCAGCTTTTTCTAATGCGCTACTGATGATAGTGGGGGAAGGAAACACCGCCGCACATGGAGCTGGTTAAACATGAATCTCATCAAATCTTCCAGTGTCTGGTGACTTATGTGGCTTATATACCCAGACCGGTGGGCAACTTACCTGACAAGCAGTTAGAAAATCTGGATTTTACACCTGGCTTTGCCATCAACCTGCTGCATGTCCCGACCAGTCAATTTCTCTGGATTTATTTCTCTCTCTATATACACGTTTTTAATTTTTATTATATGTGTGCATTATATATTTGTGTGTATGCATACGCATGTACTTATGTTATTAATTTTTAATCCTGGTAATCTATTGGTTCACAAACCCAATTTCTGTTTTTATATTCTCTGATGCTGTTGTATGTATCAACATACAGTGAGTCCCTTACCCCTACCAGATGAAGAAGCAACAGAGCCAACACCGACACCCTGCTTATTCATGTATTAAGTTAATAAGTTAATCAATGAATGTTAAACCTGCATAGTTCTTTAGAGCTGCTTCTGCCCCTTCTTCTTGCAGATGAGCACACGAGCCCAGAGAGCTGATTTCCCCCGGTCGCACAGCTAGAGAGCCCAGGATGGCTTCTTGCTCAGTGCCATACTCTGTGAAAATTATTGGAGAGACGGGCCAGGTGAGCATGGGTCAAGTCTCTAGGATATTTCCTTCTACCACCCAGCCATCCACATTCCTCACCCCACTTCTCATTCAGAACAGCAATACCCAGACCAGAACATAATAGTCTTGGATTCAGGAGTACAAATTTAAGGCAAAACTCGAAGTCAGCACCGTGTCACTTGTGCTACGCTTCTTTAAACATTCCTGCTCTATTGTGTGGACTGTGAGCCCACAAGGAGCTTTGGGCCAAGGTTACAGGTCCTCTAATGAGGATACAGCCACAAGTCTCACATGTCTTTAGAGTCTCTTTAGAGGTAGAAATCCATGATCAAACTTAATAAAGAGGCAAAACAATAATTAACAAATTTATAAAGTAAAGCCAGTGTTCAGACTAATATTTCACTGATCCTTTTCCCTCACACAACACACTCCCAAATTATCAACATTGGGTGCAGGTGGAAGAGCTAACAAAGCAATTATCCAGCATTAATAGTAAGATGGTAAAGCTGCTCTTGCTTGCTTTGGGGAAGCACCTTCTTGATGTGAGATAAGGATGTGGGGAACTGTCTGCCATGTTGGATGTTAAGTGTGGGTGCTTTCTCCTGTCTTGGTCGACCTTGATGAGCCTGTTGATGCTGCCTGGCTGGAATCCAGAGTGTTTCAGAGGAACAGTTGTAATGTGTTTCCCATGGGTGTGTAGCGCAACAGGCAGTTTCTCTGCACTGAAGCAGCCTCTTCCTCTCTCACCTGCAGGCTGGGGGACCTTGACAACTTGGAGGCTAAAAGAACCCCACATAGCACCAGGGCTGAGGGGGTCTCCCTCAGCAGGGAGCTTAGGCCTGTGGCAATGGGCCACCCAGCCCAGACAGCCACTCCAAGCTGTTGCCCTAGGTAGGACCGGAGCAAGGATACCCACCTTCCACCTTTGAATCTGGGCGATTATGTAAGGTGTTCGTTGCAACTCTAGCTGTGCAATAGAGTACAAAGAGCTCTCTGCCCATTCCTCCTAAACCTCATCCTCAGGGTCCTGTTCTGGACCATTTCTCTTCCTATATGAAAACCTCTCCCTGGGCTATAGTCAATCCAAATACTTCCTGAGATGGTTATAAGGATTAAATGAGAAAATCTACTAAACGTGCTTTTCACAGTGCTACGTATGTAGTAAGTACTAGATGCATGTTAGCAATGATTATCGTTATTACCGTTATTGTTTTTATTAGCCATTCTATGGTTTCACTTGACGTTGATGGCATATTTTTCTACAATTCAGACCTCTTCTAGGAGTGCTAGACCCAAATATCCCACCCCTTGCTGGAGGACATTTTCACGTCCTAAGTAGATGTACTTAGATTTTGAAAACTCGTCACGCTCAGAACGGAATGTGTTTTTAGTCCCTGTTGCACACTCATAGTCTGTTCTCCTAGGCTCTATGAATGGCACCACCATCAGTCAGGAGCTAGGCCATAACCTGGCAACTCCCCCCAGGTCCTCCTATTATCTTTCAAATCCACCCTCTCTACCTCCTGCCTCAGTGATGACAGGTACTGAGTTTGCGTCATTCCATTATTGCTCCTACTGCCAGTGTGCTCTCCAGTCTGTGCTCCCAGCAGCCGGTGTCATCTTTATATAATGCAGTTTGATCATGTCATGCCCCTACTCTAAATCTTTCATTCACTCTGCATAGACTTCAGGAAAACCCAAATGCGAGCATGTGATGCTCCTCACATAACATCTCCGTTCTCACCACTTTCCCTTCACACACGCTGAGCCCTGGCTCTGCTGAACTGTGCTGAAGAGCCCAGTTTCTTTTGCCTTCATGTCTCTGCACGTGTTGTCCCTCTGCCTGCTGCACACCTTCCTCCTCATCCATAAGGTAGAAGGATGTCATTCTCCTTGTCCTTCAAGATTCCACCTGGGTGTCTGCTCTTTTTGGGCTCAGGCTGACTACAGTTTATATTCTACAGGCGTGTCATTTCTCTTTTCCACTAGGTGTGAGTTCCCGAAGGCAGTAGAATAGGTCTTTAATCTTTGTGGCCACAATGCTTTACTGGCATACAGTGGGTGTCCATCACGTGTTTGCTGAATATGAGAATGGCCCAGAATTAGAATGAATATCTTTGGTAATATAGCTTCTCATCATCAAGATTTGGGGCAAGTTATTTTTTTCTGAACTGCAGTTTTTTCACCTGTAAAGTGGGGATTAATGACGCCCCCTAATGTTGTGAGGGTTAAATGAAAAGTGAATGGCAAAGTCTCCAGTAAACTGTGTAGCACCGTACCTGAGTCATTATTATAATAAATGCAAACCCACATTTCCCGTGCATGTACACATTTCCATTCACGCACGTAATGTGTGCCTGTTACATGCATCCATGTGTCTGTTGGTGCACCTTCATGGTTACATGGAAAAGCAGCTTCCAAACGTACCTTTCTCTAGATCCTCCCCCCTTTAAAAGGCCAGCTGAAATAGGTGGATAGGTAATTACTTTAGATAACTAGTTCAGGTTAGTAGTAGTGTCCTCCATTGTCCTTCTGTGAGTTCCTCACATCCATGCACACAAACAGTGCAGATTTATAGAGCTCTGAATGGGTGTTAGAGTCCATTACCATTTTTATTACGACTGTGATTGTACTTTTCTACTAAAGCTGTAACGTCGAAAGCACCTCCCGGTGGGCTTTAGTTTTATTTTCACAAAGGTCACTTGTAGCAGTTACTGAACATGTGGTTTTCCCCATTTTGCATGTGAACAAACCCAGGCACAGGGGGTTCCTTTAACAAGCTGCCCCCTTTCCAGTGCTGCACCTGCGTGGAGATCAGAGCCCCTTCTCCTGTCTCCTTTCTTTTCCCGCAGGTCAGTGTAGGAAGTTTGCGCAAAATAGCTGATCCGGTAAAACCAGCCAGAGCCCATCAAGGCGTAAATTGACCAGTGCTGATAATGCTTTGAGTTGCCACAGTTATTTCTGCGCTTCGGGCCTGCCCTAAATGTGGAATCTGCTCTTCTAACATCAGTAGCGAGGGAAATTCCTTGGTTTTCGGTTCCCCGGAGGGTAATTGCCTGTCCTTCCGCGGTGCGCGGTTGCCAACTGCCCGGCCGCCCCAGGGCTTTGAAGGGGGGGGCGCCTTCCCTCCGCAGTGCCCGTAGCACCTCGCCCACTTACTCGACCTTCTGCCTCTCCTCGAAAAAGCCAGGTGGCGCCAACCCTCAAGCCAGGCCCGAGCCCAGGGCGCAGAGCCGGGAGGAAGGGTGGGCCGGGCTGGCGCTCCCTCCCTGCACCCTCCGCCCTCCCCTGCGCACCCCTGGAGGGATACGAGGTGTCCTGTGTGCCACATGCAGCTTGGGGAATGGAAGCAATTAACGCCATGAGGTTTCCTGGCTCTTTGCGGTGTTTTCGGTGGGTTTTGATTTGGGGAAGGAGGGCGCGGAGCGGGGCAAGCCTGTTCCAATCTGCCAACATCCTGTGTCTGCCTGTCTGCGTTGCAGATGACGCGCGGGCCCGCACTGCGGGGACAGGAGAGGCCCCGGTGTCGTGTGCTGGGCCTACCTGAGATGAGGGACAGAGTCGGTGCAGGTCCGAAAGAGGCAGAACTGGCCCAGCTGTGAAAGGAGGGCTTCCAGCTGCCCTCATATGACAGCTGAGGGTCTGAATCTATTAGGAAAGGCACACGTTTCAGCTTTCAAACTCTGTTTTTTATCCTTGAAATGTTTCCAGTCTTTGAACTGCTTTTATTTAACAGGGAGAAGAGAGAAACTCGATTATGCGATTATATCCATTTACTTGATTTAAACCAAACTACATTGAACAAAAATGTTTGTTGAAACTTAGAAAATAACTGCTTATCTGGTAATGAGAGTTTAGCCATCCACACGTGCTGCTGTTTCAAATCATCACCAAATTCGAAGTTAAGATGAATCCAGTAAAAGTAATTTTTTTGTATTTGTTGGAATACTAGGAGCATAGCGTTGGAATTATGGCGTGTAGCGATTTTAGGATTTTAATTGAAATGACAGTAACACACATACAAACACATAGAGCTCTCAGCAATGCTGGTCACAATGAGAGTGTGCTATTAATGCTGCCTTCTCTGGGGTGCCGCTGGTGAGTTTATTACAGTGTGGACTTCAGTGTTTTTCATACCACAGGTTGCCAACCATTAGTAACTCAGTAACATGGGATTTGACTAGCATTTTAAAAGTGGAATAGAAAATATTAGAAGGATGTTAAGGATATTCTTTCATAAGTCTTTCTTCTCGTGTATATATACGTGTGTACTGAGTCGCAGTGCAAAATGTATTTCTTATCATGGATTACAGTAAAAAGAAGTTTGAAAGCTATGGTTGTAGAAAAATCTAACAAGGTTCCCATCCATGTTACGCTCTTGAAGTTCGGGGTGCAGGGTTGGGGCTCCTGCCGCCTCCTGGTGCTCTGCAGTGAACTAGAGGGTATATGCCCCCTTGTAGACCTGACACTGAGCATGACCCTCAGGGAAATGAGATCGGGAGGTGGGTATTCAGTTTTTAAAATCTCAGCACAGTGGGTTCTTTCCTGGTTACAAAAGTAATGCTTGATAAGAGATCACATCAGGCCTCAGACCCCGGGAAAAAGATGGGCATGGAAGAATGAGATGGAGCCCCAGGCCTCAGAGAGGAAGGTGGCAACAGGAAGATGGGAACAGAACCTCTGCAGCAAAGTCCAAAGAAGAATTCTGCTTCTTCAACCTGGGTGTGCAGGGGGAGGGGCAGCTGGAGTCAGAAGTCTTGGAACGGGGAATCTTTGTCTTAGCTTATCTTAGCAGGGGCAGGTAGAATAGTCTTAGACCAATTTAGGAGCTCAGGGATTGACACGGGGCACGAGGAATGCTTCTGTCCCTCATCTTCCTCTCTGCCCCAGTGTCTAAGGGGAGCAGATACTACAAGACTTTGGTTAAACCGTGTTTACTAGAGGGGTAGGTTTTTTGTTTTAAGAGTCGATGGCTCCCTTTGGCTTTTGCTCCTATTTCCTGGTATAGGAGCCTGTCCTCAGGAATGTCAGCCAGGCCTGTCTTTTTTCCACTCCAGATACTGGGATTGGTTACCTGAGCCAGATCCAGACTGGGTATGGCCTCCCTTCTCTCTCTTCCCCTGCAAACACGCTGGTCATTGCTTTGACCCTGTCCCACGTGGTCAACCAGAGGGAAAGGAGACGTAGATTTGGACTTTGGGGCAATGGACCTAGCCCAGGCTCCATCTTAGCCTGACCAGACCTCTGCTGAGATGTATGCCATGTTCACCCTTAGTAATCAGGTGGGCATTGTTTCCACTTTCTCTTGTTCCAGAAATGTCTAATTCCCAACTGCAGGGGTTCTCAAACTTTGGCGTGCAGCAGAATCAGCCAGAGGGCTTGTTAAGCTACAGATTGCTTGGCTCTACCACCCGCCAGCTTTGATGCACCCAGGCTGGGGTGCGTTTCTAACACATTCCCAAGTGATGCCGGTGCTGCTGGCCCAGGACCAGACCTTGAGAACCAGCGGTCTGTTTTGAGAAGGGTGTTGGGGGAGAAGGTGACTGGCAGGGCAAGAGGAGAGCCCTCCTAAGATCTTGGCCTTAATACCACCTTAATTCCATGAAGGCTGCCTGCCCCTACCCCAAGGCAGTCCCCTGACAGTCAAGGCTGCCAGGGGATCACATCTGGAGGAGGGTGACTCAGTAACAGCGGCTCTGACTGGTTAGTTTGGGGACTCTCCATCTTGAGGGGACTCAGGAGAGGAGGGGTCCAGGGCACCTTACTCTTGGCAGCCACTGAGGACTGTGGTTGCCTGTCCCTGGAGGAGAGCCATGCTCTTGCCGATGGAACTCCTTGTGCTGCAGGGCCTGGGGTACACAAGCTAGAATTCCCAGTAACTTCTGCAGCCAGAGGCAGGATGCAGGGCAGGTTCTGATAATGAAATGCAGTCACATAAGATTTGAAAGGCAGAAAAGAGGAGGACGCTGTCTTTCCTCAGCTGTGTAGGTGCCCAAGAAGGCTCTGGAAGGCATGAGTGTGGGCAGTGGCTGCATCCCATGGCCCACTGCCTGGTCCCCAGCTTAGAGGGTATGGGGGCTCTCACGGCTGCTCCTCCAGCCCTTCCATGTGATAGCTTGTATTAAATCCCTCTGAGCTTGAAAGATCTGGGGTGTTTTCCGTTTCCTGTATTGAGCCCTGACTGACATTGGGAGAGGACGGTCTGGGCATAGAGTATGGCGTAGACCCTGCAGCTGGTGAGGTGACCGTCCTGGGCGGGGGGACCTTTGGGGGTGATGAGCCAGGGCCAGGAGAGCTTGCCTGCTGTCCTGAAACCTGCAGCTTGTTCTGCCTCTCTCACCACAAAGCCTCCCTTCTCCCAGCTTCCCTCTCTGGATTTTGCAGCAAAGCAGGAAAACCAGCAATTTTTTTGAGAGTGTAGGCACACGTTTTTGCTAGGGCTCCATGACTGTCTGCTCTGCCCATTTTGTTAGTTAATTGAATATTGTCCTGTCCTGTGCTCTGATTTCTGGGCATTCACTCCCAGTGAGCCTTTACCCTAGTTAAGGGAAGAGAGCGAGTTTTTGGTTTCCAGCCCGAGACTGAACAGCAAGTGACTTGAGCAAGTCAGCCTGGCTCAGTGTGAACGCAGTGCTGGATGGGCGCTGCCGATCCCGGCCACAGTGGCGGACTGTGGCTAGACTCCGGGGCCACTTCCTCCGTCTGCCTTGCTGCCTGGCCCCACCTTAACGCCCTGAACTGCAGCTCTTATTCCGGAGCTGATTCTCTGGCTCAGCAGTTCTTCCTGAGCAGAGACAAGACTGAATATATGTCCCTTACTGATTGTTGTCCAGGAGGACTTGGTTGCTCTGGTCTCACTGCTCTTGGGCGCGGTACCCCTCCCTGCAGGAGGAGACGTCTGCTGCACTTGGGTGTGATCATGTGAACTTGCTCTGGCCAATGAAGTGGGAGTGGAAATGACTGCCCTTGGTCTGCACTTGGTCTTCAGTCCCTCTTGCTACACGCCAGCAATGATGTAGATAGAGGCAGCGCCGCAGTGATGACTGGCTGCAGGAACCCAGGAGGGACATGGTGCTAAAACTTTCAAAAAGTATTAATTCTGTATTAGTTTATTGATTTCTGTGAAGTGGTTGGGACTTTAGAGGCCTAATACATTGCACCTCTCACCCCAGCCCAGGTTTAGTCCAAAAAGGCTGGTGGTTCTTCCAAATGCACCAACGGGCAAGGTCAGGAAGGGGTGCAGGGAGTTACTCTACAGGTGGTCCTGTCCCCTGAAAACTTCGGGGGAGGGAAATAGGAGAGGTTTCTGAAGGGATTTCATCACTGTAGAATTGTATCACTCTCTGTATCTGAAAGAATTTTCTGGAAATAGAAATATTAGGAGAGGCCATAAAAACGTTAATTCTTGTCTCATTTTCATTCTTCCATATTTGAAAGCCTAAGGAGGCCATTCAAGTGATGGATCAAGGCATTAAATAAAACTTTAAGCAACGGTAATCCTAACCGATAGAGCAGCAGCTCCATAGTAGGTGAACTGTGGCCTGAACATTAACAGGGCAGACTTTCTGCCAAGTCTGCGAGGGCCTGGCTCCTCGTTAACTGATGGCCGGTGCTCCCAGCACAGTGCTCTGCTCTGGCTGCTGATCCTGGGGAAATGGCATTGTTTTGAAACCCAGTGCTCTTAATGAAGCAGTTCCTGGCCCTGAAATGTGCGGAAAAATACTTAAAAGTGCGATGAAAAACTCGTCTGTTGAAAAGCCAATGACTTTCCAGGGTTGATTTTTAAATAATAGATTTGTTTTATTTGACACTTTGGTAAATGCTTTAATAAAACGTAACAAGGTCAAAGAAATTGTACAGTGTGTTTTATGTCCCACAGCCTGGAATATCTGAACTCTGTGCTTGCAAATGAGCATCATTAGTAGTGAAAATTTTGTTGCAAAATTTTTCATGGACTGTTTTGGAGTGTCAGACTTCAAGGCGCTATCACAGAATTGGCAAGGTTCAAGGGATTTTTACTGACTTAATAACATTTTTCTTTATTGTCTCCATAATCACCTGCTTCATGAACTGTGGCTAGAGCAGATGTTGCAACTGGTAATTTTCTTAGAATCCAAGTGCCATTATGTTTTTCCATCTTTTGATTTCCATCATTTCTGGGAATTGTTAGTAGATGGAATAAAAAGAGAATACATTATAAACAATTCAAAACACTGAAAACAAAATTCCTTGGACCTTTTACAGCTACCACACATGCAAATAAATGTGGCTTTGCATTCCAATGGCATTTGAGTGGGGATTACATTTTCCTCATTAACCTCTTTCTTAACCAAACAGTATTGTTTTTCAAGTCTCTTTTATTGAAATCAAGTTTGACATTTTAAATTAATTCACACTCAGTTCAAGTGAAGAAGCAGAATGTCTTCTTTTGATCCCAGTCATTTGTGCAGTCCTGGCTGAACTGTGCCAAAGTAGGAAGGCCTCCTGGTTTACCATGAAATCGGGAGGTTGGTTATATTCCTTGCAAAATCAAAACATTAGGGTACTAAGTATGTTTTTTCCTGTCCTACTAAGGAAAGAGGTGGAAAAATTAATCATGGATACACACCTGAGATCTGAAGTGCTTGCCTCCCAATGGCAAACTATTTATAAAGTGAATGTACATACTTCTAATTGAAGGAACAGCCAATCTGTCTTCCATTGGTCATAACCAGTAATTCCTCTGCTAATATGTGGACCTTAATTTGAAGCAGTGGGAATCTTCTCTTTTCTCCAGGAAAGTCAATAGAGTTGTTTAGAAAGACTGTACAATTTCGGTAGGAGGAGAAATATAACTTAAGAGTTTTTAAAACTTCTGTAAACACTTATGCATGTATCTGCAGTTCTTGCCCTGTTACAGAACAAAAGTATACATCGTTTTCATTGTTGATATTTGGCAGTAGATGGTGAAATATTTGTGTGTATTTGGGTATGTCTAAGTAAAATGAGAGAGATGTTAAAATAACTCTCGGTCTGAGTTACATGCACCAATTTTAGGAAACCCTGTAGCAGTTGCTTTCACTATGCTGTTAGCTCTGTCTTGTTTTGTCAAGATTTCTTTTTCATTCCACCATCTTCTCATGCATTATTTTCACCTCCTGTAATCCTAGCTCAATGTGGCATGAGTTAGAGTTGGAAAGAGAAGCAACACTAGTTTTCTTAGTGTCCACAGTTTCAAAACACACCCTTTCATGTTATTTGACACCATTTTCTACATGTGCTTTCTTTAGAAAGTGGAAATATACATTGTTGAGAGTTTGTCAGATGATACCATATTGCAAAATGTTTGCAAAACTGAAATATTGACAAAATGCATGTGATTCCAAAAGGGCCTGCTTGATTGAAAGCAGTTGCAGTATTTCAGCATGAGAATATTGCTCATCCTTTCTGTTTTTAGATTCTACAGAGCATACCTCTGGACTTCTGTCCGCAGAAAGCAGTTTCTACACAGCTAACTTGGAACAGGTTAGAGCTAGACTCTACAGCTTCTATTCCTGCAGTAAGCATTCAGGAAAACTGCTCTCCCCTGGTCATCTCTAGTTCATAGGAGGCTGAATTTCCCTGCCTGCCTCTAGTGTCTAACACCACCTACTTGGCGTAATCATGCTTGTGCCATCCCAGCGTGTGCTGTGGTCGCCAAGATGCAGCTGTGCCCTCAGTAGGTCCTTTGAAAAGATGCTCCTTCAGAATTGATTTGCTGTTCACGCCTCAGCATCCCAGCTTGGCTGACACTTAGCCTACTTCTGCGAATGACACCAAAATCAGTTCTGCCACTAACTAGAAACAAGGCCGTTTCCATTGTGAAAGAGTAATAGCCTCATGAAAAGTTGCATTTGCATACTTGGTGATAATAACAATTAGAATTTTTTAAAAAAATTTTAAAGCCTAAGTATGTAATATATGTGATGTATGGTGAGAGATTTTTTCAAAAATATAATGTATTTGACATCTCAATTGCCTTTTGACTAACACAGAATTAGCATCCTGAAAATTGATCAAAGAAGGAGAAAAAAATTTTGCTTTATTTTTTCATTTGCAATACACTTCCTTTGTCAAACTACTCTCTTAACTAATAAGGAAAACCATCCACAGCAGTGTAGCTCATCTTTATTTGAATTTCAGAAAAGCTACTGTCCCCAACTATTTTCTGAACTTTTCAAAGGACTTTTTGCTGTCTAGCTTCATCTTGTTTAAAGATGTTAGAGCTGTGTTGAGATTAATATCAGCAATCAGAAAGTAATATCATAGTCTGGTTGTCATTGTCCTGTATAGACATGCTAGAACTAGATTGCCTGTGTTAAAAATTAATGGATTAGGGAAGAGAAGCATTCGGACTCTCAATGATGGGGGCTTCAGCTATCCTGGCATCTGCCAGATGTCTCATTTTCTAAACTCAGAACCTCTGATAAATTCATGATTTACCTCAATTAGTGCTCTCAGCCCCGGCTGCACGTTAGAATAATCCCAGACTTCTTTTTTAAAAAATGGATAGGCAGGCTCCACCCATTCTACCCTGAGAGCAGAATCTCTCAGGGTAGGGCCCCAGACTTTAGTTTATTTGTTTGTTAAGTGCCCCCGCCCCCTAGTGATTCCAGCGTGCAGCCAGGTTGAGAATCGCTAACCCACATGATAATTTCATCTTTCAGAAGGGAGAGGAAGTGATGAAGAGGATTAACACCCTGCTTCTAATTCTGGCCACCTCAGAGGCTCTGCACGGAAAATCAGAAGTGACAGGAATCCTGGAAGAGGGCCACCTGGCCATCAGAAAATTCCAGAGAGATGTGGTCACTGCCAGACATACAGTCGGTTAGTTTGAGTTTTTAATTATCTCAGGAAATTATAAAAGCTTGACTTTGACCCCCTGGTCTGAGATTCCAAAAAGAATCAGGGGAGAGTCCTCAAAATGAACTTCTGATGCTACAGTTGTAAATGGTCCAAAGCGAGGGTGGGTCGGGGTGGGGAGGAGAAGAAGAAAAAGGAAGGAGGTAGCCAAGAAGATTTACTCTCTTTGTGCAGGAAGCTGTTTGTTGAGATCAGATATATTTTTAAATGGTGTATGTAAAGTGTGAATGATGATCTGGGAAAACAAGGATGGATATAAAAAAACTGCCAAGAACATGTGAGAAAAGAGTCAGAAAGACTAAATCCAGAAGGAGGCTAACATTCCCAATGATGAAGAGGGCTGTCAGAAACAAAAGCAAGTGTAGAATCCATGCATGGCTGGGATGGCGTTTCATCCATGTTATGTCAGTAGTAAAGATACAAGGTGACCACTCCCTCAGACTCTATGTTACACTTTAGAAAGGATGGGACAAAGTTTGGTAAGAGGGATTGAAGAATAAGATCACTTAGGAGCAAATGCTCGCTGTCCTAAATAAGTTGAAACATTGGTCTGGAAATAACAAACCGAAATATTAATAGAATTTTCAGATGAAATTGCTTTGATCATTAAAAATATGAAGATTGTAAGATGTGCCTGAGGACTGTTCCACATTTTTTTTTAAGAGGGAAGTAGAAAATGTCTTTGAACTGTAGACTCAATGACCTGCTGATTCTTCAGTTCAAAAATTCTAAAATTTACTTTAAAATGCAGTTTGAATGCAAGACTGCCACGTTAAATTATACCTATGACATAATTAACAAAGAGAGCAGAGACAAGGAAGCATAACCTTTGAAATAATCTAATTCAAATTCAGAAAGTCATAACCCTTGAGAATTCGATAAAAGCTTAATACACTCTTGGAATAGTTAAATAATACAGTGTAACTGACCACTCCAGAACTTAGTGGCTTAAAGCAGCTACTATTAATTTGCTCACAATTCTGTTTTCCTGGGCCCAGCTGGCTGGTTTCATCTGGGATCCCTCAGGCAGCTTCAGTCATCCTTAGCTTAACTGAGACTGGATGGTCCAGGACCTCCTCAGCCACATGCCCAATGGTTGTTGCTGGCTGCCAGCTGGGGTGCCAGGGCTTGTTTACATGGTGGGCAGCCTTCCAGGAGAACGAGGGCGGAAGCAGCAAGGTCAAGGTTTAGAAGTCACATAACATCACTTATCACTTCTGCCTCATCCTGTTGGTCAGGGCAAGTTGCAAGGCCACCACATACCCAGGGACAGGGAATCACATAATACCTTTAGATGAGAATTGTTGCTGCTTGTGTGTCTAATCTACCATACCTCTCCTCAGAGAAAGGCTCTACACTAATACACATGAAATAGTTTAATTTCAGGGGATTCATGGACCCTTTCAACCCAAGTTAAGAGTCTTTATTCTAACCATTGGCATATTTAAGCAAGGAAATTGAGGTCCAAAGACACTAAGGACTGTTTGTTGAGTATACAAGCATAGGAGAGTGGGCTCTCACATAGGTGTCACAGCTCCCAATCCTGTGCTGTTTTCATCATGCCCAATTGATAATCACCTCATTATTATCGGAAGTGGATTTTAGCAGTTTCCAAAGTCAACTTTTGACAACCAAATCTGGACAATTTAACTCAGATGTATACAGTAAAATATAAGTATTTTATTTGATTTGCATATTCTACACATACATCCAGATAGGAACGTAGACTGGTTAAAATAAGCAGACTAGTTGCAGCCCCAGCTTGCTGAACTCGCCAGATGCATTTTCCCTTTGTCAATTAGCATGTCATCAGTGGAGCCATGAAAATATCTAGTTCCCTAAAGTTAATCTTTTTTAAAAGCATAACTCACTGTGCTTTTTATTTTAATAAAGAATTATACTTGGTTTTTCAAAGCTTTCATCAAGCTGGTATATTCAGCCTAAAAGTATGAAAACAAATCAGCGTCTGCAGTCAGCCATTAGGTAATTATTCATTCTCTTGCTCCTGTCTTTGTCATTTGGGGTACTATTCTAGCTTACAGTGGTCGTGCCTACCTGGGCTAGTAAATTGGCCGTCAGTGGGTTCCCAGAGCTATGTGTTGTAGTCCCCTTATCCATTCCTTTTATGGTTACTCCATGCCCGTGTTCAGACCTGGAGCAACATAGAGTGCTGTGGACATGAATGTCATATTGTCCTGAGTAATGAAATGAGATCCAGGCAGCACCCCGTGACCAAGAAGGCGGGCATTACTGCAGGTGTGTGATGGCTGCCGGACTCTGGCCGTAAATGTATTGAGCCACACACCGGAACTGAAACGGGGGGTCCCTTGAAGTAACTTCTTTGTTTCTTTTTTTAAGAAGGTCGAAAGACATGAATGAAGACATACTAGTAACCAAGCATGGTGTATCAAGCCTAATTAGGAATAGAAAATCACTTCTAAAATCTGTGTCTGTTCATTTTCCTTACTTCATTTTTGTTTCGCCCTCATCTGTGATTCATTTGCCTTTTGTCATCTTCCACAATGGCTTCTGCAAGAATATCCGTCTGGAAACCTACAGTGTGGCTTGCACCCACTTCAAACATTGTTTAAAATCTCATTTATTATTTTGTACTGTGGTCTCACTTAAAAGCCAGGTTACTGAGACTGCAGAGCACATACCTTTAATTCCCAGGGTGAGAGGGCGAGGGAGAGGGAGCAAGCCTGAGAGTGTGCCGGGGTGGGCTGAGCTAGCGCTGTGAGACGCCCCACAGCAGACATGCCGGGAGGACAGAATTCAGAAGCCTTACAGGCAACTGAAGTCTCGAGACACAGAAAACTGGAAACTGCCCAAACCTGGGCTCCATAGAGGATCGAAATGTGATGAAGACCAGGACTGGTATTTGTTTTTTCCAACCAGAGGTTAGTTACTTAACGACCACATTCCCAGGATTACAAGGATTTGCCTGAATAGCCAAGGGAACACTTATCTGCAGTAGAATTAGTGAAATGAAGAGATGGGATTCTATGTGAGCTGCCTGTTACAGGAGACTGTATTTAGAACTTGAAATTAACACTGGGAATAATATTAAATTGATATGAGCAGATGAAAGCTATATTAATTAGGAATTATGTTTTGGTAATTATCTTAAATTTTCAGATACTAAAATCCAGGTGTTTGGGGGAGCCACTAGGGTTTAACATCATTCCTTTAAAGAAAAACAAAAGCAAGACCATGTGGGGAGCATCGCAGGCCAGGAGCTTAATCATACTCATTCAGCTCACTTCCTTGCTCCATGCCCAAATAGAAAATAGGCACCTACAGTGGAAAACTGCTTCCGGGCGGGCTGTGCTGCCTTGGACAAGGGCTGGGGGTGCTCTGCTGAAGCACCTCCACCCAAAACGTTGCAGAAACATTTTGTGAACAGAGGAAAAGCACAGTGATAGCGATTGAACTCACTAATGGTGGAGGTCCTCATACAAGTGGAAAATTAGGATGTTCTGCTGAAGGCCCCCAGTGGCTCCGTAACCTTTAGAGAGCTGGAGGGAGTGAGGATGGCTTTGCATGTGGGGCTGGAGGTTCAGCTGCAATAAATGTAACCTTGTGGTGCAACTGTGGTTCTGTTTCAAACCCTCATTCAGTCACTTCAAGACCTTTCTCGGTTTCTGGTGTCACACGCAGATTCCGGGGAGGCTTACACAGAGCCAAGCACTGGAGGGACTCATCTGATCCTCCATAGTGTCTGTGTGCTCGGGGGACACTGAGTTGCCCATCAGCCTGGGCTGTTCATGGTCATAAATTCAATCCTGTGAGGTTGCTTCAGCTCCCTCTGCCTGCCCTCAGCTCCTGTGCCTCTTTCTGCCACTTCCCCACCACTCTTGGGCACTCAGCAGTTGTTCTTCTGCTCGTACACTCACTGGGGCCTGGGGATTTTGTGAGGCTAAGACCTGGGGTGCCCAAGACATGGCACAGAGCCATATTTGTCCCTCTTCCAAATTCTTGCCATTCTCAGGGCTGTACCAGGAAGCGTGGTCCAAGTTTCCCCTTCTGAGATCTGTGAAGGTTTTGACCATTCCCCAAGAACAGCGAGCAGGGCCTTTCTCAGAAACCCATCACTGCCTGCCTCTCCTCCTGGCCTCCCTTGCCGCTTCTCCCAGCCTAGGAATCTTTTTATGGGCCTCAGGGCAGAAAAGACTTGCTTTCAAGGTCTCCTCTGCCACTGAGTGAGTTTTGTTTTGTTTTAATTGTGGTAAAATACATATAACGTAAAATTTATCATTTTAACCAATTTTAAGTGGCATTAAGTACATTCCGATTGTTGTATGACCATCACTGCTCTCCATTTCCAGAACTTTTTCATCTTCCCAAACTGAAATTCTGTCCCGGTTAAACACTAACTCCCCATTCCCCACCCCCAGCCCCTGGGAATCGGCATTCTGCTTCGTGTCGCTATGAATTTGACTTAAGTACGTCATACAAGTGGAACTGTACAATATGTGTCCTTTTGTGTCTGGCTTATTTCACTCAGCATAATGTCTTCAGTGTTTATCCGTGTCGTAGCCTGTGTCAGAATGTCCTTCCTTTTTAAGGCTGAATAATATTCCATTGTATGGATGGAACACGTTTGTGCGACAATGGACATTTTGGTTGTTTCCGCCTTTTGGCTATCATGAATAATTCTGCTATGAACACTGTTGTACAAGTATCTATTTGGGTCCCTGCTTTCAATTTTTGGAGGGGTCTATACCCAGAGGTAAAATTGCTGGGTCATGTGGTAATTCTAAGTTTAATTTTTGAGGCACTGCTATATTGTTTTCCAGAGTGGCTGAATGCACAGGGTTCCAGTTTCTCCATATCCTTGCCTGTCAGTGAGTTCTAAGAGAGGTGCTCTTGGCACTTGGGGTCAGCCCTTCCTTGTCCTGCAGGATTTTCCCCGCTCTTTAGCATCCCTGGCCTCACCCACTATTTTTAGATGATGGAATAATGTCCCCGGTTGTTGTGAAAAACACCTACCCCCCAACTAGTATACAACGCCTTTCAAATATCCCCTAAGGGGTGAGAAGAAGCTGCATAGTTAGAACCCCTGGTGCGATGCCTGAAAGCTTTGTTTCTGGAAACTCAGAAACCTGGAAGAGGCTCTTTTTTCTCTGTCTTGCCGTCACATCCCTTCCTTGATTCAATTAGTAAAGAATGAGGTAATTTAATTGAAAGGAAGGGACAAGAGGAGGAGGGAGGAAAGAGAGATTACTATTTCAAAATATTGACTCACTACACAAGGATTTCTCATCTTGTTTACTTTCTTCTCTTTAATAACTACAAATGTTTGTGATCTTTATTTTCTTGTCTGATCAATTTAGATTTTCCAAAAGGCCCTAGACTTGTCATACATGTCCTTCAAAAAAGCATGTGAACTGTATTAATGCAATGAATGCAGTGTCTCCTTACTTTAACATGCTCTGTTATACTACTTCACTTTGACACCAGGCAGGTGGGTTTTCCACCCATCAAGCAATTCTGCAACACCTGCTGGGTTCCTACACTCTAACTCAATTATGATAACTGCCTAGCTGGAGAGAGCATCAGATCCCACAGGTTAAGGGTTCAGTCCTGCTAGACTGCCCCCTCCACTTCAGATGCCAATCATAAGTGCAGATTGTCACCTGTGCTTTTGACAAACCAGCCATAAATCAGAGGTGCCCACAACCCCCTCCTTGAGTTCAATTAATTTTCTGCAGTGGCTTACAGGACTCAGAGAAGGATTTTACTTAACTAGATTTGGTAATCTAGCATAAAAGGGTATAACTCAGGAGCAGCCAGATGGAAGAGGTGAGTAGGGCAAGGCCTGGGGAGGGCGAGGAGCTTCCGTCCCTCTCAGAGTGACCCCTCTCCCAGCATGTCCACATATCCCTCAACTCAGCAGCTCTCCCAACACCCTCCTTGGGGTGTTTTGGAGGCCCCACCACATAGGCACAATTGATTAAATCACTGACCGCTGGTGATTGATCCGACCCCCAGCCCCTCTCTTATTATAAATCACAATATCCCACCGCTCTTTCCTGGGACGTGATACTGGTCTAGTGACTCATCTCTAGCTGTAGCTTACCCACAGACGAGTGATCTGCAGACAGCTGTGACCTGTCAAGTCTGTTGACACCTCATGACCACAGGTAACTCCAGGGACTTTCAATTAAATGATCATTAAGTGGCATCCCTTAAAAACAGTGTAATTGTAGACCGTGACCAGTAAATAATCATAAGAATTCACGTATCATCATGTGGAGGAGCTACTAGATATTCTAAAATGTAAAGAATTTCTGACTCTTGTTCCTCTTCACTTAACCTTTATGTTTTTACCTTAAACTTTGTTTTTATTTTCCTACTTTCTAATGTTCAAGTGACCTGCTTCCTTAAGTGGTTAAGGGCTTTGAAGTCAGAGACCTGGCTGCTTTCAGACCAAGGGATTTACTTTCTGAGTCTGCCTCCTCATCCACAAATCTCTGGATTTACGCAGTGGTTCAGTTCCTAAAAACTGGTAACTTTTTTTTTTTTTTTTTTTTTTTGTGGTACGCGGGCCTCTCACTGTTGTGGCTTCTCCCGTTGCGGAGCACAGGCTCCGGACGCGCAGGCTCAGTGGCCATGGCTCACGGGCCCAGCCGCTCCGCGGCACGTGGGATCCTCCCGGACCGGGGCACGAACCCGTGTCCCCTGCATCGGCAGGCGGACTCTCAACCACTGCGCCACCAGGGAAGCCCTGGTAACTTTTTTTAATTAAAAAAAATTTTGTCCTTTATTTTTTAAATTGAGGTATAATTTATATATAGCATATTAGTTTCATGTAGTGATTCAATATTTGTATATATTGCAAAATGATCACCACAATAAGTTTAGTTAACATCACCACCATACATAGTTACACATTTTTTTATATTTATAGTTTATTTACAATATTGTGTTAGTTTCAGGTGTACAGCTTCAGATTCTTTTCCATTATAGGTTATTACAAGATACTGAATATAGTTCCCTGTGCTATAGAGTAGATCCTTGTTGTTTATGTATTTTATATAGAGTAATGTGTAGAATTCTATATCCAGCAAAAATTATACCTCAAAAGGAGAAATATTTTATCAGACAAACAAAAACAGCTGACTCTGCAAGAAATGTTAAAAGTTCTTCTGGGAGAAGGAATATGATAAGGTACAACTTAGATTTATATAAAGAAAGGAAGAGCATTAAATAAGGAATTATGTAAGGTAAAATCAAATACTCTTTATTTTTCTTCTCTTTTCTGTTACGGTTTGTCTGTTGAATATAGTTCCCTGTGCTATACAGTAGGACCTCGTTGTTTATCCATCCTGTATCTACTAGTTTGCATCTACCAACCCCATACTCCCACTGCATCCCTCCATCACCCTCCCTTCCCCTTGGCAGCCACAAGTCTGTTCTCTGTGTCTTTGAGTCTGTTTCTGTTTCATAGATAAGTTCATTTGTGTCATATTTTAGATTCCACATATAAGTGATATCATATGGTATTTGTTTTCTCTTTCTGTCTAACTTAGTATAATCTCTTGGTCCATCTATGTTGCTGCAAATGGCATTATTTCATTCTTTTTTATGGTTGAGTAGTATTCCATTGTATATATGCACCACATCTTCTTTATCCATTCATCTGTTGATGGACATTTAGGTCATTTCCATGTCTTGGCTATTGTGAATAGTGCTGCTGTGAATACTAGGGTGCATGTATCTTTTTGAGTTATAGTTTTGTCCGGATATATGCCCAGCAATGGGATTGCTGGATCATATGGTAATTCTATTTTTAGCTTTCTGAGGAACCTCCATACTGTTCTCCATAGTGGCTGTATCAGCTTACATTCCCACCAACAGTGCAGGAGGGTTCCCTTTTCTCCACACCCTCTCCAGCATTTATTATTTGTAGACTTTTTAATAATGGCCATCCTGACCAGTGTGAGGTGATACCTCATTGTAGTTTTGATTTGCATTTCTCTAATAATTAGTGATGTTGAGCATCTTTTCATGTGTCTATTGGCCATCTGAATGTAATTAAATAATGCTTAGATTAAAATAATTTTCTTCTAAGGAAAAAAGACAAAGCAAAAGATGCATTCCAGTCGAGAGGAAAAATGTTAGCTATGCCTCCCTACCTTGGGGTATTACATGAACAGTTAGGCAACAGTCTAAGTGAAAATACGTAACAGTTCAGTTTATAAATTTTTTAAAATTTATAAAATAAAAAATTTTGAAGTCACTAACAATGCCAGGTGGAGTCACAGGTGACGTTAGCCCAGCCCCATTATTTTAGAGCTTCCTTACAAGAGTCCTTGCCTGCAAAGTCCCTGCACCAAAACATTCTTTAACTTGGGGGCCTTGCTCTGTATTGTTTACGAGCAGTTACTGAGAGAGGAGCCGGGCATCCCTGTCCAACTGAACCTCCATTTGGCTCCTTTGTTCTTTGCATAAACTTTCACTTCTTTATCTGTGGGATCCTCAGTTATTAAACAACGTTTCTTACTCCTGGTTTCATCTAAAATTACAGAATAAGTAGCTCCTGAGGAAGCACAGGAATCCATAGAGCCTACTCGCAGGCTATCAGGATAACCGTGGTGTCAACAGACAGGTGGCAACCGTCTGTGAAAACCCTGACCCCTGGCCGGGCTTCGGAAGGACTAGTGAGAAAATCAAAACATTTCTGCAAACGTTATTCAATGTGCTAACCTGAAATTACTGCTTATTTATTTTCGAAGGTTGAACATTTCTTGGTGATTCCCCCACTCAGAATTTCGCGTGCATGGGAATCAAATCTAAGGCTAACTTCAAAAGGCTGTTGTGAGGATTAATTGAGGCAGTGTATGTAACCTGCCTTGCCTAATGCCAGAACTAAATAGCCATCCAATAAAAAGCTCTAAAATTGTGATGGTGAAGATAATGGTGCCAATAATTCTAACACTGATGTAATTTTTTTTTTTTTGATGTAATTTTTTAAAAGTTGGTTCAAATCGGTAAATACTCAGAACTTCAAGTTTTAACAGACATGTTTGTTTTTCTAAATCACAAATCTAACCTAAACTATCTGCTGTGATGTCATCATTACCAGCAGGATGTGTTCAGACTCCCCAGCCCAACACACAGAAGCCTTTAGGATTCAGCTACCGTGAACGCCCCTGATTCAGTCAGGAACCCCCTGACTGCCTTCTCCAACCCTCACCCCTCCCCTGATGCCCAGACATATCAGAATCTTCCGTGGTCCGGTGCCCCTGCTGAACCCTGCCCCTTGGCCATCACACACAGAGCGCCCTTTCCCTTTCTCTCTCTGCCCAGTAAACACTCTGCCTCATTCTCAGGATCAATCCCAGGATCTGTTGAGAGCCCTCATGTCCCTGCCTGCAGGTAGCTCAGCCTCTTCCTCATGGGCATCCCTCCTGTATCTTATAGAAACTTGTCTCTCATCTCTTCTAGCTAGGTGGCTGCAAAATTTATTGTCCAAATAAGGACACTTTTGCAAACAATAGGGAGCTTTTAATTAGTTCATTGGGACTACAGGTGTAAAGGGGTCTGCTCTACGCTAGTAGCATGTGTGGTCATCTTACCATTAACACTATTTCATGCATGCGTGTATTGAATCATTATGTTGCACACCTGAAACTAGTACAGTGTTTTAAATTTAATTTTTATTTTATATTGGAGTATAGTTGAGTTACAATGTTGTGTTAGTTTCAGGTGTACAGCAAAGTGACTCAGTTATACATATATCCATTCTTTTTCAGATTCTTATCCCATATAGGTTATTACAGAATATTGAGTAGAGTTCTCTGTGCTATACAGTAGGTCCTTGTTGATTATCTATTTTATATATAATAGTGTGTATATGTTAATCCTAAAATCCTAATTTATCCCTCCCCACCCCCAGCCTTTCCCCTTTGGTAACCATAAGTTACGAAGTTTGTGAGTCCATTTCTGTTTTGTAAATAAGCTCATTTGTATTATTTTTTTTAGATTCCATATATAAGTGATACCATATTTGTCTTTCTCTGTCTGACTTCACTTAGTATGACAATCTCTAGGTCCATGCATGTTGCTGCAAACAGCATTTATTTATTTATTTATTTATTGTGGTACGCGGGCCTCTCACCGCTGCAGCCTCTCCCGTTGTGGAGCACAGGCTCCGGACGCGCAGGCCCAGCGACCATGGCTCACAGGCCCAGCTGCTCCATGGCATGTGGGATCTTCCCGGACCGGGGCACGAACCTGCGTCCCTTGCATTGGCAGGAGGACTCTCAACCACTGTGCCACCAGGGAAGCCCTGCACATGGCATTTTTTCATTCTTTTTCTATGGCTGAGTAATATTCCATTGTATATATGTACCACATCTTCTTTATCCATTCCTTTGTTGATGGACATGTAGGTTGCTTCCATATCTTGGCTGTTGTAAATAGAGCTGCTGTGAACACTGGGGTGCATGTATCCTTTCAAATTGTACGTTTTGCCAGATATATGCCCAGGAGTGGGATTGCTGGATCATATGGTAGTATTTTAAGGAACCTCCATACTGTTCTCCATAGTGGTCGTACCAATTTACATTCCCACCAACAGTGCAAGACGGTTCCCTTTTCTCCACACCCTCTCCAGCATTTATTGTTTCTAGATTTTTTGATGATGGCCATTCTGACTGGTGTAAGATGATATCTCATTGTAGTTTTGATTTGCATTTCTTTAATGGTAAGTGATGTTGAGCATCCTTTCATATGTTTGTTGGCAATCTGTATATCTTCTTTGGAGAAATGTCTATTTAGGTCTTCTGCCTATTTTTGGATTGGATTGTTTTTTTGATATTGAGCTCCATGAGCTGCTTGTATATTTTGGAGATTAATCCTTTGCCAGTTGCTTCGTTTACAAATATTTTCTCCCATTCTGAGGGTTGTCTTTTCATCTTGTTTATGGTTTCCTTTGTTGTGCAAAAGCTTTGAAGTTTCATTAGGTCCCATTTGTTTATTTTTGTTTTTATTTCCATTTCTCTAGGAGGTGTGTCAAAAAGGATCTTGCTGTGATGTATGTCATAGTGTTCTGCCTATGTTTTCCTCGAAGAGTTTGATAGTTTCTGGCCTTACATTTAGGTCTTTAATCCATTTTGAGTTTATTTTTGTGTATGGTGTTAGGAAGTGTTCTAATTTCATTCTTTTACATGTAGCTGTCCAGTTTTCCCAGGAGCACTTATTGAATTGTCTGTCTTTTCTCCATTGTATACTCTTGCTTCCTTTATCAAAGATAAGGTGATAATATGTGCATGGGTTTGTCTCTGGGCTGTCTATCCTGTTCCTTTCATCTGTATTTCTGTTTTTGTGCCAATACCATACTGTCTTGATTACTGTAGCTTTGTAGTATAGTCTGAAGTCAGGGAGCCTGATTCCTCCAGCTCTGTGTTTCTTTCTCAAGATTGCCTGGCTATTCAGGGTCTTTTGTGCTTCCGTACAAATTATGAAATTTTTTGTTCTAGTTGTGTGAAAAATGCCAGTGGTAGTTTGATAGGGATTGCATTGAATCTGTAGATTGCTTTGGGTAGTAGAGTCCTTTTCACAATGTTGATTCTTCCAATTCAAGAACATGGTATATATCTCCATCTGTTTATGTCATCTTTGATTTCTTTCATCAGTGTCTTATAGTTTTCTGCATACAGGTCTTTTGTCTCCTTAGATAGGTTTATTCCTAGGTAATCTATTGTTTTTGTTGCAATGGTAAATGGGGGTGTTTCCTTAATTTCTCTTTCAGATTTTTCACCATTAGTATATATAGGAATGCAAGAGATTTCTGTACATTAATTTTGTATCCTGCTTGCTACTCTACCAAATTCATTGATTAGCTCTTGTAGTTTTCTGGTAGCATCTTTAGGATCCTCTGTGTATAGCGTCATGTCTTCTGCAAACAGTGACAGTTTTACTTCTTTTCCTACTTCGATTCCTTTTATTTCTTTTGCTTCTCTGATTGCTGTGGCTAAAACTTCAAAACTATGTTGAATCATAGTGGTGAGACTTGGTAGCCTTGTGTTGTTCCTGATCTTAGAGAAAATGGTTTCGGTTTTTCACCATTGAGAACGATGTTTGTCATATATGGCCTTACTGTGTTGAGGTAGCTTCCCTCTCTGCCTACTTTCCGGAGGATTTTTTATCATAAATGGGTGTTGAATTTTGTCGAAAGCTTTTTCTGCATCTGTTGAGATGATCATATATTTGTTCTCCTTCAGTTTGTTAATATGGTGTATCACATTGATTGATTTACATATATTGAAGAATCCATGCATTCCTGGGATATACCCCCACTTGATCATTGGGTATGATCCTTTTAATGTGCTGTTGGATTCTGTTTGCTAGTATTTTGTTGAGGATTTTTGCATCTATGTTCATCAGTGATACTGGCCTCTAGTTTTCTTTTTTTGTGACATCTTTGTCTGGTTTTGGTATCAGGGTGATGGTGGCCTCATAGAATGAGTATGGAAGTGTTCCTCCCTCTGCTGTATTTTGGAAAAGTTTGGGAGGGATAGGCGTTCTCTAAATGCTTGATAGAATTCACCTGTGAAGCCATCTAGTCCTGGGCTTTTGTTTGTTCGAAGATTTTTTTTTTTTCACTATAAGAAAATTTTTTATGATAAAGGATAATGTTCTGTATTACAAATATTTGGACATTCTTAACAATTATTGTAGGTTCCTATATATTCATAGGAAAATAAAATCTAGGTCCATTTCTTTTTGTATCCTTATCTTTATGCTGGGAAAAGGTGTGTGGCATATAAAGTTTGCCAATTATTTTTAAAAGAAGAATGAAGAAGATGTAGCAAACTTGAACATGGAATCAAAGAGATAGCTCAACTTAACACTTGAAACAATGCCCAGCCCCTTTGAGAGGCCCTGTGCAGAACACAAAAGATGTATAAAACATGGTTTCTGTTCACACTTCTAAAGTTTTATGATATAATATCCAAATATTTTAATTCTGTTTTTTTTTTTTTTTTGGCCACACAGTACAGCATGTGGAATCTTAGTCCCCCATCCAGGCATTGAACCTATATCCTGTGCATTGCTAGCATGGAGTCTTAACCACTGGACTGCCAGGGAAGTGTCCCCAAATATTTTTTTTTAACATCTTTATTGGGGTATAATTGCTTTACAACAGTGTGTTAGTTTCTGCCCCACAACAAAGTGAATCAGCTATACATACACACACGTTCCGGTATCTCTTTCCTCAAGTGTCTACCTCCCTCCAACCCTCCCTATCCCACCCCTCCAGGCGGTCACAAAGCACCGAGCTGATCTCCCTGTGCTATGCGGCTGCTTCCCACTAGCTATCTACCTTACGTTTGATAGTGTTATATGTCCATGCCTCTCTCTCGCTTTGTCACAGCTTACCCTTCCCCCTCCCCATATCCTCAAGTCCATTCTCTAGTAGGTCTGTGTCTTTATTCCTGTCTTACCCCTGGGCTCTTCATGACATTTTTTTTTCTTAAATTCCATATATATGTGTTAGCATACAGTATTTGTCTTTCTCTTTCTGACTTACTTCACTCTGTATGACAGACTCTAGGTCTATGCACCTCATTACAAATAGCTCAATTTCGTTTCTTTTTATGGCTGAGTACTATTCCATTGTATATATGTGCCACATCTTCTTTATCCATTCATCTGATGATGGACACTTAGGTTGTTTCCATCTCCGGGCTATTGTAAATAGAGCTGCAATGAACATTTTGGTACATGACTGTTTTTGAATTATGGTTTTCTCAGTGTATATGCCCACTAGTGGGATTGCTGGGTCATATGGTAGTTCTATTTATAGTTTTTTAAGGAACCTCCATACTGTTCTCCACAGTGGCTGTATCAATTTACATTCCCACCAACAGTGCAAAAAGGTTCCCTTTTCTCCACACCCTCTCCAGCATTTATTGTTTCTGGATATTTTGATGATGGCCATTCTGACTGGTGTGAGATGATATCTCATTGTAGTTTTGATTTGCATTTCTCTAATGATTAGTGATGTTGAGTGTTCTTTCATGTGTTTGTTGGCAGTCTATATATCTTCTTTGGAGAAATGTCTATTTAGGTCTTCTGCCCATTTTTGGATTGGGTTGTTTGTTTTTTTCTTATTGAGCTGCATGAGCTGTTTATATATTTTGCAGATTAATCTTTTATCAGTTGCTTCATTTGCAAATACTTTCTCCCATTCTGAGGGTTGTCTTTTGGTCTTGTTTATGGTTTCCTCTGCTGTGCAAAAGCTTTGAAGTTTCATTAGGTCCCATTTGTTTATTTTTGGTTTTATTTCCATTTCTCTAGGAGGTGGGTCAAAAAGGATCTTGCTGTGATTTATGTCATAGAGTGTCCTGCCTATGTTTTCCTCTAAGGGTTTGATAGTTTCTGGTCTTACATTTAGGTCTTTAATCCATTTTGAGCTTATTTTTGTGTATGGTGGTAGGGAGTGATCTAATCTCATACTTTTACATGTAGCTGTCCAGTTTTCCCAGCACCACTTATTAAAGAGGCTGTCCTCTCTCCACTGTACATTCCTGCCTCCTTTATCAAAGATAAGGTGACCATATGTGCGTGGGTTTATCTCTGGGCTTTCTATCCTGTTCCATTGATCTATCTTTCTGTTTCTGTGCCAGTACCGTACTGTCTTGATTACGGTAGCTTTGTAGTATAGTTTGAAGTCAGGGAGCCTGATTCCTCCAGCTCCGTTTTTCGTTCTCAAGATTGCTTTGGCTATTCGGGGTCTTCTGTGTTTCCATACAAATTGTGAAATTTTTTGTTCTAGTTCTGTGAAAAATGCCAGTGGTAGTTTGATAGAGATTGCATTGAATCTGTAGATTGCTTTGGGTAGTAGAGTCATTTTCACAATGTTGATTCTTCCAATCCAAGAACATGCTATATCTCTCCATCTGTTTGTATCATCTTTAATTTCTTTCATCAGTGTCTTATAATTTTCTGCATACAGGTCTTTTGTCTCCTTAGGTAGGTTTATTCCTAGATATTTTATCTTTTTGTTGCAATGGTAAATGGGAGTGTTTTCTTGATTTCACTTTCAGATTTTTCATCATTAGTGCATAGGAATGCCAGAGATTTCTGTGCATTGATTTTGCATCCTGCTTGCTACTCTACCAAATTCATTGATTAGCTCTAGTAGTTTTCTGGTAGCATCTTTAGGATTCTCTATGTATAGTATCATGTCATCTGCAAACAGTGACAGCTTTACTTCTTCTTTTCCGATTTGGATTCCTTTTATTTCCTTTTCTTCTCTGATCGCTGTGGCTAAAACTTCCAAAACTATGTTGAAGAAGAGTGGTGAGAGTGGGCAATCTTGTCTTGTTCCTGATCTTAGTGGAAATGCTTTCAGTTTTTCACCATTGAGGATGATGCTGGCTGTGGGTTTGTCATATATGGCCTATATTACGTTGAGGGAAGTTCCCTCTATGCCTACTTTCTGCAGGGTTTTTATCATAAATGGGTGTTGAATTTTGTCGAAAGCTTTCTCTGCATCCATTGAGATGATCATATGGTTTTTCTCCTTCAGTTTGTTGATATGGTTTATCACATTGATGGATTTGCGTACATTGAAGAATCCTTGCATTCCTGGAATAAACCCCAGTTGATCATGGTGTATGATCCTTTTAATGTGCTGTTGGATTCTGTTTGCTAGTATTTTGTTGAGGATTTTTGCATCTGTGTTCATCAGTGATGTTGGCCTGTAGTCTTCTTTCTTTGTGACATCCTTGTCTGGCTTTGGTATCAAGGTGATGGTGGTGGCCTCGTAGAATGAATTTGGGAGTGTTACTCCCTCTGCTATATTTTGGAAGAGTTTGAGAAGGCTAGGTGTTAGCTCTTCTCTAAATCTTTGATAGAATTCGCCTGTGAAGCCATCTGGTCCTGGGCTTTTGTTTGTTGGAAGATTTTTAATCACAGTTTCAGTTTCAGTGCTTGTGATTGGTGTGTTTATATTTTTTATTTCTTCCTGGTTCAGTCCTGGAAGGTTATACTTTCCTAAGAATTTGCCCATTTCTTCCAGGTTGTCCATTTTATTGGCATATAGTTGCTTGTAGTAATCTCTCATGATCCTTTGTATTTCTGCAATGTCAGTTGTTACTTCGTTTTCATTTCTCATTCTGTTGATATGAGTCTTCTCCCTTTTCTTCTTGATGAGTCTGGGTAATGCTTATATGGATTTCGTTTATCTTCTCAAGGAACCAACTTTTAGTTTTATTGATCTTTGCTGTTGTTTCCTTCTTTTCTTTTTCATTTATTTCTGATCTGATCTTAATAATTTCTTTCCTGATTACTTTAGGTGTAAGGTTAGGTTATTTGAGATTTTTCTTGTTTCTTGAGGTAGGATTGTATTGCTATAAACTTGCCTCTTAGAACTGCTTTTGCCACATCCCATAGGTTTTGGGTCGTCGTATTTTCATTGTCATTTGTTTCTAGGGGTTTTGTTTTGTTGTTTTGTTTTTCTGTTTTTTGTTTTTGTTTTTTTGCGATATGCGGGCCTCTCACTGTTGTGGCCTCTCCCGTTACGGAGCACAGGCTCCAGACGCGCAGGCTCATGGGCCCAGCTGCTCCGCGGCATGTGGGATCTTCCCGGACCGGGGCATGAACCCGTGTCCCCTGCGTCGGCAGGCGGACTCTCAACCACTGCGCCACCGGGGAAACCCTGTTTCTAGGTATGTTTTGATTTCCTCTTTGATTTCTTCAGTGGTCTCTTGGTTATTTAGTAACGTATTGTTTAGCCTCCGTGTGTGTGTATTTTTTACAGTTTTTTTTCCTGTAATCGATATCTAGTCTCATAGTGATGTGGTCGGAAAAGATACTTGATATGATTTCAGTTTTCTTAAATTTACCAAGGCTTGATTTGTGACCCAAGATATGGTCTATCCTGGAGAATGTTCTGTGAGCACTTGAGAAGAAAGTGTATTCTGTTGTTTTTGGATGGAAGGTCGTATAAATATCAATTAGGCCCATCTTGTCTAATGTGTCATTTAAAGCTTGTGTTTCCGTATTTATCTTCATTTTCGATGATCTGTCCATTGGTGAAGGTGGGGAGTTAAAGTCCCCTAGTATGGTTGTGTTACTGTCGATTTCCCCTTTTATGGCAGTTAGCCTTTGCCTTATGTGTTGAGGTGCTCCTATGTTGGGGGCATAAATAGTTACAATTGTTATAGATTCTTCTTGGATCGATCCCTTGATCATTATGTAGTGTCCTTCTCTGTCTCTTGTAATAGTCTTTGTTTTAAAGTCTATTCTGTCTGATACGAGAATTGCTTCGCCAGCTTTCTTTTGATTTCCACTTGCATGGAATATCTCTTTCCATCCCCTCACTTTCTGTCTGTATGTGTCCCTAGGTCGGAAGTGGGTCTCTTGTAGACAGCATGTATACGTGTCTTGTTTCTGTATCCATTCAGCCAGTCTGTGCTTTTTTCTTGGAGCATTTAATCCATTTACATTTAAGGTAGTTATCGATATGTATATTCCTGTTACCATTTTCTTAATTGTCTTGGGTTTGTTTTTGTAGGTCTTTTCCTTCTCTTGTGTTTCCTGCCTAGACAAGTTCCTTTAGCATTTGTTGTAAAGCTGGTGTGGTGTTGCTGAATTCTCTTAACCTTTTCTTGTCTGTAAAGGATTTAATTTCTCTGTCGTATCTGAATGAGATCCTTGCTGGATAGAGTAATCTTGGTTGGAGGTTTTTCCGTTTCACCACTTTAAATATGTCCTGCCAGTCCCTTCTGGCTTGCAGAGTTTCTGGTGAAAGATGAGCTGTTAGCCTTATGTTTTTGTTGATTTTACTTTGCTGCTTTTAATTTTTTTCTTTGTATTTCATTTTTGATAGTTTGTATGATACGTGTCTTGGCATGTTTCTCTTTGGGTTTATCCTTTATGGGAGTCTCTGCACTTCCTGGACTTGATTGACTATCTCCTTTCCCATGTTACGGAAGTTTTTGACTATAATCTTTTGGAATATTTTCTCAGACCCTTTCTTTTTCTCTTCTTCTTTTTGGACCCCTATAATTCGTATGTTGGTGCCTTTAATGTTGTCCCAGAGGTCTCTGAGACTCTCCTCAATTTTTTTCATTCTTTTTTCTTTATTCTACTCCCTGACAGTTATTTGCACCATTTTTTGTTACAGATCACTTATCCATTCTTCTGCCTCAGTTCTTCTGCTATTGATTCCTTCTAGTGTATATTTAATTTCAGTTATTGTATTTTTCATCACTGTTTGTTTGCTCTTTAGTTCTTCTAGATCCTTGTTAAATATTTCTTGTATTTTCTCCATCCCGTTTCTGATATTTTGGATCATCTTTACTGTCATTACTTTGAATTCTTTTTTAGGTAGGTTGTGTATTTCATGTACATTTATTTGGTCTTATAGGTTTTTACCTTGCTTCTTTGTCTGTAACATATTTGTTTGTTGTTTCTTTCTTTTCTTTTTGTTTATTGATGGATGAGGCTGTATGCCTGTCTTACTGGGTGTTTGGCCTGAGGAGTTCAGCACTGGAGTTTGCAGGTAGTTGGATAGAACCAGGTCTTGGTTCTGAGATTAGGACCTTTGGGAGATCTCACTCTGATTAATATTCCCTGTGGTCTGAGGTTCTCTGTTAGCCCAGCTCTTTGGGCTTGGAGCTCCCACCACAGGAGCTCAGGCCCGACCTCTGTCCTGGGAACCAAGATCCTGCAAGCTGCATGGTGTGGCAAAAAAATAAGAAAAAAAGGAGCAGTACAATATCAAGGAATAAAAACAAAATAAAATTAGAAAGATAAAAAATATATTAGGAAAAATAAAAATATAATTGAAACCAGTGCAACAGGGTAAAATAAAACCACAATCGAAAAAAGAAAAAAAAAGGGAGGTGTGTGTGTGGGGAACAAGCCAGACAGAGCAATAAGAAAGTATAAAGAATAAAATAAAATTAGAAAAATAAAAGGTTAGGAAAAATAAAAATATTAAAGAATGAAAGCAGTGAATCAACAGGGTAAAACAGAGCCCCAATCTAAAAGAGAAAAAAAAGAAGAAAAAAAAAAAGCCTTGCCTATGGGGGTGGAGTTTAGGCGGGGTTGGAACTTAGGTTCGGGGCTTAAGGTGGGACGGTACCCAGGTTGGTGGGGGGGCAGCGTTCATGCGTGGGGTGGGGCCTGTGCTTAGGACCTGCGTGCAGAAGGAGAGAGACTGAACATTGGAAGGAGGGTCTCTGGAGTGTGACGTTCCGGAGTTTGGAGGTAGGGCCCTGGGTGAGGGTATGTTGGTGGGGTTTAGGCCCAGCGCATTGGAGGGGGTCTCAGAGGGGTCCTCCGAGTGTAGAGGTGTGGCCCTGGGTGGGGGTGTAGGGGTGGTGCTTGGGCTCTGCGCAGCAGGAGGGAGGCTCCGAGGGCAGAGGATTAGGCCTGGGGGCCCAACAAGCTCCCCGGTGCCTCAGTGGACAGGGAAGGCATTGGCCACATTCCCTTCTGTTCCTCTGTGCCCCTCCCCCAGCAGCCCCAGGGTCTCCTCCATTGCTGCTGGATCTCTAACTGTGGGTGGGTCCTGTTGGGTGTAGGAACTCTTCCCCTCCCCCAGCCACTTCCCTCAGGGGTGCCAGTCCCAGAGGTCCGACGTTTACTTTTGCTCCCCCTTCCCTCTTCCCACTCTGTCAGGGCCTGTGTGGCTAGAGGGGGCCTTGGTGGGCAGAGGATCAGGCCCAGAATCTCAGCAGGCTTTCAGGGGCCCAAGTGGGCAAGGGAAACTTGGCCACACTCCCTTTTGATCCTCTGTGCTCCCAGTGGTCCCCCAATTTCCCACTTCGGCATGGATCCTTTCCCCTCCCACAGCCACCCCTCAGGGGCAGCAGTTCGGTCCTGCCTCCACTTCTACTCCCCTTACACTCCCCCCACACCCCACGTCCTACCCGGTCCCTGGGGGTTCCTCCTGTCCCCTTAGGTATCTGTGGTCCCCCACTGGTGCCTGGTAGGTGCCCTAGTTGTGAGGAGACGCGAATTCTGTGTCCTCCTAGTCCGCCATCTTGATTCCACTCCCTGTAGAATTTTTGATGATGGCTATTCTAACTCGTATGAGGTGATACCTCATTGTATTAGTGATGTTAAGCATCTTTTCATGTGCTTTTGGGCCATCTGTTTGTCTTCTTTGGAGAAATGTCTATTTAGATCTTCTGTCCACTTTTTGATTGGGTGGTTTGTTTTTTTGACATTGAGCTGTATGAGCTGTTTGTATATTTTGGAGATTAATCCCTTGTCGGTCACTTCATTGGCAAATATTTTCTGGCAAATATTTTCTCCCATTCTGTTTGTTGACTTTTCATTTTGTTTATGGTTTCTTTTGCTGTGCAAAAGCTTGTAAGTTTAATTAGGTCCCATTTATTTTTGTTTTCATTTTCATTACTGTAGGAGGTGGACCCAAAAAGATATTGCTGCAACTTATGTCCTAGGGTGTTCTGCCTATGTTTTCCTCTAAGAGTTTTATAGTATATGGTCTTACATTTAGGTCTTTAATCCATTTTGAGTTTTTTTGTGTGTGTTTATGCTGGTCAGAGAGTATTGTAATTTCATTCTTTTACATGTGGCTGTCCAGTTTTCTCAGCAGCACTTACTAAAGAGAGACTGTCTTACATCCATTGTATATTCTTGCCTCCTTTGTCATAGATTAATTGACCATGGTGCTGGGTTTATTTCTGGGCTTACTATCTTGTCCTATTGATGTATGTTTCTGTTTTGGTGCCAGTACTATACTGTTTTGATTACTGTAGCTTTGTAGTATAGTCTGAAGTCAGGGAGTCAGAGTCCTTCAGCTCCATTTTTCTCTGTCAGGATTGCTTTGGCTATTCCGGGTCTTTTCTGTTTCCATACCAATATTAAACGTTTTTGTTCTAGTTCTGTGAAAGTTGTCATTGGTAATTTGATAGGGATTGCATTGAATCTTTAGATTGCCTTGGGTAGTATATTCATTTTGACGGCATTCTTTCAATCACACCATGTGGTATATCTTTCCATCTGTTTATGTCATCTTCAATTTCTTTCATCAGTGTCTTATAGTTTTCCGTGTACAGGTCTGTTGCCTCCTTAGGTATGTTTGTTCTAGGTATTTTTTGCTTTTTGATGCGATGGTAAATGGCATTGTTTCCTTAATTTCTCTTTCTGATCTCTTATTGTTAGTGTATAGAAATGCAAGAGATTTCTGTGTATTAATTTTCTATCCTGCAACTTCACTGAATTCATTGCTGAGCTCTAGTAGTTTTATGGTAGCGTCATTAAGATTTTCTATGTATACTATCATGTCATCTGCAAACTGACAGTTTTACTTCTTACTTTCCAGTTTGGATTCTTTTATTTCTTTTTCTTCTCTGATTGCCATGGCTAGGACTTCCAAAACTATGTTCAATAAAAGTGGTGAGAGTGGACATCCTTATCTTGTTCCTGATCTTAGAGGAAATGTTTTCAGCTTTTCATTGTTGAGTATGATGTTTGCTCTGGGTTTGTCATATATGGCCTTTATTATGTTGAGGCATTTTTATCATAAATGGTGTTGAATTTTGTCAAAAGCTTTTTCTGCATCTATTGAGATGATCATAAGTTTCTTATTCTTCATTTTGTTAGTGTGGTGTATCACACTGATTGATTTGCAGATATTGAAGAATCCTGGCATCCCTGAGATAAATCCCACAATTCTAGCAAACAATTCTGTTTGCTAGTATTTTGTTGAGGATTTTTGCGTCTATGTTCATCAGTGATATTGGCCTGTAATTTTCTTTTTTTGTGGTTTCTTTGTCTGGTTTTGGTATCAGGGTAATGGTGGCCTCGTAGAATGAGCTTGGGAGTGTTCCTTCCTCTTCAATTTTTTGGAAGAGTCTTGGAAGGGTAGGTGTTAACTCTTCTCTAAGTGTTTGATAGAATTCGCCTGTGAAGCCATCTGGGCGTGGACTTTCATTTGTTGGGAGTTTCTAATCACAGTTTCAATTTCAGTATTTGTGATTGGTCTGTTCATATATTCCACTTCTTCCTGGTTCAGTCTTAGAAGGTTGTACCTTTCTAAGAATTTGTCCATCTAGGTTGTCCATTTTATTGGAGTATAGGTACTTGTAGTACTCCCTTATGATCCTTTGTATTGCTGTAATGTCTGTTGTAACTTCTTTTTCATTTCTAATTTTACTGATTTGAGCCATCTCCCTCTTTTTCTTGATGGGTCTGGCTGAAGGTTTATGAATTTTGTTTATCTTTTCAAAGAACCAGCTTTTAGTTTCATTGATCTTTTCTATTTTGTCTCAATTTCATTTATTTCTGCTCCGATCTTTATCATTTCTTTCCTTCTACTAACTTTGGGCTTTGTTGTTTTTTCTCTGGTGGCTTTAGGTGTAAGATTAGGTTGTTTATTTGAGATTTTTCTTGTTTCCTAAGGTAAGATTGTATTGCTATAAACTTCCCTGAACAGCTTTTGCTGCACACCATAGGTTTTAGATTATCTTTTTTTCATTTTCATTTGACTCTAGATATTGTTTGATTTCCTCTTTGATTTCTTCAGTGATCCATTTGTTGTTTAGTAACATATTGTTTAGCCTCCACGGGTTTGTGTTTTTTTACAGTTTTATTTTTGTAGTTGATTTTGAATCTCATAGTGTTGCTGTTGGAAAAGATGCTTGATATGATTTCAGTTTTCTTAAATTTATTGAGGCTTGATTTGTGGTCCAGCATGTGATCTATTCTGGAGAATGTTCTATGTGCACTTGAGAAGAATGTGTATTCTGCTGCTTTCTAATGGAATGCTCCATAATTAAGTCCATCTGGTCTAATGTGTCATTTAAGGCCCGTGTTTCCTTATTGATTTTCTGTCTGGATGATCTGTCCATTGATGTAAGTGGGCTGTTAAAGTCCCCCAGTATTATTGTGTTACTGTCAATTTCTCCTTTTATGGCTGTTAATATTTGCCTTATATATTGAGGTGCTCCTATGTTGGATGCATATATATTGACAATTGTTATATCTTCTTGGATTGATCCCTTGATCATTATGAAGTGTCCTTCTTTGTCTCTTGTAATAGTCTTTATTTTAAAGTATATATTGTCTTATATGAATATTGCTATCCCAGATTTCTTTTGATTTCCATTTGCATGGAATACCTTTTCCCATCCTTTCACTTTCACTGTGTATGTATCCCTAGATCTGAAGTGGGTCTCTTGTAGACAGCATATATACATGGGTCTTGTTTTTGTATCCATTTAGCCAGTCTGTATTTTTTAGTTGGAGCATTTAATCTGTTTACATTTAAGATAATTACCGATATGTATGTTCTTATCACCATTCTCTTAATTGTTTTGGATTTGTTTTGTAGGTCTCTTTTCTTCCCTTCCTCTTTTCTTCTCTTCATTTGTGATTTGATGAGTATCTTTAGTGTTTGGATCGTTTTTTCTTTTTTGTGTGGATATCTGTTGTAGATTTTTGGTTTGCAGTTACCATGAGGTTTGATATAGCAGTCTTTATATATACAAGATTGTTTTAAGTTACTCGTCTCTTAATTTCAAATGCATTTCCAATATCCTGCGTTTGTACTGCCCTCACGATTGCTGCTTTTGAGATCATATTTGTTTGTGGATGATTTCCTACCTTTACGGTGTGTTTGCCTTTACTGGTGAGCTTTCCCATTCGTAATTTTCTTGTTTCTACTTGTAGCCTTTTCTTTTCCACCTAGAGAAGTTCCTTTAGCATTTACTGTTCCTTAGCTTTTGCTTTTCTGTAAAGCTTTTGATTTCTCCATTGAATCTGAACAAGAGCCTTGCTGAATATTCTTCATTGTAGGTTTTTCTCTTTCATCACTTTAAATACATCCTGCTACTCCCTTCTGGCCTGCAGAGTTTCTGCTGAAAAGTCAGCTGATAACCTTATGGGGATTCCCTTGTATGTTATTTGTTGCTTTTCCCTTGTTGATTTTAATATTTTCTCTTTGTCGTTTATTTTGTTATTTTTGATTAATATGTGTGTCGGCATGTTCCTCCTTGGATTTATCCTGTATGGGACTGTCTGTGCTTCCTGGACTTGAGTGTTTCCTTTCTCATGTTAGGGAAGTTTTTGGCTATAATCTCTTCAAATATTTTCTCATGCCCTTTCTCTCTCTTTCCTCCTTCTGGGACCCCTATAATGCAAATGTTGGTGCATTTAATTTTGTCCCAGAGGTCTCTTAGACTGTCCTCATTTCCTTTCATTCTTTTTTCTTTATTCTGTTCCACAGTAGTGATTTCCACCAATCTGTCTTACAGCTCACTTATTCATTCTTCTGCCTCATTAATTCTGCTGTTGATTCCTTCTGGTATATTTTTCATTTCAGATATCGTATTGTTCATCTCTGTTTGTTCTTTATATGTTCTTGCTCTTTGTTAAACGTTTCTTGTATCTTCTTGGTCTGTGCCTCCATTCTTTTTTCAAGATCTTGGATCACCTTTACCATCATTATTCTGAATTCTTTTTCAGACAGATTGCCTATCTCCACTTCATTGTTCTTCTGGCATTTTATCTTGTTCCTTCATGTGGAACATATTTCTCTGCCATCTCTTTTTGTCTAACTTTCTGTGTGGTCTCCAGTCTGCATGTTTCAGGATTGTAGTTCCTCTTGCTTCTGGTGTATGTCCCCTGGTGGTGAGGTTTGTCCAGGGGCTTTTGTAGGCTTCCTGGTGTGAGGGACTGATGCCTGCCCACTAGTGGGTAGAGGTAGGTCTTGTCCCTCTGGTGGGCAGGGCCGTGTCAAGGGTGTGTTTAGGGGTGGCTGTGGGCTCAGGACACAACTTTAGGCATCCTGTCTGTTGATGGGTGGGGCTGTGTCCCCCCACCCCCGTTGGTTGTCTGGCCTGAGGCATCCCAGCACTGGAGCGTGCAGGCTGTTGGGTGGGGCCAGGTCTCGGTGCAAAAATGGTGACCTCCAGGAGAGCTCACGCGTATGAATATTCCCTGGGGCCTCCACCACCAGTGTCCTTCCCCCCGCAGTAAGCCACAGCCGATCCCTGCCTCCAGGACCCACAGGTAGGTCTGGCCCAGGCTCCTATGGAGTCACTGCTTTGTCCTGGATCCCAGTGCACGTGAAACCCTGTGTGCGCCCTCCAAGAGAGGAGTCTCTGTTTCCCCCAGTCCTGTGGAGCTCCTGCACTCAAGCCCTGTTGGCCTTCAAAGCCAAATGCTCTAGGGGCTCCTCCCAGGCTGGGGAGCCTGACATGGGGCTCAGAACTCTCACTCCTGTGAGAGAACCTCTGCAATATAATTATTTTCCAGTTTGTGAGTTGCCCACCCAGTGGGTATGGGATTTGGTTATATTGTGAAAGTGCCCCTCCTACCATCTTGTGGCCTCTTCTTTGTCTTTAGGTGTAGAATATCTTTTGGGGTAGGTTGCAGTCTTTGTTATCACTGGTTGTGAGCAGTTAGTTGTGATTTTGGAGTTTTCATGAAAAGGAGGTGAGCTCAAGTCCTTCCACTCCACTATCTTGTCTCTACCTCCAATCTGAAACTAATATAATGTTATATGTCAATTATATCTCAAAAAAAAGCATATTCAGTAACCCACTTTACTTCCTAATTTATTTGGCTGTCTCACCTACTAGACAGTAAGTTCCTGGCTGACAGGAATGGGTTTCTCTCCTTTGGCATCTGAACACCCTGTGTCTGGCACAGTGCCTGGCACAAAATAATACCCAACTGAGGTCTGCTGAACACATGCATGATTGATAGATGAACTAATGAACTAATTAAATAGTGGCTAATATTTGTAGAATTGGTTTTGGTTAAACAATAGTTTCCTGGTAACACTGCAAAGGCTAACTAATTTCCCCTTAAAATGGTTCATTAAATCTTCAAATGTTCTGTAACGAAAACTTGAACTTATGATAAAAGCATAATTTTTTGCATGTAAACTTATCAGCACTCGTTTAGTCGTATAGTTGAGTCTCACCTGGTGTGAAGGTTAATTTGTATGTGTTAACTTGACTGGACCAAGCGGTGCCCAGACATTTGGTCAAACATAATTCTGGGTGTGTGTCTCTGAGGGGTGTTGTGAATGAGATTCATGGGGTTTTTTTTGTTTTTTTTTTAAATTTATTTATTTATTTTTTTGCGGTACGTGGGCTTCTCACTGTTGTGGCCTCTCCCGTTGCAGAGCACAGGCTCCGGATGCGCAGGCTTAGCGGCCATGGCTCACTGACCCAGCCGCTCCACGGCATGTGGGATCTTCCTGGACCGGGGCACGAACCCGTGTCCTCTGCATCCTTCTCAAACTCTTCCAAAATATAGCAGAGGGAGGAACACTCCCAAACTCATTCTACGAGGCCGTCATCACCTTGATACCAAAACCAGACAAGGATGTCACAAAGAAAGAAAACTACAGGCCAGTATCACTGATGGACATAGATGCAAAAATCCTCAACAATATACTAGCAAACAGAATCCAGCAGCACATTAAAAGGATCGTACACCATGATCAATTGGGGTTTATTCCAGGAATGCAAGGATTCTTCAATATACGCAAAACAATTAATGTGATAAACCACATTAACAAAGTGAAGGAGAAAAACCATATGATCATCTCAATAGATGCAGAGAAAGCTTTCGACAAAATTCAACACCCATTTATGATAAAAACCATAGAGGGAACTTTCCTCAACATAATATAGACCATATATGACAAACCCACAGCCAACATCATCCTCAATGGTGAAAAACTGAAAGCATTTCCACTAAGATCAGGAACAAGACAAGGTTGCCCACTCTCACCACTCTTATACAACATAGTTTTGGAAGTTTTAGCCACAGCGATCAGAGAAGAAAAGGAAATAAAAGGAATCCAAATCGGAAAAGAAGAAGTAAAGCTGTCACTGTTTGCAGATGACATGATGCTATACATAGAGAATCCTAAAGTTGCTACCAGAAAACTACTAGAGCTAATCAATGAATTTGGTAAAGCTGCAGGATACAAAATTAATGCACAGAAATCTCTGGCATTCCTATACACTAATGATGAAAAATCTGAAAGTGAAATCAAGAAATCACTCCCATTTACCATTGCAACAAAACGAATAAAATATCTAGGAATAAACCTACCTAAGGAGACAAAAGACCTGTATGCAGAAAATTATAAGACACTGATGAAAGAAATTAAAGATGATACAAAATAGATGGAGAGATATACCAAGTTCTTGGATTGGAAGAATCAACATTGTGAAAATGACTCTACTACCCAAAGCAATCTACAGATTCAATGCAATCTCTATCAAACTACCAGTGGTATTTTTCACAGAACTAGAACAAAAAATTTCACAATTTGTATGGAGACACAGAAGACCCCGAATAGCCAAGGCAATCTTGAGAACGAAAAACGAAGCTGGAGGAATCAGGCTCCCTGACTTCAGACTATACTACAAAGCTACCGTAATCAAGACAGTATGGTACTGGCACAGAAACAGAAAGATAGGTCAATGGAACAGGATAGAAAGCCTAGAGATAAACCCACGCGCATATGGTCACCTCATCTTTGATAAAGGAGGCAGGAATGTATAGTGGAGAAAGGACAGCCTCTTCAATAAGTGGTGCTGGGAAAACTGGACAGGTACATGTAAAAGCATGAGATTAGATCACTTCCTAACACCATACACAAAAATAAGCTCAAAATGCATTAAAAATTTTTAATTGAATTATATACTCATTTGAGTATAAAACAGTGTGCGTGGACTGTGAATGCCAAGAGGGAGAGAGGGAGTGGGTCCCACTCCTCTCTCATCTCCCTATGCCTGGCTTGGTGGAATGCTTATAAGAGATGCCCAGTGCAGGCTTCTGCACCAATTAAAAGCCTTGTAACCTTCTGCTATAACAGCTTATACCACCTGGTAAACACATTATGGTGCGTACCAATGATAAACAGGTGAGAGAGAGAGAGAGAGAGAAGAAGAGATAGGAAAGGGTCAGAACTGTAGCCCTTGTTCCTAACTCTGTCTGGGTTCTCTGCCTGGGGTGGGCCAGATGTTCGGCCTCCCAGTGAAGGTAAGACCCCTGGAAAGGCTGTCATTGGTGTACTAGAGAGTCGGGCACACAGGCACAGAGCCTAGGTAGCTACAAAGCAGGATAAGCAACAACAGAGGCCTCTGACAGAGTCAGTGGCCTCGTGTAGACAATAAGGCGGCAGGAACAAGCCTCCCCCAATGTAGCAGGAACTCCAAAGGAGCTGAAGGTCAACTAACTGTTCCCTGTCTAAACCTGGAAGGGGGGATCCACGAGCCCAGGCCAGTTTCTTCCTCCTTCCTGCAGGCTGCTTTGTTGGTGTCTGACGCTGAGAGAGGACTCCACAGGCAAGTATTTATTATTCACTCTCATTTATACAGCGTTTTTCTTCCAGTTTGAAGAAAACTGCTGCTCACATCCAGAAATACCTAATTCCAATAGGGAGTGTATAGCATTTGCTTCCCATCAAAGCAAAATCCTCAATACATGAAATCTGAGATCTTGGCAATTTAACGGATTCCTTATAATTTTTAAATAGCATATATTAGTGCTTTACCCAGTTGGAAGGTTGCTGAGGGATAACTTGGCAGCATCTCTGTTTTCTTTTGAAAAAACAAATTCGTAAAAATGAAGTGTTCTACATTTATTTTATGTTGTTATTTTGGCAGCTTTCTTTTTATGAGCGAATTCTGAGTCTGTTATAGTATCTGAATTCTAAAAAGATTTGATTGATTACAGAAAAGTTTATTTAAAAATTGGCTTTGCCATTTTTTTCTCTGGCTAACTCCTGGGTTGTTTTATACAGTACTTAGTATTTAAAGAACCTAATTTATTTTTCATGGCCCATCACCAATATCCAAGATAGCATCCAATTTCTTAATTCTGAACTCCACCTTGAGTAACTTCCAAACTAAATGAAATGAAAATACCTTGGGCAGTCTTGGTTTACACACGGTGGCAAAATTAACTTGAAGTTACATGGATCCCACACTGGGGATACTTCGGAGCTTCTGCTCTGGATGTACCAGCCAGAAGCCTTCTCCTCACTTCACTTCAGGTAAAACGAGTTTTTGAGCACCTACTCTGAGCAAAACAGTGCTGAAAATACAAAGGTGGATCAGGCTCAGTGCCCAATTTGATGGACGCGGTTGGAATGGGGTCTTGAACTGTGCTGTCACTGCACACTCTGTCTCTGGGGACAAAAAGTTCTTGCTCTGGCTGTTTGTTAGGAGACAGAGTTTTATTCTTGTCCGATACATCTATTAAACATTTATCTTCATATCAACATGTCTCCTAATCTTTTAAAATCAAGACAAATGGGAGTATACAGTTTAAATTACATTGAGGAGTTTTGACCTGGAAAGTGCTGTATATTTCCAATGGGTTATTTTATGGTCTCTGTTTCCACACTTGACTAAAGATAGTGTTATGTATATAATTTTTGAGTTCACTTTAAAAAAGTTTTATTTAAGTATAGTTGACTTACAATGTTGTATTAGTTTCTGTTGTACAGCATAGTGATTCAGATATGTGTGTGCGTGTTTATATTCTTTTTCATTCTTTTCCATTATGGTTTACTACAAGATATTAAATATAGTTCCCTGTGCTATACAGTGGGACCTTGTTGTTTATCTATTTTATATATAGTAGTGTGTACCTGCTAATCCAAAACCCCTAATTTATCCCTCCCCACCCCCTTTTCCCTTTGATAATTATAAGTTTGTTTTCTGTGTCTGTGAGTCTATATCTGTTTTGTAAGTAAGTTCATTTGTGTCATATTTTAGATTGTACATATAAGTGATACGGTATTTGTCTTTGTCTGTCTGGCTTCACTTAGTATGACCATCTCCAGGTCCATCCATGTTGCTTCAAATGGCATTATTTCATTCCTTTTTATGGCTGAGTAATATTCCATTGTGTATATATACCACATCTTTATCCATTTCTCTGTTGATGGACATTAGGTTGCTTCCATGTCTTGGCTTGTGTAAATAGTGCTGCTGTGAACATTGGGGTGCATGTATCTTTTCAAATATACATTTTCTTCTGATATATGCCCAGGAGTGGGATTGCTGGATCGTATGGTAGCTCTATTTGGAGTTTTTTAAGGAACCTCCGTACTATTTTCCATAGTGGCTGCACCAATTTACATTCCCACCAACAGTGCATGAGGGTCCCCTTTTCTTTAAGTCTACTGTGAATGGGCATACAGTACAATTCACTTTTGTGTATGTACATTTCTGTAAACTTTGAGAAATGTACAGAGTCGTAGATGTACCACAATCAGGACACAGAACCAGCCACTCCCTCCCACAGAAAGCTCCCTCTGCTGCCCTTGGTAGTCAGCTCCCTCCTCCCCCACTGACCCCTGGCAACCACCTTCTGTTCTCTGCCTCTGTTGTTTTATCCGCAAAAAGTTTGTGTTTATCAGTGGGTTTCAAAACAAGGATGAGTTCACTTAAGCCATGCTTTGTGTCATTAGTGTGCTCAGCTATCCCTTGTCAGGATCTTTCTCTGATGCCTGTCAGTTGAAAAGGGTGGAGCCATGAAATACTTCTAAGGACCTTTTGAGTCACAGACTCCTTTTGGCTTATGTGAGGAAATGTCAGTGGTAGAGAGACTAAGGGCATCAGGCAGCTGTCCTTGTCCGTTTGGAGCTCTGAGAATGGCTCTCCGAGCAGGGCCATCTCCCTTACACATGAGTGTTGTCTAACACCCGCCCACGTGCTTGGCAGTGTTTCTCAGAGGAAACACTGAGTAAAGGTCTTCATCAGGGAATGGATAAATCGGTGGATTTTGTTAGGGAGCCACTGTTTGAGTTACCATCTAGACATCACTGTTACTGATATTTTTCAATAACTCCATTTTTGCAAAGCCTTATTTCCATTTGGGTCCAATTATCTGGGGAGAAGTCTCCTCACTCCCCACCCTCTTGTAATTAAAAAGCATGTTCTTTTTAGATGATTTCAAAATGTTCTCCTCCACCAACTTCCACAGCTTGCTGGCTCGGCCAACTTGATGCAACTCAGCATCGCTGGGATAGAAGAACACATGGAACTTTTAGAATTGAGGTGAAATGGAACGGGGAGCAGATTAAGGCAGCCTAGAGGTGCTGAACCTTGGAGGACCATTTTAACGTGAGTGTTTTCATGCTAATACTTAGCTCCAGCTGGGAGGGGTTACAGGAATTATAGGCAAATGTCCAAGTTATCATCTTTCACTAAATGTTGGCAGGGTTCTCCCAAAACAAGGCAAAAAATCTGGCCTTGGGTGACTAGCAAATTTTGTCAACAAATTCACTTTTTTCCACCCTCCCCACATTCACACGAACCCAAAAGGCAACAGCTGGCATGCCAGGGATCAACTGCTGTGCACCTGTGCTTGCTTGTCTCCTGGGTGGGTTCACTGACTTTTAATCTAGTGCCTTGAGTAGTCAATTAGGTTAAATTCTAGTGATTTTTTTGTATAATATTGATATAACAATGTCTAGACTGTAGACCAATGCCAAAAACTGGATAATGTGATTCTTTAGTCCAATAGGAAAATATCTTTTGTCGGTAGACTATTTACTCACATCCAAATTAGGAAGAATAGAAGAAATTAACTTGATAAATTATAATTAAGTAAATTTTCTTTTAAAATATTGCTTCAATTCATTGTGTATTCCATGAGAAATTTTTTGTTAGCCCATGTGATCCAGAAAATTCCCAGCTTCCTCCTTTTCATGTATATATACATATGTCCTTTGTACTATTAATATCAGGCCCAAATTTGGAAGAGGGAGAGAACTCATGGCTGACAATAATTCATAAACTAGAGAAACTAGTTTATAGCCCAATTCATTTTTTTTCCTGTGGACATTCATGGTTAAGGTGGCTACATCAGGTCTGTGAGCAAATAGAATATTGGCATTTTTTATCTCAAATGAAGTAAATGAATATAATAATTCAGAATTATAAAAATTTACATTTTAAATCTGTTGTATCCCTCAAATTGATATTCATTTTTACAATTCACAGTGTACAATTTACTACGTTTTTATAGTTTTGCATATTCCATTATTCTGTCAAATATTACATAGCTGAATGCTAAAATATCATTAGGCCAACCACTTATTTCAGGTACTTGTGAAAGGAACTGAGTTAAGCATTTGTACTCTTATAAGTTTGTGCCAAACTTGTGCCAAACTTGTATGTACCAGGCCCACCTTATTTTTTCCACCCTCCATAAGTGAATATCTTGTACCAAACCTCTCCTTGCCTTCTGATTGGAATCTTGGTCTCTCCTGACACCAACACCGTGTTGGTTCCAAAACTGTATAATGTATGTTGCAATCCTTATTTTCTCATTTGACTATATCTCCCCAGTTGGAAGATGATGGAAAAATATTGTGAACAGTAATGAAAGGACTTGGAGGTTTTCACTCTGCAGACTGAACAGTTGCTTGCTGGGAATTGTTCCCTTGGATTCCCTTCCTGGGATGGAATGTAACACATTCCAGCTGACGCTATTCAGGGCAAGAAAATAGATCATGATTAACTTGATAGATGACTCTGAACCTAGCACTGCAGCTTGGGAATTTTCCCTTCGAGCACATTGCTTAGGACAAGTTTATGTACCGAGTAAAAAGGAATTTGTTCTGTGTGACCACAAGTATAGTGTGCTGAAGTTCACACGGTTTTCTCCTCCTCCGGCTTCCTCTTTTTAACCTGTCTCCCTCCCCACAACCTCTTTTTGTTTTTTACTTCAGATTGGCCATTTCATCCGTAAATGTTCTTTGAACTAATCGGAAGTGGGCCTGGCTCTAAGCTACTGCCAAGTCTCCCCGTCATTGGTTTTCCTGTGTGTGTAAAGGAAGGTGTGAGGAAAAGAAAAGGACACCCCTGTCACACCTGGGAAGACGGAACACTCATCCCATACAGAGGACAATGTCAGGACATTACGGGTACTGTCTGTGTACAAGCACCACTACCACCACACACACGCACCATGTACACTACACATGGCACAAACCACGCACAGACATCACACACACAAAACACACACCAAAAACACCACACCACACACACCATGCAAAGCACACACACACACAAAACACACACCACACAGACCACACACACGCACTACACATACAACACAAACCACAGACACACACCATACACAAACACAACATACCACACAGAGACCACACACAAACACCACACATGCCACAAACACACCACACATACATCACACACACAAATACACACCACAAGCAAAGACGTACACCACCCACACAAATATCACAACACATTCAGACACATATACACCACACATATACCACATGCCTCACCCACACACCACACACACAGCACACCACACATACACATAAACATACACCACACACACACCATGCACACCACACACATATAGCACATACACAGACCTCACACACACACAACACATATACCACAGACACCACAAAACCCACATACAGACCACACACACCAGATACACTACACACATACACCACATATGCCACACCTGCACATACACATATATTCCCCCACACACAACACATACATCATGGACACCACACCCCCCACACCACAGACACGTTCCCAACACAGATCAGACGCACAAACCACATCACAAACACCACACATACATATATCACACATACACCAAACACGACACACACCACACACCAGACACCACAGACACCACACAAACCAAAGATACACATACCACACACACACATGCACATCACACAGACACACAGACCACACATACTTCTTATACACACAGACCGCACACATACACTATGCACTCCACAGATATACCACACACCAAACACACCTGTAAACACAGCACAGAAGATAGAAACACCACATACACATACCATACACACACATACACCAAACACATGACACACACTACACTAACCACAGACATACACCCCACACCACGGACACCACATAAATTACAGACACATATACCACACACACACTACATGCACCCCACAGACACAGACCACACACAGATTACATGCAACACACACCACACACATACAACACACCACAGACAGCACACAAACACACAGACCACACACTGGAAATACCCCCCCATACACACAGACCACACACATACATATACCACGCACACTTATCACACACACCCCTCACATACCACACACACACCACATCATGCATACCACACACACATTCTACACATAACAACATACAGCACACACACATTGTGTGCTCGATGCACAGTGAGGCCAAACAATACTGAAACATCGGAGTTTGGAGCAGAGAAATGTTTATTGCAGGGCCAGGCAAGGAGATGGGTGGCTTATGCCTTAAAAAGCTGCAACTCCTGAAAGGCTTTTAGCAAAGCCCTTTAAAAGCAAGATGAGGGAGGGGCGTGGTTAGTTGTTGCACACTTCTTTGCGTTGTATGTAGCTGTCTACCTAGGCCAGGTCAGTAAGGTCCTGATGTTCCTGTTATTCTCTGGTCAGGTCAAGGTTAGGTTATCCTGTATATTTCAGGCTATAGGCAGCATTCTTTTACAAAAGATGCAGAGCCAGCATGACTAAGCACAGGCAATAGAACACAAAGGTTAAATAAGGTTAAAGTAAAAGGAGCAGATCTAATATGGAGTCGGATTTGTTCCTCCATATTACAGTTCTTCCCTTTTCTTTGATACTCCTCAATCTTGAGGAGAAGGTGTTGGACAACAAGAGGGGAACGGTGTTTTGGATAGAGAAGTTAATCATAAACTCAGCAGAGGAACTCCATTTCACAGTGATTTGGTTTCCAACTCCAATCCTGTTTCATCTTTCCCCAATTCTTTCAGGGAATGGGGTGATTACCACTCTGGCTACTTCCTCCTGAAATGGGACATAGTCCTACCTTGATTTGGGGAATGGACACAGAGCTGGAAATATTCTTGAGTTCAAAGTCCTGGATCTGAGTCTTGTATAATAAAAATCTCATTCCCTGAGGAATTCAGGAGAATAAGCCTGAAAACCAGTCTGGACCTGGCACTTTGGGGGAAACTTGTAGCTAGGTAGCCAGTTGTGTACTTTTATCTAAGTAGGTTTTAACTTCTGATGTGGAGTTAACATATATAACAGGGGCAATTTGACCACTGCATGTCTCCTTTTTCTGCTGACATCTGACTAAAACAATTTTATTGTCTAAAAATGTAATAGTTACAAGAGATCTTGAGGTCATATAGTTGCAGCTGCCATCTGCCAGCAGACACTACTTTGAGAATGGCTGGTGGCATCTCAAGTATGACAGAGCTCAGAAAATTCAAGTTTTCAGCAATATAGGAATGTGCCTGAAATCACATGCACAATGGCCACTAGTTTTACCTTGAATGTCTGAACCACATCTACTCCAGTTTCAACTTTCAAATGTATTCCACTCCTCAATGGCCAAGGCAGATGTACAATGCATGTCCGAAAGGCCACAAAACAACAGGCTGCTCTGGTCAATAAAGTTTAAGTTAAATCATGTATCAGCTAGAATGACTTCCCCAGACCTCAAAATATGTACAGATTCCCCATCATCTCCCTTGTTAACTGCAAATTCTTCAACAGACCAAAACATGTCCCTTGATGCCAGGGTGATTTAGCTTCTTGCCCCAAGTCTAGATCATGTCCTTTGGTGCTAGACCTCCTTTATATTTGCCTAGATACTCATGATGGGGGAAAACTGATCAAATATTGTGAACAGGCTCAGAGGTATGTTAATGGTATACACTTTATAGGCCATACATTTTATCACTTATACCCAATTGCCACACAAGCATTGTACATGTGCTTTTAGCAGTAGACTTATAAGCAGGCAGTGTTCTCCACAAACACGTAAATTAAGTCTGGTCAACTGACTACATAGGCTTTCCCAAACTGGCTGTGGTGGAACTCCTCAGGAGTCTTAGACTGAATTCCCAAAGGCCTCTCAAGGCCAGGAAATCCATGCCAAAGGCCTGCCATCAGATTCTGCCTCGGTGGCATTCTTGGTCCCCAAAATACCAAGATTCCTGTACATGCCAGGAGACAGTCTTGCCCATTCACCTGATAAGGCTGCTCAGAACCCACGGATCTCCAGTTTCTGGAGGGACCAGCCAGAGAGAAAAGAAAAATATTTCAGTTTTACTCAGTAAGGTATAATTTACCAAATTTCTGTAAGTCATGAGTAACTTGAGGGGAAGTGCTTCCCTATATCTGGAAAACACAAATCAGAATCAGTAATATTCCAGACAAAACCCATAAACATTATATTATAACCGTATTTACCAGTTCACTTAGTAACCAATCCTTTTGTTAACGTTTTATGAAGCCATCAGGATTTCCATTAGGGTTTTAAATGTCTTTCTTACCCAGTTCAGCAGTATAATCTGAGGGACTTCCCTGGCGATCCAGTGGTTAAGACTCTGCACTTCCACTGCAGGGGGCATGGGTTCAATCCCCGGTCGGGGAATTAAGATTGCAACTTAATTTTGCCATGTCGTGCAGCAAAAAAAAAAAAGAAAAAAAAGTATTATCTAAAATTTATTAGTCCTTCCTATGAATCTTCTTGAAGATGAAGCAAGTTTGCAAAGCATCAGCTTAACTGTCTACCAAAGACTTAAAAGGCAAGGTTAAAGATCTGATTACAGTGTGTTAACAAAAAAGCTTAGTCAAGTTGCTGCGATATACATTTTAAGATAACCAGAATTATGACTGATAGCATTATACCAGGACATATCTACATTTCAGAAACTTTACATAATTTCTAGAATATATTATAATAACATTTATCTGTACTGTATAATCTGAGGAGGCTTATCACCCACTTGACGATGCTTCCCATGTAATTCAACATACCAAATAATACGCGTTAAATACTGCTCTCTAAGATGCATCAAGGGCCCGCTAAAGCATCCCGAAGTTAGCTGGAGGGCAAAAGAATTTTAATTAAAATTTGGTATTTGGGAAGTTCGTCAAAAAGTTTCAAAACACTTGGTCAAATAAGATCACAGGTCACTGTAAGACAACACTTGTTTCTTAACGAAAGTGAGAAGAGATCTCAGAAACAAATATAGATCACTTACAGGCAAGGAAGTTCACATAATCTGTTATCAAAAGCAGCATTCTAGGGACTTCCCTGGTGGCACAGTGGTTGGGAATCCGCCTGCCAATGCAGGGGACACGGGTTCGAGCCCTGGTCCGGGAGGATCCCACATGCCATGGAGTAACTGGGCCCGTGCGCCACAACTACTGAGCCTGTGCTCTAGAGCCCAGGCTCCGCGATAAGAGAAGCCACAGCACCAAATGAAGAGTAGCCCCTGCTCACCGCAACTAGAGAAAAGCCCACGCGCAGCAATGAAGACCCAACACGGCCAAAAATAAATAAAAATTAAAAAAAAAAGCATTCTAAGTAAACTTGTTCCCTTAGTAGAGAGGGACCAAATCGAGTCTTGCACCAGCCTATTTTTAATAACAAAATCCATTTACTTACTTAAGTTTAACCTAATCTCAGCCCAACCATGTGTAAAACTCCCTTTAAAAAAAACATATATCCTACTTTCCTGCTGTATACTGAAATGTTTCCTTTATTATTTTAGTAGCTTTAATTACATATTTAAATTTGAATCCAAAGCTCTAAAAAACCCTTAATTTCTAGTGAAATCCAAGAAGCGATCAATTATTAACTGTCCTTTAGCATTCTGTAGGTTGGCAAACAACAATAATTTTTTTTTTTTTTGCGGTACGCGGGCCTCTCACTGTTGTGGCCTCTCCCGTTGCGGAGCACAGGCTCCAGACGCGCAGGCTCAGCGGCCATGGCTCACGGGCCCAGCCACTCCGTGGCATGTGGGATCTCCCCGGACCAGGGCACGAACCCGTGTCCCCTGCATCGGCAGGCGGACTCTCAACCACTGGCCACCAGGGAAGGCCAATAATAATTTTTTAAAACATCTGCTTTTTATAGAAAATAGTGTGGTACCAAACATAGTCCCAGACACCTTTAGCTTCTATATTCAGTACTTAATGTTTCAGTACCCTGCCTGGGAATGACCTAGCTATTCAGTATCCCCCGTCATCCAACCCAAACTAGCACAACTCTAAAATTTAAGTTACCAAATATCTGGAGGGACCACCCTTAAGCAGACATTCCCAAATCATAGCCATTTCTAAAGAGGTCACCCAAAAGCTCTCATCCTATTTGCATCTAATTTACTTATAAGAATTTCATCATACCAAGCTAATTTTTTTTTCTGTTGACAAACTGCAACAGAAACAACATAAACCCATTCACCCTCAGTAAACCCAGGCACAATAGAAGACATGTCTGTATTGACCACACCAACAATTGCCTTCATACTTCCTTGCCAAGAGAACCCCAATACTGTTCAGTTATTAGGCCCATGATTTTCATTGGTCCCTCCTTAGCCCCAGTGGGTGAATGAGGATTAGGTTAAAGCAATCCTGGTGTAATTCCTTTTCTTCTTGGCAATATTTGATTTAATACAGGTGCAACCTTGCTTAAGAACTGTGAAGGCAAATAAGGGAACTTTTGGGTTTCCTTTGCTCTTGAAAGGGACAAAAGGTTCATACTTCCCTGAATCTGGTCATTGTTGGACGAGGACTGGTGCCGTGGAAGCTGTCTTAGGATCATGAGGGAACAAATCCAAGGACAAAACTGACATGTAAAAATGGCAGAGGAAAATATGGCAAGAACCTGGATCCTTGATGTCACTGATTCACTGACTGAATCTATGCTGGAACCATTAGGAATTAGTCGTAATTGTTTAAGACACTTTTAGTTGTGTTTTCTATTACAAGCATTTAAAAGCATCCTAAGTAAGTAATGTTAAAGGCATCTCTCACAATTTATACTTACTTTTCGGAAACTCTTACTAGAAATTTCTATTGCTGGTTATAAGGTTTATCCTAAATAGTTTGAATTTTCTAAAAGACATGTCTGTATTAGTCAAACCAACAAGCTTAAGCTAGCTTCAATACCAGATATCAATTCCATACTGAATATTTCCCAGATCATGAGGACCTGAAGTTCATTTTGGCCTGTTTTCTAAATAGTAGTAAGTATTTAATTTGTAAGCATTTACTTTTAAGTCTATTAAATAGAGCTCATTTACAAGTTAACCTCAGCAATACTATCCAAAGACAAAGACACCTAATCATAATGAAACACATACATCCAGATAGATCTCATAGCCAGCAAACTTATATGCAAGACAAATGTAAACATACACACAGAACAAAATCTAATTCCTGCAGAACAAAAACAAAAGGGTGAAGTCCAACAATTTCCTCAACTTTTTCAAACAAGGATCCTACTTTTTAACAGCAAACAACATGCAAATGTAAAGATAAGGAATCATTACCACACGTGTCATGGCAATTCACCTGGCAAATGCAAACCAAAAATAACAGTTGGAATAGGTTGAACTTACTTAGTTACCTTCAAGCTTGCTCCTCAGAATATTTTCGTTCTCTTGGGGTCAGAATTCTGAATAAAAGGTATTTTATCAAGCCAGCTTTCTCTTAACTGCATATGCAAAAAGAACCAGTTTTGGAATTTTAAGAGAGTTTCATCTTAAGTAATTTAGTCCAGAGTCTAAAGAATGTAGTGGTGGTGAAATGTTTAAAAAAAATCTTCTTTCTCTCCCTTTCTAGGAGCATACTGAAGATCTCCCAGTTTTGCAAAATACATGCTAGGGGGACTACAAGATGGAACAGAGCTCTGATTATCCATACTTAATTATTCATGGCTGGTGTTATCTAATATTAATAAAGCAAACAAATGCAATGCAAAATGGTCTTTCAGGATCACAGTTCCCCAGTGCCAAAAAGGGAAATACCCATTCATTGCAAAAGGAAAATCCCAACTAATGCTCGACCACAGGCAAAACCCAACACAATAGGGAAGGACACCCTGGTGCCGTCACACGCAAGCCCTGTTACCGAAGACGTCTCAACTGACCAGTGCATACTGATACACACACATACAAACAACAAACGAATGGTCCCACTAACAAAGGCACAAGCTGGAGTGGCTCACCCCAAAACAATACACACACAAAAAAACACAAACTACGGTCACACAGAAATCAGTGGAGGTGTAGTCTAAAATTCCATTTCTACTCCCAGATGGAGGTCTCCAAACAGACTGGCTTAGCTCTCAAAAGAGAACAGACCCAGAGTGTCTCACTTCCTACAAGGGAAGTAACCCAAATGGAGTGGAGAGAATTCCCAGCCTGTGCAAGATGGAGCGACTTACCCCCAAGTGACACCAAATGTGGACCACAGCTCTGGACATTTCTCTGCTCCAAATGACCTTGTGCACTGGGGCAGCTGACGCCTCTCAGGGAGAGTCCCTCACAGTTCCTGGATGCAAAATGAGCTCCAGCAGCTGCTGGGAACTTGGGAAGGGGCTGTCCCTGGCCGGGGTCCACCCGCCACAGGCACAGATTCCTGGCTGGCTCACCATAATTGTTACTGAACGCAAGTCTGTGCCTAATAACACAGTGAGACTGAACAATACTGAAACATTAGAGTTTGAAGCAGAGAGGTTAATTGTGGGGCCAGGCAAGGAGACAGGTGGCTCATGCCTTAAAAAGGCCAAACTCCGAAAAGCTTTCAGCAAAGCCCTTTTTAAAGGCAAGGTGAGGGGGTGTGTGAATTGTTGCAAACTTCTTGGTGTCAGATCCTTTGTTCTTGTAGCTGTCCCTGTAGGCCAGGTTTCTGTTATTCTGTGTTCAGGTCAGGTCAAGGTCAGGCTATCCTGTATATTTCAAGCCATAGGCAACATTCTTTTACAAAAGGTGCAGAGCCAGCATGACTTAAGCAGAGGCAACAGGGCACAAAGGTTGGAGCTAAAGAAATAGATCCAATATGGAGTCAGATTTATTCTTCCCTATTACAAGACCACACACACCCCAACTTCAGATTCAAGTCCCCCATGCATGGCATCACAAGGTCCTGCGGGGGAAACTTAGTCCCTTCCTTCAGTGATCCGACGCTGGAGTTTTTCTGCAGTGTTTCTTCCAGCATGGCCATGCAGCCAAGGACTGAGCATCTCCAGTGACAGAGAGCTCAGCCCGTTCTCACAAACTGTTAGGAAGTACTCCCCCCACACCCCTGGGTTTTTTAGCATAAATCTGTTTTCACAGCAACCAGCCTTTACCATTGGTTTCCGCCCCCACCCTGGGAAAACCTTCCTCTCCACAACCTCCAGAGCATTCGGACAGCAAGCGTGCCCCCCCACCCCTTCTATCCATGTGAATCCTGTTCCTTTGTCCCAGCATCGCATGGTTTGTGTCCCCTTCTGGTCTGAACGCTTCTGCCCTGCATGTGTCACGTTTGGGGCTAATGTTGCCCCTGAGGTGTGGTGCCCACAGTCAGACACAGCACACTGGGTGTGGTGATTTGTCCATCAATAATTTGGCACTTCGATGGCTTTTCTCACGAGACAGATGATTGCCTTTCGCAACATGAGCCCTTGAAGGCTGACATGGGTCACTTCTGGGGACAGTGTAATGATGGGTCTGAGTAAGGCCAGAGGGTCTTGCTCCTTTGTCACGTGCAGTGGTTCCCAGACAGTGGCCACAGGACACAGGTCACCAACGGTCAGGGGACTTCCCATGCAAAGGTTGTCAACTGTGATTGTGCTTCCATGCTGGAACCTGGGTGCCCTTGATGCCCTTGAAGTGTTCTTCATCCATCTCTGGAGGGCCTGCTACACGTATACATTCCATGACCAGTGCAATGTGTTTATAAGCGGGTGCATAATAAATTACTGGAAACAGCTGAGGTTTTAATCCTCCATTAATACAGAAAGTTTGACTCCTGTCAGCCATGGTCTCTGCTTAAAATATTTAGGAGTTGGTTTCCACAGCGGTCTGCCAAAGCCTTCCATGATGGATGGCGGAAGCCGAGTCGGGGGCACTTCACTCACTGTGGAGGTGCGGGGGCCAGGGGCGTGCTGCTGCTTCTCACACCAGGTCAAGGAGCCAGGACTGTTCTGTGAGAAGAGTAGGAAGCCACTCGAGGACACGTAGAATTTCCGTCTCCAGTCTGAGGGTTAAGGACAGGGATGTCCAGCATCTTCTTTGTCAGGGGCTCCTCTGTTGAAGCCATTTGCCTGTTAGTATCCGGGTTTCCCTGCGGATGTGTCCTTTACACTAGTTTTCTCACTTTCAGAGCTGCTATCATGACTGGTCACCCAGGTACGACACGGGTATTTCTATCTATCCGCCCCACACCAAAGCCCTCCCTTATCCTGGGCAGTAAGGGCCCCTGGGGTCCTTTAGAACCTGACACTGATACCTGCAGGGAAGGGCCTGATCCTAAAATACATGAGAGGATCCAGCACTGAACACCTGGGTGATGCCCTCGTGAGAAATTTAGGAAATGCCACTTGAGGTAACGGGTCTATCAATGGTGCTACCCCTTCATCCTTACAGACATGAAGTTCCCTGCAAGCTTTCCTGCCTGCTGCATAGTAAAGGAAGCGAAACAATAAATACGGGTGAGCTGCCCTGCCATGTGGGAAGCGCTCACGTACCCAGCACTTGATGCCCAGACCCGTCCCTGCCTCGCCTCCCGTCTCCTCCGCTCCGGCCATCCCCAGCCATGTCGCTGGCGGCACCATTACCGACCCTCCTCCTCGCTGCGGGAAGTTCCTCAGGCATCCCAGGCCCTCCCGGGACGTCCAGACCCCACGGCTTTCCTATAACACTCTCCCTTCCACCAAACTGCTCTTTGGTAGGTCTACGAACGCCTCGTACCATGTCCGCGCACCTGCACAGGGGGTGGAGCCCTCTCCCCGCTCTTGGTCCAGCCTCGCCCTCCCTTCCAGGCCCCTGATTGTGCAGCCCCCAGCGCGCTCTGCTCACTCACAGGGGACCAGGGTGCTTCTGTCCTGGTGCCGTGCTTGGCGTGCGCTGTGTCATGTCGGGCGGGAGACAGTTCTCCAAGGGCCTCTCCTGTGTCTGACATCTTGCAGGCGGAGACGCTGACACCTCTGTTCTGGATGGACCGTCTTTACAAGCATGCTTACACGGTGGACAGCCTGGAACCTCGGAGATGGAGGTTCCCTCTGGAGAAGGGGTGGCAGCCGTGCTTCCCATCGTACAAGCCTTGCCTGCCTTGGGCTCCAGGTTCCTCTCCTGTAATGCCACCCGCTGCCATGCAGTCACCATGTGGCCACCTGAGTCACCCTGCAGGAACTGGGGAACTAGCACAAGAAAAGACTGGCACCCAGACTACTGATATAATTTAAGTCCTTTATCTCTGACCCAGGGTCCTGTGTCTCCTGCCAGCACCCAGGACACTGGTGGGCTAGCTCCTCACTTACAAGTGGGGGAAAATCTCAGCCCTTTCACAGCTCTTGACAGGACCTTACTCTGGGAGTCTCATCTCCCCCAAATAAGAAAGTCAAGGGTAGAGACAGGAATCCTGTATTATATTTCCTAACACCTCTGATGTTTTCCCCTACACATTCTAGTGCACAGTAAGGTTTTTTGATGATGAAATAAATGATATTGATAATAAAGGCAAATAATCATAGCAAGAAGCTCCCTAGTTTGACTCAGTTTCCACCCATAATGATCTTTTCTGTTCTGCATGGCTCTGGGTCTCTCAAGCAATAGGGTCGTTTTTTAATTGCACATGTGCAAGAGGGGATGGGCAAGGAGCAAGTGTGGGGAGCCTAGGGAATAAGATGAAGGGAATAGGTTCCATAACCAAGCTGTGGTAGAGATTCCTAATTGCCACTCAATATTCATTCTTCCTTTTTTTTCCTTGTAAAAATAATCCTAATTATTGTTTTAGCTGAGAACATCATGGCTAGCTAAAATCATACATTTCTCAGTCTGCTTTATAGCCAGATCTGGCGTATCACAGAGTTCTAGCCGAGGAGACATAGTGGAAGTGGAAGAGAGTGTGCCCTCATTTTCACTCCTTTTTTCTTCCTACTGCCTGGATTGCAAATATAATTGCTGGCACTCCAGCAGCCATGTTGGCCCATGAGGTGAATTTGGAAATAGAATTCATGCATAGTGAGTAACAAGACAGGAGGAGCATGAGCCCCTGATACCATGAAGCCACCAAACCATCTGTGAACTGACTCCTGACTTCGTTCATGAGAGAAAAAGAAACTTCTATTTTCTTTAAGCCACTGTTATTTTGGATCTTCTAGCAACCTAATCCTAACTACTACACAAACTCAATTTTCACTGAGTGTGGAGTATATTATAAATCACACTTCCTAAGAAAGGTGCCATCCTATGTCCTTTTGACACTCAAAACATTGAAAAGTGAGGGCTACGATCAAACCACGTACATGTCTCCATGCAACCCAACAGCAAACCCATTTTAAACAACTGAATTCAATTCTATTTTATGAAGAACTTAGTCTGACTCACACATGTGTGTAGTGTGTCTTAGGAATACTTACATAAACATATTTAGGAATGGCTTGTTTCAAATATTTTCTAACAGCTTGAACGTAAAGATTTTACTACCTAAAATAAAATGTCATAGGTACTTTGAAAATGCTTCGTAACTTCGCATGCCACCAGCACAGCCCAATTCAGGCTGGGCCTGGCTTCCAACCTTGGCATCCTTCCTCTTGTACCCTAGTGATTTTAATCCCTTGGGCCAACCCCAAGCCAAGGCAAGAGACGCCCCAGCCCTACCAGCTCCACAGCCTGGGACCTTGGCTTCAGGTGACCATTGCTACCATCGGCTGCCTTATGCAAAATGCGATCCTTAATAAACCCTTCTGTGGAATGTGGAGAGGGAACACGGCGGGGCAATGCTAAAAGCACTCATGGTCTCGATTCTCGCCCCAGCTCCGTGGTGTACCAGTTGTGCTGCCGTCAGGAATGCATGGGCGTTCAGTCTCTGTGTCCTCACCTGACAGAAAAGGAATGAAGCAGTCTTTGAGGTTTCACAGAGCAATTCATGAGGAAGAGCTCTGTAACTAGAAGGGCCCCATCACGTCACAGACCATGAAGATGGGGACTTCTGACATTTAGAAATCCAATGGAAAAGGAAGGAAACCATGGACTTAGCCTACTGGGCATATATTAATTTTGCAAGGGTGTCAACCCCTATCATCTGTAACTTCTTGGATGTCTATCAACCCAAACCTATTAGGACCTTCTTTGGAAAGTTATCTCAGAGAAACTGTTTCCTTCTGCCCTCTTTCCAACATACACAGTGGAGGCTAAGGGTATTGCTTTAACTCATCAAACCAAATAAGGTTTATTAATATTGACCAGAGACTTATTAATACGTCTTTTGTTACCCAAACGTTATTGACCAGAGATGTTTCAATATTGATTTACATAACAAATCACCAGCCACAGGCGTTAGATTCTGAAAAAATCCCCTGGTCAATAAATGAGTTAATTAAAAGAATTTAGATATCGGTCTCAGAACAGCAAGATTTGCCTGGTACCTTCTGAAAGACCAAGGGCAGATGGTGGCATTTCAATATTCACCATTATAGCAGTGTTACTATTCACTATTTTAAAAGATCATCAGGGATACAGGCGAGGCTCATTCTTTAGTCAGTGGTTTCTCAAACACCATGAGGAGAACCTGCTGTCTTCCTGGTGAAGTTCTCAGTCAGGACTGTAGAGAGAAGCCCACAGTTCTGAGATGGAGCACAGAAGTCAGATGCAGGGGGCTCTCTGAGTTGGGCTAACTTGTCAACCTGCTCACCTCTGGTAGGTGGCCTACGTTTAGATCCCAGCTTTGCTATTCGCTTTCACGTAATCCTGGTCCCATAACTGAACTTCAGTTTCCTCATCTATAAAATGGGAATGACAGAACATACTAGATGCTTGTTACTTTCAATACCATTCCTCCTAGTTTCTCAAAAAACAAACAAATAAACAAAATCTACAGGATCAGAGACCATTGCTACATGCGCCGAAGCCTTGGGGACTCTGGGCCTCCCTCCCAGCGTCCTTAGAGGGTCAAGAAGAGATGAAAGCTGATTCAGAGATGTTCCTTGGAGAAACAACTTCAAGACTTGTGTGGGATGGAACTCTACTGGATGACCTCAAACCAGAGGCAGAACTGTGAAGCAGACAAAGGCTGTGCTCAGTTCCCCTGCCTCCCAATTCCAGACCCCCTCTCCCTCCCGAGAAGATGTCCGTTCTTGGACACCAGTGTCCCTTAGCTGCTCATGGAGGCTCAGGTCATCTTTCCCTCCTGGGGAAGTCCAGTGCCCAGGGTTGGTCTCAGGCACCACACTCTCATCTCTCAGTCATCCTCATCACAACTTCCTTATGCACCAGACTCTTCTAGAAGAAGGTCTGATAAGGCGATTCACTCAGTGGTTAAGGAGCTCGTAAGATTCTTGGGGTTTCCCTGTTCAAGACAATTAGCAGTTCCTCCCATAGGAGATTTTAAGGCTAAGGCATCACCAAGAAGCCCTTTTATTCTCTTTCCTAAGCCCCATCTTGAACCCACGGGTAAAAAGATTTTTATTTGCCAAAGAGGCAACGTAATAAGCAGTCACGCAGTGCTGGCCATGGGCTGAGGCCACCAGCGCCACCCGGGCCTGAACTTAACTGCTGCCCCCAGCAAGACACCCGAGCAGGACGGCTTTCCGAGCCCTGTCGCTGGCTTGTGAACCCACTATTAGACTTCCAAGATGAGCCTTTAGGAATTTCTAGCCTTAAAAAAGGATTTTGAGAATAGGCTGGTGAGGTAGCATTTTTTAAGGCAACAAGCTGTGTAAGTGTCCACCTAGTCCACTGACGGAGAGGCACACCTGAGCCCAAAGCACTGCCTCTGCCTTTCCCTGTCCTAAGACAGGTGACACCGAGAAAGGGGGGAAAGTCCTTTCAGCCTCAAAGGTCTTTCCAGTTGAAAACAGTGCTGAAGTAGCAAAATAAAATCACCCATCGACAAAAGTGTCGAGGGACCCAGCCCACCCCAAAGGCCTTCTCCCCTGAGCCAGGGTGTAGGAAGGAGCCTGGTACCAGCCTACCTGCCCTGTGCGGGCAAGGGAGACAGCAAGCAAGACCCAGGGAAAGCCGCTCAAGAATGGAGACACTTGCGGGCCGCTGGAGCCGAGGGGCCGAGGCCAGAGCGGCCAGGTCGCTGCAGATGGAGACAAGATGCTCTGTGACATGCCAAGCTGTGTGCTGGGAGGCCCGCACACAAACCCTAGCCAGGCTCTCACGTCCGCCCTGTCCCCCTCCACAGAAAGGCCTTATCACCTGTCACACACGGGTATTTTCAGCCACACTCGGCTGCAGGGATAAACACGGTGTCCGCAGTAGCACCCTTGACTACAAAGGACAACTGTGACAAATGTCAGGGCCCTTTGAATTTGAAGATAGCCTTGTTAACTACTGCGGAGGCCGGACTTTCTGCTGTCAACAGAGCTTCTCAAGTTATTTACGCCCGCGGCGACTTGCATTAGATCACCCCGCCCCCCCACTTTTAGCTGCTTCCCTGCGACATGTCAGAATGAAAGCCAGCCTGCTGTCAGCAGTCACATGTCCCACATCGCCTGGATGACCACTGAAACGGGAGTTCCCACCGTGGGCTTGAGGCGTCTCCACGTTAGCCCAACTCTAATTCCCCAGGGAACTTAATCGATGGCACAAAATGCTATCTCATCCTTCATTCTGAAACGCTGAAAGGCTTCCAACAGAATAAATCACTCTGTGAGACTCCGTAAACGCCCAGTCTCAACCATGCCTGCAAGGATTCTTGAAGAACCTGCACAAGGAGGCTATTGTACGCGTGTACAAATAGATGACACAATTCCAGGGTTTAATGCTATCCGCCAAGTTAAACTACTGTGGAGCAGCTGTGCACATGTGAAATGATGCCTGGCACCACTGGAGATCCATAAATCAGCCCTGGCATACTTTCCTCCTATTAAGAGAGTCAAATAAGAAAAAAACCACAAATTAAGATGTGTCTAGGACATGGACGACATCGCCATTCCTCTCTGAATGCAAAAATAAATAAAAATTAGGCTTCATTTTGCTGGGGTTTCTTTCCGAGGGGCACAAGTTTTCCAGCATGTGAAAACCTGGCAGAAAACCTTGTTCTGAGCAGGGTCATGCTGGGCTGGTTGGTTTGCCTTTCTGTATGTCGCAGGCAAAACAGAAGTGATGAGCCAACCTGAGAGGCAGTTGTTCTTTACAAGGAGTGGACGGGGGCTTCCCTGGTGGCGCAGTGGTTGAGAATCCACCTGCCAATGCCAGGGACATGGGTTCGAGCCCCAGTTGGGGAAGATCCCACATGCCGTGGAGCAACTAAGCCCGTGTGCCACAGCTACTGAAGCCTGCATGCCTGGAGTCCATGCTCCACAACAAGAGAAGCCACCGCAATGAGAAGCCCGTGCACTGCAATGATGAGTAGCCCCTGCTCACTACAGCTAAAGAAAGCCTGCACGCAGCAACGAAGTCCCAAGGCAGCCAAAAATAAATAAACAAATAAATGAATGAATAAGGAGTGGACAGATACGCCAGGGACCCAATGCAGCCATAAATATATACATACATACATACATACATAACTAAGGAATGGATGGATAAGCCAGGAACCCAAACTCTCCCAGGAAAATTATAACCAGATTATATGTGTAGGGCCCTGTCTCTTTGCAGTTCATCCCTTTGTTCTGGCTTGTTCGTCTGCAGGACAACAACACACAGCAGAGGTCAGATGGCTGGGCCACTGGATGCCTCCATCCAGCCTTGGGTGAATGGCTTGGCTGGAGAAGCCAAGACTAAAACGAAGGGAAGTTGCATCATTATAAAGTTGGGTCACCAGTGGATAGAGTGACCAACCACCTCAGTCAGCCTGCATCTGAGGGGGTTCCTGAGATGAACGAGTTTTGGTGCTAAAATGAGAAATATCCTTGGCAAACTGGGCAGAGTTTGTCACCTCAGTAAGTGACCGAGTTTTAGGCTATTTGGGAAAACTGAATCATCTATGAGTCTAAACAAGCTGATAACTCTCAGCTTCTCTTTAGCTGAGTGATGTCAACACAGACAATCCAGTCCCCAGCTAGATGACTCCGCAGAGTGTCACAGATGTGCCAATTAACATCAATTAACTGAGCCTTTGCTTTGTGCTCAGCATGGCGCTGTGTACTGAGTAGGGATAAAAAGGCAAGTGCAAAGAATGAAACTAGAACACTCCCTAACACCATACACAAAAATGAACTCAAAATGGATTAAAGACCTAAATGTAAGGCCACACACTATCAAACTCTTAGAGGAAAACAGAGGCAGAACACTCTATGACATAAATCACTTCAAGATCCTTTTTGACCCACCTCCTAGAGAAATGGAAATAAAACCAAAAATAAACAAATGGGACCTAATGAAACTTCAAAGCTTTTGCACAGCAAAGAAAACCATAAACAAGACGAAAAGACAGCCCTCAGAATGGGAGAAAATATTTGCAAATGAAGCAACTGACAAAGGATTAATGTCCAAAATTTACAAGCAGCTCATGCAACTCAATAACAAAAAAAACCAAACAACCCAATCCAAAAATGGGCAGAAGACCTAAATAGACATTTCTCCAAAGAAGATATACAGACTGCCAACAAACATATGAAAGAATGCTCAACATCATTAATCATTAGAGAAATGCAAATCAAAACTACAATGAGGTATCACCTCACACCAGTCAGAATGGCCATCATCAAAAAGTCTACAAACAACAAATGCTGGAGAGGGTGTGGAGAAAAGGGAACCCTCTTGCACTGTTGGTGGGAATGTAAACTGATACAGCCACTATGGAGAACAGTGTGGAGGTTCCTTAAAAAAGTAAGAATAGAACTATCATATGACCCAGCAATCCCACTACTGGGTATATACCCTGAGAAAACCATAATTCAAAACGAGTCATGTACCAAAATGTTCATTGCAGCTCTATTTACAATAGCCAGGACATGGAAGCAACCTAAGTGTCCATCGACAGATAAATGGATAAAGAAGATGTGGCATATATATACAATGGAATATTACTCAGCCATAAAAAGAAACAAAATTGAGTTATTTGTAGTGAGGTGGATGGTCCTAGAGTCATACAGAGTGAAGTAAGTCAGAAAGAGAAAAACAAATACCGTATGCTAACACATATATATGGAATCTAAAGAAAAAATATGGTTCTGAAGAACCTAGGGGCAGGACAGGAATAAAGACACAGATGTAGAGAATGGACTTGAGGACATGGGGAGGGGTAAGCTGGCATGAAGTGAGAGAGTGGCAATGACATATATACTACCAAACGTAAAATAGATAGCTAGTGGGAAGCAGCCGCATAGCACAGGGAGATCAGCTCGGTGCTTTGTGACCGCCTGGAGGGGTGGGATAGGGAGGGTGGGAGGGAGGGAGACACAAGAGGGAAGAGATATGGGGATATATGTATATGTATAGCTGATTCACTTTGTTATAAAGCAGAAACTAACACACCATTGTAAAGCAATTATACTCCATTAAAGATGTTAAAAAAATTAAAATTAAAAATAAATAAAATAAAAAGGGAAGTGCAATTAATTCCTCACTTTCTTTTAATTCACCTTTATAGGGTACAGCCAAGTAAACCTATGCTAACTCCTAAAGGATCTTGGAATCCACAAAGAGACCTGCTTTTACATGGAGACTGAGGGCGCACATGACCCCACAGCCCTTCCCAATGGCGCTGAAGGTCAGTGTCAACAAGCACACAAACCATTAGCTGAAGCTGGCTGAGGAGGGAGGAGAGAGAATGCTATGCCTTGATAGAGACAGGAGATCCATTTCTTCCGTGGCTGACTCTTCACAGACAGTTCTTCCATAGGAGCTCCAAAAAACGTCATTTGAATAAGCATATCGTCTCCTAAAGGAACTACCAGGAAGAAATACATTCATTTGATTTTGGAGTTCCTTTATTTAAAAATCTCACTGTCTTATAGTCAGGCATATTAAATCTTTATACACAACTTATAAAATGAATGATGTTCTTCTGGTGGCAGCCGCTGTCATAAGGCAAATGTGTGCTCTGTGGTCGGTACTGAAATTTTATTCTTCCCGATTACAGAAGCAAAACTTTTTTATTGTAGAAAACTTGGAAATTTTATGAAAACAAAACTTGAAATCACCTAAATTATTATTATTTTATAGTTTCATCCTATTCCTTTTCTGTGCACATATACTTTTTACATAGTTGGAGTCCCTGCGTGTCCACTTCAGTGTTCTACTTTTTACCCCCGACATTCTATTTCCCATATTTTCATGTTTCATGAAGTATACTTCCAAGTCAGTGGTCCTGGACCCCTTTACACCCTTTAAATTTATCATGTGGACCAAATATCCTTAAAATTCTCCTCAAAGAGTCTTGTGAAATGTTCCCTAAAAATTCCAGTCGATTCTGTGACCTGAGTGTTTACTATATTTCCTGCACTAAGACGGAGGAATTATGAAGATGTAAGACGAGAACTTCATGTGATACACACTCATGAGAATTTGAATCTGAAGCGACTCACTGTATTCTGTCCTAGTCATCAGTTATATGCACTGTAAAAACAACTTTCTAGAAACACGCCATGTATGTTTGACTCAACATGGCATTTTTTATCATTTCTGTAAAAAGGTGGACACTGCGCTCTTTATCAGAAATGTAGTATGAAGTATATAATTTTTCCCCAAGGAGAAGCCAGATTCGATTTACATGAATTTAACATCATTTTAAACATTTCAGGGGTAGAGCTGTATCAATTAATATGCTTTCTTGCAAACAAAAAGGCTAACTGGCTTAGCCAAGAAGGACATCAATTAAGCTGCATAGTTTGGAGACCAGAGCAGAGCGGGCTTGGGTGAGAATGTCAGGGTCTCTCTCCTCTTTGTGCTCCTCTCAGCCTTGTCCTCCTTCCAGTGTTGGGCCATCCTCAGCCGGGGAGTATGATGGCTGCTCCCAACACAGCAAGGTCCAGAGGGAAATAAGGGACGAGGTCTTAGAATCAAGGAAGCCTTTTCCAGAGGCCCGCACCAGATGTTCCCTCCTGTTTCCTGACTAGTATAAGGTCATACACACACATGCCTGCCTGGTCTGATCACTAATAAGGGAAATGGTATAACTGGCATTGACTTAGACCAGCAATCATCAAACTATTGCCAAGGACCGCTTCTGGCCCTCAGCCTGTTTTGTCAATAAAGTTTTATTGTAACACAGCCTTGCTCATTTACATATGATTGTGTCTGGCTGCTTTCTCGCAGAGCAGAGCTGTTACAACAGAGACCATGTGCTTCACAAAGCCTAAATGTGTCCTGTCTGGCTGTCTTAGTTTGTTTGGGGTGCTTTTTTTTTTTTTTTTAATTTATTTTTGGCTGCACTGGGTCTTTGTTGCTGCACGCAGGCTTTCTCTAGTTGTGGCGAGCGGGGGCTACACTTTGTTGCGGTGTGTGGGCTTCTCATTGTGGTGGCTTCTCTTGTTGTAGAGCACAGGCTCTAGGCGTGCGGGCTTCAGCAGCTGTAGCACACAGGCTCAGTAGCTGCTGCACGCGGGCTCTAGAGTGCAGGCTCAGTAGTTGTGGCGCACGGGCTTAGCTGCTCTGTGGCATGTGGGATCTTCCCAGACCAGGGATCGGACCCGTGTGCCCTGCATTGGCAGGCGGATTCGTAACCACTGTGCCACCAGGGAAGCCCCTGGGCTGTTTCAATAAGATACCATACACTGGGAGGCTTGCAAACAACAGACATCTCTTTCTCACAGTTCTAGAGGCTGCGGAGTCTGAGGTCAAGGCGCTGGCAGATTCAGTGTCTGGAGAGAGCCCATATCACGGTTCAGAGACGGCCACCTTTTGGCCGTGTGTCACGTGGAGAAGGGGCAAGGGAGCCCTCTGAGGGGGCCCCAATGCCCCTTCTGAGGGCTCTGCCCTCATGATCCAGTCACCTCCCAGAGTTCTCATCTCCAAATACCATCACTTGGACATCAAGTTTCAACATCTGAATTTTGGGGAGACACAAACATTCAAACCAAACACACTGGCCTGTTACAGAAAATATTTGCCGACCTCTCATGCAGAGAATGCTTAAGGCGGGATAGATGGAGACAGATCACCCACAATGACTGTTGCAAGTCAGTGTGGCCCTAAAAACAAACTCTGTCCTCGAAACGCAGAGAGAAAGCTAACGGCGTATTATCACACTGCACGGATCATATAAACTATGCATGAAGATTAAAGCAGAAACAGAGACACAGACGTAGAGAACAAATGTATGGACACCAAGGGGGAAGGGGAGGTGGGATGAATTAGGAGATTGGGAATGACATATATACACTACTGTGTATAAAACAGATAACTAATGAGAACCTGCTGTATAGCACAGGGAACTCAATGCTCCATGGTGACCTACATGGGAAGGAAATCTAAAAAGGAGGGGATATATGTATACATATAGCTCATTCACTTTGCTGTACAGCAGAAACTAACAACATTGTAAAGCAACTATACTCCAATAAAAATTAATTTTAAAAAAAGTAATGTGAGAATTCAGAGGAGAAAGTCATCAATAAAGGCAAGGCAAAAGCATCACCCCAGGACACGAATTCTCCCCTAGATGTCTGGAGACGAGAAACAGACGCTGCTCTCTCCAGCCTCCCTGCATCTGGGGGCTCACTCTCCAAAGACAGGTGACCAGCACGTGCAGGTTGGTCTGGATGCTGGCACCACAGGCTGCAACGGGACGGTCCCCTGGCCTTCCTCATGTCTTCTCAGCCTTAATCATTCCAGGATGATTCTAGATAAAAATGTGGAATTTCATCATTGTTGTCCAACCCTGTTGATACAAGTCCTGTATCATTTCCCTCCTGTTCTGTGGTAATTCTCTCTTGTTCTCGACTATTAGGATGCCTTCAAAGAGGTCTGAAAAGCACTCATCGTAAGAGGTAATATTAGAAGCCTCACTCCAGTCAAGAGGATTTTTACACTGAAGGAGATTAGAAAATCCTCGAGCTGAACGAGAAAGGAATCTGCAGGTACTTCTCGTTAGCTTCAAAGCTACCACTCTTGGTACTTTCCTAACCTGATGCTTCAGATGTGTACTGTGATGCACCAAGCGTCGGGCTAAAAGATGCATACTGAAGGATCCAAGGATATGGAGAAACAGCCTTCAAACTCCTGTCCCATCTGCCCTCTAGAACTCCTCAGAACACTCAGTCTGAAGCTGAGGTGACGACTTCAGATTTCTCATGAGTTTCACAAGGTGAAAACTAGATGGGAAGCAGCCATTGATTAAAAACAAGGAGAGGATGCCAAACTGTTTGGTTTTGACACACGTTGTGTGTGTGTGTGTGTGTGTGTGTGTGTGTGTGTGTGTGTGTGTGTGTGTGTGTGTGTGTGTGTTGCTCTGGGTATCTTACATAGTAAACCACTGGAAGGTTGTTATTCAAGAACAGGACTGCATGGTCTGGGAAGCTCAGGTAACGTTTGCTTCTTTTCTAAAGTAAGTGGGCAGAGGGCCTACAAGTAGAAAGAAGATGGTGAGGAGAGCCGGAGTTGATGTTAACACAAAAGACAGCTGCCTTTCGTGTCTTCCTGGACTCGCGGAAGGAATCCCTTATCATTTACTGAGCGATAAACGTGGGAGCAGAAGAGGGGGAGAAGAGAGCCAGCAGCAGGCTGGGACACCAACTGATCACACAGTCTTTGGAGATGCTAAGATGAGTGAGACAGTTAAAACCAACACATGGGATGTGCCCGCTACTGTATACAGAACAGATAACCAACAAGGACCTACTGTATAGCACAGGGAAGTACAGTCAGTATCTTGCAATAAGCTATAATGGAAAATAATCTGAAAAATTATATATATGTAATATATTTATATTATTATACATATATATGTATCACTGAACCACTTTGCTGTACACCTGAAACTAACATAACATTGTACATTAACTACACTTCAGTTTTAAAGAAATGGTTATTAAAAGGAAAAAGACAAACAAACAAAAAACCAACACATGGCACGCTGGGGAGGAAAGTGCCAAAGAGTGATTCATGAGGATCCAAGCCTAGGAGCAGCTCGGCCTCCATGTGCAGCCTGTGCAGGAGGCGGTCCCGCCCAGCACCAGATGTCCTGTGCGCCCCGGCACGCGGCCTGGTGCGCACATGCACCACTGCACAGATGCACGCAGGGCTTCAAGCGCTCCCAGCACACACCCACGAATATTTCATGTGCGTCTGTGGGCTGCATATAGGTTGAGAAAAAAAGAATGCATAGAGGAGGATTGTTTTGCTTCGGTGTATACGTGAACTTTGATGGAACTTAGTAAAATACAGAGCGTTTACGAGCGTGATGGATGGCTGTTGGGGGACTGGTTTCCTGCCCTCCCGGCTGGGCTGCAGCGCCGGGCTGCAGTGACAGCACTGGGTAAGGAATGGACGAACAACAGGTCCTGTGAGTTGGTGGCGCTGGGACTGCCCCGTCTGAGTGGGAGGTCCGAGCATCCATCTCCAGCAGCACACAATTCAGAGGGGAGTGAGGGATTCCTGTGGCGTGTGGAAACAGCAAGGGGGTAAAATGAGAGGGAATCATGAAAGTGCACTCGAATCACCCAACGTGCTGAGGACTGTTCATGTCGACAGATTCCACTACTGCAAAGCCACACGCCTGGTGAGTTTCCGGATCACATCCAGGACCTGCTCTTCCGCTCTAAGTCCCCACCAACATCAGCCATGCTGGGCGGCACAGGTGACCGGCCAGCTCAGCTGGAAGACAAGCAGCCTCTTCATCCCTTTAAAAAATTAGCTTGTCTGAACTGTTGAAATTCTAACATACTTAAATCAGCAGGACTGGTGGCTTCAGCTGCAACCCTAGGTCAGGGCTGCCTCTCTTCTCTGCCTTCCCTTGGTCTGTGACACCCACCATGTAAAGGGCACCGCTGCACCCAACTCCCACCTTCACGTGATCCTTATTTTTCTTGATCTTAACAGACCTGGTGTCCTTTCCTCTGGCTGTGAGCAGAAAGTTCCTGACTTCCTCAATGCTGCAACAGGTGGCCAGGAGGCAGCAGGAAGAGGGGACACCCTTCTGCACTCTTTTCATAAACGGTAGGTGTTTGTTTGCTTGTTGGTTTGTTTTTCATACTGAGGCTCTCCTCTGCTCTGTATTTCATTTCAAAGTCACCAAGCAAGAAAACTGACCCGGCTACAGGTAAATGAGACTCCTTCTTGCTGCTGACCCTGGCTATGTTCTTTCCTTTATTTCCTTTTCCAGGGACTTGATAAGCTCCTGGAAGGATCTATGGACATTTGAGGCTGTTTCTTGAAGGAGCCAGATGCCTGGTCATTCTTAGGATCCCACAGTTGGGAAAAGCTCAGCGCTGATGGGGGAAAGGCCCAGGGATCAGGGAATCCCAGCTTCCTGACAGAGGTGGTGTTGCCATGGAAACTGAGCTGCCACAGCTGCCTGGGCTCTGACATCCGTGATTGGCTCTGGCAGGGGGTGGAGATGATCAAAAGCCCTTCAAAAGCCAGTCTCAGAGGGGAGCTCCGCTGCCTTCTGTCTCCTCCAGCTGCCCCGCCAGGACAGAGAATGTCAGCTCTGCTCCTCGCTCAGACCTTTAGTGGAAAAAATCCCAAAAGACTGAATTCTGAATCTAAGTGTTAAAAAAACAAAAATAGAAAATTTTAAATTCTATATAATAATGGATCCTAAACCTGTTGATTATCAGAACCCCTTGTTCACATGAGGTTTCAAAAAATACCAGTTCCGGGGCCCCAAACTGGGAGAGTCTGAATCCTGGTCATAGGGTCAGTTTCTGCACTCTGTATTTTTAATCCTCCCCTAGATAATTCTAATGATCATCCATATTTGAGAACTAGAACTTAGTTTAGTGTTTTTTGTTTTGTTTTGTTTTTCATTTATTTACTTTTGGCTGTGTTGGGTCTTCATTGCTGCGTGTGTGCTTTCTCTAGTTGTGGCGAGCGGGGGCTACTCTTGGTTGTGGTGTGCGGGCTTCTCATTGCGGTGGCTTCTCTTGTTGCAGAGCACAGGCTCTAGGCGCGTGGGCTTCAGTAGTTGTGGCTCGTGGGCTCTAGAGCACAGGCTCAGTAGTTGTGGCGCACGGGCTTAGTTGCTCTGCGGCATGTGGGATCTTCCCGGACCAGGGACTGAACCTGTGTCCCTTGCATTGGCAGGCGGATTCTTATCCTCTGCGCCACCAGGGAAGCCCTAGTTTAGTTATTTTTAAAAACCAAATATTTAAAAATGTATCTTTGGAGGTTCCATTTGGAAGGTACTGCTTGTGTTTTACTCCCAATTCCAACCCCCTACTAAGTGTCTTCTTCCACTGTCTTGGAATGACTAATTCGCAGTTTATAGGTGTGGCAGACACAGTCGTGCAGAAAGAGACATTTCATTCCACTTTTACTAAAATTGCTGAGTAACTTAAGAGATGAGAAAGCAATTAATAATTCTATTTTAATAGCACCCCAGAATGTCTCCTACTATCTCAAGGCATGCTGTGAAATTTCCTAGATTAAATTCATTTGAGTTCACTTAAACCTGTAAGGTTTGGAAAACACTGCTTTAGATTCAAGGAAAGAATTCCAGGAGTTTCCTCCCTGCCCCCTCTATCCACTCTCCCACCCTCCGTCCGTCTCCAAAGACACTCCTCTGCAGAGGAAGCTCTCATGTGCATTCTTTTTCCATCGAGGTCCAGTCAGGAAGACAGACACCACACTAGGTATTCCAACAGAGGGGATTTGATACAGGAAGTCTGTTACAGACGTTAGAAGACGAAAAAAGCAAAACAGGACACTAGGATACAGAGACAGGTAGGAAGCAGCTTCCACTCTTGGGGAAGAGTTGGAGTCACCAGACCTGGAAGTTGACTGAGGGCCACATAGGGCTGGAACCCAAGTCTCAGGGTAGGGCCTGGCTGAGCCACTGCTGGTGGAATGCAGAGAACCCCGCAGCCCCATCCCCACAAGTACAAACGCCCCTCATGTCCCCTGCCTCTTGTTTGTGGAAAAGCTCATCTCCCAGGCTTCCCTGAGTCACAAAAGCGTAGGCTCCAGTAGTTAATGATTAGGACAACAGAGTCACAGACTCAGTGTCTGATGGGTATTCCTGAGCTGTTTTACAGATACTGTAACAGCCACCAGAGGGCACGACACAAGCTGCTCCACCCTGAGCAGCACTGAATCTGTGGCTAGCACAGTTCCAAGCACTGGCCTCAAGAGAATGGCATTAATATTATTGCTCATAATAATCTGTACCTTTGTGGCATCAAAATAATTATAGCTTGCTCTACCCATACATGTAAACGGGCAACTAGAACTGTCAGCAAAGAGATGCTACATACCCATGTTGACATCTTCCACTCTGAGAAGGCGCCCAGTGTCAGCATGAAGCAGTTACAGAAGATGGACATTCGCCCCTAATTCCACAGAAATGGGATGATGTTTAACAGTGGGGAACTGAAAGCAGCTCTTTTGCCCCTTTCCTGTTTACTCATTTCTGTCCCTCTTTAACCTTAAAAACCGAATTATAGGAATGAGGTCACTAACCAATAGAAACTACACCCTGACTTATGCTCTCCTGAATGCACACCATGATTTGCCTGACCTGTTGATTCTTTTCCTAGATAAAAAGAAGAATGAAGAATGAAGTAGTTAAAGAATGACTAGCTGTCTACCCGCAGTAGCCCCCTTAGCCATCCTGCTGGCAGATCACTCAGACAAGATGCCATCTGAAGAGAGACTCAGCCAGTCTGCACGCAATGGAGATGCAGAACCCAGCCTCCTGCCTTGATGATTCCCTGAGATTCTTCCCCCTTTTCTCCTGGAAAAACTGTCATGGCTGAGCAGAATCTTCAGAGCTGGTCTCTGGACACAAGTCCACCTTCTCCCCAGATTGCCAGCTTTTCTGATTAAAGCACCTTTCCCCTCTACTGACACTTGCCTCTCCAATGATTGGCTTTTGAGCAGCGAGCAGCTGAACCTGAGTTCAGTAACACTGGTACCTCAGGAGGTGGGAGGAGAGGCCTCTTGGATCTGGGGCTCTGACTCCCTGGGACCACTGCTACTCAGATGGATCGCAGTGAGGTTCTGGGACCATGGAGAGAGGTTGAAGACAGCAACCAGCCACTGCTGCCTGGTAAAGAGCCATTGATAGGCTGACACTCAGAAGCAGCAAACAAAAGGGAAGAAGGAAAACCCCTCTCCCTTCCGCTGCCCAGTCTCCGTCTTGGGTGCATCAGTAGGAAGCCACCTGACCAGCACAAAGGATGGTCTCCACAGTCTTGGCCCCTGTGTCACAAAACAGAGTAGAGAAGGGAAGGTCTGGAGAGGGATGGGGGCTGGGTGGGCAGTGTCTTGGTCAAGCACAGCATCAGATGAACCTTTGGGTCAAGAGAGCAGGGATGACTGCATTGGCAGAAACAAGGTTAAAAGCTTTTGTTTCTGCGGCTGCTTTTTTTTTTTACTTTTTTTTTGGCTGCACCCTACAGCATGTGGGCTCTTAGTGCCCTGACCAGGGATTGAACCTGCACCCCCTGCATTGGAAGCGTGGAGTCTTAACCACTAGACCATCAGGGAAGTCCCTGCGGCTGCTTTTCTGATGGTCAAATGAATTTGGGAAAACCAATGCCATTAGCATATTGAAGGATCTGAGAAGTCCTACAGTAAAGGATCCTGCTTTACTTTGTTAATTATTTCTCAAATTTATTTAGTATGAATTCCTTATTTTTTTGGATATAATATTCCTTAGAGCACGCGAACTGTGTTGTAAATGCCATTCTAAAAAATGCACTACACCTCAGCGCAAACTGCTTTTTTATCTGTTACCTTCTGGAGCTGGAAAAAAATAACGTATAGAAGTGAAACAGGAAGAAAAACAGAATTCTATCTGCAAAGTATTGAGTCTAACTATTTCACTTTCATGGTTCCTCTTATCTATAAAGGGGACATCCCCCCTGCCCTTCACCATGCTGTGAGGAAAAGAATTCCTTACTCAACCTCCGGAAGAATCACTAACCATGAGCCATAACAAAGACCACCAGCCTCGACATAATCTGAGAGAAATGGGGAAGTGTTCCATGGAACTGCACAGAGCATCACAGAGAGACCTGGGTTCCCACTGCCCTTAAACACACAGAGTAGCTTGACAATTACCCCATGGGGCGAAGTGCAGCTCCACTTTTATTCAAGGAAGTAAAAGGCAACTCCACTCTCTACCTTTCCATCACTTTTAGGACTCTGATTATTTCAACCTCCTCCATCCCTGCCTCAGGCTGGAAGAGGCATCTGATTTAACACCTGACACAGGCTGACCCGGAAACAGAGGGTGCAGGGCAGCAAAACTCTCTGTGGCAGATGCAGACGTTGGGGTTGAGAGGTTGTCTGCAAAGGCAGATGCTGAGAGAAAAGGAGCAACCAGGACGGAGAGAGGGGGAGGAGACAGGGAAGACGGAGAGGGGAGGGAGGGGAAGAGGGTGGAGGGAAGGAAGAAAAAACAGCTGCTTGATGATTTTCTAGACCCCCTGGAAACTGGCTCTAAATTATCCCTGTTCAACTAGAATGTTTCCAACTCATAGACATATCCCCCACACACATCAAGTTATGCTAATCTGGCTTTTACTTTTGAGCTGGATTTCATTCATGAAGACAGCTCTTTCCTCTCTGGAAATCTGGAAATTTCTTACGCAAAAGCAGTTTGAATTGATTTTATTTATTTAACTGTATCCTATTTATTCCATTCTGTACCCTAAAAACAGGTACCAAAAATTCCAAACACTTAAATCTGGATGCAAGTAGCTATCACATGACTTCAGCCTATTTCTTTTTTTTTTTTTTTTTGCGGTACGTGGGCCTCTCACTGCCGTGGTCTCTCCCGCTGCAGAGCACAGGCTCCGGACGCACAGGCTCAGCGGCCATGGCTCACGGGCCCAGCCGCTCTGCGGCACATGGGATCTTCCCAGACCAGGGCACAAACCTGTGTCCCCTGCATTGGCAGGCAGACTCTCAGCCACTGCGCCACCAGGGAAGCCCCAGCCTATTTCTTTTCATCATGACTTGCTATCTACAGACCTGACGTGGCACTAGATTCATATTAAAACATTCTGGCCCAATTCTAGTTCTGAGAAACATTTCTGTCCCATTCATCTGAAGCTGATCAGTTGAGACAGAGTCTCTGGTAGCTTTGTGTCCAGCACCCACATAACAAAGGACAAAAGTTCCTGGGGCAGAGACAGGAGAAACCAAGCCCAGTTAAATATGTATAGTTCCAGGGATTAGAATCTCCTATTAACACCCTAGCAGACACAGTCTCTTTCTGAAATTAGATTTCTTTCAGCAGATCCGGCCTTACTTCACAGTCAAAACAACACTTCTGAATATCCCCCAAGCTAGTTCCCAACCACAGCCTCCTGTGAAGGTGACCTATGAAGGTTGCTTCCACTTGTATGCTTTTGACTGAAGGAACAGCACCTTGTCCACCTCCTAAATTCGCTGGCTTTTGTCTTGCTTCTTGTTCGCTTGATTCTCACTCTTTCTACCCTTTTGGAATTAATCAGTTTGCTTTCCAAACTTGACTTCAGCTGGAATACAAATTTAAATTTCCCTTTGCTCAGAGGCCCACGACTGAAGGCCAGCAGTGGCTCCCGTTCCCAAGTTTAGTTCTGCTTACTGAACCCTAGCATGTGCAGGGTTCACTCTGAAAATAACAGAGTGCCCTCCTGCCCATAAGCGGAACTCTGGCCCTGAGTAAAATGACCTATGGGAGAGCCTACAAGTTAACCCCTATGTAGGCTTGAAAAACTACTCCTTGTAAATATTTCAGCATTTGCTTTTTCTCTTTAACAATTTTAAATGTACTTAAAATATTTTTCCTGAAGTTCTTAAGGTCTAATTATACAGGTTGTTATTACTGATGATTCTGGATTGTTTCTTTCATGTATTTTGTAATTTAGAATTGCAAGTTCATTTTGGTGAGACTGTCTATAGGAATTCTGTGTAGAGCTGAAAATACACCTTTCTAGAGAAGGCTTTTAATAACTTTTATTGAAGACTCCAGGATTGTTATCGGCCTGAGACTGCATTTCAAACTATTTTGTTAGGGAATCTAGGCCCTCCAGACAGTCCAAATTCAAACCTTAAACCAGAGGGAGGGCAACCTGAAGCTGACCTTGCACAAATCTTCTTTACACTTTGCCTAAGAAGGTATTTTCAGTGTAAGTCTATATAGGATCAGAAGTGGTTATCAAGCAATTTCATATTCAGAACTGACTATATACACAAAGGAATCTGGACAAAAAATAAGAAGGAAATGTTCAAAGTATAAATACATGAAAAACAACACAGGACTTTCACTGCTAGCAATAGTGCTGATTAGATAACCTGAAAACCCTCTTACTACAGATCACTGAGATGTACTGGACAAAAATATAACAAGTATGCTTTTAAGCGCTAATAGTAAAGTAAGGGAAATACTCCAGAAACTGATATTTTGACTGTTCTGGGTTTAACAATGGGTTTGAGTTTTAATGTCTATGAAAGTACAAGAGGCAAATTTTGGGGTCCACGAGGGGCAGAAATTTGGACCTAACACCCTCAAATAAAGAACCCTTGAATTACTATACATCTGTGAAAGGGGAGAACTGAAAACATTTATCCCCTCCCAAAGTGAGACTTAAAGGAAACTCTTCTGTTTAGCCTGACCTATGGGAGAAAGGAGATGGGAAGTAAAACCCTGAGAATCTGCAAACACATGAGAGCCTCAGGCTGCATTACCCTATGCAAATCTCATATGCTGGATAGAAGATTCATAAGGCAATACGATTTTCAAATACTACTAAAATGCAATTTCTATCATAATTTTATAGATCTTCTTAGGACTGGTATTACTTAGCCCCTCTTGGGCATCTGTTTTACTGATTACCAATACAGACAGTATTTGGATCCAGCCTAAATCCTTTCTTCTGCAAAGCAAACATATTTCCTCTTCTATTCTTTTTCTTTTTTAAAAAATTAATTTATTTATTTTTGGCTGTGTTGGGTCTTTGCTGCTGCAAGCGGGCTTTCTCTAGTTGTGGTGAGCAGGGGCTACTCTTCATTGCGGTGCGTGGGTTTCTCATTGCAGTGGCTTCTGTTGTTGTGGAGCAAGGCTCTCAGGTGCACGGGCTTCAGTAGTTTTGGCATGTGGGCTCAGTAGTTGTGGCTCGCAGGGTCTAGAGCGCAGGCTCAGCAGTTGTGGTGCACGGGCTTAGCTGCTCCGCAGCATGTGGGACCTTCCCGGCCCAGGGCTTGAACCCATGTCCCCTGAATTGGCAGGCGGATTCTTAACCACTGTGCCACCAGGGAAGCCCCCTCTTGTTCTATTCTTAACGGAGGCCAGACTCCTTAAATAATCACCCTTCTTCATGGTACTGAAGACCCAATCTCCCTGCCACACATTCCACTCCGTTGTCTTAGTAACCCAGCCGCACAGAGGGTATCCTGGAGGGAAATGTCCAAGATCAAATGGGGTGTCTCTCTTCACGAACTAACAAATGCAATTTTCTCCTTTCTAGTTTTATTAGCAGTGAGAATCTCTGTTCAAATAATACATTGAAATGAAAGGTGCCACAGAAAATGCACCACTTTTAAATCCCACAGAGGCTTGAAACTGTTGCTTTAGTAAACATTTTCCAAGTAATGCTGTTTGTAGAATAATTACAGTCTGACTTTTTCTGTCATCAGAATCGAGTGACTGGTTCTCTGATGACTTTGTTTTTTGCTCTAAAAAACACAATGATTCTGTTTCTGGCAGATTGTATTTTTCAAGGGTAAACTTTGATTCTGTCTCTCACTGACTCTGTTTTCAAAGTGAAGTAAAATGGAGTGTTAATTCAACATGTGTCAGTCTGGACAGTTAAATCCTACCACCTGTATTCACCATCTATCTTATGTCCCTGCTCTTTCTCTCCCCTCTACCCCAAACACATACAGAAACATAAAGTCCTTTATTCTCAATATTTGATTCCTTTTTTTTTTTTTTTTTTCCCTGCAGTATGTGGGCCTCACTGCTGCGGCCTCTCCCGTTGCGGAGCACGGGCTCCAGACACGCAGGCTCAACGGTCATGGCTCACGGGCCCAGCCGCTCCGCAGCATGTGGGACCTTCCCGGACCGGGGCACGAACCCGTGTCCCCTGCATCGGCAGGCGGAGTCCCAACCACTGTGCCACCAGGGAAGCCCTGATTCTTTTTTTAAAATAAATTTATCTATTTATTTTTGGCCGCGTTGGGTCTTCATTGCTGCGTGCAGGCTTTCTCTAGTTGTGGCAAGCAGGGGCTACTCTTCGTTGCGGTGCATGGGCTTCTCACTGCGGAGGCTTCTCTTGTTGCGGAGCATGGGCTCTATGTGCGTGGGCTCAGTAGTTGTGGTTCGCAGGCTCTAGAGCACAGGCTCAGTAGTTGTGGCTCACAAGCTTAGTTGCTCCATGGTATGTGGGATCTTCCTGGACGAGGGCTCGAACCTGTGTCTCCTGCATTGGCAGGCGGATTCTTAACCACTGCACTACCAGGGAAGTCCTCAATATTTGATTCTTACGTCTAACATTTTCCAGATACTTACACATTTTCCCCACCTAGACCTTCTATATATGTGTCCGTTAATCCCAGAGAGTAACTGTGTATATTCATAAGATCATTACAAAACAACAGAACACAGAACTGTTAATAATAACTATAAAAGCTGCTATTTCTTAAGTATTATAATCCAGAGTTTCTGTTAGGTGCCTCATGTAAATTACCATATTCCATTCTTTTGGCAACCTGTTATGAGTCGAATTTTGCTCCCCCAAAAAGACACATTGGAGCCCAGACTCACAGTACCTCAAAGTGGGACCTTATTTGGAGATAGTCTTTACAAAGGTAATTAGGTCAAGGTGATGTATCAGGGAAGACCCTCATCCATGATGACTGATATCCTTATTAAAAAAAAGGGAAATTTGGACACAGAGACACACACAGGAAGAATGCCATGTGAATATAAAGACAGCTGTCTACTATCTGAGGACAGAGACCTGGAGCAAACCCTTCCCTCACAGCCTCAGGAGGAATCAGCCCTGCCAACACCTTGATTCCAAACTTCCAGCCTCCAGACTGTGAGACAACTCATTTCTGTTGTTTAAGACACCCAGTTTGTGGTACTTTGTTACAGCAGCCCTAGAAAACTAATGCACAACCTTACAATTTAAGTCTTATTCTCTTTTTACTATAAAGGAGGACACTGCATCATAGGAGGATTAAAGCCCTTACCCAGAGTCCTACAGGCAGTAGTATTAGGGCTGTCAGGCAACACAGATCTGTTTTATTCCAAAGCCCACGTGCTTGTTGCTATAACATGCTGCCTCCAAACCTACGTTTGCACATGGGCTTCCTGGACACACCTAGAATTGTACAATCAAGGAATTTTTATATTGTTTATTCCAAGGAGAGCTTTTTGAACACTCACTTCCCCATGTTTTGGGAATGAGTTATCACAGAAAGTTTGAGAGTGAGGTAGAGCCAGTGACCTGGTTTGGGAGAAGCAAGGATATATAAACAATACATCATTTTCAAATATAAGTACCTCTCATGCAATATTTGGGACATGCTTACACTAAATTTTTTCCCATTGTTTATCTGAAATTCAAGTTTCACTGGCATTTCTGTAATTCTATTTGCTAAGTCTGGCAATTAAAAGTTCTTCCCCAGGAGAACTTTTGGTTTGGGGTCTCAGCCCTTGATGGCATGGGAGTGATGGCATAGAAGCGGCAGCAGAGGTGTCAATACCTAGGCCTGCTCTACGTGTAAAGTTCTTGAATTGTCTGGGAAATGCTTGAGAATGCTCAATAAATACTGCCTATTATTATTATAGCCATTGGGAAACACCCTCTTAGGTCCCAGGAGAAGACGCAGGGGCGGGGAGGGGAAGGCAGAAGGCAACAAGAGAAGAGATATTCTTATTATTCCACGGGTGGATTGGCACTGGAGGGCTTACATAGTAAGATAAAAGATTGGTGAGAGGTTTTTCCGGGAAGATGGCGTAAGAGTAAGACGTGGAGATCACCTTCCTCCTCACAGATACACCAGAAATACATCTACATGTGGAACAACTCCTACAGAACACCTACTGAACGCTGGCAGAAGACCTCAGACCTCCCAAAAGTAAAGAAATCCCCCACGTACCTGGGTAGGGCAAAAGAAAAAAGAATAAACTGAAACAAAAGGATAGGGACGGTACCTGCACCAGTGGGAGGGAGCTATGAAGGAGGAAAGGTTTCCACACACTAGGAAGCCCCTTCGCGGGCGGAGACTGCGGGTGGCAGAGGGGGAAAGCTTTGGAGCCGCGGAGGAGAGTACAGCAACAGGGGTGCGGGGGGGAAGGCAGAGAGACTGCCGCACAGAGGATCAGGGCCGACCGGCACTCACCAGGCCGAGAGGCTTGTCTGCTCACCCGCCGAGGCGGGCGGGGCTGGGAGCTGAGGCTCGGGCTTCGGTCGGAGCTCCGGGAGACGACTGGGGTTGGCGGCGTGAACACAGCCTGAAGGGGTTAGTGCACCACGGCTGGCCGGGAGGGAGTCCGGGTAAAAGTCTGGAGCTGCCGAAGAGGCAAGAGACTTTTTCTTCCCTCTTTGTTTCCTGGTGCGCGAGGAGAGGGGATTAACAGCTCCGCTTCAAGGAGCTCCAGAGACGGGCGCGAGCCGCGGCTAACAGCGCGGACCCCAGAGACGGGCATGAGACGCTAAGGCTGCTGCTGCGGCCACCAAGAAGCCTGTGTGCGAGCACAGGTCACTATCCACACCCCGCTCCCATGAACCTGTGCAGCCCGCCACTGCCAGGGTCCCGGGATCCAGGGACAACTCCCCCGGAGAACGCACGGCGCGCCTCAGGCTGGTGCAACGTCACGCTGGTCTCTGCTGCCGCAGGCCCGCCCCACACTCCGTGCCCCTCCCTCCCCCCGCCCCCCCCCCCCCCCCGCACTCCGTGCCCCTCCCTCCCCCCCACCCCCCGCCTGAGTGAGCCAGAGCCCCCAATCAGCTGATCCTTTAACCCCACCCTGTCTGAGCGAAGAACAGAACAGACGCCCTCCGGCGACCTACACATAGAGGCGGGGCCAAATTCAAAGCTGAGCCCCTGGGAGCTGTGAGAACAAACAAGAGAAAGGGAAATCTCTCCCAGCAGCCTCAGAAACAACGGATTAAAGCTCCACAATCAACTTGATGTACCCTGCATCTGTGGAATACATGAATAGACAACCAATCATCCCAACTTAAGGAGGTGGACTCTGAGAGCAAGATCTATGATTTTTTCCCTTTCTCCGTTTTTTGTGTGTATGTGTATGCTTCTGTGTGAGATTCTGTCTGTATAGCTTTGCTTCCACCATTTGTCCTAGGGTTCTATCTGTCCGTTTTTCTGGGGGTTTTTTAATTTTTTTTTCTTAATAATTACTTTTTATTTTAATAACTTTATTTTACTTTATCTTCGTTCTTTCTTTCCTTCCTTCCCTCCTTTAGACAACGAATCATCCCAAATTGAGGAGGTGGATTTTGAGAGCAAGATTTATGATATTTTCCCCTTTCCTCCTTTTGTGAGGGTGTATGCATATGCTTCTGTGTGAGATTTTTTCTGTATAGCTTTGCTTCCACCATTTGCCCTAGGGCTCTATCCGTCCTTTTTTTTTTTTCTCTCTTAATAATTATTCTTTTATTTTAATAACTTTATTATATTTTATCTTACTTTATTTTAGTTTATCTTCTTTCTTTCTTTTTTTCCTTCCTTCCTTCCTCCCTCCCTCCCTCATTCCCTCCCTCCTTTCTTTCTTTCTTTGTTTCTACTTCTACTACTTCTTTCTTTCTACTTTTTCTCCCTTTTATTCTGAGCCGTGTGGATGAAAGGCTCTTGGTGCTGCAGCCAGGAGTCAGTGCTGTGCCTCTGGGGTGGGAGAGCAAACTTCAGGACACTGGTCCACAAGAGACCTCCCAGCTCCACATAATATCAAACAGCGAAAATCCTGCAGAGATCTCCATCTCAACACCAACACCCAGCTTCACTCAACGACCAGCAAGCTACAGTACTGAACATCCTATGCCAAACAACTAGCAAGACAGGAACACAACCCCACCCATTAGCAGAGAGGCTGCCTAAAATCATAGTAAGTCCACAGACACCCCAAAACACACCACCAGACGTGGACCTGCCCACCAAAAAGACAAGACCCAGCCTCATCCACCAGAACACAGGCACTAGTCCCCTCCACCAGGAAGCCTACACAACCCACTGAACCAACCTTAGCCACTGGGGACAGACACCAAAAACAACGGAAACTACGAACCTGCAGCCTGCGAAAAGGAGACCCCAAACACAGTAAGATAAGCAAAATGAGAAGACAGAAAAACACACAGCAGATGAAAGAGCAAGATAAAAACCCACCAGACCTAACAAATGAAGAGGAAATAGTCTACCTGAAAAAGAATTCAGAATAATGATAGTAAAGATGATTCCAAATCTTGGAAATAGAATAGACAAAAAGAAAGAAACATTTAACAAGGACCTAGAAGAACTGAAGATGAAACAAACAATGATGAACAACACAATAAATGAAATGAAAAATACTCTAGTAGTGTTCAATAGCAGAATAACTAAGGCAGAAGAATGGATAAGTGACCTGGAAGATAAAATAGTGGAAATAACTACTGCAGAGCAGAATAAAGAAAAAAGATTGAAAAGAACTGAGGACAGTCTCAGAGACCTCTGGGACAACATCAAACGCACCAACATTCGAATTATAGGGGTTCCAGAAGAAGAAGAGAAAAAGAAAGGGACTGAGAAAATATTTGAAGAGATTATAGTTGAAAACTTCCCTAATATGGGAAAGGAAATAGTTAATCAAGTCCAGGAAGCACACAGAGTCCCATACAGGATAAATCCAAGGAGAAATACGCCAAGACACATATTAATCAAACTGTCAAAAATTAAATACAAAGAAAACATATTAAAAGCAGCAAGGGAAAAACAACAAATAACACACAAGGGAATCCCCATAAGGTTAACAGCTGATCTTTCGGCAGAAACTCTGCAAGCCAGAAGGGACTGGCAGGACATATTTAAAGTGATGAAGGAGAAAAACCTGCAACCAAGATTACTCTACCCAGCAAGGATCTCATTCAGATTTGATGGAGAAATTAAAACCTTTACAGACAAGCAAAACCTGAGAGAGTTCAGCACTACAAAACCGGCTCTACAACAACTGCTAAAGGAGCTCCTCTAGGCAAGAAGCACAAGAGAAGGAAAAGACCTACAATAACGAACCCAAAACAATTAAGAAAATGGGAATAGGAACATACATATCGATAATTACCTTAAATGTAAATGGACTAAATGCTCCCACCAATGGACACAGATTGGCTGAATGGATACAAAAACAAGACCCATATATTTGCTGTCTACAAGAGACCCACTTCACACCTAGAGACACAATAGAGACTGAAAGTAAGGGGATGGAAAAAGACATTTCAGGCAAATGGAAACCAAAAGAAAGCTGCAGTAGCAATTCTCATATCAGATAAAATAGACTTTAAAATAAAGACTATTAGAAGAGACAAAGAAGGACACTACATAATGATCAAGGGATCGATCCAAGAAGAAGATATAACAATTGTAAATATTTATGCACCCAACATAGGAGCACCTCAATACATAAGGCAAATACTAACAGCCATAAAAGGGGAAATCGACAGTAACACATTCATAGTAGGGGACTTTAACACCCCACTTTCACCAATGGACAGATCATCCAACATGAAAATAAATAAGGAAACACAAGCTTTAAATGATACATTAAACAAGATGCACTTAATTGATATTTATAGGACATTCCATCCAAAAACAACAGAATACACATTTTTCTCTAGTGCTCATGGAACATTCTCCAGGATAGATCATATCTTGGGTCACAAATCAAGCCTTGGTAAATTTAAGAAAATCAAAATTGTATCAAGTATGTTTTCTGACCACAACGCTATGAGATTAGATATCAATTACAGGAAAAGATCTGTAAAAAATACAAACACATGGAGGCTAAACAATACACTACTTAATAATGAAGTGATCACTGAAGAAATCAAAGAGGAAATTAAAAAATACCTAGAAACAAATGACAATGGAGACACGACGATCCAAAATCTATGGGATGAAGCAAAAGCAGTTCTAAGAGGGAAGTTTATAGCAATACAATCCTACCCTAAGAAACAGGAAACATCTCGAATAAACAACCTAACCTTGCACCTAAAGCAATTAGAGAAAGAAGAACAAAAAAAACCCCCCAAAGTTAGCAGAAGAAAAGAAATCAGATCAGAAATAAATGAAAAAGAAATGAAGGAAACGATAGCAAAGATCTATAAAACTAAATGCTGGTTTTCTGAGAAGATAAACAAAATTGATAAACCATTAGCCAGACTCATCAAGAAAAAAAGGGAAAAGACTCAAATCAATAGAATTAGAAATGAAAAAGGAGAAGTAACAACTGACACTGCAGAAATAAAAAAGATCATGAGAGATTACTACAAGCAACTATATGCCAATAAAATGGACAACCTGGAAGAAATGGAAAAATTCTTAGAAATGCACAACCTGCCAAGATTGAATCAAGAAGAAAAGAAAATATGAACAGGCCAATCACAAGCACTGAAATTGAAACTGTGATTAAAAATCTTCCAACAAACAAAAGCCCAGGACCAGATGGCTTCACAGGTGAATTCTATCAAACATTTAGAGAAGAGCTAACACCTATCCTTCTCAAACTCTTCCAAAATATAGCAGAGGGAGGGACATTCTCAAACTCATTCTACGAGGCCACCATCACCCTGATACCAAAACCAGACAAGGATGTCACAAAGAAAGAAAACTACAGGCCAATATCACTGATGAACATAGGTGCAAAAATCCTCAACAAAATACTAGCAAACAGAATCCAACAGCACATTAAACGGATCATACACCATGATCAAGTGGGGTTTATTTCAGGAATGCAAGGATTCCTCAACATACGCAAATCAATCAACGTGATACACCATATTAACAAACTGAAGGAGAAAAACCATATGATCAACTCAATAGATGCAGAGAAAGCTTTCGACGAAATTCAACACCCATTTATGATAAAAATCCTGCAGAAAGTAGGCAAAGAGGGAACTTTCCTCAATATAATAAAGGCCATATATGACAAACCCACAGCCAACATCGTCCACAATGGTGAAAAACTGAAAGCATTTCCACTAAGATCAGGAACAAGACAAGGTTGCCCACTCTCACCACTCTTATTCAACATAGTTTTGGAAGTTTTAGCCACAGCGATCAGAGAAGAAAAGGAATCCAAATCGGAAAAGAACAAATAAAGCTGTCACTCTTTGCAGATGACATGATACTATACATAGAGAATCCTAAAGATGCTACCAGAAAACTACTAGAGATAATCAATGAATTTGGTAAAGTAGCAGGATACAAAATTAATGCACAGAAATCTCTGGCATTCCTATGCACTAATGATGAAAAATCTGTAAGTGAAATCAAGAAAACACTCCCATTTACCATTGCAACAAAAAGATAAAATATCTAGGAATAAACCTACCTAAGGAGACAAAAGACCTGTATGCAGAAAATTATAAGACACTGATGAAAGGAATTAAAGATGATACAAATAGATGGAGAGATATACCAAGTTCTTGGATTGGAAGAATCAACATTGTGAAAATGACTCTACTACCCAAAGCAATCTACAGATTCAATGAAATCCCTATCAAGCTACCACTGGCATTTTTCACAGAACTAGAACAAAAAATTTCACAATTTGTATGGAAACACAAAAGACCCCGAATAGCCAAAGCAATCTTGAGAACGAAAAACGGAGCTGGAGGAATCAGGCTCCCTGACTTCAGACTATACTACAAAGCTACAGTAATCAAGACAGTATGGTACTGGCACAAAAACAGAAATACAGATCAATGGAACAGGATAGAAAGCCCAGAGATAAACCCACGCATATATGGTCACTTTATCTTTGATAAAGGAGGCAGGAATGTACAGTGGAGAAAGGACAGCCTCTTCAATAAGTGGTGCTGGGAAAACTGGACAGCTACATGCAAAAGTATGAAATTAGATCACTCCCTGACACCATACACAAAAAAAAGCTCAAAATGGATTAAAGACCTAAATGTAAGGCCAGAAACTATCAAACTCTTAGAGGAAAACATAGGCAGGACACTCTATGACATAAATCACAGCAAGATCCTTTTTGACCCACCTCCTAGAGAAATGGAAATAAAAACAAAAATAAACAAATGGGACCTATGAAACTTCAGAGCTTTTGCACAGCTAAGGAAACCATAAACAAGACCAAAAGACAACCCTCAGAATGGGAGAAAGTATTTGCAAATGAAGCAACTGACAAAAGATTAATCTGCAAAATATATAAACAGCTCATGCAGCTCAATAAGAAAAAAACAAACAACCCAATCCAAAAATGGGCAGAAGACCTAAATAGACATTTCTCCAAAGAAGATATACAGACTGCCAACAAACACATAAAAGAACACTCAACATTACTAATCATTAGAGAAATGCAAATCAAAACTACAATGCGATATCATCTCACACCAGTCAGAATGGCCATCATCAAAATATCCAGAAACAATAAATGCTGGAGAGGGTGTGGAGAAAAGGGAACCCTCTTGCACTGTTGGTGGGAATGTAAATTGATACAGCCACTGTGGAGAACAGTATGGAGGTTCCTTAAAAAACTATAAATAGAACTACCATATGACCCAGCAATCCCACTAGTGGGCATATACACTGAGAAAACCATAATTCAAAAACAGTCATGTACCAAAATGTTCATTGCAGCTCTATTTACAATAGCCCGGAGATGGAAACAACCTAAGTGTCCATCATCAGATGAATGGATAAAGAAGATGTGGCACATATATACAATGGAATATTACTCAGCCATAAAAAGAAACGAAACTGAGCTATTTGTAATGAGGTGGATAGACCTATAGAGTCTGTCATACAGAGTGAAGTAAGTCAGAAAGAGAGAGACAAATACTGTATGCTAACACACATATATGGAATTTAAGAAAAAAAAATGTCATGAAGAGCCCAGGCGTAAGACAGGAATAAAGACACAGACCTACTAGAGAATGGACTTGAGGATATAGGGAGGGGGAAGGGTAAGCTGTGACAAAGCGAGAGAGAGGCATGAACATATATACAATATCAAACGTAAGGTAGATAGCTAGTGGGAAGCAGCTGCATAGCACAGGGAGATTAGCTCGGTGCTTTGTGATCGCCTGGAGGGGTGGGATAGGGAGGGTGGGAGGGAGGGAGACGCAAGAGGGAAGAGATATGGGAATATATATATATATATAACTGATTCATTTTGTTGTAAAGCAGAAACTAACACACCATTGTAAAGCAATTATACTCCAATAAAGATGTTAAAAAAAAGAAGCTACATTATATTACCAAATAAAATTAAAAAAAAAAAAAGATTGGTGAGACCTGTTGGTTTAAGGAATGAATGCTGCAAATCTAGCCTTTTTGCGCATCTCATCGGTCTTGGGCCAATGGAATGAAAGAGCACAGAGAGCTAATAACACAAAGGACTAAGGTCTGGAGACACAGTGGCCACCATACTTACTCATTAAGGTAAGTAGGAGAGATTCAGTAGATGTGTGAGAGACACAGAAATGGATGTCTTTTAAATTAAGTGGAGTGAAGTAGTATGACTGCATTGGAAAACTACTGGGAAGCCAGCTACCAATTAAAACAACCAGAAAATTCCTTGCTGCTGACTGAAACTCAAGAAAAACATACTGTGATCTTTTTGAACAGCTTATGCCTTCTGAGTTTCTGGCTAAACCCTCCTAATGAGTAATGAGAAATGTTTTGGAAAATGGAAAGAATGCCCCAGGACCAAAAAAGTTAAGTCAAAGTGGTGGTCATGAAATTGGCAACTCACTGATAACTGCTTTTTTTTTTCTTTAAAATATACTTCTACTTCTGGGTTTACTCACTGTTACAGAACCATGCAAGTATTTCAAGAGCAGCAAATTTTTGTCAGTTCAGGAGTCATAAAGTGTATATGTAATTTTCTTTCTGATGACTGGCACAGGAATGTGGAAAATGGGCAGAAACAGATGATGACTGACAATTTCTACAGCAGCTTGTCTGCTTTGTGAAATCAAAGTGAGGAGCTGCACACATTTCTTAGGCTCAGTGTGTATAGAAAATGACCTTGGGTATGATGGTCCAGAAGCCTGGTTCCATACCAGCTGCTCTTTAGGGCGCTCTGTGCCCATCGTGTACATCCTGATCTCCTGACATATCCCAAGTTTACGTTACTTAAGGAGGCGACTGTGGGTTAGTAGAAGCAGCAGCTAAGAATATTTGTCATTTTTCAGATATATGTTGACACAAAATGGAGATACCTATTTGTAGTAGAGTGAAGTGTTACCCTGTAAACTCTTTATATCACTGTTTTGCCTTCCTGAGGAAAAGATACAATTTTTATCTTGTTAAGAAATGAGACATACAACCAAATAGCTAAATGATTACAGTATGAAACACCACCAAGCACAGCTAAATAAGGCCATTCATGGTGTCCTCCGATTCCTAAAGTTTTGGTGATCTGCTCAATTTACCCTAAAGCCTCCCCTAATTTGAACTAATTGTGTGTGAAGTTCCCATCAGCGTGATTATAGCCACAGCAGAATATTATAAGGAAAATATTACCAAAAGAGAAATAAAGAGAATTACACTATGTGAAAGCATTTATTCACATTAAAGGGGAAAACGAATATAAGGTTTTCTTGTTAATAATTTGAATTAAATTTCAAATTTATATAATTTCCCCAGATTGCCTAAAATTTAACTTTTTCAGCAAAATTTTTTTCATCAACTATACAAGTTAATGTGCTAAATTGATCAGGGAACTGAAATGGTTAAGCAACTCTTCTTGGGAACTTTATTTCATTTCAATTAAAAAAGTATGCATGGGTTCAACTGAATCACTGATCTCCAAGAAAATGATGATTTGGACATCTAGACCATATAGAACTTAGATTTGCAAATTCTGGATCAAGTCTTATCTTTGTATTACATCTTCATAGGACTTTTACCAGGCAACAATGTTGAGTAAATCAAGTTTGTGACTATCAAGTATATTATTAAAATAGTTAAAATTAATGAAATCAACTTTAAAGT